>NC_134217.1:12536038-13141038 GCF_965140235.1 Caretta caretta | reverse complement strand
ACAGGAGGCTCTGGTGGGGAGGAGCGAAGGCATGGCAGGCTCGGGGGAAGGAGTGGAGTGGTGGCAGGACCTGGAGCAGAGCAGGGGGTTGAGCAGTGAGCACCCCACAGCACATTGGAAAGTTAGCATCTGTAGCTCCAGCCTCGGAGTCAGCGCCCATGCAAGGAGCCGCATATTATGATAATCTGTTTGGGGCTGGCAGTTGCTGTCCTGTATTTAAATTTTATTTCCCTGGTGTTTTACTTGAAAAAAACTCTGGATATCATGTATCATTATCCAACCCCATAGCCACAATATCCTGATTTTAAAAAGAAATATATATACACATCTGAACGAAGGAATGGAAAAGAAAACACACAAAGCAAGAAGCGGAAGTGTTGATTAACAGATAAGAGCACCAGCCTGGGAATCAGGAGTTTTGGGTTCTATTCCCAGCTCTGTCAAAAAGCTTGAAGAAGTCACCTAAACATCCTTCAGCTTCCTCAGTTGTCACAAAACACCCTCACAAACCAAACATCAACAAAAAATGAAATGCCCAACAAGCACCCCCCCGTACCTACCCTCCCAGGGTAATAATACTTACCTACCTCACTGGACTGTTGTTCCTGTGTGAACTTGGGAAAGACATTTAGCCTCTTTAGTTCTCCACATGTAAAATGGAGATAATAGCACTTCCCCACCTCACAGGGGGGTTGTAATGATAAATACATTAAAAAGATTCTAAAGTGCTCTGAAACCTACTGATGAAAAGTACGATAGAAGAGATTCATATTGTCATTTATAGGTATTATTGTTCATTAATTTTTGTAAAGTACTTTGAGCCAGAGTGCCGCTAATTTCAGAGCGAGTTAGGTGCTTAAATATCTTTAACAATTTGGCCCTTTAACTTCTCAGGGATTATAGGAATATAAATTATTATTGCCAGTTGCTCACTGGGCATTAGTGCCTACAGAGAGGAAAAGCAGAGATGAAGGAGATGTGACATGCAGTGGCAAAAGCTAACAAAACCATTAGGGGGATATACTAGAACAATCCTAAATTGTCTTGAAGACTAGAGAAGATTTATCATCCTACTGGCAGGCAAAATGTGTCTTTAAAAATACCCAAACTCACACCACTAATTGGTCACTACTCTGTCTTCACTGAACCACGTGTACCCCGTGATGTGACAGTTACCATAGTAATCGTACTATTGAATTACAAAGTAAACACACTTACAGGAAACTAAGAATACTTTTTTTTTTAAACTTTCTTACCAGAGTACCTTGCCCTTACGAGTTGCTTTTTTGTGTACATTTATTTTGTCCATTAACAAACATTATGGGCCCTTTTGGTTATTAATTAGATCAACATTTAGAGTAATTAGAAATCAGGAAAGATTCCTAGTCTGCACTTAGACATTTTACTGGCATAGCTATGTAAGGTTTGGGGGGTGGGGGGGGCAGGATTTTTTTATGCCAGTAAAAGCCCTAGTTTATATACTAGAAAGACAAGGTGGGTGAGGTGATACCTTTTATTGGACCAACTTCTCTAAGTGAGAACTCTTAGAGCTCTGTCTAAGCTTTCGTCTCTCACCAACAGAAGTCGGTCCAATAAAAGAGATTACCTCACCCATTTTGTCTCTCTAATACCCTGGGATGAAGCACTTTTATATTGATATAATTGGGTCCATGCTTGGACAGCTTTGCCGGTTTAACTATACCAGTGTAATTGTACTGGGAGAGTTCTCCTACTGGAGACAAGAGCTGAGTGTTAGAATGAAGTTGCAAAATGCAAAGTCCTTTCTAAGCAAAGCTCATAATCCTGGCTGAAAGTGAGTGTATTGCTAGGAAGGAACACTGTAAAGCATTTACAGCCAGGGGGCAAGAGTCAGGACACCTCAGGTGAGATTTCCTTCCCCACCCCGACTCTGGCCCTCTTTGCACTGGCCAGATTGACATAAGGGGCTCTAAAAGCTCCATAGCTTGTTGAGGAGGATTTCCCTGAGGCAGATACTGCGAAGACAGCCATAAGGCTGCCTTCCAAGGATCTCTTCACAAGTACTGGTGTACATGGGACACCAGTAGGGTGACCAGATGTCCCGTTTTTATAGGGACAGTCCCGATATTTGGGGCTTTGTCTTATATAGGTGCCAATTACCCCCCAGCCCCTGCCCCGATTGTTCACCCTTGCTATCTGGTCACCTACACACCAGAGATAGGGCTGAGAGCATGCCAGCGGGTAGGGCTGAAGAGGCTGCCATAAGTTAGGCCCCCAAGACTTTCTAAGTTACACTGAGAACACTCTAGCTCCCAGACCAGCCAGAATTAGAAGGGTGCAGGGGGTGGCTTAAAGCCAATTTAGCTTCTTTCACCTTGGGCTTAGAGCTTTGTGCTGAACCTCTCAGGGTAAGTCTACACTGCAAACCCAGGGTGTGACTGCAGCACACATAGATATAACCAACCTACTTTCATCTAGCTAGCTTGGTTACTAGAGCAGTGAAGCTGCAGCAGTACATGATTCAGGGTGGACTGCACAAGCCCCCCTGGAACCCTGAGTAATTACCCATGTGTGCTGCCGTGGCTTCACTGCCACCCCAGTACCTGAGGTAGGTAGATGAAAGCTAGCTTGGATATTCTACACATGCCGCAGTCATATCCCAGGACAGCAGTGTAGACAGAATTAGAGGTACCAAAAAGTAAATCTGATCCCAGACCCTAATTTATGAGATGCCCTCCTGGGTTCTATTCCTGACTGCTACTGAATGGTTCAGTGATGCTGTCAATGTTACTTACCTTTCTGTGCCTCAGTTTTACTACTGATAAAAATGCGTATAATACTGCTTACTTGCCTTTGTAAAACACTATGAGACCCCCACATGGAAGGTGCTATATACATTTTAAGCATTATTAACATACAAAGTAAATTAATTGAAAGCACGTAACTTGACGTTGGTACTCACATCAGAACACTAACATGAAGTTTGAACATTCCCGTTATAAAGACCCAAGTGCTACCGGGTCTCATATCAGGTGAAAACTTCTGGAAGCTTGTAGGAATCTAATGGAAATCATGGCTGTGGATGATCTTCAAAAGTTAAACACAGAGGGAGAGACAGTTTGATTAGAAGTGTTAGTTGTACCAGTTTCATAGCCATCAGCTGGATATTTCTGTCTGTCCCTATTTCTTCTAAGTGTACACCTATTGACTAGTTTATCTTTAAGGCCGGACAAAGACTTCTGGTTACCTTCCCAGCCGTTTTTCCCTTTATCCTGAATTCCTATCCCAGACTGTATTTGTGACCTGATAGCCGATCAGCATGAAACTCACATTCTTATTGTACTCTTATTCTGAGTGTGCCGGTCCTTAAGTGGACCTTTTATCCCCCTCTATTAATTCATTGAGAGGAACTTGGTATTTTTACATAGTCTTCCCATAAGGTCCCAGATAAAATACAGAGTACACTGTATTCTAGGATCATTAGAATTTACAGGGGGGACTATGTTCAAAACAGAACTGTACAACAGATCACACCACCGCAGATTAATACAGGAGTCCATCAGTGATACTTATAAAACACATAGTGTGGCTGATATACAAATGTTTGCTGCAACAATTTTGGTTTTTTATGATAAACTCTTTACTCTTCCACATGAAGTCTGTCAAGGTAGAGAACGCTGTTTTTCTCTGAAAATTCACTGAAATAGATACTTTTAAACTATATGTGATCATTAACACTGCCCAGTGATTATGTATAGAATTTATTCATGCAAAATTTTTTATTTCCTTAACTTTATCTAAAGCTTCTAGTTTAAGAGTAGATGGAGATATTTTATAAACAAGTATTAAAGGAAACAGACAGTTGCCCACCATAAAAATGTACTTTTTTAGAATGATTTGTTTTTAACAGATAATCTTTCCTTGTTTAAACCAGAGACAGGCCTCAACCCAACCAGTGAGAGAATCATCCATAAAGTTTGGGTAAGATTTAAACTGTAACCTATATTTTCAGTAGGGGCCCATCTCTATTTTAAATGCAGATTGAATGCAACAGCATTGATTCCTACATTAGATTTTGGGTTTATTAGATGTAATCTCAGTTCTTAAATTTGCAAGATATTAATTTGTTTGTGAAAGCGGTCTAGTGTAAATATCCAGACATTCCAGTTTCTGCATCAGTGGAGAAATTAGAAATTATCCAGTCTTGGACTGAATTATATATGAGCTCTCCTTTGAAGTAAGGCCCAAATCCTGCTACCAATTATGCACAAATTTAACTTTATGTATATCAGTGGTGCCATTCAATGGGACTACTCAAATGTGTAAAGCACCTGCATAAGTGTGGGCAGAATCAGGGCCTATCTCTGCAAATGTTTCAACACTGTAGTCTGGCAATAAATCTGTATATAGTTGACCTTCATACCTCAGTTTGACTTCAGTATCTGCTAATTCCTTTTTACAAAATAAATTGCATCAACCATGCCCACATTTAGCCAACTGCAGTTCAAATTGTTTTTGTTCTTTCTCATAAGTTCCTTTTACAGATTAAATGCTGATGCACTGAACTAACTGCTCTTGGCTGAAGTGGGCAAGTATAATTTGATTAGTATAGATTCTGGAATTGGGTAAGTACTGTATCAGTATCCTCCCTAGAAAATAGGTGACATGTCATGGGATATTAAGTATGGCCATTTAATGTAAAAACTCAGATAATACATGAGTTAAATGGAGAAAATGAGAGAAAGCTTTTAAGCATTCTCCCAAGACAGATTGCAGAATAATATTATTGTACACGCAAGTAGTGCTGATTGACACAGTCAGAAGGCCATTACACTGGTTTGGTATAAAATCATTATAGTAAAAAGCATTTCAGAGCTGCAGAGTGATAGTAGCAACATATAATGAATTATCAATAAAGAACGAGTGATTCAGTTACATTACATATGAATAGAAAGCTTCCTGTTATATAATTTTAATCTGCCAGTCTGACAAGTGACTTGAATATTTAATTCCTTTTCCAGGTATATGAAATGTCCTTTTCTTAATTTTACCAGAGACTGCAATTTTGTAGAGTAGGACAGAAATTGAGCGTCAGTAAGCAGTGTTTTTAATTAAAGGTTATTTGAGCAAAGGTTTCAACATGGGAATCCTCTGGCTCAGCTCTTCTTGGACATAAATAGGAAACAGGATCAGCTTCTGAGATCTAGGTGTTAAATAAACATTCTTCCCTGTTTATGGCAAATAAACACAAAGCAGAGTCTTTCACCAACTCAAGCACAGTAACATGTTGAGGCTTGTGATCTGACACTTCATTAAGTCCTCAAAATCTATATTGTGGCAATTGATATTAATGATGAACCTGAGCTGAAATACCTGTGACCATCAAGAACCAAAATACTTCATTGTTAAGGCCCTGATCATAGAATCATAGAATATCAGGGTTGGAAGGGACCCCAGAAGGTCATCTAGTCCAACCCCCTGCTTGAAGCAGGACCAATTCCCAGTTAAATCATCCCAGCCAGGGCTTTGTCAAGCCTGACCTTAAAAACCTCTAAGGAAGGAGATTCTACCACCTCCCTAGGTAACGCATTCCAGTGTTTCACCACCCTCTTAGTGAAAAAGTTTTTCCTAATATCCAATCTAAACCTCCCCCACTGCAACTTGAGACCATTACTCCTCGTTCTGTCATCTGCTACCATTGAGAACAGTCTAGAGCCATCCTCTTTGGAACCCCCTTTCAGGTAGTTGAAAGCAGCTATCAAATCCCCCCTCATTCTTCTCTTCTGCAGGCTAAACAATCCCAGCTCCCTCAGCCTCTCCTCATAAGTCATGTGTTCCAGACCCCTAATCATTTTTGTTGCCCTTCGCTGGACTCTCTCCAATTTATCCTGATCCTGCCAAAGACTCTGTCTGGGCAGACTCTTGCACCTGAAGGGTCCCAATTGGTTTATGTGGGGGCTTATCGATGTGATCCTTTTGCAAGGCTGGGGTCTGTAGGATGATTACTTGACCCATACTTTCCCTTCAAACAGATATTTCATATTTGCAGCTTGAATATAATACCCAGGACAAGAGTAATGGGGCTGGAAGTTTAAGATTCATCTACCTTTAAGAGATAGGGAAAGAGGCTATACCTCGGCTGGATATAAAAAATGCTTTTAAAATAGTAAACTATATTTACAAAGCTCATTTGAGGGGAGAAAGATTGAGAGACCCTACTTAAGTCTCCTCAGAGATGCAACTAAAAGGCACACAATCAACAAAGAAAGCTGAGCAACGGAAAAATAATCTGACTGAAATAAGCATGGGTTTAATTTTGAGTTCATAATACGTTCACAATATTGCATTCAGAAATCATGACTCAGACCCCCAAAAACATGAGATTGGTTTTAATAGGATAAGATTTTAAAAGAATAAATTGGGGATTCATTTGATTTGCCATCTGGTTTTTCAGTCTTTTGGGGACATTTGGGTCATGTTTTCAAATGGCTCTTTGCACTTATTTTTTTCTAAATGAAAGCAGACACACTCATGTAATCATCACCTGACTCCAGGAGGCAGGGCTTTAAGGAAAAACACTAAATATCACCTGACTTGCATGATTTTGGCAATTAATTGATCTTTAACTATGCATGGTAAATAGGCCCAATGGCCTGTGATGGGATGTTAGATGGGGTGGGATCTGAGTTACTACAGAGAATTCTTTCCTGGGTATCTGGCTGGTGAATCTTGCCCACATGCTCTGGGTTCAGCTGATCGCCATATTTGGGGTCGGGAAGGAATTTTCCTCAAGGGCAGATTGGAAGAGGCCCTGGGGGTTTTTCGCCTTCCTGTGTAGCATGGGGCACGGGTCACTTGCTGGAGGATTCTCTGCACCTTGGAGTCTTTAAACCATGATTTGAAGACTTCAATAGCTCAGACATAGGTGAGAGGTTTATTGCAGGAGTAGGTGGGTGAGATTCTGTGGCCTGCATTGTGCAGACTAGATGATCATAATGGTCCCTTCTGACCTTAATATCTATGAGTCTAAATTCACAAGAGTTGGTAACAATTTCAATAAGTTCCAATAAGCCCCTCTCCAACTGTTGTATATTTAGCCCTGAAGTTAGGCTCCCAAATCCATATTTAGGTCCCATAAATAAATAGCCTGATTTTCAAAAGTCCTGAGCATCCTGCTACTCCTATTTCTATCTATTGTTTCAGCTCATGTTTATTACTCTCTCTCCTATGTCTCCTCCTAAGCAAGATGCATCTTCTCTTCTTTTACCCACCACCCAATTAGCAGCCTGCAACTGAAGACACCTTTTTCACTGAAGTGAAAACTCTTGGTGCCAAAAGCTGCATTGGCAGCTCAGAAAAGGAGCCAGTTCCATCGTAAGCAGAGACCATAACACAGTGAACAGATACCCAGCTGACTCCCCCACAACCACTAATCAGTTAATGAACATCCAAGAAAAAAAAATCACAGGACCCTTGTTTGACTGTTTCATGCCCCCGCCCCCTCAAAAAGCTAGCTCTTAATAGTGCCTTGTTTGCTTTTTACCACTGAAATATTTTGGGACAACTCCTCATCTGTCATAATCAGTATATTTCTGCTGCCTTCAATGGATTTAGGCTGATGGAGGCCAGTGGAGGATCTGATCATTTCAGTTCTAAAAATTAAATTCTCTTTAGCAGCTGTTTCTATGATTCTGGGAAAAAGAAAGAAAGATGGATTAGTGAAAGGGTGATCTGGGAGTCAGGAACTGCTGAGTTCTAATCCCTGCTCTAAAACTGACGTGCTTCTGTAGCCTTGGGCAAATCACTCAATTTCCCTGACTCGGTTTCCCCGTCTGTAAAGCAAGGATAATATTAGTTAACTCTTAGGATGCTATGAGGATTAATTAGCAAAATGTTTGTAGAGTGCTTTGAAGATGAAAAGCATTATAGAAGTGCTACGCACTATAATTATTATTAATTAATACATCTTAGCCAATTTTTTCCCTTTTCCTTCATAAAAGCATTACACAGTTTCAATAAGGCATAACTAAATAATTCATTCAAATTAAATGCAAAACTGTAACACACCCTAAATGTGGTTATTATGGAATAATCATAAACCCAGTTTTGTTTGAGTATTCTATAACCTTAACCTAGTGATGTACTATTAAGTGCAATAGAATCAGGAATTACCAAAGGGAAAGTGAGTGCTGATGCATTTTAAATCCACATTACCTTTTTGGCATCAGCAGATTTGGTGCATCTATTGCTGGCAATGAAGAATGTGCTGGGCACTTCAACACATGATACAAAAGGATTAATTAAGGTACAGCGATTGCAAGCGGTGTTTCAACATGATTCAAGTAGTTCAGGACACAAGGGTTTGTGGTGTACTGAATTAATGCCAATACTACCCAGAAAAGATGAGAATGAATTTAGCGTGTGCGAAAGGGAAAAAGCAATAGCTCTAGCTGCGGCCAGGTAAACAGCTGTGCATTACAGAAACTCCTCCTAAACATGGCAGCAACACTTTAGCCCTGATGTGCAACATCCTTTCTGTTCCTCAGGCTAGTCCTTTCTCATTGCATTTATTCATACTTATTTTAGGGGGGGAAATAGAAATGTAATGGCTAAGGGAGAAACCGGTGTCTATTTTCTTAAATATAGCAGCCTTTAAAGGACAATGGCTACCTTCCTTCTGTGAGAAAAGCAATCAGTCCTTGTGTGAATCATTTCATGTCAGAAATACAATACACACACAACCGGCACCTTGAGCTAAAGACTCCCACAGAAGTCTACGCACTAGCTAGAGAATGTCTAAAATGAATGAGTAAAGTGAGAAGGAGGCTAATGGATCAGAGAGTAAGGATGATCTACTAGTTATCGGTGCTAGCCTGGGACCTGGGTTCAATTCTTTATTCTGTCACAGACATCCTGTGTGACCTTGGGCATCTCACTTAGTCTGTGTGTGCCTCAGTTCCCATCTGTAAATTTGAGCCAGTAGCACTTCCCTACCTCACAGGGCTGTTATGAGGATAAATACACTAAAGAATATGAGGCACTCATATAGTATTGTAGTGGGGCCATATCAATATCTTAGATAGGAGGGCATCTTTACTGCAAAGAAGGGAACTACTTTGAAACTGGAAACTTAATGTACATATGAAATAAAATGAAGATAAAGGAAAAGGATTTTGAAGAAGCCTGTTTAGCCTCTTGCCTAGTCAAATCCCTTCACTGGCTTCCACTTGCCTTCTGCGTTGGCTTCAGGCTTCTGACCCTCACCTTGAGGGCTCTGAGTAGTTCCTCTCCTGTCCCCATCTCTATGCGTCTACCATTCTCTTGAGCTTTACGCTGCTCAGGCATCAATCCACATTGCTCCCTTTGTATTCTTCCCCTTCTCTCATCTCTGCATGCTGCCCTTTATGTTTGGAACTATTTTTCATTCCTTGTATGCCAGCTCTTCATTCAAATACCTCCATTAATTCACCATGTAAAGACATGTTAAAAATGTTTAAAATAATGAAAACCAACAAACTAACACGCAACATGAAAAAATGCGTGCTACAAAGCTTGTGAAAAAGTGCTTTTCACTTTTTGAAAATTAGCCTCTTTCCTGCACTCATTCCTCTTGACCACACTTTACCACCTAACACTTACTCGTGTGTCTGAGACCACCCACTCTCACAGAGTGACTTACACAGTGACTTTTAAACTGACATCCCACCTACATATATGGACTGCAGATCTTTTGGATAGGGTCCAGAGTGACCTAGACAAATTGGAGGATTGGTCCAAAAGAAATCTGATGAGGTTCAGCAAGGACAAGTGCAGAGTCCTGCACTTAGGAAGGAAGAATCCCATGCACTGCTACAGGCTGGGGACCGACTGGCTAACCGCCAGTTCTGCAGAAAAGGACTTGGGGATTACAGTGGACGAGAAGCTGGATATGAGTCAACAGTGTGCCCTTGTTGCCAAGAAGGTTAACAGCATATTGGGCTGCATTAGTAGGAGCATTGCCAGCAGATCAAGGGAAGTGATTATTCCCCTCTATTCGGCACTGGTGAGGCCACACCTGGAGTACTGCATCCAATTTTGGGGTCCCCCACTATAGAAAGGATGTGGACAAATTGAGGAGAGTCCAGCAGAGGGCAATGAAAATGATTAGGGGGCTGGGACACATGACTTATGAGGCTGAGGGAACTGAGCTTATTTAGTCTGCAGAAGAGAAGAGTGAGTGGGGGATTTGATAGCAGCCTTCAACTACCCGAAGAAGGGTTCCAAAGAGGATGGAGCTAGGCTGTTCTCAGTGGTGGCAGATGACAGAACAAGGAGCAATGGTCTCAAGTTGCAGTGCGGGAGGTCTAGGTTGGATATTAAGAAACACTATTTCACTAGGAGGGTGGTGAAGCACCTGGAATGGGTTAGCTAGGGAGGTGGTGGAATCTCCATCCTTAGAGGTTTTTAAGGCCCAGTTTGACAAAGCCCTGGTGGGATAATTTAATTGGGTTGGACTAGATGACCTGCTGAGGTCTCTTCCAACCCTAATCTTCTATGATTCTCCTATCCTTCTGTCCCATTATAGGTCCGGGACGACAACACTACTTCTTATGCATCCCACATACCAGTGACACAAAATCCAGACTCTGTTTTCGATCCCACTAAACACAGACACTCCTCTGCTGCTTCAATTCACCCTCTCAACATTGGCCAGGAGGCCCAACTTCTAGACAGAGATGAAAGATCAATTTCAACAAGATCTCACACTTGTATTGCTTCAGGTTAACATGCTGTCCTAATGAGAAATCTTCCTTTCCTTTCCTTCTCATAGTTTGTTCTACTCAGCCTGCCAACTCAAGCCCCTTATGGGAGATCTCATTGACCTGTAGACTCCCATTATGTCCACCCCCTTTCATCCTTGTTTTGAAAACTGAATTAATGTTATTAGTGATGGAATTAAAATTTGCCTAAATTACTTAGCAGATTTAATACACTAAAAATATCTCCCTTTGCGCAATCTACCCCATTTGCCCAATGTTTTAAAAGAGCCCTTTTAAATAAAGATAGCATTACATTTTGAATGGAGAATTTTGTTTACTTTTAGTGTTTTGGGCCTGTAACTGAATAGATTAGTAAACAACAAAAAGTCTCAAAGAGAAAACATTAAAACCATCATTCATATTTTGGTTTCCAAAATATGATCACAGTTTATGAATTAATGAATGGGGGAAGGAGCACCGCTCACAAATATAAGTGTTTATTGACAGCATTAGACTGTCTTGCTTGCATCTCATGCTTTTCTGATTTCTACCGGTCTGTTTGTCTAGACACTTATGTGGCTCTCGTCATCATGGTATCTGGATTTTGTACTCTTTCCTCTACTTCTAGCAAATGCTCCTGATTCTTCGTTGTCATTGTGTGCATACTGGGGAGTCATATTCATATGTTGGGCACTCGCTTAACATGTGCTGAGAACTCATACATGAATTGTAGGCTGATTCTAACCTTTAACACGAGCTCCAGTGAAAAGTGGCCTTTGCTGGTGAACAACCAACCTAAAAAAATACTTGCATGGAATCTCTTCCCTTTGTCCTTCTCTTCTGCTTCCACTGATCTAGCTGATGAAATCAGACTTGTGGCAGGCACTTTCTGCAAAGTCCTTTCCTCATTTCAGCTCCATCGTTCTTGCTTCTAAGGTCTTCTGGTGCCCTGCTGTGTATATAGTTTTCTTTCTTTAAGGAGAACCCTGATCATGTCTCTCTGTCTCACACTTATTGCTATTGCTCACCACGCATATATTGGAACCTCTAGTCTTATATCAGATCTCTACCTAAATCTTTATATTTAACATTAAATAATATTGTAGCTATAAGTGATTAGCACTAACAAGTAGTAATTGCTGCTTGTTTTATTTCTTCCCGTGTCTTCAGTCCCTCGTTCTCCCACACAAGAAGTTTGGTCTCAGAAGATATCTCTCATGTTAGTGAAATGGGCCAAATTCTGTCCAGGTTTAAGCAGGTTTGACTCCACCAAATTCAAGGGAGTTTTCAAGAGGTGTGAGTTTGGCCCTGAGGCCTTTACAGTATTTTTATTTTAAATATACTTTTTGTTTCTTTTCTTAGTTCCTTTGTAAGACAAAAAGGCAGTGCCAACAAGCAGATGTGCACATTGCCCAAGTCCCCAGTCAATCACACTCCCATAACTGTGAGGACAATGGCCCAGTGTTACAGTTGACTGGAGGACAATTTTGTTTCATGGCAACTTTTGGAGTTTTTCATTCCACATCCATTTCTGGATCAAAACATCCCCGTCCAGTGCCCTAACCACCTGACTATCCAGAATCTTTCTCTCTCTTTCACCTTCCTGATGAAAACTTAGTCTGACCAATAGGTCTCTGTGAAACATTTAGTCAAAAATGTTCCAACAAATTCTACCCAGCATACCAGCGTCTCTCCATTTTTTTGTGTGAAACATTGAAACTAATTCATCTACTCACTCAGTCACCAAATAAAGGTTTTAATTGGTTCTATTTCCTGTTAGCTGCCAATGGAGGTGACCTGATATAGCCTGTAGGAAGTTTCATACGGGATAGCTTTTATACAAATTGAATTGAATGGCGAGGGGGCCCAGTGTCATGACACTTCTTTGTAAAAATATACATGGTCTGCAAACTACCTAGCAATCAACATCTCGCGCTGGTGATTTGAAGATGAGTAGCTGGAAGTGTGGATGAAAGAGTTATTTTGTGAAGATTAATTTAAGATTTAGATTGCAATAATAGCCAAAACAAGCGGGATAGTTTCCAAACACAAGGTAGACACAGTCCTTTGTCTCACAGACCACATATGAAAAAACAAAAGATGTGTAGGGAAGGAAAAAAGTATACACCAAACAGAGTGGGCAGGGTGTTGGTGGGCACATGCCTTGTTATTTCCATGTTTTGTTTTACTCTAAATATAAACTACACTCAGCTGCCCCTCTGTCTAGTCAGTTCTTGGCCCAACCCTCATCATCGACTTTCATTCTTTTTTTCAACCCCTCCAAAAATGCCCCCCTTCCTCATGACCCTCCCACACAGAACATCAGTCTCTCAGCCTGTCCCCGCCTCATAGATTCTTGCTGAGACTCTCCCTTCTCATTATGCACAAGTCACTACTCTATAGAAAGAGGAGACCCTCAGAAAATTATTGCTGATATCAGAAAGCCCTCTGGGGTAGTGGAGGCTTTCCTCCCCCACCATGCTGACTGCTTGGGTAACTGCAGGCTCTGTAGCTCAGTGTCTGGGTTTCTGGAACTGGTTGTGCTCTTGAGGACAGCAGGACTCTTGTCCCTTATGGTGTGAGCAGTGGGAACATTGGGCCTGGGTGCCCCTGAGTTTTCCCTGCTGTTGTCACTTCCTGGGTACGCTCTACCTCCACCCCTCCTCTATGCTCCTTCTCTGGCAGCTGCAGGTTCAGTCTCTGGGCTCCTTGAGGTAGCTCCAACCCTTACCCACTCAGTTCCACTGATTTAGCTCCTGATCATTATCTAGCCCCACGGTCACTTACCCCAGTTGGTTTCTCAACACCACAAAACAGCCCACAGGATCTAGAACTGCTGATGTCAATGGGGCTCCTGGTGTGGAGTCTCTCCTTCCTGGAGATGCTGGGGGCTTCTTAATGTGCCACTCCCACAAGGAAATTATGTAAAGGGTGGTTCCTGGAGAGGGAGATGTGTTGCCTTTTGGGCCACGTGCTCTGAAAGTCCAGGCTCTCCAAGAGTGCGCTGGGAGAGGAAGAAGGCATGTCCCTGATCTGAGCGCAGCTGGCAGTGGCTTTAGCCAAGATGTGAATGAGATACAAATTAGTCCATCATTTTAAAGATATCCTTTTAATAAACAAAATCCAACTGAAATTCTTTCACTATGCCCTTTTCTAAGGAATGGGAAGTAAGATACTCTACAAATAACCAACCTACTGTAGTGTGTGCTGGATTGATTGGGGCTGCATGACATCACTACAGGAAGCACAAAATTGGAATGTGATATTTTAGATGTGACTTTACTACATAGCCAGTTAGCATTACCAGACATCATGACATCATTCTCTGAAACAGAGCTGGTTAACAGACACATGGAGCCAGGCTTGTTTGTTTCCTAAAGATATTAAAATGCTAACTTCCACCTTTTACAGTGCTGGTGCATTATGCATTAGCCAATTACAGTAGGATATAATAAAAAATCCCAGTGCTTCTATAACAACTGCACCCTGGACAGAACACTATCACGTCTTATCATGCTAATCACCCAAAGCAAAACTCTCATTGACTTTCATTTTAACTGGAATTTTATATGAGGAAATAAGGCCAGAAGCAGCCAATAAAGGGGTTTTACAAAGTGGGCATCCAAAATTTACCAGAATAGTTGAAGAAGATTGTTGGCCGCGTCTTTTTTAAGCATCTGCAAAAACAGGTTTAAATAGAAAATGCTGAAATATTTAGCTATAGAGGACTTATGTTTACTGCTGGAATGAATGTAGGTATTCCATTTGTTTTATAAACATATCTTTATCTAAGTATATTTTTTTCCTCCTGTACTAACCTACTTCATTGATCTTTTCATACTTTTGGCTCGAAAAAGAAACCCTAAATAGAAGCAATGTTTAAAGCATATGGTTCACATATACTATAAATGTTTTGTTTTGACTTCCTTTCAGCTAGGCTAAAACTAAGACTTCTAAGAATTCTTTATGAATTCTTGCCACATTAAATAACTTGTTCCGACTCAAGATTGTGCTCTAAAATGGTTCTTTTATGTAAACAATATGACGTCATGTTAGGGGGGCAAGCTTGGCCGTTTAATCTGGAAGATTGCTAAAATGATAAATTTAACTCTTATTTTAACAATGAATTGTTTTTATAGTTCACAAAGCCTAACACCCTTTCTCACTTTAAACAAGCTATCCTGTGTTCCTGTTTAAATACTACATGTCCTAACCTCTTTGTGTGTGTGATGCTGCTTTGAAGAAGTAAAATAACTATCTATTAAAATGAAATCCAACTTTTATCCAAGTGCATAAAACAATGTTAACAAGTAAAGAGCAGTAAGTTAAAAATCTAAAGTACTCAGTACTTCTGATTCTCTTAAAGAGTATCTGCATTATAGATTATTCCAATCCATACAGCCAAGTTCATTAAGCCTAAGAAATCTATGTTTAATCCTAGATTACTGAACAGATAAATCAAAAATCTTTGGTACTTTCTAGTCAAGTCCATAAGGACCTCAGTCATGTTTGTAAAAGTTGTATTTAATTAAGTAAATAATACATTTTACTTAAAAACAATGCCTGGTTACATTTTCGCTCAATTCTATGAGAAATGTTTTACATCATCTTAGTGGCACTGGAGAAACCTGTGTGCCCTTGGAGGCTGCCTGGCATAATGGATTTTCCTGCTAGGTTGACAAGCTTTTGATAAACGATATTCGATTAAAACTTGCCCTCATTTAATATTCTGCAACTACGTGGAATGACATATAAATGCTGAGGTGCTAAAATTAGAGGAAGGTTAGCTCAGGACTCTTGACGCTCACCTTAGACTCACATATCTAGACAGAAATCTACCTTTCTGCACTGGGTTTGTTACATGCCACTTTAAGCGTAAATGAGTTTTAATGGTTTTGCCTGCCAGACTAGTTAGCAAAGAGCCCCTTGATCTTGTCAGAAATTAACGCCTTGACCAAATTTCAAACAACTGACAAAAGCTGAAAATTAAATCTCACTAGATTAGGATGTCCTCCTGTTGTCTTAACAAAGCAATGGCAATTGGCAATGTGCTTTAAAGCAGAGATGTGCCTGATGACTCTCCAAAATTCCTCTGATCATCAGGAGTCTATTCTTTCCCACTTGCTTGACACAATGGATATGTCTCTGCCAGCCCCCACTGTTAACCTGCTCAGAGATGCAAGCACATGTAGCAAACATGTGCACACAGAGCAAGAATCCATTTTGCTCCCATTTTTCTGTTGTTATGACTCGCTTCTCTAGCCGCTACCTCTTTCGTCCTCATTCTCCTTCCTCGTCTCACTCTTTCCTCCTTCTGTAGTCTGTCTGTTGCCCCTCCCTGTGCACTCTCCTTGCCATTCCTCACTCAAGAGTTGTTTAGTCTTCAACATTCACTCAATCTTTTCCCTTTCCAAATCCATTCTAACCTCGGCCTTCCTGCTCAGATTGCCAACAGGCTAATAATAGTAATAAGCTTCCAGGATAGTCTTTTTTTGGCATGTGGGCCCCTGTAAACTGAAACAAGGCCACAAATTCAGCTCACACAGACGACCCAAATAGTCTTAAGACAATAATAACTTTTGGTCCTTATTGAAAAACTCTTATCAAAATGATAAAATAGGTATCTATAATAAGCAAAGGTAGTGAATATTTGGTTAAAAATTGCAGATTAAGGTCTTAAATGGGCCTAAAGTAACAGCTAGAGACGTGTGCTGTCAACTCTGCAGTTGAGTGAATTTCATCCTTAGGCGAGAAGGCAAAATGGTTACTTTTTAGAGAGTTTCCATGGCTTTAGAGGGTTTCCATGCCTGTACCATTATACATTACAGAAAACTGGTGTTAGATTTAGGAGAGATTTAGACTGAAAATGAGTTTAAGTTAAGAATATTATGTCCATTTTAAGAGTGGCCATTTGAAAAGGTGCCAGAACTGAATCACTTACCCTACAAAGAATGAAAGTGAGTGACGGGCTATTTAGATTCTGCGCAAGGTTCTGTGTCATATGCTCCATTCAACAAGGCAATCAAGATGATTAGGGAGTGTAAGAAAAGCTCATTAATGGCCGAGCCAGACATTGAGTCAGCCTTTCATTTATTACCAGTGCATCTGGATAGTTTTCATTTATTGGGTTTTTAATTTATAGGAGAGAAATTTATGGGGATAGACACATGCCTATGTATTGCACCATTTCTTGCTCATACTTAGAAACCTTCCCTAGGTTTATTGCAGTGGATGGTATTGGCATAAACAAGACAGGAATTTATACAGTGCTTCATGACTTGCATGTTTTATTTAAGTTTTTTTTTAAAACTTTGAACCCAAATGACAGGGTTCGAATTTTTATACTTATCTAGGGATTTTGTAGTTAATTTTCAGAACAAAAGCCCAATGTCTCTGATAAACTATCACAATTGGAGCCCTCGACTACACAGAATTTTTGTTTACTGAGAACTAAGATTTTGGCAGAAGCAGAGAGGTGGAAGAGATATTGCAAGCCAAGAAAGTAATCATGATGAAAATTTTGCCTATGGAGCCATCCTGGCAGGATAAGTTCTCCTTCCACCCTGAGCAGCTATCATGGCTGAGATTGCAAAACAGCATGTTTTCCATTAAGTCAGCAAGGTGTTTGATGGAAGTAATGTTGTCAGTTTCTAGTTAATTTCAAAAAAGTTATGGTAAGGCTCACAGTTTGAGAGAACCCTCCTTTTTTTTTTGACTTCACAAGCAGCTGGAAGTTAACGTGGGGAAAGTGTGCGACAGTTCCCAAATGCACCACACACAGAAAAAGATTAATTGTCTGAACACACCCACAAACATGCCCCAACCTTCCTATTTATTCCCATAACTCAGATACCAGATAAGAGCTGCCCATATTGAGGACTATCAAGTGGGAGTATATTATCTCTGTGAACAGCAATGCTGAGGTCAAAACCATTGGTGGAATTTTGTACCCACTTGTGATGTTCACAGCTCAAAAAAGAGGTTGATAAATTAGAGAGGGGTTAAAAAGAGCTACAAAAATTATATGAAATCTGGAAAAAATGCCTTAAAGAGATAAACCTTGTTAGCTACATTTATGAAATAAGCACACTAAGCATGGAACCCGTGCCCTATAGATGAGAGCTCTCATGTTGGAATATATGCCCACATTTCACAGCCTTGGTTAAACTCTACTCAATTTGAGAAGCCATTTGTTGTGTCAATACTGGACAGGAAAATGTTGCTGAAGCCAAGTTGGACTTTTGGATTCCATAGCCTGATTACGGTCCCTTTGCACTACTTTAGTGGTGCAAAGGGGCTGTAATCCAGCCACAGGGGTCCAGCAGAGAATTCTCCTGATGTAGAATTTAGTGCATCTGAGACAACTCCAGGTCACAAGCCTCTGTTCAGGCTGTGTGGTCCTGTGGGAGCTCTGCCACCAAGGCAATCCTTTTCTAGCATCAGGTGCATAAAAGCCCCTAAATCAATGGCAGAATTTAAAACTGCCTGTCGAATTTGAAGGAGCTGCACTGCGTGGATTTAGTCCTGTGGATGGATATTGTGTTTTTAAGGTCTTCCATAGAAAAGATGAAGTTTATCTAACATGACACAACATAGGTCAAGATAAAATCAGACAGAAGGGGTGACACAGGGAAAAATCAGACAAACTCCTAACTCAGGGGCTTTTGAAAACTTTCTCAGAATTAATAAGGATATTAGTCTTCTTTTGAGTCTTCTCATTTATTATTATTATTATTATCGGTCTTCTTATTTTCATAACAATTCAATGCAATGTATTTACTGATTAATTTACATAATAAATCTCCGTCTTTGTCATCATCTAGGAAATTGGTGTTGGTTTCACATTATTGTGAGGAAAAGATTAGGCGAACAGCACTGGTAGTCCGTTAAAACTGAAATGCTTATTTTGTTGTCCAAAACTGGAAGCTCTAATACACAAAACAAACTGAAATAGCATCATTCCTAGTATTAAGTACATTAAGGATATTTTCATTAATTTTCCAATGCAATTTTAAAAACATACTTTATGTTCTACAGCATATCTAAATTCCAAATGCTGTATTTGTACATAAAAAAGGTAAATTAGAGTCCCTCACATTTCTCAGATAATCATAAAGACTTTTTTCAAAAGTCACGAGTGGTTTTGGATGTATCAATATTTGGTTGTCCATCTTTAGATGTCACAAACTTCTGAAGACCCACGCTCAGATAATCAAGCAGTTTTTAGTTATCTTGAGCTGGGCTTAAAAAAAAAATCACTAATCACTTTTCAAAATGATGGCCAATAATACTAACAATAGAAATCAAAAAAGAAAAAAGTTAGGGATGAAACACTGGCCTCACAACATGGCAAAACTCCCATTGACTTCAGTGTGCCACGATTTCATCTTAGATAGCAAATAAAAATGGTACATATTTTGAAGTTGATTAAAAATATATAGGAAACATGAGACTTAAGAATGTTTAACCTTCATATTAAAAATATGGCAAAGATTAAAAGTGTGGGCAAAGTGAAAACATAAAAAGAGAAAACCATGAACCAATCATGCATAATACACCTTCTTAACAATAAAAGTTTTGGGGCCCAAATCCTCATCTGGTATAAATCAGTGTAGCTCCTTTGACTTACACTGACATAGCTCCATTGACTTACTGATTTACATTAGCTGAGGATTTGCTAGAAGGCTTTTAATTTGACCCATCACATCATGATCTTCATATGCAAAGACACAAAATACTCAAATGCCATGTTTTTCTCTTGACTCTTTATTTGCCAGTTCAGTCACATTTCCATTGCTACTAAGACTCTGCCATTAAGTCTACAGTTGTTTTCATTGCAAAGTGGTGCCATATTGTGCATGCTAATGTGGACAAACCTTGCAAAAATACAGAGCCTCTTGAGAAGACTTGATTTGTCATCTCAGCAATTTAAACTTCTCCACAAACCCCCCCCCCCATATAAGTTTATGGATACCCACATCCAGCTAAAAAAAGGATTGCCCAGGCTTAGAATCATAGAATCATAGAATATAAGGGTTGGAAGGGACCCCAGAAGGTCATCTAGTCCAACCCCCTGCTCGAAGCAGGACCAATTCCCAGTTAAATCATCCCAGCCAGGGCTTTGTCAAGCCTGACCTTAAAAACCTCTAAGGAAGGAAGGAAGGATGATGCTTGATTGTATTGCATAGAATATTTGAGGTTCTTTGTAGACATGAGATTGGAACAATATTTTATTGGTATTTTGTATAATCAAAATACTATTTATGTATAAATATACTTTCTACAGTGAAACCTCATGTTTCTATATATTTGGGGTGGGAAGGGGAACATCTGAAAACTTCAGATAGAGGTTCAAACTGATTGAGGAAGTCAGCCCCAGATGCTTTGAGGATTAACCATTGTAATAAACTATCATTTCTTGACATCTCTGAATCAAGACTAGATGACTTTCCGGGAGACACGCTTGAGTGAAACACAAGGTATTGGGACTCAATACAAAGGTAACCAGGTGAAATTCTATGATCTGTGAAGTGCAAGAGATCTGACTAGGTGGTGTAATGGTCCTTTCTGGCTTTAAAAGCTATGAATCTAAGTCTGAGCTCATTTAAGTTGGGGTTTCCAACCCTGGAGCATATATGTGAAAGTCTACTGGCCAGCTCACTTCTTCAGAGTGCTTGGAAGATGCATGACTGTCAATGTAAATGAACCTCAGTAAACCAAAAGTTTCAGTTAATCAGGGTTATGCTGTGTATATTCACTAGAACTGTCATCAGTCAGTGAGGAAATTCAGCTTATATTATAGGGTTTAACTCAGTTATTTTAAATGTGAAGTTTTGTAAAAATTTCAGCACTCACCAGAATTCCTCCTGAACTTTTCTTTGTGGCTTCTAGACCTCATGAAACTTTCTTGGGCTGCTAGAGAGAGACTACTCCTCATTCAGAAAAAAAAGATACCCCTTAATGGCCTCCACTGATTTCATGACTGCCTGAAATTGCCACCTTATAAAAAGCATCCTTTCAGCCTCCAGCCAGTCCTATTGCAATATACTGCAACCAGGCTTAAGGCTTATTGTGTCCTGTGATATCACAGTGTGAAATCATTGCTGTTCAAACAAGAAAGATATTTAATGGAGTCAGGCAGCCCAAAGACACCATGGTATCTGTCTCACGGATCCATCTGAACTCCTCCCTCCAGGCCCACTCACTCCAAAAAAGTGATTGGGATGGTGGAGGAGAGTGGGTCCTTTTATTTTCTATTGATGGGCCAAGTCTACTCACCACTCTGTGAATCAGGGACAGAAGCTGGTACCACAATGATGGGCAGAGAGAGACAGACTCCCCGACCCTCCACTAAACATCAGTCAATGAATGGGAAATTGTCCCTATACACGAACAATTCCTGTGGTTGAGGTCTGGGAGCAGGCTTTTCTTCCCCATAGATAGGAATCAATCAGGAGGCTGGAATTAGTCTTTCAGCCTCTTTTTATACAGGGCTGAAACAACTGCAGGTTGTGTAGTTTAATTATGGGAAGAAAAGAGGGTGAAAGGCCAATTTGAGCTGTGCAGTGCAGGAGACAGGGGGCCTTACTGTCATGAGCTCTCCCTGCTCCTGGTAGATCAGTATCTCCTCAATGTGGAACTAGAGAGTTTAGGGGGTTGTTTTAATTTTTGTTTCTATTACAGGCTGACTTAAGCCCTAAATAGATTGGCCTGCTGCAGAGCCAACATCCACCAACTTCCAGGGCTTGTGCTTCCCGAAAGGCAGCAGATCCTTTGTTGGTTCAGCCTTGTAATTTTATGATGCATCTATAAATCAAAATTAACCAAAACTGATTTAACAAAGATTTGGGTGAGAACTCACAGCAGCTGAGAACTGACCCAGACTGAGTCATTGCCTGATGCAATTTCACATGGTTGAGTTCTAAACACATTTGAGCTCATCGTTGTGTTTTAAAAAAATACTGTAAGTTCCTTAATTTTATGTGCACGGCTCTGAAATAATTTACCAAGGGAAGAACAAATATATATATATAATTCTATAATGTGTGCTTGTATGAAAGCTGAGAAAACAGCTGAAAACAGATATATCCGTCTCAGAATTGTGACAGCCACATTAGACGCATGATTACAATTAATATTACTTATTGACATACTTGAATCTACAAGGTTCTGAGTGGAGCTGGTTAGAAATTTTCCAATTAAATGTTTTTTCATCAGAAAATGCTGATTTGTCAAAATCAAAACTCTTTGGGGGAAAAGGTTAGTTTCAATGACTCTCCTGATGCAAAATGTTTTTTGACAAAAGTTAAAAATTGTTTAAAAAAATCATGTTTTGATTTTTTTAAAAAAATATTTTCTGGTTCAAAAGGACTTTACATTTCAAAATTTTAGTTTATACAAAAGAATTAAAAAATTAAGAGGTCAAAATCCAAATGAAATATTACAATGGACAAAAATCCACATTTTTTTGTGGATTATCCCTTCATTAAAAGTTTTGAGATATCAAATTTTCATCCTGATTTGGCACAGGAAAAATATTTCAAAACCCTCAAAACTTTTCTGGAATGGGAAAAAACATTTCTTGCCCATCTTTAGCATGGAGCACTTCCTTTGTGCAATTCCAGAGCATCCTCAAATCCCACTGAGTTCAATGTCAGATAAAAGTGCTCCGCACCTTCCAGGATGAAGTCCACTAAGAATAATGGCTTTTAAAAAATGGCTCTGGTAAGAAAGGAGTAAAGAATTGAAAATCATATGATGGTGGCGTCACGGGGCAGAGTAAAGGTTGCTACGGGGGAAGGCTTGTTTACAAATATGATGGATGTTGCACCTAAATTGAATGGGGCCAGATGAAGTAAATTTTCATTCATTGGTTGCTGCATAGTGTTTTGACTCCACTTCACAGTTGATTTCCTAGTTATTTGACATTTGGGTTGGTGGTGATTGTACTTGAGCCAACTCAACTGCTGCACAACATATGGCTTTTGTGTTGGAATCATATGGCCAGATTCTCAAACTGGGTAATGGCCTCTTTGCAGCCCTCAGTTGCATAATCTGTCTGCAACTACCCAGTAAAAAAAGAAAGGGACTCTTTGCTGGTACATCTGGCACTGGCCACTGTTGGAAGACAGGATACTGGGCTAGATGGACCATTGGTTTGACCCAGCATGGCCATTCTTATGTTCTTATCTGCAAAGCAGCCATGTTGTACATCTTCTAAACCCACTCCTCCGGCATAGGGGGTGTGTCAGGATGGGAGGGGGCAGGCAGGGGACCTGGCAAAGTCTTCTCTGACAGAGTAATCTTGAGGCCTAGGGTATAAAGGATTCTGCATCACTGGCATAACTGAAAAGCTGCCTGGAAGCAATCCCTGAAGCCCTATCCCCTCCCACACCAAGCAGAGCTCTAGCACAGGGGACAGTTGATCCCATAAAGTGTTCCTGTGAGCCACTCAGATGATATATACAGTCTGCAGATCTTGGTATTATGCAGACAAGTTGTCCGGAAAGCATAGGCAGGGGAGTGTGTTCAATAAGTTTGTTACACACAAGCTATAAAGTTTGTGACACCTCCAGCACCCCAGTAAATGTACTATATTTTATACCAAAAAAGAAAACAAATGCTCCCCCAACCTACCGACGAGTGCACTAAGATCATTCAATTGGATGTTCTACTACACAAGGCATGTCTGTAACAGCAGAGGTATCTGAATGTTCAACCAACTGAGAAACATGACTAGGTGAACAGTCATAAGTGCTTTGTAGTACCCAGATAACACCTTTAACAAATGGATTTTTTGAAATGTGCTGAAGGATGAATCATGCAATATATTTATTATACACTTGGAAAACAAGGTTTTTGGCTATTTTAAAGGTACTGTAGTGAAAGAGTAAGTAGAAATATTGTAGATGCATTTTTCACTTCCATAACTAAACCATGGATTTGTTAACCAAATGAAAGCTTGCTGAAGTTTTAGGCTAGATTATGGAATGCTTTCTTTTGATGGGGGGAGGGAGAGCTCAGTGGTTTGAGCAGTGGCCTGCTAAACCCAGGGTTGTGAGTTCAATCCTTGAGGAAGCCATTAGGGATCTGGGGCAAAAATTGGGGATTGGCCCTGCTTTGAGCAGGGGGTTGGACTAGATGACCTCCTGAGGTCCCTTCCAGCCCTGGTATTCTATGATTCTGTGACATTTTTGAAAAAATTAAAAATGACTCATTTCATTGTACAACAGATTCCTGAACGTGCACAGTAACATCACTCATCAAAAAACGCCGAAGAATGATGACCAAGCAGGTTGAACAACCTATATTTAGTGATTCTTCCTTCCAAATGCTTAGACTGTAGATCTGTCCTAAAGGACTCTTAAAAGGATTGGCAAGCATGTCCATATGTAAAATACGATAATCCTATGTTAATTCTCCTCCTTTCCTCTCTGTAGACAGCTGGGAACACACCATTGTACATATTCAGCTTGCACTGCATTTGTATTCATTATCCAGGCTATTAGTGAGAATATTTCAAAAACCTGGGACGTTTCAGATAAATTTATATGTCCACACTGTGAATATGATATTTATTTGTACATATATGCATCCATCCATCCATCTACATACATGCACACATGCATATCACTATGTATTTTCCTCTGTATATGTATATCTTTCACCATACTCTACCATTCTGACAGTGACTATGGGAAACTGGTACTTTTGCTAATGCCCTTATGACTGTGAAAACAGTGCTCAACACATCATAGACAGGGACAGAGAAAGAAAAAGTAATACAGACATACAGATGGGGGTATGAAGCAGTTAGAAGTACATGTGCTATAAAGTGGTATAAAATCAAGGAATTGATAAATGATTAAGGGGATTACACACAACTCGATAATTTAGGAAGATGATTTCTTCTTAAGCAGGGACATTTCTCTTGGAAACCAAAATCACAGAATCATAGAATATCAGGGTTGGAAGGGACCTCAGGAGGTCATCTAGTCCAACCCCCTGCTCAAAGCAGGACCGATCCCCAATTAAATCATCCCAGCCAGGGCTTTGTCAAGCCTGACCTTAAAAACTTCTAAGGAAGGAGATTCCACCACCTCCCTAGGTAACACATTCCAGTGTTTCACCACCCTCCTAGTGAAAAAGTTTTTCCTAATATCCAACCTAAATCTCCCCCACTGCAACTTGAGACCATTACTCCTTGTTCTGTCATCTGCTACCACTGAGAACAGTCTAGAGCCATCCTTTTTGGAACCCCCTTTCAGGTAGTTGAAAGCAGCTATCAAATCCCCCCTCATTCTTCTCTTCTGTAGACTAAACATCCCCAGTTCCCTCAGTCTCTCCTCATAAGTCATGTGTTCCAGTCCCCTAATCATTTTTGTTGCCCTCCACTGGACTCTTTCCAATTTTTCCACATCCTTCTTGTAGTGTGGGGCCCAAAACTAGATACAGTACTCCAGATGAGGCCTCACCAATGTCGAATAGAGGGGAACGATCACGTCCCTCGATCTGCTGGCAATACCCCTACTTATACATCCCAAAATGCCATTGGCCTTCTTGGCAACAATGGCACACTGTTGACTCATATCCAGCTTCTCGTCCACTGTAACCCCTAGGTCCTTTTCTGCCATTCAGTCCCTAGTCTGTAGTGGTGCATTGGATTCTTCCGTCCTAAGTGCAGGACTCTGCACTTGTCCTTGTTGAACCTCATCAGATTTCTTTTGGCCCAATCCTCCAATTTGTCTAGTCCCTCTGTATCCTATCCCTACCCTCCAGCGTATCTACCTCTCCTCCCAGTTTAGTGTCATCTGCAAACTTGCTGAGGGTGCAATCCACACCATCCTCCAGATCATTTATGAAGATATTGAACAAAACCGGCCCCAGGACCGACCCTTGGGGCACTCCGCTTGATACCGGCTGCCAACTAGACATGGAGCCATTGATCACTACCCGTTGAGCCCGACAATCTAGCCAGCTTTCTATCCACCTTATAGTCCATTCATCCAGCCCATACTTCTTTAACTTGCTGGCAAGAATACTGTGGGAGACAATGTCAAAAGCTTTGCTCAAGTCAAGGAAAAACATGTCCACTGCTTTCCCTTCATCCACAGAGCCAGTTATCTCATCATAGAAGGCAATTAGATTAGTCAGGCGTCCTACTATGTATTCCAACCAGGGTTAATTATAACATCTACAACAGATCTAAATCTGAAAACCAAGATTTAAAATGTAATTGGCTAGGGATGTCTATTATATCTACCATCTGTTTTACTTACCAAGCAGAAAATGTGTCATGCTTTGGTTCAACCAATACAATAACAGTATCAATAGCATGAACATAATTTTACATGTTTTTTGGTGTTCGCAGGGACTTGACATACCGTAACATGTGCAGATTTTTTTCCTTCCATCCTTCCTCAAAGATCCAGATTAACGTGCTCTTCTCTCCTACACTTCTTCCATCTTTGGCTTTCCATTGGCCTGCTAAACACTGTGCCTATTTGTGAGGCTGCCCTAAGCAGTGGTATGACTCATTCCCTCCACCTCTGGGCTGCACATCTGCCTTTGTAGTATTCCAGCTGCTGCCAGCTGAAACCACTCAAGATCCAAACTCTGATCTCTTCTCTGGCAGTGCACTAGTCAGGCATTAGACTAATAGCCCAACTCCACTCCCCAGGTATTTATGCTCAAGGCAACTAAACATTTAGGGTAAATCTTGCCTTTTTCACCAAGCTAGAGTGCATGGGCATTACACGGGGAGTTTTGTGGTGATGGTGGCAGTAGGAACCCTCTCCGGCCTCGGTTGTGGATCTGCAAGGGATCTATTTTTCAGGTGCTCCAGGCATTTTGGAAGGAGCAGCGGCTGGTAGGTCCATTGATCTACTATCCCACTGCTATCCCACTCCACAGGCACATGGGATGTGGGGAGGAGCCTCTTAGCATGGACTCAAGAATTCTTGCCAATCCTTGTGAAGCAGAACTATAGTGTTATGCATTGGGTTGTCATCTCATAGGTTTTACACCTCTGTGCAAGTGCCCTTGGGGCAGGTACACTGAAGAAATATGAATGATAATTCAGGAAATCATTCTCCCTTCCTGATTCCCCCGATTGTTACAAGTCAGTCGAATGTGTATCACTAAAGTACAATCAGATGATCTGAGTTCTATTTTCAAGCTCTCCATAGCTTTCCTGTGTGAGTCTGGAGAGGTTACTTTAAGTTTGAACCAGTTGCCATGTGCAAAGTTCACCCTGGATAGCAATATTCTACACAATCTGTAACATAAGGAGGAATGTTGTTTTGAAATAGCAGAGGGAGAGGGAAGATTTTTGCCAAAGTTCTGCTTGGTTTTGCGATAAGGGTACCACACGTATAATAGCCGAAAAGTAACTAAGGCTGAGAGAGTCTATAAACCATTAGCAAATGGAGCACAATGATAGTTGTGCTGTTTGAGAAAGAGCGCCGGTGTTACTATCTACATAGCACCGAGTGTGATGGGGGATTCGAGGGTATTTACAGCTGTTCTTCAAACAGGGAAGCCTCACTGCACTCCAGTTGTCAGAGAAACAATTCCACTCTTACTTCTCATGATGCTTTTGTCGTCGTCTTGGATTTAGCAGAATATACTAACATCTCAGCCCTGATGAAGGCACGGAGACTGGAAACGTTGGCATATTCTGAGGATTTAGTTCCTTTTGTGTGTGTGATGGTTGGAATGTAGTACAGTGCAATGTTACTGCTGGGCGAACACCTGTAGTTAAAAAAAAAAACACACTGGTTTACTCACAGGGCCCACGGCATACTAAGCTGCAACCTTGAAGGAGATTTTAAAACTAAGTGCTGAAATAAAATCTCATGTGCGTGAAAAAGAAATAACTGAGCAGGCACTAAGCCATTATTTCAGAGCCGGGAATTGAACTTTTATTCTCTTGGGGGTGAAATTCACGCTGTCTGTGGGTCCAGCACAAGACTTATCCACTACTTAAGTGTCATTTATGCCCCAGTTTAGCAGAGAATTTATATACATGCTCAGGTCCATCCATATCCAGCAAAGCGTTTCAGCATGTGCAAGCATTTCAGCATGTGCTTAACTTTAAGTCAATGGGACTTAAGCACATTGTGACGGTTCCCCCCCCCCCCCCAGGGTGCCACCTGATTTACTGGGGTACCACTGAGCCCACCTATTCCACCAACCTGGGCTCCCTTACACTGTCCTGCTGAGCCAGGCCCTCAAGCCTCCTCCAGCACACACACAGGTAGGGACACATGCAGCTGCAGAAAGACACAGACACTGAGATCAGCTGTGTGTGTGAAGACTCAACTCAGGGATTTCCCAGTACTCAAGTGCACACCTCCTCTGGAGTGTAAACCCAAAATTGTATTGTCTTGCACTGCACAGAGAACTGTACAGTATAAGCTCATTAAATTCGCCCCCTCCCTCAATGTGGAGGAAGATATGCACAGCTTTTTGGGCCCCCAGTTATGAATTCCACAAACTGGTTTTAGAGAAAACAAAAACCAGTTTATTAACTATACAAGATTGATTTTAAGTGATTATAAGGGATAGCAAACAGATCAAAGCAGATTACTGAACAAACTCCCAAACTAAGCTGAATACACTAAAGAAACTGGTTACAAGTAGTAATTTCTCACCCTAAATGTTGCTTTAGGCATTTCTTTCACAGGCCAGACCCCTTTTCCAGCCTGGGCTGAGCTCTTCCCCTGTTTTGTCTTTGTTTCTTAGATGTTTCCAGAAGTCATCCTGGGTGGGGATTCAGTGAAGACTGAACTCTGATTAAGTCACTCCCTGGTCTTAAATAGGTTTTGCATATGGTGGGAACCCTTTGTTTTCCAGTGTGGTTCTCCCCTCTCCCTCCCTCCACACCCCGGGGAAAAATACTGATATTCTATTATGGAGTCAAGTACCACGTTACATGATCACATGACCCTGCAGTGTCAAAGCAGCCAAGAGTCAAAGCTTGTTTGTAGCATCCCAGGAAACTCCTCAGAAGGTGGGAGATTAGCATCTTCAAAGACCTATTGTTCTCCCTAATGGCCCATCCCCACTGACTGCATTCTGTCTGCTGGGCATTCTCCAGGTGTAAACCCACTTGTAATTGATACATAGTCAATATTCCTAACTTTAGATACAGAAATGATACATCCCTACAAATAGGATAATCATATTCAATAAATCATAATCTTTCTAATGATACCTCACACAATCCATCATGCATAAAACATGTCATAGTTATGCCATAATCATATTATAACAATATTTCTATGAAGAATATGGGGTGTAGCGTCTCACACACATTTCAAGTAAATGTTGAAAAATACATTCTTCCAAGTGTAATATTCTAACCCTGGCAAGGGCATTCTATTATATAAGTTGCTCATGTGCACGCAGCTAAGATATATTGACCCTGATCTATTATGGCGTTCTATCTACTTCAGAAGCCTGATTCTGCAATTCTACACGAGGAGCCCCATGGATAGGGTGACCATATTTCTTCAAGTGAAAACAGGACAGCCCAGGGCTCACCTGAACACTCCTTCCCCCTCCCCACACACAGGGTTCGACAGAGCCACACTCCTCATGCTGAGCCCTGTGCTGCCCTGGGGCTGACCCCCCAAACTGTGTCCCTCCCAGGGCTGGAGTTGAGCACCTGAGCCCCATGCCACCCACAGCTGGGGCTGACCCACCGAAGTACGTGCCGCCTGCGGGGGGTCAACTCTGAAAGCAGCACTGCCTTCAGCTGATCTCCTGGTTGCAGCTGCTGCTCTCTGCTCTGCCTTGCAGCCAGGACAAATGCCCAGTTCTTGGTGAAAAAGTAGGGACAGCCGGGACAGAGCTGAAAAAGAGGACTGTCCCAGCCAAAATGGGACATATAGTCACCCAAGCCATGGACTTCAGTGAGGCTAAATATGGGGTTGCACATATGGAATTCACAACCTTTGGGGCAGATCCTCAACTGATGTAAATTGTCATGGTCATTATAACGTGCATAATAATGTGCAAACTTACTCTATGACTAAGGTAGCAATGGTCCAACTGGCTTTCCTTGGACACACCCTTTGACTGATGGTGCAAGGGTAGAGCTGCACACATCAGAATGCAGGATCAAGGCCTAAGTTCAAACTGAACTTGTGTAATGCTGACAGACCCCGGTCACCGGTGGGCGGGATTGAAAAGGGGACCTCTGGAGCTTAGTGCATGAGCCTCTACTGCATGAGCTAAAAGCCAACTGGCTGTTAGCTAAGGCTGTAGAGAAGACTCATTTAACTCTCCCTAAGTGGTCTTGGTGTCACTAAATGGGAGAACACCACACCCAGAAGGTGTGTGGGTTACATTTGCACATTATTTTACACTTTTTTTCAGCACGTGTTCATTTTTGCAGGTTTACAATGAAAGAATAAGCATCTGTCTCATGAAGCTGAGTCCTTAAATTTTGAGAGCCCTTAAATAAGAGAGCCTTGACTGAGTTCCTTATGAGTCTGCTAATTAATGCAGAATTGCAAAGAAAACCCTATAGAAGTACTAAATGAACTCATCATGATTGCTACCATTAAGTAAATAATGTATTCTATTGTGAGGCCTATCAACCACAGACCACAATATTTTTCCTAGTTTGTGTATGTATATAAAACCTATGTATTGCCCTGTTCCATCCTCTGATAACCCAGTTAACGGCATGCTTTTCGTTATTAATATATTTTATTAGGCATCTTGGAATAGGGACCATCTTCCTTTTTTCTAACCGTGCAGCACGTGCTAGAAGTGCTTAATAATTCAGAAAAATATTATAAATGGTAAACAGATTGATAATAAGACATTATTGGGCAGTCGTAAGAGTTTAGGTTTCCTAAATGAAATGGTAAAAGAACCACCAATTTTTCTCACTTTTTGTTTTAATCTCAGGTACTTGGAATTATCTCAGTTTGTCAACTCCGTATAATGGAAACTGCTGAAAACATTATGGACCAGATCCTCAGCTGCGGTAAATTCACATGGCTCCAGTGAAATCCATTAAACTATGCTACTTACACCAGCTAAGAATCAATTTTCAGTTGTCCTTATCCTTTGCTCAAAATATCCTGCAATAAAAGTAGTGCTTTAATATATCTACAAGAAGGTAGTTTATACAAGCAATGTCAACAGCAGATTCCCCCCTCCCTTTTTTTTTTTAAACTCAAAGACTGAAAAGTACATCAAAATCATGGAATCTGTGTGAAGCAACAGACACATTTAAAATATCCTTCAAGAAATAGAGCTTTAGCCACACTGATTCAATGTGTTGTAACTATTTTATTTCTTTTCCTTTCCAAGTCTTTCATGAATTTACAATTAAATCATTAAAACCACCCTCCCTCACCAAGATACAGTATATGTGGAATAACCACATAAACCATAGAAAGATCACAATATCCATAAGCTTTTACGAACCAGCTGAACATGCTGATGGACATTAACATTTTCAATAAAGCCCTCATATTACCATATAGTTCAACAAGCAAACAAAAACTGTTTATCTGTTTATTCTAAAATAATGCAACCTTTTCTTATTTACCTTTGTTGGGAGCTTGCTAATGTTAGAGGCACAACTGCAATCAGTTTAGTAATTATCATAGGATAAAAGCTTTCACCATGAAAAAGTTTTGTTTGAAAAAGCATGAACTGGGATTCTCATTGATGGCTTTCCCCAAGTAGAGAATTCAGTACATTCTCCAACAAAGGCTGAGATTACCTCCCGCTGTTAAAGGCTTAAAATTCTACAACCAGACCATGCCAGTTACCAGTATCAGATTATGATAACAAGATCATGTTCAGTTATAAAAACAAGTGTCAAAACTTTTCTCATGTCACTTTCTATCTAAGCCTCCTTGCTGGTGGTGAAAGGACCCATCTGAATGTGTGTAGAAGCTCATTTTAAAGCTAGCTCTTTGAACTGGATTCATGGGGTATTTGCATAAGAAGATTTGGGTAAAAAGAAAGGGCTGGTGCTGCATCTGGCCATTAATATGCCTGCTAATTCAGCACATTGTAAGCCTATTGAAGTATCACAAAAGGCTCAAATTCAAGGACAGTTATCCTATTGCCATTGTTAGGGTTTGAATTCAAGTAATATGTTCTCTATAGGAATACAGTTGTTACAATTAGATATTTTTCTACAATGGTATAAAGAACTAACGACAATCAGAATTACAATAACACTGATAAAACTTTAGAATTCATGAATTCTATTATTTTAAAAGATGCAGGTGCTGATTAATTTTGCTTTGCATAATATTTGGATCTGGAGTGCTGGAATATTAAAAGAGGAGCAGCAAATTGTGGCAACGTAACCTATCAAAGCAGGCATTCTCGCTACAGTGCTGATGCACATTTAGCTTGCTTACAAGAGCTTTAATAAAAAATTAAAATACTAAACTGAGTTTCAACGTCGTGGGAGAAGCCTGCATCATGAGCATAAGTAGTGGTTATTTTAACCCTGCTTATGAAAAATTCAACAGCAGCGCTGGTGCTATCAAGGGATACCCTACATGCAACTTTTTTTGTGGTGAATGTGAATTGTTTGAAAACCTTGTATACTCACAAACTGAAGAACGAATAGAAGCAGTGATTCATGCAAGAAGCGCACAGCAGCCAGTATGCCAGTGCCACAGTGGATTCAAGGCAGACACTGTGGCAGACATTGAAATAAAAAGCTGTTAGCTGAAGCATTGTAAAACGTTTTTAAGCACACTACGTAAATAGACTGAAAGAAAACATGCACAGGAGACAGCAAATTAAATTTAGTTAAACTTAGTACCTCAAGTGTCCTGAGTTTGTTGACACTCAAAAAAAAAAAAAAAAGGGGGTTGGGGAATAAGCATTCAATCATGCCAATTTATGAAGATAAGCAGTGACATTTTCTTATCTTTTTTTTTTTCTGTAAGAAATAACCACCCCCTAAGGCAGATGATTTGGGTACAATGATTATCCTACTGCGATTTGTGCTCCCACACTCCAGCATTGTCACTGGTCCAGTCAAACCTCTGGATCCGGGGGCATGGTTGCATTTTTCTCATTCTGCATCCCTCAGAGAAGACATCAAAGACCAGAGAGATGGGCGCTTTGTTTTGTTTGGTCTCTGACTCTCAACATGTGGTTTCGCGGGCCCGAACATCGGCACCTTTTAACCTATTCTGTTCAGCTTAGGCCTTAGCTTCATTTGAGCATTAGGGAAACTATAGTAACCAATAATCTGCCTGTTGATGAATAGAAACTATGTATCTTGTCACACAAGAGCTGTCGGATGATCTCCATTCTAGACAAGTTCCTTTACAGGCTCTTGGCTTTCTTTACTGGGGCCCAGGCTGTCTTGCTGAAAAGGTGTCAAAACCCTTCGCCTTTTTGCAGTGGGGATCTGTGTTAATGTTAATTTATATTTAACAAATAGGACATTGTCCCTCAGAACACATAAGCATTTGATTATCTATTACAAATGTTTTCATCAAGTCATAAATGAGGGCCCTTGACAAAAGGCAAAAAGTCCGTAGGGGAGCACTACTGCAACTGGAAAACCAAAAACACAGTGATTTTTCCTTTAGCATGTGTTTGGGTTCACCACAGTGCAGGTGAGAGCCCACGAAGTTGCCTAAAAGCTGTGGATTGATTATGAAGTCCAAACACCACACTGGCTTGGTAGCAACATACCAGAAGCAAGACCTACTTCCTACTCTGCTTTGCTGAAATCTAGTGCTCTTTCCATAAATAAGTTGCTAAACAGAATTTCGTAGTCACGGTCTCACTTTTTGTTCGTTCATTCGGTGGCAATTCGATCTCCTGCTTAACCAGTCCTCTACTGGCACAATGAAAATATTGCCACACCCATCCATTCTTCAGTTCTACACAGCATACCCATGCTATCAGCAGGGGAAAACAACCACCACCACCACTTATATCATGTAGATAGAGCCGGAGAAGAAAAGAACAAATGTAAAGGGTTTGAAGATGTGATTCAAATCCAGAAATAATTTAATCTCTGTATCTCTCTTGACTCAGTCACACAGCCAACCATTAACGTATTTCCCTCCTGTACAAATGATGTTTTTCCTTTTTTTTAAAAAAAATAATAGCTTAATATTAATGGGGACGGGAGCTAAATTGTTGACAGGTGTTAAAATACGGTATTGCAAAATGAGGTATATGGGATGTAAACTTAAGACCACCTGCATTAAGCTCTTTCAGAGTGACCTGACATAAACTGGCAACTGGCAGCCGTCTGCTTTTGGCAGCTTGGCATATTTGGTCATTTATTGGGCGCATGTGAAGATCAAATGGGTTAAGATTCTTCTCCTTAAACAGCAGGGAAAAGAACATCAAAAAGGTGTAAATTTCATTTCCCCAGTTTTGATTAAGTCAAGCATGAAATGAAATGTAATACTCTCAAGTGGCAAAGGGTTTATACCATTGATGTTGTTACTTCTGCTTCACAAAGCCCAATCAGCCGACAGCGAGTTGAACAAGCGAACAGAGTTTTAGGGTGGCCAGATGGAGGGTTTTTACTATGGTTGAAAAGACAGCTTAGTGCTTGCCTCTTCAAGCCAAGTCAATGGCAACTGTGTGAAATCCTGGCCATTCTACCCTCTCTCACTCCCTGTCTCTCCTCCCTCCCTCCCCAGTGCTGGTGGCTAGCATCATACAGGCCTGATTAAAAAAAAAAAACAGTCCCTTCAGCAAAACAATGTACTGAATTAATATTTTTGTTTATCCCCCTGCAAAGTAGGAATATCATGAAGCAAATAGGAATTCACCAGTTCAGATCAATCTCGTTAGACCATTTAGATTAATGGGAAGATGCATTTAATTCCAAAGTGATCTGAAGTGAGGCCTTTGAAACAATTCACTATTTTCTTCTGAGATGAAAATGAGAATTTAATTCATTCCAGTTTGATTAAACCAAAAAACGATGTGCATGCTAGTGACTGTAAGATTAATTGAGTATAACGTAAAGTCCAGATCATGAATACCTTTAGCTCTAGACACAACAGTAACAGGTCTTAAAAACTGAGTGTGGTCTTACTTCGTTAGGAAATTTGTCCTTTTTTTATAGGTGCTTTTTCAAGCTCCTTGTTCCCACTACATTCTCAAATTTAATGCTCTTGCCACTATACAGCTGGAGTAGAATAGAGTGGCTTTAGTAAAGACTTAATAGAATCTTTAGTGCTTCTAACAATCCACTCCCATTGAACTGCATTAAGTAGATATTATGGAAGGACAAAGAGCTAAATAGCTCAACATCAACCTCATTAGGCATGCAGGCAGGCCTTGAACCATTTTGTGGGCAGGCCCATTGTTAGTACACTCACCAGGTTAGCTTTAAATTGCAAATGATACTCTGAAAGGGGAAGAAAACTCTTGGAGAATGGCCTCACAGAAGGAAAATCATTTTAGGCTACAGGAAAATGAAAGGCATTGTTAAAATTGTTCTGACCGTAGCAAATGAAATACATCATGGAGTGAGAGGCTGAATGCTATACTTGAGTGTGTTTTGTTTTGGTTTGTTTTTTCTCTTTTGGCTGCTTTGGAATGTGGTATATATCAGAATATAAACAATAAAAAAATCTGTAAATCTTAATAAGGGTGGCTCAACATATTATCCTTTGTCTTTAGTTAAACAAATGAGGAAAGCTCAATAATTGACTAGAAACCATCCCAACCGAATGAAAGGCAGAAGTGTGTGATACTTTGTGTATGGAAAACTTGCCAATATTGTTCTTCTGAATCAATAAAGATTCATTTACACCAGTTCAAGTCTTAGCACTTCTGTGCTCAAAATATTTTTTTTTTTAAAATGGTCTCCTAAGAATTGTTTGGAACTGCAAAGTGCTTTAACAACTGACATTATGATGCTGAAAGCCTGGAAACATATTCCCAAGCAGAGCACTTCTCTGTCACCTTAGTGGATGAATAATTGTGCCTTTGCATATTCCTTGTCATAAATGGCAGGAATGAAGGGACCCTAAGGACTGCACTGGCAGGATTGGTGCTGTACAAGCAGAGTAAATTAAAACAAGGATTAGAGCAAGTATGATTGGGGCTGACAAGCAGGGCAGTTGTAGCCATGCAATGTGCCTTTTTGCCCATATGGTCTGCACCACACCTACAAAGCTCAGACTCCCTAACACGGATGCTTATTAAAGCATTCCTTCTTGAAAGGGATATATTTAAAAGTCCTCAAGCCGTCTTCCATAGCAGAAAAATAAATGTTCCTTCTCACGCTATTAGGCAATAACCTCAATTAGTAACATTTACTGAGATTTACATGTTACTATCCAATTTTTCATTAGGTTTGTGAAGATATGAGAGAGAGCGCTGTGTGTGAGAAACAGAGATTAAAACCATTCCCTACAACCTGTGTTATATGCTTTTGGATTCTTATTAAATGTGGCGATAACGGAGTACTCTATTTCAAATAAAAATCAGACAGATGCTTGTATTTCATAGTTTCTCTCCACAGAAATGTCAGTACTTGTGGAACTCAGATGCATTTGAAAGTGGACAATGGCAAATTAAGGTACAAAGGAAGTTCACCACAGCCCTAAGGCACACTTTGAGGGGAACTGCAGGGATGGATTGGAAGAACCCACTGCAACTTGCATGAACGGGACATGGGTAGAGCCCAAGAAGAGACCAACCGTGCCACTGGTCACACAATCCAGCCACAGAATTAGGTACAAAGAGGCCTCTGACTAGTCACATATATGCTACCTTTAAATCTGGCTGCAGAGCAGGGCAGCTTCCACACGGATTTGAGGGTTGGGAAGGTTGAACTCTGCCACTGAATCGCCGTGTGACCTCAGGCAAATCAGACATTTTCTATGCCTGAGTTTCTCTGGTGGTGAAATAGTGATAATGATACCCAGCCACATTTGAACACAGAGATCTATAAATGAAAAGCAGGATATGAGTGCTGAGTGGTTTTTACCCACTAGGAAGCTACAAGAGATCTTGCCACTAGTGTTGCTTGTTAAACAATTGGATCTTTGGGTTCCATAATGCTGCAGTTCCTGAGAATACGGTAAGATCCCGGATAGGAGTACTGCCACTAGAAGGGGTTTATTAGAATGCTGCCAGCTCTTTAACAGGCCCACATTGCTCACAGACCTGGCCATCTGCAGAGAGAGGGAAATATTTACAGGCAGCAGAAGCTTTACAGTTATACTGTGCTTCTCCATGTTCTGTAGGACAACTCAATTTAACCAAAGGAGGGGGAGGTTTATAGCCCTCTTTCTGGCAGACAGCTACAGCTCTGTCCTTTTTCTCATTCTCCCCAGAGATTTCTTTCCTGCCAGAGGACACGATCTCCCCAAAAGGTCCCAGGATGACTAGGGGGGCTGCCATAGAGCATTGACTGACTCTGAAATGGCCAGTGAGAGCTCAGTACCTTCCCTCATTCCCAAAAAGTCTTCTCAAGGCCAAAAAGTATCTCTCAACTAAGGAACCGCCAAAAAGAACAATAATTGGAGCAGCGGACAGGAAACAGCATTAAGCAGCAGCCAAACAGAAGCATGGGCAGATAGAAAGCAAGGAGTCACCAGTGATGGCAGATGGTGAATGCATGTGGGAATCCAATGGGGAACATCCAAGCGTTCCGAAACTAGACAGGAGCTTCCAACTGAGGCAACCAGAGACTTCACCAGACCCTCTGGTGCGGATGACTCTTCAGTAGAAAGTATTAAACTATCCGCAGTGTGGCTGGGATATAGCCTTATAGCTTCCCCCTTGTTTGAGCCACCAGCACAATAGGCAGCCATATGGGTTATTTACTACTTTTATGACCATTGGTCCTGAATCTGGAGAACCCTGGAGCTGATCCCTATCCCAAGGCCCCTGATTCTTTGTGAGTGTAGTGAGCCAGGTGCTAGATCATCGAAGAATGACTACAATTCCAGTAGAAGCAATACCCTTTGCTCTTGCTCTCCACCTATCTCATCCCAATGGTATACAGATTCCTGCCTCTTGGTGGTCAGGTGTCCACAACAGCAGGTGTCCTTCAATTTTTCCCTCTCACCATGATTGTTTCAGGTGTTGGGATATATGCTCTGGTGGGTGAGGGGACTGTCCCTCCTTATGCAGGAGGCTTTGGTACTATGTCTTCAAACAGAAAGACATACTCCCAGTGAAGCTCACTTCATCCTGCTCAGATGTGTCCATGGTGACATCAGAAAGGCCTGGCTCAGTTTGGCAGGCACACAACAGCTTGAACAAAATCATTAAATACCACAAAGGAAAAGATTTAGAAAGAAATCCAAGACACTTCTCTCTACTGGGAACAACCATCGAACTAATAAGTGGCCACCTTACGATGGCCTGAAGTACCTGAGAAGCTGGAAAGTGGCATGGACTGTTAGGCTCTCTCATCTTGGGTAGTATCATTTGCAAATAGTTATCTGAGTATAGTGGGTTACTACAAATACAGTGCCTGGCCCGAGAAGCCAGTATTAGCTAGCAGTTACTACCCTCTGGCATCTAAGATTCCAGAGTTTTTTTTTCACATTCTAAGTATATGTGCTTTTACTAGTTGTTTCCGACTCTAAGTGATCGATTTTAATGGCAGCCCCGGTGTAAGGATATCGTTCACGAGGACCAGCCAAAGTTCATGGTCAGTTCACAAGTGGGCTAACTGCCCATTGGCAACTGAAGAATAAAGAAGGAATGTATAAACACATCTATCTGCATGCAAAGTGGGTGCAATGAAACTGTAGTCATGGATAGACAGATCTGGAACCGAACATAGATCCATCATACCTTGGGAAGGTAAGAAGGGCCTTTCATCCAGTTAGATGAGTATTCTATGAGGAGTTTTTGAAGAGGACAGCTAAGGACAAAAGAAAAGCAGAGTGGAAAGTGTGTGCATGTATGGGAGGGAGCAAGTCTAATTTCGGATACACCCTATCGATGGTCCAGAAGTCAGGGCAGTAGTCTAGGACTTGGGAGACCTGGATTCAATTCTCTGCTCTGCTGCAGACTTCCTATGGGAGCGTGGCTAAGTGATTTAATCTCTCTGTACCTCAGTTGCCCATCAGTAAAATGCAGACAATGACACCTCCCTATCTCACAGTGGTGTTATAAGGATGAATACATTAAAACATTATAAAGTACTCAGATACTATACTGATGTGGGTGAAATAAGTTCTGTAGATAGGCTGGCTGAAGGAAATTAAGCCTTAAATCTTTCTCTTTCAATATCATTTTTTGTTTAGGGGAAAAGTCTTTTTTTTTTAAATGATATGTTAAAGTCAAAACACAATTTCTTCTTAATTAATAAAATTTACACATTTTACAAAAGTTGAGGTTTATACTTGGTTGCATAAGCATCTTTTCAAAAGGTCTGGAGCTGCCTGGACATGGACCATGATGGTTACTGTAAGTATGATTTTTAAAATTCCATGTAACATCTTGTGAAAAATCTAATAAAATAATCAGAATACACAAACTTTAACTGGAAAAACTCTGGACAGCTACACCAAACTCAAAAACCATGAACAATTTGTTTTTAGTGTGTTGTATATGGAGACTTTGCTGGTTTGGACATGCATAGAGGACAAATGAAGGGGACTTGGTGAAGATACCATGGCAGATGGTGGTAGGAAAGAGACCTTAAGTAAAGACAAGGAATGGATGGATGGATTGCTTCAAAGTAGATGGTAAGAAGGTGGACCTTAGTGCGACCTTGGACAGACAAAGATGGCAGATGCTTGCACTAGTTGATGGGATAAGGGGAAGTAGTAGTATAGAGAGAGTTATTCACATACCATGAAATGAAATGAAAAAAAAAACCCGCAAATGCAGTTTCTTTTTTTAATCCTCTCAGTTAAATCAGAGATTAAAATAAATTTTACTCTAGGATATTTTATGTACAGTGATTTCTACTCAATCTGATCTCATTTTACTCAGATATGTTTCTAAAAACTTTGAAAAGTCACTAACTACATCTCATTGACTTGATGTTTTAAATGTGTTCAACAATCACTTAAGAGAAATACTGTGCCATAGAGACCGTGATCTATATTCCCTTGTTAGGTATTTATTCTTAATGGAAAGGTGATAGCATAGTATTAACCTATAAAAGTCATTATCGTTGCTCTGATCAGAATTTTATGAATTATTCTTTTTCCAGGATCTAGTATAGTATTTTCTAGTAAAGTCTATATCATATGTAGAATGTATCACAGACCTGATTGTTTAACTGATAGCCTCAAATTCTACTCACATATCTCATGATGCCAGCCAGCATTGTTCTGAACGTTGGCTAGCTAGGAGTCTGACAGCAATGTCCCGATCCTGCAAAGACATATATACGAATGTGCTTAACTTGACACACTGTGAACGGTCCCATGAAGTTAAGTGTGTGAGTAAATCTTTGTCGGATTGGGTCCTACATAATTGTGTGTCAATATTCCACATTTCAGCTCTATGGTACAGGGAAAAAAGAGACTAGAATGGAGATTCCCAAACTGGAATCACCCATGCCTATCTAGGAACAGAGCACAAATTCCAAACCAAAAGTCTGGATACCTACCTCTCCATTGTTTTATTAGAATAGCATAAACACAATATTTTGGCATGCGATCCTTCTATCTGCTCCAGCAGAGTAACAAAACATTTATTTCCTTAAACATTTAGTTTGAGTCATCTCTAACTCAAAGTAAAACCTCAGAATCTGTTTAGCTTTAAGATTAGGGGGGGAAAAACACAAGGCAATTTACCCCCTTTGTTGGGGAGCCGAGGTAGAGACTAAATCAACAACTGCACTGCTGTCTGACATTTTTATTAATTCAAAACAGAAACCACATCAGCTGGTTCAAACAGAATACGAATAAGAAGATGGTTTAAAATTATACTTACATAACTGTTAGTCAAGATTTTATAAATAAAAATATCTGAGATATCTTATTCATACCAATGAAAACATTTTCTGCATATCTTTAGAAAGGGGGGTTATTGAAGTGAAGATACTTTCTTAGGAACATTGCTAAGAGTATTTACATTTATTAAAGCATAAACATGTGGTACCTAGATACCTAATTAAATTTAGTTAAGTTTATCTGCAACTCCCTTATGACCACCGTCTTGTGTAGGGCTGAAATGTAAAGAGATCTCATTTTGCTAGTTAAATAATTTGAGGGGATTAATTAGTAAAGAATATGCGTTTAAAAACAAGCATAAAAAGATACATGTAACAAAATTCTTACGGTTCTCAAATCATATAACACTCCTTAATAAAAAGGCTTTACTTTCATAGAATGAATGTTAAGGAAGATAATTCTCTGGAGTATTTTAAGTATTAAAAAGTATTTTTCAGCTATACAGTTCTTGTATTAAGTGCATCTGAGAAACAAAACATTTTGAGATGCAAACTTAACTCTAAACAGATTTACATAAAGGATTAAGCCGGACTGCTGCTTCCAGTTTAGAACTACTTTTCAATCTTAAATTGGAAGAGCTGTGATCTTTATCCCAAATTTCTTTTTTGTTCTTCTGCAAGTTCAGTTTAATCCAGCTTTCTTAATTCTCACCTTCTCCCTAAACCTTCTAGGCTTGTTATATGATAGCTGAGGATCATTATCCACCCAAGCTGAGGGGTTTTTTCCCTTCATTAATTTCTATAAGAAGATTACAGAGCGCTTGTTTGTTGTTGTTTAAGCAACTGATTTCCCTAAGCTCTTTGTTTTTCCAACTGGTTTACACTTTAATGCCCTTGATTGAATTTCAAACAACAGATCAACTTGACCAACTAACTCTCTTTAGGAAAGAAAAAAAAAAAAGGAGGGAAGAACTTTACATGAACTACTTAAACCAGAAGAGCCTTTCAGAAAAAAATGTATTCAGCACCATTTAGACAGTTTTCAAAGAGATGCATCCTAATTAGCATATCTTTAATTACAAAAGTCAAGGTGACTTTTCTTGAAGGTAAAATTCTCTGATTACAACAAATCAAGTGAAAAATAAAAACAACACCCCCAACCCTTTCATCTTTAACTGGTTTTTATTGATTTAGTTTTACATCTTTCTTCCCTCCTAACATGTTCTCATTGGAGAGGTGGCAGGATCTTTTATTTTTTTGAAAGGGGTGGGACGAACAAACACTACAAACACTGGTAATTTGGCATTTAAAGTCTGAATCACATTCTTACTGATAAAAAGAAAAGGAGTACTTGTGGCACCTTAGAGACTAACCAATTTATTTGAGCATGAGCTTTCGTGAGCTACAGCTCACTTCATCTGATGTAGCTGGTTTTAAAGAAAGAAGGAAAAAGACAACATCACCATAAGTTGTGGTCTACCTAAACTTTTGTGTAACAAGTACACTATTTAAGCACTGTCATCCTCTTAAATACTTAGACACACACGTAGATATATACAGGCACACAGAGTAAGTGAGGGCCAGATCCTCAGCTGGTGTAGATTCAGTCAGCTATGTTGACTTCAGTTGTGCGAAAGTGATTCTACGCCAGCTAGGTATCTGCCTATAAATATAGACTGCTAAACAAATTCATCCCTGGACTAACTCCACTGACTCCAATGGAATTACATTAGATATGATTTTGGTCCTACATATGGTATCTGTGGGCTCAGTTCTCCCACCCTTGCTTATGTTATATCGTACCTTCCTCCACCAGGAGTCCCAAATCACTGGGACTGTGTAACCTACTTGGCAGAATTGGACACTTGCCATATAGCAGATTTGCTAAGCACCATTTACACATATGCAAAATGAGGGTCAATGTTTTACCATTCTAAACTACTAGGGCTTTACATACACTATACATAGGTGTAAACTAAATACCTACACACAGGATACAAGGCTGTGGAGAATCAGGTCCTTTCTATGTATATCTATAGATAAACAAACACAGATGTAATGATGCATGCTTGGCCCTGAGTTACAAGCACGCTGCCCCATTGAAGTCCATGAGATTGTATATTTTGGCAAAATTTTGCCTACTATGTTTCCCACTGGGCTTTTGATAACATTATGAAATTATTTTTCTATATCAAAATATATCTTAAAATTCAGCTCTTGAATTGTCTAAACCAAAAATATTACAGTGAATCTAAAAGTATATAGGGCAGAAAGTGTTTCCAAGAAATATTTTAAAAAATCAGAATATTTCCCATCTGGACTGGAGTGACAGTTGCCAAGTATGTGCTGTTCAATAATATGGATTGGATTACAATTACTGGTCAGCTGGTCCTTCTCTTGTGTTAGCTTTCCTGAAGAAAAACGTCAATTTCGTTGTTAGATTAACTGAACAGACACTTGGAGGCCCCTGTAGCTTGTTCCATTTTACTGAAATAAAGCCCTCTGTATATACACTGCACAGAATGAGTTATTTTCACAGACCACTGTCAAATCAGGAAACTAAAAGACAAACAAGTGTACAGCTCAGTAAATGTAATTCAATTGATAAGACTGAAATTACAGATGGCGACCCTTAAAAACTTGCCAATCGGCATAGATAACTACATAAAGTTACCCAAGCATACTCTATGTACAGGAAAGTGCAAAGAATACTGTATAAAGTCATGCAATGTATTTACTCAGCTAAGGAAAAATTAGCAAGTCTTCCAGGGAGACCATTGCACAGTACACACACATTTAGGAAAAACAAATTTCCCTGTGATGACTCTTGGATACCGATGTTGAGGGAAATTTGTACTAGTAAAGCTCTGAACTGAACAACAAATACAAGATAAATATCAGAGACTATCTGTTGTTTTCAAATAAACATGCTGTAATCATAAAATATATATAGAATTAAATCAATATTATATTAATAATTAAATACACCCTTAATTTCACTGTTAATATATTGCACACGAACACAAGCACTGATTAAATGTACAACCCAAGCATGTACCACAATTGTGATTCTTCTTTGTATGTGACTCATATAAGTGCTATTTTACATTTAGTTGTGGTAAACCATAATGAGACAGCTAAATACCTTCAAAATTATATAAGGTCACATTCTAAATAATGTAATTGTTACAATGTCATATTAATAAGGGAAGCCTCAGCCATTTAACCTTAGTGAGGCAATATTAGCAGATCTAATTGTGTCATGCTTCTATTTATATTGGTTAAAACTAATATCACTGCAGCTGTTACACTACTTGATAGCTTTTTTTAAAGAATGTCACAGTTTTACTAACTTTTCTAAAGTCACTTCATTGATGGCTCATGGTAGAACCATAATCCACAATACATAATACAGATAATTAGCTGAAACCAAAGACACTCAATCTTTCAAAAATTGTGATAGCATTGTTATTGATTTGACATTTATCCTGCCGTAAGTGTCATCTTCTTCAAGTGTTTTAATAATCTAATTTTAAAATATTTTATTCTTTGAGACCATTGGAGTCTGACACTTATGTGCATCCTGCAATCTGTAGTAATGCCACGATAATGTAATCAGGAGGTGAGTGATACCATGTTTGATTTTATGAGGATAGAAGAAAAATCATTACTTGAGGATTATGACTTCAGAGAACAGATTTTCTGCATACCAGGGTTCAAGTGCGAAAACGAATAATTCAAACAAATATTTTGGTCCACTTTAATTATATCCCAGTGTGTTTTAAAATGTGAACGAACCTAGCAAATGTGTACATTTGCAACTGGTAGATACAGTGTGTGTGGTAGGATAAGAATCTCTTCCTTAATTTAGGGAACAGAGGCCCCTATAAAATTAATTTGATGCTGATGTATAGCCTGCTACCAAAGGAGTGTTGTCACTTAAAGTACCATCCACATTTTAATATATCTTTTCCCAATCTCATCTTCTACTGTCAACACCATCAATTTCAGCAGTGCTCCTTCCCCTATCTCTTTCAACATCAAAATGCGGTCCTTCCAATATCATTATTATCAACCTGAGCAAACTAAATGTGAAAAGGTGCCACTAATAGGACAGCTTTTGACATCACATCTTGAACCAGAATAAGCAAACAGGCAAGTCAAATCTTCAGGGTCAAGCTTTGAAGTCAATTTTCTGACCCGGGAAATCATGTTGTGTGACAGTGATGACAAACGCTGAGCACATGCCTTGTATAAATATGTCTATGAATGTTGCATTACAAACATTCACCGTCACTGTTTCACTGTGGCTGAATGTAAAAGGGAAATTGTGAAATTTATGCTTAAAATATACATTGTTTGATAGAACACTTAAAAAAAAATTCCAAGTTTAAAATTGGCTTTTTTTAAAAATAGGGCAAGAAAACAGAGGAGATTTAGTTTTCCTTTTAAATAATAAGAAAGCTTATGTACCATACTTTTAATTTTCAATTGACCTTAGATATGTAAAGATTCAAGTAACCACTTAATGGAGAGAGCACAAACATTTGTTTTTTAATTTGGACTCCTATGCTTAAAGCACTCTCTAGCAAGGCTTTTCTAGACACTGGACTGAAAAGTCATTGTTTATTGATTTCAAAATCTAACAGACTAATTATATATTTGTAGATGACTTGACAGATTTGCAAAACTGCTATACGATTTTATAATGGAACATGCTCATGTTAATCTCCATCTATGGAGATAGCTAGAGGGGGCTGACCTTTATCTCATATTTAAAACACAAGCAATAACTGAAATTCATTTTCAATTTATTTTCCAATCATATAAAAGGAAGGGGGAAAAGATTACTTTATTGAATCTTTTTAGCTGGCAAAAGGTTGGAAACTCAGTCTTGATGCTTTCCAAGGAGCTACAGGGATGGTCTATAGGGAACAGACTTAATCGAATAAACTAATCTTTGCTGTGGAGATTAACTAGATGGCTACAGCAGTGGAGTAACAGCAGAATGCAAAGTATCAGCAGCACCATCAGCTGCTTTAAAGGTGCTGTAGGCACTGGGAGAGCCTCCCCATTGAGTCTACCCTACTGATCCTGCAAATTTGGTAAACTTCATGGAAATGTAATAATGCTGCTGCATTGTGTTTGCCTGCTGAGCAAACAGCCGGCTGCTGGGAGGCACATATGTGATAATTTACAAGTATTTTTTTGGAAGCTACAGTAGCTGCTGCGACTTAAGCCTGGGGCTTTTACAGCTGAAGAGGGTATATACTTGTACATCCTAGAGGTAAATTGTTTCTGGAGGTAAGGATGCAGTTCAAAGTGGATCCTGACAGTTGGTAAACTGCATTACTTTGTAAACACATCTTTTCAAACATTGTTTGATTCCCTAGGCCAGCATATATGTGAAGTACTTGTATTACGATAGGCTAGAATCAATTGTATTACATCTCCCCTAAGTAACATATTTCTGCATTTTCCTGATCGTTTGAATTGCAGCTCATTATTCTGGCTTTGTTTTTCCAGTCCTGGTATTTTAAAATCCAGAATTGATTCCCCTGGGTAATTATGGACTATACATTTGTAAAAAAAAGTGTGGATGGCACCCTCTTCTCTCTGCACAAAGTACATTTTTATTAAGGCTTAAAGACACGCAAGGCACACTTCTTTACCATGCACCTTAGGCATGGTAGTGAAAAAAGGAAGTATATAAGAGCAGGACCAATCTGGATTTCAAGATATACAATCAACATATTTAATAACAATAAAAAGAAACATTTCAAAAATAATTACTGCTGCCTTTGGATGCAGTAACCTGAAAGAAATCTCATTCCAACAGCTTAAAAGTTCACAGGGTAAGCAGCGATAGTCAGTATCAACCAGCTGTGAAATGTATGAGTGTGTTAAGATATTAGTTTCGATTGGCCATCTCCAAGATAATGTTATTACAGTTAATAAAAGCTGCTGCCTAATGCTTCAGCCACAGACCAGTGTGGCTGTGTATTTGTTTGCTTATCACTATGCCACGTTGCAATATTTAAAACAAAAAGTATTTGATCGCAATTGGCATTGAGGTTTGCTCCTGGAGGTGGCCATCTTGCTCAAGAAGTGACACTATTTGTGACAGTCGTCGTGAAAGAGACTGTAAACCAATTTTCAGTCTGCCTCAATATTGGTTGAAAAATGACAATAAGTTCTAGAGGGCAGGAACTCGCTCCTCCTCTTTGTCAACCGCACCTAGCACCATATAGATGCTACCAGAATGCAAATAATAAATATGAATGATAAAAACCATGACAATTACTTTTTGTAATTGTCAAACCATTACTGAAGCAGGTTGGACTTTGGTTTAGAGACCCTTCCATGGGACTCCCATACTGTCAGTGTCACAAATTCCATCGTTAGTCAGAAATATGGCAGCGCCCTACACTAGGCCTCTGTGCCAATTTCACTGTAACCCCCCTGTAATATGATATTCGGATGCTTTTGAATCAGCTGCAGATCGTCTTTTAGAGAAGTGCTACAATATTGTACCCTACCACATACCATGCCCCAGTGTTTGGGGTTCAGGTCCATTACTGTACAATGTTATGTACACACACACACTTTTATAGAAGTGGCGCAGTGTGACCTTTCATACACAAGACTGGAGAGAATCAATGCTTCTTTCAAACTAGTTCCCCCTTAGGTAGCCTAGAGAACCTGAACTAGAGACAAACTCAATGCCTAACGGCAGAAGACCTTCTTCATCTTCTCCATTCATGGGGAGCCTAGCCTTATGGCCATGGCCTGAAATTATGGCAACAGATGCTGAAATCCACTGAATGCAACCTCCACCCACTCCCCACAAGCCAAAAGGTTATCTACGTAGTGTGTGAGTCATTCATCCACAACCTGTGGAATCAGTCCTTATCCAAATAAAATTGTCCATTGCGGAAAACTACCCAACTAACCACAATCATTTGGGTGGAGAGGGAAATCCTGTTGATGCTGTACTTTGCCATGCTGCACGTTTACCTGTCTGACCTCAGTCACACCTAAATCAAGAGAGGCGTAGAGTGTCTGACCAATACAGGGCAAAATTAGACCAGTGACTGATGGGATGCCCTTGGGAGGGGAGAGGAGACACAAAACTCTTCTAGCACTTCATTCAGCACCAGCCACAATAGAGAGACCTAAAAAACAAGGGTCAAAGGAGTTTGCTACATGACCCCGATGTACCTCTCCCTCCAGTTTGAAACGTACCACTTCTAGTAAACTAAGGTTATGACATGCTCTTAAAGGCTCTGATATGGGATTTGGAGACCCACTATGCAAAGCCTTCCATAAGTTAGGTCCACCCATGCCAGGACAAGTATGCCAGAGGAAATGGGAAGAATATTCCTTCCTACTGCCTTGATGAAGATCTCCAGTAACAAATCAAAGCTAGCTGCTTGTATAGCAGACTACTCTGCAGTCACTAAGGCACCAACTCCAGGACGTGAAGTGAAGGCTACAGGAGAACTTCATTGGCTGATGGGGCTGTTGAAGAGGGAATTGTGAGATAGGGAAAGGCTATTGTGAGGATTAGTATATGTTTGCATATTTCTGTATCACATTGCAAACTCCATTCTGTTTTGTGAATGCAACTGTGATTGTAAAACTGTACTGTGCCTTCACTTCGTCTCAGTAGCCTCCATCTTTAGCTGAAATAGCCAGGAGAAGTCAGGAAAAATCCTTGAACATAGCAGAGGGCTAACAATGGAAAGCAATCAAGAGTCGTCTTCCTGGATGGATGCACCCTAAACAATGAGCTGGCTTGAAATGACCTTAGTGAAAACCATTTCCCCAGTCTGGACTTCAGGTGGGCTTTAACTAAGAAATGAAGCTGTTATTTTTTTGTGGTGGTGGGGTTCACCTGACAGAGGGGACGGGAAATGTATAAAAAATGTATATCTCCCCCCCCCAACAAAAGGTAGTGATCCAGCACCAGAAGGAAAGACTGTGCAGGAGAGGAATGGGAGCAGGAAGAACCTGGTCTTCCTGGAATATACTGACAAATACCCAAAGGGATCTTGGCATGGTGAGGAGAATGAGGCAGGGTCTCCTGGGCAGGAGTGTTATTTTTCCATAGATGTGTGCTTGTGCTTAGTTTATGAGAAAGGGTGTGTGCTTTAGACATGCCTTTGAAAAGTCTGTGTTACTTGCTTTAACTGTCATGATGTCCGCACTGGATGAAACAGTAATCCGGAGGGTTTTCGGGTTTGATAGAACCATGAGGAATGTTCAATTGCTGCTGGGGAGGCTTGGGGGAGCCGGAACTGATTTCAGGGCCTACGCAGTTGGATTGCAGTGTCCCATATGTGGTGCTGGATAGATGATCTGCACCCAAGAACGTGTCTCATGGTCTACGATCAAAGACAGTTCCTAAACTCAGACCCACCAAGCCTAAGAACACATGGGATCCAGAGGTGTTTAGATCTAAACACAGCAGCCTGGAAAGAACCCACCAGGAGGCCCTCAGCCAGGGCTGTAAGAGCTATGTAGAGACCTGACCAACTGAGGTGACTAATGAACTAGTTAACTGTAATACTGTGGAGATAAAAGCTCCATTTGGTGGACATCCACTCCTCAGGCCATTGTACAGAGGGAATGGTCCCCCAAGGGAACCATGCAATGCAATCATCTGAAGAGTCAGATGCCCACAGTGACTGGTGAAATCAGTCAAACAGGGAACCAGAGAAACCCAGGATGGGCAAATCTATTTCAGCCAACAAACTGTGTCCAGAAAAGGAGGGTCTACTTGTCCTGTTGGTAGCCCAGAACGGAATGGATGCAGTCATTCTGCCCGAGAGACCTGAGCGCCTTTCACAGACTTCCCCCCACAAATGAAGAATCGACTCCCATTATTTTAAACCTAAAGAAACACAGTAAAAGGGTCCACCTTCTAGGGACAAGGACCACTTGACCCAGTATCACCTATAGCCTGTACTGCAAGTCACTCAAAAGAGTTAATGTAGGTCTCACTACACCCGGAAGTAGTGCCGCTTCTGCTGTATCACTAATCCAACGACACAGGCATCTCCGTGGTCCCTGCTCCTGCCTGCACCACAACACGACATGCTCCTATGCCCAAAGAGGAGAAAACAAGGGGGAACAATAGGGAAAAGAGAGTAAGTTAATCCTCTCTGCAGAGATGGAAGGGAAGGAGAGGAGAAGGAACGGGGCCACTGGAGCAGCCCCTGGGACAGCCTGGCTCTGCTGCCCTTGTTGAACTGAGAAATGAGGAGAAGCCCTGAAAAGGGCTGTGAGAACAGGAAAGCCCCTGCCTAAAAAGGAAGCAAGTAAGAAGGCAAGTATAACAGGGACAGGTAAACTCCACTAAGATGAGTCTCCACATAGAAACTGGGCCACCGTCCAGAAACAGAGCAGCTGCAGTGAAGAAGCCCAGATCCCAGACATAAATGGTGGGGGAAGGCAACACCACAAGGGCAGGGAGAGAGGAAAATAAAACCCAAACTATCTGAAAGGCACAGAACTAATGAGAGGAAAAATATAAGTAATGGTTTATAAAGGAATGGAACATTACTTCCAGTGGCAGTGGAGCTAATTTTTCCCATAATGTCTCAAACAAGCTTTAATTTTGCCATTTAATCAGCATGGCCTAAATGGTCATGGCATTTTGAGTGGTTTTGTGTTGGCTTATCAATAAGATCTTGTTTTTATTAGAAAATTAGGTTGTGTTAGAAAATGATCTAAAGGATTAATCACAACCAGCTGCCACAAAGTTCAACACAACAGTCCTTGTCTGCACTGGCTGCAAGGTTGTGTTTCACATTAATATACCTCCTAGACTAGTTCTATAAGTGATGAATACCAAATTAATGCTCTCTCCTAGACCATGGAAGATGATACTCATATCATACTGATGTAATCAAGCCTAGTTCCAAATCAGAAGAATGTTGGTGAAACAGTGACCAAACTGTGTGACATACATGTCACTGGGAAACCTGAGCTACTTCTTACTGCATATCAATTGGAAAAACAAGGATGGAAATTTCAGTGCAATGCATATGAATCAGAAAAGAATTGCAAAGCAACAAACTTGAGCAATTCCAACAGAAGAATTTAGAGACAAGAAACAAACAATCAAAACCTGTGGAAGATGTGGAAAGAAACCCACCATTCCTGGGCAATATGCTGCTCACTGTCATTATTGGCATCACTTATTATTACAGTCGCATTGAGGTGTTCCATGTGAGAAGAGAGCTCCACTGCACGAGACTGCTTACAAATACTCAGTAAGAGACAGTACCTGCTTGAGTAGATTATGATCTAAGGAGACAAGAAAACAAATGGAGTTTTATTAATCTCAATTTTACAGATACTGAGGCACAGAGACATTAAAACTGACTTCCTCAAGGTCACATAGGAAATTCAGGGCAGAGTGGGCATAGAACCCACATATCCTGAAACCCAATCCAGTGCACTAACCACAAGACAGTCCCTGACGGAAGGAAGGATTGTGTGCCACTTTAGGCAAATCTTCACAGCGGTGGAAGCGTTACAAAGAGAAAAAGAACAATACAAAGAAGGATGTCCAGAATAGTCACTGTTTGGAACTGCCAGTTTCAGATCCTGAGTGGAGAGAATGGTGATAAAACCCGAGAGAGGAAGATAAAGTTACTTGGTGAAAAAGCTTTTGTTCCAATCACTGTGCTCCCTGCGTCGTATCATCACACCGCTGCCTACTGCTGCATCAACTAGGTTTCCGAAAGGGCCACTTTGGGCCTCTTCCCACAACTGCCTCCAAAAGCTCAAGTGGCCTGGAGCCATGTCAGAGCTGGATCAGGGCTCCCCCCTTCACTTTTGCCACTATAAATCTGCATCCCCAGCCAGCTGTCTGAATACCTTAATAGCACATTACTGTGCTGAGATAGGGAATCTGCTACATCTGTCTCCTGTGCTCCACGTAGATGGCTCTGACTTCAGTTGCTGTAACTCTTCCCCCCAACCTCACTTGAGGAATCAAACTTTCCCAAGGGCTGCACCCGATTGACCACTGGGTCCTGGGGGATCAGAGGACTGTCAGTGGGGTTTCAGCCTGAAAAGTGGCAGCATCACATAAGCTCTGAAGCCACTCTTGGGCCATAACCCTCTCAGCTTGTAGGAGAGTGTGCTTGTGTTTGCTGGACCGAAATTCCCACTCCAGTTTATGTCTCAAAGTACTAACATGCCCCCCGCCCCTCCCATCCCCATAGTATCTGAGCAGTTCCCACATATTTAAAAACAGAAAGAACGGGCGTGACTGACTGAATCTCGACCCCTTCAATAGCCACATACACTTCTGCTTCCAGATGGTATCACGGTGAGCTTTCCAGCTGCTGCTGCTGCTGCCACCAGGTGATTGGCTTGTCTGGGAAGGAGTGAGGGATTGCTCTTGCTCCCTGATGATTGGCCTATAATCCCCCGGGGAGGAAGCATGGACTAATCTGGAAGATTAGCAGGCTCTCGATCAGGCACTCACAAGCCCCCCACTCTACTGTAGTCACGCCTGGGCCAAGAGTTCGCCTGGAAGGGAATTCTGAATCCCACACATCTCCTGCCAGGTTCAGGGAAGTCGAATCCCCATGGAGGCAAGGATCTGCACTTTAGTCATGGTGACAATACTATGCTTATGCTGTGCAATTCCACACTGCTAGCTTGGCTGAACAAAATAGATGCGGTTTTCCTTTAAGGACCAAAAATCTCTAAGCCCATTTACTCTCATTCAATACAAAAGTCATACTTGTTTCTGCAGCACAGGGCACATCCTTCCAGTCGGCACATTTCCATCACTCCCCCAAGCGCAAAAGTCACACAGAGCTATCCTTGAGTGGAGAGCACAGCACACCCCTGCTGATATTGTTCTAATTATCCAGCAATGATCAAAGCTCACTCTCTCCACCAGAACTGTGCTATTTTCGTAACACAACGGTACCCTCTTATCCATGTGGAACTTGAATAGCACACATGGCAGCACAAAGATCTAACTCAGGGGTGGGCAAACATTTTGGCCCGAGGGCCACATCTGGGAATAGAAATTGTATGGCGGGCCATGAGTGCTCACAGAATTGAGGTTGGGGTGTGGGAGGGGCTGAGGGATCCAGGGTGGGGCCAGAAATGAGGAGTTCAGGGTGCGGGAGGGGGCTCCGGGCTGGGGCGGGAGTGGGGTGCGGGGTGTGTGGGGGTGAGGGCTCTGGGGTGGGGCTGGGGATGAGGGTTTGGGGGTGCAGGAGGGTGCTCCAGGCTGGGACGAGGGGTTTGGAGGGCAGGAGGGGGATCAGGGCTGGGGAAGAGGGTTGGGTCGCGGGGGGAGGCTCAGGGGTGCAGGCTCCGAGCAGCACTAATCTCAAGTGGTTCCTGGAAGCAACAGCATGTCCCTTCTCTGGCTCCTGTGCGGAGGCGTGGCCAAGTTGCTCTGTGCACTGCCCCATCCATCGCCCCTGTAGCTCTCATTGGCCGCAGTTCCCAGCCAATGGGAGCTATGGGGGCAACGCTTGGGGCAGGGGCAGAGTGCAGAGCAGAGCTCCGTGGCTGCCCCTACATGTAGGAGCTGGAGAAGGGCCACGCCGCTGCTTCCAGGAGCCGCGTGGAACAGCCCCTGACCCTGCTCCCTGACTGGAACGCCTGAGTGTGGCAAGTCCCAGACCCCGCTCCCCAGTGGGAGCTTGAAGGCCTGATTAAAACAGCTGGCAGTCTGGATCTGGCCCGCGGGCCGTAGTTTGCCCACCTCTGCTCTAACTGAAGTTGTATAAAGTCTGAACTTGTAATTGACTTTAGAAAAATGGGAAATATGAGTGGCTTTATGATGAAGAGATTTATGAAGAAAGAACAATGGGCAATAGTCATGTTTCTTCAGTGTAATTTATATGGCCTAGTGGATAGGGCAGATCACTAGAAGTCAGGAGATGTATGTTCTAATTCCAGCTCTGCCAAACACATCACCCCTTTGTCTTTCTTATCTATGTTGTTGTAAGATCTTTGGGGCAGGAACTGTCTCTTACTATATCTTGGTACAGCATCTAGCACAATGGGACCCTGATTGGGGCCTGTTGGTGCTACTTCAGTATAAATAATTAGTAGCTGAAAGCCCATGCTGTTGCACAGGCATGGCAGTTTGACAAAGTAATTCACCATCTGTTCTGTCTCCATATCACAAATGAAATTGTTGCATGCAAATTGGCTATAGAGTAGGGATGGTGATTGGTTCAGTTACCTCTGATATCTGAATGGACTCTTGTCATAGCCTAGATACATGCCTTACTGTAGCTGAATACCACATGGGTATAATTTGTAAATCTAAAATAGCTGAAAACTTAAAAATCGGATGGTAATAGATCATGAATCCCTGGGATGATTGAACCTGATGATATTCTGAACCAAAAGAGATTTCAACCAAACTTGTAGCTGTTTCCATCATCTCACACTGACTCAACAGACATTCTATGCTTCAGAGTGACAGTCCTGGAATCTTATTATATAGACAATAATTATTCCACTGACTTAACTGAAATTATACTAGGAACGAATCTGGCCCTTTGTATAACACATAAACCTTCCAGTTGTATTTTCAAATTGCAAGTACATTCTGCAACAGAGAACTACATGCTGCCTATGCATAAAAAAATTGGCAAAGACAAAAACAGGCTGGAAAGTCTCATATAAATAATTATTTTACCCATATTTTATTATTGACAATTATTTCCAAATCTTTAGGAACTTCTTTAAGACAATTGTCTTATACACAAGAGAGAGAGATGAAGTAAAATCCAGGTCTGATTGAAGTGAGTGTCAAAACTCTTGACTACAACAGGTTCAGAATTTCACCTTTGAAGTGCAATACATCATCACTAAAGGAGGGAAAAGAAGCTAAAATATAAAGCCAAATAATAATCTTTGCTAAAATGGACTCGATAGATAATAAACACGTAAATCATTTTAAAAACCTCTCCTTTAATTTTCCTAAGATAGAATGTCCCTCTCATTTTATTGAGCCATCAAAAATACAATTACAACCATTCATTTTAAATGAATTTAAAATATATTTGATATTTTGCCACCCAGTAGTTTGGTTTAGAAATTGCTTACTCTAAATTATACTCTCAATAACAAAAAATAATATAGACTGGTAGAGCTGTATGTATTGTGTAGGTAGATAGAACTGTATTTACTGCATATTTTATTCAAATTCATAATTGGAATTCAAACTGTATATTGAAATGCTCTATTTTATGTTTAGTTTTTTGATCTTCAAATTCTAAAAGGGCAAGGACAAAAACTTAAGAGTAAGATCTGAATATACACATAGGTTTTTTTCCCGCCTCACTATTTTAGCCCTTCAACAGGTATTAGTTGAAGTGAGTTTTACAGTCTAGTTTATAGACATTCCGGTAGAAAATGGAACATTTAAATATGCAAGCGTTAGCTAATCCTCCAACACACAGCCTATGGACTTTGTGGGATTATCCTTTATTATAGTGCTGTTAGAACTGATACAAAATTTCAGTTTGAGATTAAACACTGGAATTTTTAAATATGCATCTTTCTGCATTTTCTGTTTCATCATGTTAAAATATCTAATATTTTAAAATATTCCTGTAACTGTCTCAAACAACATCTGGCATAGAATTTTACCATTTATAGGTTTTCATAGTAATAATGTATTCTTTAAACATTATACATCAGCACTTAAAGTTAGTATTTTTTCCATCTCCTGCAGCATACTAGAGACAGAGGAAAACACTGCTACCTTAAAATATCTTTTCAGATTTGTTATAGGTCTCATTGTATGTAATGAGACTATTTTAAAAAAATTTTCTGTTAATTACTGTAATACTGCTGTGTTAAATGTTTGTGCCCCCAATGTACTGTTCTATTTCTACAATATTTCTAGTTAGGTATCCACTCCACTGAGGGAACCACCTTAATTTGCATCCACTGGCAATGCTAAACCACTAAACCTAACAGATGGGAATCTAATTGAAGACCTGTTGTCTGGACACTGTTAACAAATGCAGAACTAGCAATATACAGGGGGCTTTGGTATTGAATTTAGGCTGGCAGCAGGGGAACTCCCGCTAATTACCAACATCTGAATTTCTTGTTTAATGAAGGATAATGCAAAACTAAAGGTACTTAAATCAGTAAGGATTGAGAACTGTTCAGAAAAAAATCACAGATACTAGATCACCCAAAGAACTGAAGACTAACTTCTTATAGCTTTGCCTAAAATTTGGACGAGGAGCCCATATTTATATATATTGTAAGAGTTCATTTCTGTAAAATGAAAATGAAATAGCATTTGAAAATTGGACCATGTAAGGATTATTCAGCTTGAAAACTGCAAATGAAGACACTTGATTACACTGTAAAACTTCCATTGTGAACATTATAGTAAAAGTAATACTAATATAAAATTTAGTACACAATGGGAATATTGCCTTTAAAATGACTGCAAACCTCGGCCCAGTCTTCAGTTTTGGTCTGAGCCTGAGAAGTAACAGAGATGTGACAGTTTGCAGAATGCTTTGAAACTATCAAGCTATGTAAAGCAATCTGGCATTTTGTCCGCTAAAAAAGTGTACAGCTGCACTTACTATAGAAACTTTGAATCATAGAAATGTGGAGCTGGAAGAGACCTCAAGAGATCATCAAGTCCAGCCTCTTGTCTTGAAGCAGGCCTAGTACACCTAGGCCATCCAACCTGGGTGTCTAACCTGTTCTTAAAAACCTCCAATGATGGGGATTCTACTACCTCCTCTGGAAGCCTATTCCAGAGCTAAATGACCCTTATGGTTAGAAAAATTTTCATAATATCTAACTGAAATCTCTCTTGCTGCAGATAAAGCCCATTACTTCTTGTCCTATCTTCAGTGGACTTGGAGAACAGTTGATCCCTGTCCTTTTTATAACAACCCTTAGCATATTTGAAAACTGTAATTAGGTCCTCATGGAACTTCTTCCCCCTTTTCCCTCCCTCACCAAAAAAGAGCTCTAAGAGAAACAAAGACTATTGTTGAAGTGGTACAAACTATCCAACACACCCTTGCTCATTTTATACTGTTAATCGTGGATACTGATTTTTGATTATATTACTTAATTTGAGTGATTCTCTTGAGATTTGCAACTTTACATTTTCACAACAGACTTCACTGTCTTATTGGTATAAACACCTGCCTTCCTGCATATCTTTCTAAGCCAGAAGAACTGAGAACAAAACAAGGCTTAAACTCCATCTCCAATTTAAAGTTCATATGCTCCTTATTAAAAAGGACTTCTAGAACCTGGAAAACTGAAGTTCATTGAACTATGGAGGAAATGCCTTTAATCAACTGAATTTACTTTCACTCTTAGGTTAAATTTTGGTAGATGACAGGTAATGGGGCCTAACAAAAGAACAATACAGAGCTGGCATTTAACAAATTCGGCAATCTAGTAATATTTTTCCACTGTGGAGGGGGAAAAAAAGGATTGTTTCTCTGGGATTAGTAACTACCATCACAAGGACTGCACTGACTGACTCCCTCCTACAGTATGGAGGAAGGGCCTGATCAGGATTCCATTGAACTTAATGTTAACACAATAGAACCCAAATTGTGCCTTAATGTGCAGGATTCCATATTCTGCGTTGTAGTGTGAAAAATAAAGCTGCCATTCCATACACTGTCTGGTATGGAATAGGTTTGGGGACCTCACTTCCTCCTTTGCCCTCCCCCTGAGGGGGATTTATTTTGGCTAAATAGATGACTAGACCTAAAAAAGAGAATACAAAATAGATAACTATTTGCAAATTTCTGCTTTGGATTGAAGAACAACATGTTAAAATATTATATCAGTTGCTATTCAACTTCACCATATCTCTTAAATAACAACATTTCAGCCATCTATGTGATAGAAAATGCTAAACACTTTCTAAAAACAGCAGTAAGTAGTACTTATGTTTCAGTTCACAAGTATATTACCTTTTCAGAAAACCACATTATTTCCATAAATTAGTTTTATTCTTAAATTCCATTTTTGTTGAGTAGCCAGGTTTTGCCAAGGACTATTCAGCCAATATATTATCAGAGAGGAGTCAGACAACATACAAAACAGTTGACACTTATAACAGAACCATACAGTATGGTCCCGACCCAGAGCCCACTGAAGTCAATGGAAAGGCTGATTGGATCAGACCACACACCACCAAAATCTTTTGCTGCCATTTTTTTAAAAATTGGGACCCATTTTGCTTTATGGTAAATAACACATCATAATTCGTTCTGTGGCCACAAATTCTAAGGGCCTATGGATTAATTCATAGAAGTAAATCATATTTCTTTGGACCACCGTAACTGTACAATATAGTAGAAAAATAGAAAAAAGAAAAGAAGGAATTAAATATTCAACATTGTCCTGTTCAAAATATTCCATTTTCCCTTTTTCATTTAGATGCTATTGTGTACAAATTTACCAAATATGTTTTATACTAATCTTCACTGAAAAGCTGTAACACTACCAGGTTAAGTTATTTATCACAATATGTGTACATTTATCCTGATTAAATAGAGAGAGGTTCATGGTTTTGGATGAATCCACACTGTAAGGAATATATGATGGAGGGGCGATAGACTAGATTACCAAAATGATCATTAACATTTGCCAAAATCCATTCATTATATATATTTTCTATCAAAAATTGTGTTTCATTTAACTAATATTAGTTGTGATTAGTATACCTTGGTGAGAGTCCAAGAAAAATAAACTCTTTATTAGAATTGAGACATTTTTGTTTCTTTGTTCTTGTGGTTAAACTCCCTATCCTCAGCTGTGATTTTACTCTCCCATTTTTATATTTCCTCAATTGCTTTTAAAAGTAATCCATTTCTTTATCACCCCTTTTTGAACTAAGGCGTGCTGCGTGCATTTGAGTGATGAAGATGAGGAGGATTGGAGGTGTTTGGCTTTGTAATTTCATCCTTGAATTTTGTGATTACTAACAGGACAACTTTTTTAATTTGCTCTTTTGTCTCGATTCCCCTGGCTGACAATCTGCTCTGTGAGCTAGGCTTTTTAATCAATCACCTAGATAATCAAATGTCACTGGCTATCTGCTCCGTGTAATTACTTTTGCAATTAAAAATCAACCTCAAGTTGCCTCATCTAATTAGAGGGATGGGCAGATTTTCATCTAGATTGATTTTTTAATAAATATTGACTTAAAATGCCATAATCTCATCATATTCTTTCATTTTCTTTGTACCAAAAATCAAACAAATGGAAGAATTAACAAGCAGAAGGATTCATAGGACTTCAAAAGGCTTTTGCTAGTTCAGACATACAAAATTGTGCTATACAGAAGCCTAGCTTATCTCAGCCTAATAATAACACTCAGAAGCTCCTACCTTTTATTAGGAAAAAGAACAAAGCAGCTCTACCATTATATATTTCACTTTCTAAAGTATTTCAAATTAAACTAAAAACTCTTAACAGTATAATTACTTGGCCTATCTATCACAGCAAATTATTGTGTGAATTACTCTATAAATGTTACAAAAACTGTTGACGTCAAATTATAATAATAGCAATAATAATATCAGCAATTCATTTTCCTCCAGCACAGTTTAGACGTCCTTCTCGCCCCACACCCCATGTGAGCTGATTTGAGGATCTCTTTAAACCAACTTGTTTCTTTTCGTATTGGAATGGAACACAAGCCATTACTTTCGTGTTGTAAGAGTAGCTATTGAACAACATGAAAAATTAGGATGGTAATAGGTATCACCTAAAGAAGCAGATGCTGTGCTCCAAGAAGAGTTGTGCAATTGTGTATACGGTGCAGCAATTATATTTTTACATTTAATCTCCAGAAATACTTAGTGATCTGGTGGTTCGTGCCGAAGAACAGGATTTCGGTTCCAGACCCAATTCTGCCACAGACTCACTGCTCTCGGATCTTGAGCACTATGTAATTACTACATGCAAGTGTTTAATAAGTGCAAATTTTAGCAACAATCCTGGTGCAAAAGTGAACCACCTCAGGAGGAGAACCAGAACTCAATAGGCTCCTAGGGGCCCAATACTTCCCAGGGCTCCTTGGAGTGCTTGGTGATTTTACCCCCGCTATACCACTTCTGTGTTGTCCTGTGTGGATTGGGACAATGGCCCCACCTCCTTCCCACCACCCTTTGGGGCAATTAGTTTGTCAGGAGCAGTCCCTTTGCTCAGGAAAGTGCAGGAGCTGAAACTGTTGCTGGTCGCTGCATCCTCTCTTAGTCCTGACTCTCCCTTGTTCACTTGTACAAGGTCCATCCACAATTTGGCTCTCTATTTGAATAGACTGTTGGGTAAGAGGGATGGTTACACATGCCATGACTCAGCCTCCAGTAGAGGAGGAAAATTTCTGCCAACACCACTCTGTTGGTGTTACAGGTATTAGAGCTTCATTTACGGGGGTTTCACTTAATCATTCCTGGTTACTCCAAGGTAAGTCATGTCTCCTGACAGTCATACAAATGTGCACCTTAATGATCAAAAGCTATTGAGTGTCTATATACATCTTTGGGAATGGGCTCAAATTGTGCTGGCTGGTTCAAGTTGTGGTGGTAACACAAGATGCCTTAGTTACCTCTTATTACAATTACCACTTCTAAGTGCTCGGTCACCCTCTGCTCCTTGCCCTCAACCTCTTTCCTGGAATTCTGTGGTAAGTACTATAAATGGTACCACTGTTGGAATCAATAGTAACCAAAGAACACCTTGCATGACCTGCTAAAATAACTATTAATTTCTCAATTGCTGCCATATGGTTGTATACCAGGAGTAAAACATGTTCAGTAGGTGTAGTCATAGGATTTCCATTGCCATAATCTGTAGGCATTACTCACAACATTAAAATTAGAAGTACAGTATTTTTCTCAACCAGGGAGTGTATTACTCTGTATCCTTTGCCCATCAAGGGTAAGACTTTCACTTTACACCAGGAGAACAGGAACCATCAGAAGCTAAATAGGATAAGAAAGGGGAAGAAAATACATATCTGCTCCTTTTACACTGTATGTACATAAGTTCTAGATGATCTTTTAGTCCCTTCTGGCCTTACACTCTGTGACTCAAAGTCACATTATAAAAGCATGGCTGCCATTCTGATGACAATTTCATAAGCAATTCGTTACAAATAAAAACCCCACTTTTTGTACCTAATAATACAGTACAAGGAACTATGACTACATTTACCTTAGCTGGCTACAAAATCAAACCACTGATAATTACAGGTCGGGGTGGAGAAATTATGACTCCATCTCAGGTTCAGAATCAATTGTGAGAATAATATATCTAGATGTGTATTAGAAACATTAATTTGTGCTAGCAAGGGTCATGCAGCTGTATAGTGGCCAGGTGCCTTCTTTCCTATCCATTTATTCATATAGAGCTGTTTAATTTCTTTGGATATACCCATTTCTCTTTTTCCCACTGTGGTAATGTAAGGCCAGTGGTAGAACCAGTGGCATGCTGCAGGGCTCCACATGACATGAGCCTTGCCCTGTGGAGGCCTGCCCAATATAGCGCATAGGGTTGTTTTGGCTGGGACAGTGGCAATGCCAGTGAGTCCCGTGAGCTGCACAGTTCTGCTGGCCACAAACCTTGCGAGAATGCAGGGAAGGCGAGGCCAGGTGCTGCAGCTGTTAATATGGCTTGTGGGCTGCAGTAGCTGTCACGGAACTGATGTGCAAGTGCCCCACGTCCTGTTGTCAGGAAGCAGGCACGGAGAATTCTGGATCCACTCCTCCAAACCCCTGCACATTTCAACCCATTTGCAAAGGCTTTGAACAAGGGTTGAATATTTCACACTGTGAAAGTACTTTGGGGTGATAAGAACTATATACCATAGGTGTAAGGCATTATTATTATTAATGGATAGGGACTTCTCCTGACGTTTCATTCCCTTGAGCTACATCATTTCTAAATTTTGTCGAAGAGGAAATCAATACCTCACCAATACTTCTCATTTTTCATCTGTACTTAAATGACCACAACGTCGTGTCATATGTCAGCTGTTTTCTGCACCACTCTTGCTGATGCTGTAGAAGAATGCTCCTGTCAAAAACTTGCCTCCAGTCTGCAGTCTAGAGGCATGCAAAAATGCAGAAAGGATCTGATCTAAAGGAGTGTTTTTGAATAGGCAGAGCAAATGAATCTTGAGAATTCGAGATCAATACAGACCTCTGGCGTAGTCATCAGGCAGGGCTTCAAGACTGGTATTATATTTTACCCACCCATATCTACTCTTCAGAAAAAGGCAAAAGGGAAAACTTTTAAAACCAAACGTAGGAGCCCAAGTCCTATTTTCAAAAGAGCAGTAGGCATTTGGGACCCTAGGGTTTTGATTACTTGGCAATAAACATCCTGCTGCAGCAAGAGTCAGAGCCTAGGTCGATTTACTCAGCCTTGTGCTATGGAGCTTTAAATAGCAGAGTAGACGTTTGGGCTTGGGCTGGAGCCTGGGCTCTGAGTCCCTGTGAGGATGGTAAGTCTCAGAGCCCCAGGAGCCAGAGTTGACAGGCTCTGAAACTCGCTGCTACTCTTTTTGCAATGCAGACATACCCTAAGTCCCATTGAGTCAAGTGCCTACGTCACTTTTCATAATAAAATGTAGGCTCCTAAATCACTTGTTTGCATCTGAAAATTTTATTCTTAGGCTTCTAAGGCCCAGATTTTTAAATGTATTTAGGTGCCTAAACTGTAATCAGTGGAGGTTAGATCCCAAATATCTTTAAAAATCTGATCCTTAAGTGCTCAAACTCAGTTTTGAAAATGGAACGTAGGGTCTTAAGACACTTAGATTCTTTTGAAAAAAAATTAATGCTTCAACTATCAGTGGAGGAAAACTCTTGACAGCTGTGAAATGGGTACAATACATCACTACTTCAGAGTAGTGCTGTAAAGTTAAATTAATTAGCCCTTCAGAACAATTTGAGATCCTTCGATGAAAAAAATATATACAAGTTGCAGAGCATCATTATCATCTCTGACACAATTTGGCCCTTGACAATTTATCAGGAGCACACCTTGAGCTTGCCACAATATATAAAGCATTTGGTTCCTCAGAAAACTGATTATAATGTGGGTGTTATGTAAAGTACTTACCCTTCTCGCATTCAGTGATAATACTGTACTTTTTTTGTCTACAAGGCAGCCTTCTGATATAATACAGTTAGGGCAACAGAGAAAAGGCAGATTAAGAATTGTTTTACATTCTGCGGTATAAAATTTCTAGTTATATTAGCATTTTGAGGAGGATTTATTTGGAGATTGAGGATTAATTCCCACAAAATCATCATACAAATTTCAAAATGTCAACTACTTTGATAGAGCTTATGATTTTATCATCTTATTTTGACAGGCAACTGTGTAAAACAACTTCTGTGTAGAAACAGCATAGAAATACAGAAAGGTAGGATAAATAAAGACAGAATGATCCTCACAGGTTTCCTGATCAGCTGTCTTTTTATTCTGATTACTTGTAGGACAGAGCAGTAATAGACATTTTCCTTTGCACAAAATAATAAGAGCAGTACTTATCGCTTGTTGCCTATAGCTAGTGGCAAAAGGAAATTAGAAAAGTCCAATGAAGCTGAGTAGTAATTAATCATCATACAGTGGGGCCTGTCAAATCAGAGGGCTCTTTCCAGCTGATAATGCTACCCAGCACAATTGAGACTGATAGAAATTAGAATTCTTTTTCCTCTGGCAAAAAACAAAAAGACTAGAGTTAGCACAAATGGGGCCAACTGTTCACTTTAATGACTGCCTGACCCATTTATAGTTGATGTTTGCATCAAGTTTAACTCAAACCAAAATTGAAGAAACATCATTCACTCCTCGAGGCAAAGAAAAATCATAACTATATTGTCTTAAGTTGTTTTCTTTTAACGCAAATGTCTAAACCTGGGTTAGATGAGAAAAAATTTAAAGTTCACTTCTATTGATTAAGTTTGCTGTTTTCCCCGGTGAGAAGGCAAAAAATATTTACTGGGTCAGTAATAGAGCGTTTGCACTCCTTGAGATCAACTGAAATAAATATATTATGTTACATGGGAACCAGAGAATGCTTTCTTTTTTGTAGAGAGAATAAAGGTGACCTCGACATTGTCAAGCGGGTCTTAGAGCGATGAGTGGAATTAGAGGCTGCAGATCTGATCTTGCTCCCATTGAAGCCAGTCGGAGTTTTGCCATGGGCATTAATAGAAACAGTATCAGACCTTCGCTTCTTAAAGGGGCTCAGCTGACTTGGAGCCCTTTCAGCCACGAGAGATGGAGGATATCCCAAAAGTCTGCGTGAGTTGATTGTGCACAGCCCAACCTACTCTGGAGAAGGTCATCTGGCTGGGTAGGGATCAAAGAGTGTCAGCCACCTGCTGTGTTGGCAGGCAAGGAGAAACTGCTCAGGGAGAAGGAACTCATGTAAATAATGATCCCTCTCATCTCCAGGCAACCTCAGTTCCTTTCTCCGTCTCCTGCAAAGTCTCTGCAGGGTGTGGAAAGAGAACGGAAGCCAGGACCTTAGTACCTCTTTGGAAAAAACAAACCCAAACCCTAAACCTCTTACCTGTGATTGGGGTTGACAGTCCCGCTCATCACTAATCCCGTGGGAAGTTTGGGGAATTTCTTCACCCACCAAGAGGGGGTGAGGGTGAGTAAGGTGCAAACCCTACTGTTCTTGGCCAGGGCCTCCCAAGGAAGGTGTGTGCTGGGGATAGTTATGAGAAGGAAGTAGGTTCCTTCCTCCTTCACCCTTCCCATCACCATTGTGGAAAGTGGTCATTTTTATCTTCTCCTAGTCCACTCTCTTCTCTCCCACTGGACAGTCTGTCAATCAGCATATTTCTGGTCATATTCAACAGCTCCTTTAATTTTTTTCCATAGCTGGGTGCCTGTACTCCATGGAAGATCTGGTCACATATCCCAAGCCAATGAGGGTGGCAGTGCATATGCTTCGTACTTCCTCTAAAGTTATTTGTAAGTCCCATACTGCCATATGGTTGATTCACTGATAAATATTTTTGCGAAGTCATTAATTTTGAAATGCATGTGTTTCAAGGAAGTTGAATCAATCTCTCTCTCTCTCTCTCACACACACAAACACACACACACACACACGGGAAATGAGCTGGTCGCATGGCTAAAAGGAAGTATTCAGGCACATTAATGAAATATTACTGGAGTTGGTTGGAAATTTTAATGTCCCATTAAAAATGGATGACATTTTCAGTTAAATTTTTTTAATCAAACATTTTCTCTCTCTCTCTCTCTCTTTCTTTTTAAAAAAAACCTGAAATTTTTGAAATTTCGTCAAGGAGAGTGAACATTTTCAAATTTTGTCTTTTTTCTGAATTTTTTTTTAAAACTACACCTACATATTATTTACTATTTTACATATATTTTACTTTGGTTCCACAGGAACAGTAATATGGTGGCACAGGTCCCTCACCAAAGGCTCTTAAGAAAAGTAAGCAGTCTTCTCATAGATCAGTAACCGGTTAAAAGATAGGAAATGAAGAGTAGGAATAAATAGTTTTCACAATGGACAAAGGTGAATTACAGGGGCCCCACGTATCTGTACTGGGATCTGTGCTGTTCAATATATTCATAAATGAGCTGGAAAAGTGGGTGAACAATGAGGTGGCAAAAATTGCAGACAATACTAAATTACTCAAGGTAATTAAGTCCAAAGTTGACTGTGAAGAGCTACAAAAGGATCTCACAAAACTGAGAGACTGGGCAACAAAACGGCAACTGAAATTCAATTTTGATAAGTGCGAAGTACCGCACATTGGAAATTTGAATCTTAACTATACATACAAAATAATGGGGTAAATTAGCTGTTACCCCTCAGAAAGATCTTCGAGTTATTGTGATTAGCTCTCTGAAAAGATCGACTCAGTATGCAGCAGCAGTCAAAAAAAGCTAACAGAATGTTAGAAACCAATAAGAAAGGGATAGATAATATAACTGAAAATATAATGCCAATATATTAATCCATGGTACACCCACACCTTGAATACTGCATGCAGTTTTGGTTGCCCCATCTCAAAAATATATATTAGAACTCAAAAAAGAATCGAGAAGAGCAACAAAAATGATTAGGGGAACGGAACCACTTCCATATGAGGAGAGATTAAAAAGACTGGAACTTTTCAGTTTGGAAGAGACACACCTAAAGGGGAATATGATAGAGGTCTCTAAAATCATGAATGGTGTGGAGAAAGTGGATAGGAAAGTGTTATTTACCCCTTCACATGACACATGAATGAGGGGTCACCTGATGAAATGAACAGGCAGTCAACCTGTGGAATTCGTTGCCATGGGATTTTGTGAAGGCCAAAAGTGTAACTGGGTTCAAAAAATAATTACATAAGATAATGGAGAATAAGCCCATCGATGGCTATTAGCCAAGATGATCAGGACGCAAACCCATGCTTTAGGTGTCCCTAAACTTCCAACTGCCAGAAGTCGGATGACAGGAGATGGATCACCCCCAATTGTCTTGTTTCATTCATTCCCTCTTAAGCTTCTGGCACTGGCCATGGTCAGAGACAGGATATTGGGCTAGATGGACCATTGGTCTGACCCAGTAGGGCTCTTCTTATGTTCTCATTGGTACCATATGTGTTTTAGGAGGCACAAAGGGAAATCAGGCACACAACTTCCGTTGAAAGTAAAGTAATAAATTATGGTAACTGTTCAGGTAACATGGGATGACAGTAATGGAAAACTAAAGAAATTGTATTGAATAAAACCTTTCCCTCTCATATTAGAATGTGTGTGATGTACATATGTCATTGCAGCCAAAAACAGAGGAATGTACCAAATGCTAATTTGCGTTGAATAAAACTCTTTCTGATGTAGCATCTTAATACAGACTCAAATATATTCACGAAGGCTCATTTTAAAAGCCAGCAAGTCAACATTATTAAATAAAAAACTAATGTGGTAGACTAGATGACGAGAATAATCAACTTAGTGAAAAATACAATATACAATCACATTTGGGCATGCTGCCACAAAAATAAAATTGTGATAAAATGACAAAAACCATCATGCTTTGTGAGAACTTCATGTTATAAAACCATAAATTACATTAGAATAAAAATGGCCAAATAATTCTTGTGATAACAGTTGTAAAAAATAAAGAATGGAAAAATGTATTAAGGTTAACTTTTGAGTAATAACCCCTAGATTTCTTCCTTTTCCTTATGGATGTAAGGGTTTCCATACTGTTACCAAAAGTGTGCATGCATGGAGACTTCCGATATATTGTCGTTACGAACACAATGGCTCCATAAATCTGAAGCTGCTATCTCAATGTTGAGCAAGCTGAAGGGAACATAATATGTGCAGATAACAAAAGTAACGGGGAAAACACATCTTTTTCTTTTCATGTTAAGTACAGCATATGCAGATTCATTAGGAGATTTGCATGCTCCTGTACCTTCCTGCTAACATTAGAGTACGTGCTATTTACATATGTCATTGGAGCAAAAAACAGAGCAATGTACCAAATGCTAATTTGCATTGAATAAAACCTTTTATGATGTAACACTGTCAAGCATTCTGCTGATGTTTAATCATAACAAAAGGTTAGACATGACAGAGCAAAATGCGTAAGATTGAATCATAGCCAATCTTAGCCTGGTATGATCAATGATGCTTACTTTGATCAGTATAAACAAAATAAATCTCAGCAATTGAAATATTGCCACAACAAAAATGTTATCCTTTGAACACTGAAAATGAAACAAACACAATACAAACACAAGATACCTTTGTTCAGGTAGCCAAAAGCAATAATGGCGGTGCTGTATTTCTTCATTATGGCTGAGATTTACCACTCCACCACCCGCATATAAATAGACTTTGTACAACAAACCACACACTGGGGGCCATGATCCACCCACAGCTTGTGAGTAGAATGTGGAGCAACTCAGTTGCCTCTCGGTGACTAGGACTCTACAGAGTCATAGCCACCTCCAGTACAGGGGTTTGTGGCCATTGGAATCATAGATCTATTGGCCTTGCATGCATAAAACTGTCAAACAATTTCTGCTCAATATTTCTGTCTCAGTATTGCTTTGTATTTAATGAAAAATGGCACATTTAATCAAATAATTTAACATTTTTTCTGGTATTTGACCAGTGCTCACCCCAATTCTCCCTTATACCATCCCTACATGACAGCCTATGAGCTCCTAGCACACAGCCTTCATATGCAACTGGGTCAAATACTATAGACTGTGTTATGCTGGAGGCCAGACCAGATGAACCTAATGGTACCTTCTGGCCTCAAAATACATGTGAGTGGCAGAATCCACTTGAACTGTCACTCTTCAGCCATACCATGCCACGCCCAGACCCCAAGTGAATTTAAACCTGGGACAAAACAATGTTTAATCTGGAACAAGAAAATGGGCATTTATGAAAATAAGACGCTCACAAAAGCTGTAGTAACAAAAGCTTTTGTTCTCCACAGAGAACAATCCCTAGGGAAGAAAGTCCAAAGGTGCCAAGAAGAGTGAAGACAAAGCAAGAGCAAAGGCCAAGTTAAACTGGCATACTGCCACTGTCTGGAAATAAAAAATATGCGAGCTTTATTTCTTTACGTTTTTATTTTGTTCATGATCTCCTGGATCATGGCAAAGCTCCTGTTGGCTTCATTGGTACAGGACCAGGGCCCTGATGTGAAATTCACCCTGTGCAAAAAGCTAGCACAAGGTCTGTCCATCACTGAAGTACTTATCAGTAAATAGAGCTTGACTCTCTGTACAGGGTTGAACTTCACCCTCTTTGAACATGGAGCTAGTAAATGTGTCTTTAAAAATAAAAATCTAGATCAAATTAGCTATTTTAGGTTTTATTATTATTTACACAATCTGGAAAATAACCAAAAATAGATTTTAATATACAAGTTGTCATATTACAATATGCAGAATACGGACCCTGGACTTCAGGTAAGCAGCCTTCGACTCCCTCAGGGAACTGATGGGTAGGATCCCCTGGGGGAATAACATGAGGGGGAAAGGAGTCCAGGAGAGCTGGCTGTATTTCAAAGAATCCCTATTGAGGTTACAGGGACAAACCATCCCGGTGTGTCGAAAGAATAGTAAATATGGCAGGCGACCAGCTTGGCTTAACAGTGAAATCCTTGCGGATCTTAAACATAAAAAAGAAGCTTACAAGATGTGGAAGATTGGACAAATGACCAGGGAAGAGTATAAAAATGTTGCTCGGGCATGTAGGAATGAAATCAGGAGGGCCAAATCGCACCTGGTGCTGCAGCTCGCAAGAGATGTTAAGAGTAACAAGAAGGGTTTCTTCAGGTATGTTGGCAACAAGAAGAAAGCCAAGGAAAGTGTGAGCCCCTTACTGAATGAGGGAGGCAACCTAGTGACAGAGGATGTGGAAAAAGCTAATGTACTCAATGCTTTTTTTGCCTCTGTCTTCATGAACAAGGTCAGCTCCCAGACTGCTGCGCTGGGCAACACAGCATGGGGAGTAGGTGGCCAGCCCTCTGTGGAGAAAGAAGTGGTTCGGGACTATTTAGAAAAGCTGGACGTGCACAAGTCCATGGGGCCGGATGCGTTGCATCCCAGAGTGCTAAAGGAGTTGGCGGCTGTGATTGCAGAGCCATTGGCCATTATCTTTGAAAACTCATGGTGATCGGGGGAAGTCCCGGACGACTGGAAAAAGGCTAATGTAGTGCCCATCATTAAAAAAGGGAAGAAGGAGGATCCTGGGAACTACAGGCCAGTCAGCCTCACCTCAGTCCCCAGAAAAATCATGGAGCAGGTCCTCAAAGAATCAATCCTGAAGCACTTACACGAGAGGAAAGTGATCAGGAACAGTCATCATGGATTCACCAAGGGGAGGTCATGCCTGACTAATCTAATCAATGATGAGATTACTATGATGAGATTACTGGTTCTGTGGATGAAGGGAAAGCAGTGGATGTATTGTTTCTTGATTTTAGCAAAGCTTTTGACACGGTCTCCCACAGTATTCTTGTCAGCAAGTTAAAGAAGTATGGGCTGGATGAATGCACTACAAGGTGGGTAGAAAGTTGGCTAGATTGTCGGGCTCAACGGGTAGTGATCAATGGCTCCATGTCTGGATGGCAGCCGGTATCAAGTGGAGAGCCCCAAGGGTCGGTCCTGGGGCCGGGTTTTGTTCAATATCTTCATAAAATGATCTGGAGGATGGTGTGGATTGCACTCTCAGCAAATTTGCGGATGATACTAAACTAGGAGGAGTGGTAGATACGCTGGCAGGTAGGGATAGGATACAGAGGGCCCTAGACAAATTAGAGGATTGGGCCAAAAGAAATCTGATGAGGTTCAACAAGGATAAGTGCAGAGTCCTGCACTTAGGACGGAAGAATCCAATGCACCGCTACAGACTAGGGACCGAATGGCTAGGCAGCAGTTCTGCAGAAAAGGACCTAGGGGTGACAGTGGATGAGAAGCTGGATATGAGTCAACAGTGTGCCCTTGTTGCCAAGAAGGCCAATGGCATTTTGGGATGTATAAGTAGGGGCATTGCCAGCAGATCGAGGGAAATGATCGTTCCCCTCTATTCAACATTGGTGAGGCCTCATCTGGAGTACTGTGTTCAGTTTTGGGCCCCACACTACAAGACGGATGTGGAAAAATTGGAGAGAATCCAGCGAAGGGCAACAAAAATGATTAGGGGTCTGGAACACATGACTTATGAGGAGAAGCTGAGTGAACTGGGATTGTTTAGTCTGCAGAAGAGAAGAATGAGGGGGGATTTGTTAGCTGCTTTCAACTACCTGAGAGGTGGTTCCAGAGAGGATGGTTCTAGACTATTCTCAGTGGTGGAAGATGACAGGACAAGGAGTAATGCTCTCAAGTTGCAGTGGGGGAGGTTTAGGTTGGATATTAGGAAAAACTTTTTCACTAGGAGGGTGGTGAAACACTGGAATGTGTTACCTAGGGAGGTGGTAGAATCTCCTTCCTTAGAAGTTTTTAAGGTCAGGCTTGACAAAGTTTTTAAGGTCAGGCTGGGATGATTTAATTGGCGATTGGTCCTACTTTGAGCAGGGGGTTGGACTAGATGACCTCCTAAGGTCCCTTCCAACCCTGATATTCTATGATTCTATTAAAAATACACAGTGGAACATAAGATGCAGAAAAAGTCCTCCATTAAAAAGATGAGAGAGGTAGACCCCTGCTATTACTTATTAAATGCACAGATGTTAAAAAAAGCAGAAAGGCACAAAATAATAACATCACAGAAGAAATCAAAAGTATTTTTATAAAAACTGCAATTGCAAGTCTCAGGAAAAATCATCATATTCAAACATTTAAATCAGTATGCAAGAAGTTATTTAGGCCACCGGAAGATAAAACCATACATAAAACTTAAAATAAGCTCCCACCCCCCCATCATTCTCTTCATCCCTTTGCTCCTACTAAGTTATAAGAAATCCAGCAAATCATTAAGGGTCTATGTCAGCAAAGCACTCACACACATGCTGAAGTCCCATTACCTGAAGCGAGTGTACACACACATATTTAAAATCAGGCATTTTCTTAAGTACTTTGCTGGATCCAGGCCTTGTAGTAAATTAGCACCAGTATTTGTGTATCATAAAAGCATGTAGCTCGCCTTCCAGATTTTGAACATAGAGGAAAGCACTTAGAAACCAAAACCACTTGATCCTAATGACACCTAAGATACAACTAAACCTACCAGAATTTTGCTACGGAAAAAAATACAAAAAGAACTTCCCCCCCCTCTCCTCCCCAAAAAGCTGCCTGACACCTGGGGAAATTCTATCTTTCCTAACATAAATTGCTGCTTTTCTCAGCATGATTTTTCCTATTTTCCTCCTCCCCTTCTCAATCCGCAAAAGTGGAATGCTTGAGAACCATACAAAGGGACTTCCATGGGATTAGCAGGAAGGCGGGCGGATAGCAAGGTGCTAGCACTGGCTTCCACCTTAACAACCCAGCAGGGATATGTAGCTGCAGGCTTCCCTCTCGCCTCATGGACATAAAGTGAGGAGTTGGGGTCTTTATCTGACGCAGATGAGATTCTGTATACATATAGCATGCACTTCCTTTCCCCAATACATTTTGTTTTGAACTGTATGTTTTGTTAGCACTAAGTGATGTGGCAGACGGGCAAAGTTGTAGTAAAGGGAATGAATGGAAGCCAGTCTCACAAGCCTCTGTTTGCCCACCAGCTGCCAGGCCACCAGCTTGCATTCCCGAGTTCCACGTGTCATAGAAAATCAGGTCCCTCCTCAAACCGGACTCTTTTTCTCCAGTCCTACTACTCATACTACACTGTACCTTAGCGTTAGCTAGTTTATATTGCTAGAAAAAGACAGAACTAAAATAAAAATGAAATTTTCCTTTCGGAATCCATTTGATGGTGACGTTTGCAGCATCTGAAAGGATACATTTACACCGATTGGGTCTATCTGAATACTGCCTTTCCTTGAGCACATTGTTATCCAGTTCCCTTGAATGCAACATTTCATTTACATATAGATTGAACCATTCTAGGAAGCAATTTTACGCATTTGTCTTAATATTTTTCTCATTAATATCACACATAGGTTAAATTCCTTCAGTGGGTAAAGACACACCTGAATATCTGGCAAAATTTCTAGAGTTTATGTTTGCTTTGGAGGTATTTAATGGGAGAATAACAAATATCTTAAGAGGTGTGGAGGATTGGGCCCAGGACTGAACTCACACATCTGACTGAAAATTCTTATTAAATGGTGGAGTATTTTTTAAAACAGCACATGCTTCAACACCATTCCCTGTTAAACACTGAATCATGCAGGTTATTGGGTGATACATGTAAATGTGCTTGGGAAAACAAAGCAAAGCAAAGCAAAGCGCCTGCAAGAGAAAACTGCTCTTACAGGACTCAATTCTGCAAAATGCTGAGGACTGCAGCCCTGATCCAGCAAAGCACTTAAGCAAATGCTTAACTTCAAGCAGCTGAGTAGTGCTATCCGACTGTGCATGTGCTTAAGTGATTTGCCAGATTGGGGCAGACTGCTCAGCACCTTGCAGAATGGAGCCTGTGTTTTCTGTGTGTCTTATTTGGAGATTGGGTGTAGGATTCAAATTAGTGGGAGGATTAAGGGGGGGATGGAGGGGGAAAGCCCTCATGATAGCAGGGCCAGGCTAAGCAAACATTTCATGTACACACCAGAGAAAAGATGAAAGGAAAGCAGCTGCCCCTTCCATGGTCAGAAATTCTTATCTTCTGACCTAACGTTTGTTGGTTTGTGAAAGCATAAGTGGTCTGGATTGGCGGAAGGTTCAAAGCAATTTTTTTTAATAGATAATGCAATCAAAAGTCAGTCTATCTGTTGAAATATTTAGAAGAACAAGATATCACTTTGACCTCCCTACACCTGCGACCTTTGTGAAAGACTTTAAGAAGTGCTTTATGCTTGTTTATGTTCTTTATCTTTAATGGGCTTCTGCATTTTTCAAAGATTAACATTATGTGAAGTTCTTTGAGCAAGGAATACATTCTATAACTTTTAGTCAGCATTCCTATTTCGTCTGCAAGGGAGAAGGCATATACACAGGTATACTGTCAAAACATAAATCAATACAAAAGCCACTAGGTATCAGCGTGTTGCTGTACAGAAACTTCCAACTCCAGTCTGCGATCTACCTGTGACTGTCACAGATCAAAAGCATTAGGTAATGAATGAGCCCAAGTGACGTACCAGATGCAGAGTAAATTGTCAGACACTGGTAAAGACAGACTTTGCTAAAGGAAAATTTCAGTGTATCTGTTGTCGGTGGGTTTTGTTTTAAACAAATTATGTTTTGATAGGTAAATGTTCTTTTCAAATATGAATAATATAAAACAAAGGAAAAAGGAATGGATATATATTATTAAAGAAATACCAGTGGAAATGTCAACATTTTAGTGGCAGTCCATGATTCTGAGATTCACCTATGGAGGTCAGCCATGTGCCTGTGAAAAATATGAGCTGAGATGAGTTTCTGTCATGTGGACTTTCTATAGGGTCCTGGACTCATGTGGTTATGGCACTGGACTGGGCTCTAGGAAACGAGCTCAGTTTCTGGCTGTGCCACTGACTTCCTGCGTGACCCTAGGCAAATCACTTAATCCCTCTGTGCCTGAGTTCCCCATCTGTAAAATGGGGATAATAATGCTTACTCTTTATTATGACATGGTGTAAGTGGATGAAGAGTGCAAAATATTAGTCTTATTCGTTCTAAAAATGTGCCCAACTCTCTTATTAACTGCTCATGTTGTTACTAATTGTGTATTCCATGTTTCCCTTTTATCCAGATCAGTTCTAAATGAATTGATTACACTATGTGCTACTTTCCATCTTAAATTTCAGTCCATGGTTCTTATTTCTAATTAATCGTTAGAGAGAACTGTTTGCTGGCACCAGCCCATTGCGTTCATTCTCACTTACCTGCCCACCTTTTCTAAGCTGTATGAAGGGAAGGTAGCTAATCTTTTTACACAGTGCATTATCTGTTAGAAGGTCTGGATGTCATTTTGGTTGCCCTTCTGCTGCCCTTGTAAGTTCCTTGTCATTTAAAACAAGTAAGCAAGTGACAGCAATTCAGCGCATACACCAGGTTCGCCCCGGCACAAACAAGCACAATTTCCTCTCAGCCCATTTAGACCCTACCCCAAATGTAACTCCCACTGATGTTAAAAGGAACTACTGTGTTTGCAAGCATGGAGAAAAGAGCACAAGCATTTGAACTAGCATCACCTGGTCATGGTGTGCATTTCCTTGTTCGCCTTTTGCACCATTCTTGGGCTGGATTCATCCCAGCTCTGATAGAGAGCCAGGTTCAAGTAGCCTGTGGCTCTGGTATCATGGGGTTGAGGCTTGGTTTGATGCATGACTCCAAGAGCCCTGCAGCAGCTGGAGAATAGCTGGGATGTAGGCCCACCCCAGCCATGCCGCTTTCTGCCCTCAGCATGCTCCTCTCCTGTATATCGTGACACCAGAGAAGGAGTAACTGCAGTGGAGGTCCCCTGCACTGGGGAGAGGGGCAGTGCAGTTTTCTTTTTTGATGGTCCCTTCATGCCAGCTACATTGGCACAAAAGGGATGTAGGACAGGGATGACTTTCCCCGTCAGATCTGAGAGAGAAACAATAGGAGAAAAAAATCCTTTCAGGGATTTTTTTTGTATGGCTATTATCATTTTGTGAATGTTAATGTGCTTGGTGCTAGGCAATGTTGCTGAAATTTTATTCATATATAATCTTGGGAATAGTCTACTGTGTTATAAGGTCTAATGTGGGACTTGATTATTCAGCTGTCACCGATGTCACATGAACACATGCTACTCAGCATAAGGGCTGAAGTGTCAGACCCCTAGTGAGTCATTTTACATATTTTTTCCTCTTTTCCCGAAGGCAGATTAAGCCATACAAGTATATATAGATTTATTAAACAGAGAGGGCTAAACTCTTCCCCAAACTTAGTATCCAATAGCCCCACTGAATCACTTATTGGGTTTGAACAGTGCAGAAGTCAGGACAGAACTTAACTGAAAACAAGAAGCTTGTCAAATTGCCCAACAGCCCCTTAAGGAAATTTTTTTAATTGCAACAATTACCTATCTCGAAACAAGAGCTGGACCCCGCAGCAGCAGTTGGACCGAAACAGCTGTATTTGCCGTGGTGACATTGTATTCCCATGGTGTATTTCCCGTCAAGCTGAGAGTGTAGAAAAGGGGATTGGGGTGTAAGTAGGAAGATGGAGTTTGTGTTCAACGTGGGTCACAGGGAAAAGTTAGAAAGTGACAGATTTATAGATTTAATGAAAAGGAGACTATGAAACAATAACAAAAATATGGCAAATTAGACAGGTATATAGGGTTTTCTTTTTTTCTTTAGATTTAATAGAATGCTTGGACTAACATGATTCTTTTGTTAGATCAGGTAATATTTCTGAAAAACAGCATTACAAAAGGTTAAACATAGAACAGATGTAAGTTATAAAATACAAGCTGATCAAAGCTCAGATTTTGAGACAGATATGTTAGCAAATGATGATAAATCAGTCCCAGTAGAATTGTAAGAAGCAGACAAATGTAACTATGCAAGAGTGAAAGTCAAGAGTTGAAAATCGGGAAGGGGGTTGGGAAAAGAATGGACGTAAAGGTTGAAGTTAATTCTAGACAACGTTTGCAGAACATCAAGTAATCTTAGTGCACAGAAATGACAAACGATACCTGACAATATACAACTAATTCACCTTTAGAATAGTACTCAAATGCTTATGACTTTTTTTTAACATTCTTAACATTTTTCAGAGTAGCATCCACGTTAGTCTGTATTCGCAAAAAGAAAAGGAGTACTTGTGGCACCTTAGAGACTAACCAATTTATTTGAGCATAAGCTATTGACTCTCTTATACGGCATACGATATGCTTTCTGTTCAGTTGTTCTCAAAAGATTTTAAAGTATGCCATGTATGTCATGATCAAATGTATAAGAAGGAATAGAAACTTTTGTGAACTGGGAAGCAGTTCAGGGCTGAAAACATTTTCATTTGCATTACTGAATTTTTCATGAAGAAAATATAAACTTGTTAATGCTTGTAAGTTAGGATAAAATCTATACAAAGTTTAGTGAGTCCTTTCAGAAAAAATTATGAGGGAAAAGAATTGACTCTCTGTAGGTAAATAAATAAAACATGGTGAGAAGTATACTATTTACCAAGATCTGAGTGAAACAGAAAACATTTAAAAGACCAAGAAAAAGGAGGTAATTGTTAGGACTGTCAGCAGGGGATCGCTGTGATAATTTGATCTGAACTCTGCTAACAAATCATTGCACCATTCCTTTTACTTTAGTATCTGTTTATGCTTCTACAAATTGAAACCCCACTGGCTATGCACTGCAGAACAGGGCTCAGCAGAATAACACATCAGCCTGCCGATTAGTTCAAGGTGGAGAAGGATTAGCTGGCCATCCCAAACCTACAGCCCTCCTCAATATTTTGTCTTTCCCTGCTGAGGTAAAAGGGTGCAGACATATGTAAGTAATAAACTAACAGGCTTCCATCTACTTGAGGTTGAGTGGAAGGAATGCAGAACAAAACTATAAAATAATAATAGACAAAGGGGTAGTGAAGACTGGGGGGAACTCAATACCACATCTGCTAAACTGGGCTGGGATGTAGCACCAGGATGCCCATAAGTTTTTAAAGATGTAACTATGCTTTTTTGTGATCTTGCAGCACACTGTTATGGCCTAGGCATGCCAACATTTAGAGCTGACATGAGATCAAAAGGCTGATAAATGAGAGGAAAGGGGATGTTTGACCTGCTAAACCATATTCTTCAAGAATTCAAGGCTTTTTAAAGCAATAAGAAAAGCAATAAATAACTGCATCTTGAATATATTGTGGCATTCTTTTCTGAGAAACATTAATAATCTCTACAGACATTATATATATTTTTATACATGTACACATGAGTGCATGTGTTTGTTTATTTAAGCTGAAACATTTTAAATGATAAAAAGCCCCTGAAAATTTCACTTCTGATGGAAGTTATTTTAACCCATTTTGGTGAGTGAATTTAATTTATAGCTTGCAGTTATTTCTAATAGAATATAACTCCAAGGCAATGGGAAGGCTGAGAAACTGAGCACCCAAAACCCAGGAAGTTCAGTAAGTTAAAATGGGCCTTTTTCCACATCCTATCTTTTTGCAATTAACCTAGGTTGAAATCCTGACCTCACTGAAGTCGATAGGAATTTTGCCACAGACATCAATGGGGACAGGATTTTACTCTTAATATCATTGACCCTGGTCCTACCAAGCCAATGAGACTCCAGAAAGGTGTCAGAGTCAGCCTGAGTGGATCCCTTTGCAGGCTTGGGGCTATAAGTAGCAATGACCTGATGCTAAAAATTAAGATCCCATATTTTAAAGTTTACATTTTGCAAGGAAAACAGCTGTAGAAAATGGAATGTGTGCTAGGTAGATGAGCCAACATTTCATGACTTTTAGAATTTCCTTACTTGTATGTGCTGGATTTTACAGCCTCAATGTTGCACTAGATTTTTGCATTTAAGTTTCTTGTTTTTTTGTTTTTTTTTAAAAGATGTGACTTAACTCCTTAACACTTGCTCCTAAGTATTCAGGAGGACACACACAGATGGCGCACATCCCTTTACGAGGTGCAGTATATTTCCTGCTCCCCATGCAGCCAGCCAGCTCTGCAGGTTGGCATAGGGTGGATGGGGAGCCTCTGCCTGCTCTGAGTCCACTCCCCATTTGATGTACTGTGCACCCCCCGAGGAGTAGTTCACTATCAGCAGTCCATGGGGGGAGGGACAGCTCAGTGGTTTGAGCAGTGGCCTGCTAAACCCAGGGTTGTGAGTTCAATCCTGGAGGGGGCCATTTAGGGATCTGGGGCAAAAATTGGGGATTGGTCCTGCTTTGAGCAGGGGATGGGACTAGATGACCTCCTGAGGTCCCTTCCAACCCTGATAGTCTATGAGCTGTAACTCACGAAAGCTTATGCTCAAATAAATTGGTTAGTCTCTAAGGTGCCACAAGTACTCCTTTTCTTTTTGTAAATACAGACTAACACGGCTGTTTCTCTGAAACCTGTGATTCATGTGGCACACTTCACTGAGAACTCTCTGCTTTTAATGATGTAAAGGGGGAAAAAATGGCGTCTACTCAGTATTGAAGAAGATCTCCCATCAAACTCAACTGTAGAGGTAGCTAAGTAAGGCGTGAGGACTGCTGAATAGCGTCCAATGTCTTTAAAAATAATGGGACCTCAATTAAATTAACTCCAACGTGAAAGTGATGCTGTGCTCTGATACTTTAGGACACCAGCAAAGAAGAAAGTTCTGAAAATATATCAGCGATGCAAAGTCTGATCATACTGCACAATGGGGCAGTGTAACCGAGTGCTTGGAGGTTCCTCCCACCAGGGGGTGAGGGAACCGGATCATGTCCGGTGAGCAACACTGGGTGGTCACAACCTGGGCCCCACTTCTACTCTACGTGTGGGGCGGGAGAACGGTGGTGGGGAAGGGCTCTGCCCTTTGTGGGCCTCCTTAAGTCTCTCCGGCTGTGAGATCAAAATGAAAGTCACAAACCGTCACGCATTTAGGGACACTCCCTCCCTGTGGTCCCAACAAAGGGCAGGCCTGTGTGCGGGGCAAGTCTATAGCACGGCTAACGATCCAGCCCCAGCACAATATGCTTGGAGAAATCCCGCTGGCTGGGGTCCCTGAGTCAGGCTCAGCCTGTCTTACCCTGGGAGTCAGCTTTGCTCTTCACCAGTGTTGTGGTGAAGGTTTCCGGCCTAGGAATTCCCTCAGCAGCTTTGGGAGTCGCTCCTGCAGCCTGCTCCTTCCCGCTCTGCTCACTGCAGCTTCCTCCCTTCTAAAGGCCTCATGCATGATTAATGGGGCTGTGGGGGTGGGGGGGGGCTAGCTCTGCCACCAGAGGGGCCTCTTCCTCCTCCCTGTGGGGCCTGTACACCCCATTACAGGCAGCTTCTACAAATATTTTTGTTATAAAGAATTTTTTGGGTACACTCTCCTCTTTAAGCTCACATTAACTCTTATTAGGGTTAATGGAAGCTATTGATCCCCTCTGGAAAGAATATACCTGTAGTAGTAGTAGAGCGCAAATTGGATGTAAATTGCCACCTCGGTGTAACCCACGGATCAGTGTTACATGTCCCCCTTTGTGCCTGATTGACAGAGGATGTGAGTCTGTTTTGGCACCCAGCTACAGAGCCTGGCTCTTTCGCGCAAGCGGCAGATACTCATGATTTCAGCTCTGGAGCTCCCTGATTCAGTTCTCAGTGTGTCAGCCAAGAAGGCAGGGAAAGAAAGCTAGTGAGATGTGAAAAAGGATAAAGGAAAGCAGACACGTGACGATAAGCTCAGACTCAATGTATAGAAGTGGGCAAAACAGTACTGTACCCAACTCCAAGCAGAGGACGCCAGACGGGATAGGAGTCTCCATCGGCGACAGATCTGAGTAAATCTGCATCTTCTTGTCAGATGCACAGAACTAGTTGCTGAAAAAGCATAGAGAACTTCTACGAGTGGTAGCCACTGTTACTTCCACACCCACCGGAGCCAGATCAAAGCATTTCAGTAGAAAACACTGCAAGATCCTAGAAATTATGTCACAGTGACTCAACGTTTTTCATCAAACAGTGCTGCAAAGTCATCCTGAAATTGAAGCCACAAAGACAGCTTTTGATGTAGGACAGTACAACAGCGAGCTTGTTGCACTGACTACCATTGTCAACTTTGTTCCATGGAAAGAAGATATCACTGACTTCAAACTGGTGGAATATGTTCTGTATTAATAAGTATGTCTTAAAGGTCTGCCCTGTATTATTATTCCATGAAAATTCTATTGCTGTTTTTAATATACACTCAGGGGCCAGGTCAGCAGAAAATATCACCGACTTTCTGTTCCACACACACCCAGGAAGGTCACAGAGACCTTGGCAAAAGGGAATCTGCCAAACAATAAAACAAAAATCTCTGTACACTAGAGTAGTATGGGGGAAAAGAACTGTCAGGTAAAATAGTGCTCCAGCTAGTACGCTCTGCAACTGTGACTCCACATGGGGCTACTGTTTCATCTTACAGCTATATAAAATAAGAATTGGGTAAGCTCCAATTGCCAAAGGCCTGAGTGCCACGTCTGGGTCAGTCCTGCATTAATACCCTCCCTATCGTTGTTTAGATTGTGTCAAGAAGGGAGCAGAAATGTTTTATCAGACAGGCTCCTCTACTCTCCAGACAGAGATGTTGTCTTTACCTGTATGGACCATTGATATCTCACTCTGAGTAGAGAACTGGCCCCAACTCACTCCATACCATAACAACAGGATGTCATTGTCAGGAGATACATGTACAGGACAACCTTGCCTGTTTACATAGCCAATTACTACAGATTGTATAGCAATCTGATTGGTGGGCTCCATGACTAGTCTGAGAGAGGTACAGTATGTAGTGGCTATGGAATGCCTACCGTAATATGAGACCACTAATGAAGGAGCAGCCCTTTTCGAAACCCATCCAGGGAGGCCCATGGAGCTCTGTGGGCTACCTTTTGCTTTCTAGGATCAATCATTATTTGACAAGGGCAGTAAATAAAACAAGTGCTTGGTGAAAAAAACCTGGGTTCTACTCCCAGGAGCTTACAATCTAAGGTCCTCATCTTGCAACTGAATCATTGCAGTCAGACCCTTCAGCCTAGCCAGAATTTTCCACCTGTGGAGAGTTGATTGAAGGACAGGGCATAACGAGAGGGATGAAACAAAACGCACTGGAGTCCCAGCGGGAGGTTACATCATAAAGTCCGTCTATCTTGGTAAATATAGTGTTAAGTGACAGCCCTTTTATTGATGTGGGCTAATGCTGATGGGCTTTATGGCAAGACCTTTGAGGAGCCATGTGAAAGAGAAGAAGGTGGGTGCCTGGGGCACTGGGATAGGAAGGCAGTTTGAGGTGGAAACAGTTGTGAAGATGAGAGTGGGATTCATGAAAAGGAAGGTAAGGCAAGATTCACTGGGGTTGTGAAGGGGATGGGGTGGGAGTGATAAGAATTAAGAGCAGAGTCCATTGAAGTCAGTAGGACTGAACATAGGTGCAGGGATATTCCTGAGCAGATCTGCGGATTAGGACTTCATGGTGTAAATTACTATGAAGATCTTCTGATGCTAATACAAGGTAATAAGCCAATCCGTGGTAGCAAATATAGTAGTGCGAGAGGTACTGAAGCACAAAGTGCATTCAAAACTGGGAAAAGTCAGAAATATCTACTAAAATATTATAATTAAAATATCTGGTATAAATATTAACTAAATATCAATGAAAGATTAAATATCAGCTGAATTTAAAACATCAAATTTGAAAAAAAATATTTTTTTGCTCCTGGGCTGAAATCTTAATATTCATATTTTTAAATGCATTCTGAAAAGACAGATCATTCACTGTAATGGGGTCAGGAGGCACAGTTATCAAATAACTAAAATGTCACTGCTAAAGACATTTTTATTTACTTTCCAGTTTGCGTCTTTCTGGGGCCTATTTATTATTATAAGGGTGATTGTTGTATTGGGAGGTTCTTTTAAGCTGGTGTGTTTATCTGTTTTATGTTGTTTGCATTCAATTTCTTGTTGTTAGCAATGTTTCTTCATTAGGAACAAAGAGGCCTTCAGATTTGAGTACTGTACAAATAAAAGTATATTGGCTTTACTATTATGTTGTTCTTGGAAACAACCTGTAAATCAAAGTGCTGAGATGTAAAAAAAGGGAAAATAGGTGCTGTGGAGGGTTTTCCCCTACGATAAGAATACAACCATAAAATTGACCATGTCTATTATCTTTCCCAACTAGAGCACCCACAATGCAACAGACAGAATGTTTACTCCAACTGCTCGCTGGGATGGATGACTTTGTTCTGGACCTATTAGAATATCCATAAAATTAACACTGACAGCATGTTGCTTGGTAAACAAACACAGCTTGATTGATGAAGACAAACTGCAGAAATTCCCACAAAGATTTCACTGTCAAAAAGGCCTCTATACATTTTAGCAGCAGTTAGCTATCACTTCCAACCCACTTGTCAAAAGCAGCCAAGTAATTTAACAAATGTGTTTTAATGCAATCATAAGTGACTTGATTGCATTAAAATCCAGTTATTGTACAACGGAATTTCTGTATTTCATTGAAATACAGAACAGAGTTTAACTGATGTGGAAACATACAGATTCTGTTTAATATCCTCATAATCCTGCCAATTTTGCTAATAAGATTACAGTTTAAAAAGCAGACTGTAATGTTTACACATAAAAAATGCAAACACTATTGTAACAGTCCCTCTTACAAGATAGCCTCGATCCAGAAAAACACGTAAGCACTTGATTAACTTTAAGCATGTGAATAGTCCCATTGACTTCAATGGAATACTTACGTGCTTAAAGCTATGTAGGTGCTTACATGCTTTGCTGGATTGAGGCCTGTTTCCCTAGCTGCAATCACATACATCTGAATGGACAAATTATTATTATATTTAAAAAAACAGCAACAAAACTAAAAACTAAATGACTGGAACTGTTAGCACATACACTTGATCCCATGTGAATGATTCAAAATGTGTGTGTATTTGATATGTCCCAATTTAGCCATTGTATTTTCAAGTAGCATGTGCCTCTCACTACTGTTTTAAACTGGTGTACAGTTCCTGTTACCACTAACCACACCTGAGTTTCCAGTCACAAGGTCAAAAGTACAAATGTGGGGAACCCCTCATTAGAGCTGTTGCCCTGATATGCATCAAAATCTCAGTGGATAGACACTGAATACTGTTGGGCTAGAAGACCAATCTCTGGAAAAATGATATGCCACAGCAAGTTTCCACCAGAGACTGTGTGTGTGTGTCACAGGAATGGTAGAAGGAAACTATACAAAGGAAATGAAATGAGAAATTAAAATATCAAAGCATGAGAGAAATGGGATTTAATGGAGCCTTTTTTACATTTCACCTTTTGGATATTAACTGACAATATTTAGATTTCCTTCCCTCCCCATCCTCTCCCGCATCAGCTAGGACTCTTTTTGAGCCTTAATTTTCATTTGGTTTTTATCTCTGTCACACCTTCTGCCTTTATAAACTCTTCTTTTGGTCCTACACTAAGAACACTGAGACGACCTTCTTTTTTTCCCTTAGCTATTCATCTTTCCAACACCCATTCAAGTATATGGATTCATGAATCTTGAAGGAGAGGAAAGCAAAGACTCTGCATTTCATAAATGTGAATAGTAATCAAAAGTGGCTTTGGGATGAAAATCTGTCTGAACTGTGAAGACTAAAGCAAGGATCAAAATAATCTGAGGTCCAAACATCATGTGAATCTGGGGTGGAGACAGAAGAGTGCTGACTCTACAAGATAATATCCTCCCTTTCCTGACCCTATCTCTACAAGTTGGGAAGGGTTTGAGATGGGAAGAGCCAGAATCTCCACCAACACCCTTCTCAAACCTCACGTAATTCCCCAGGGTAAGAATGTTGACTTTGTCACATGAGTTCCCACTCCAATAAAAGAACTCTCCCCACTAAGTTTTCGTGTGTGCCAGAAATGGATTTTGAAAGCAGATCTGTGAAATTATTGGGACCGTTAATATTTAATATAACTAACATTTTCAAAGGCCTGAAAACCATGTGATTAGAATTAGGTAAAAAAGTCATGATTTTTTTCCCCCACCAACTTTGCCCTGCCATGGTAAATCAGACCTAGTGTCTTTTCCTTTAGAACTAAAAAAAATATAATATACTTATAAAATTAAACACTGAAATACTTTTCAGATAACCCCAATTGTCATTCCTCCTGATAATGCAGTCTAGTTTTCTCCATGTTAGGAAATTATATTTGAATGTGCTTTCACATAATAAGGATGATAAATAGTGGAATTGTGAATTATATCACAAGGTCACTATTTTCATGAGCATTTTACGAAGAGATCATGTTTCATAGGGGAAAAGCACGCAACATTGTTTGAGCTATTACATATCATTAACAGCTCGGAGAAGTCTCAAGACAATAATTGTTCCTTTGCTTGTTTTATTGAACAATAAAGAATTGTTAATGAAAACTGTGTTTAAAAATATCCTATAAATCCTGTTTGAACAAAGGAAAACACCAGGCAATTTGTCATAAAGATGTGTTTTCTGGTCATCTTGGGTTAAAAATCTTGTAGAAAACAGAATGACTTAACATTTAGGACAATGTCAGATAGTTAATGTCTGAGAAGAATGGTAATGTGTTCCCAGCAGGTTTGATTTGTTAGCAAGTACTTTAGATCAGCAGACACAATTCATTTATGTTTGGTAAGGTAAACTAATTATTATCTGTAGAAGGAAAGCAAGGACTCTCTTCATGTGATAAATCAGCAGAATATAGCATGATAAAAAGCAAGATTAATCTACATTAAATTTCAATTAATGACAAACTTATGTTTTATTATTTTATTTTTTAATTGTCATTGTCCCTCACCAGCTAACACAGCTTTCCTCAGGAGACTGCAGAATTATATTTGCCTGAAAGCTTATTCTTTAAATAAAAAATGTCTGTTTGTAGAATGTCTGTTAGATCCTTCCTTCATCCCACTGTAATATTTTCGGTCTCATGGGCAATACATTTTAATTTGCTGTAATTTTTCTTGAAGTTTTTCATTTAGCATGTCAATGTACACTTAAAAAAAAAAAGACAGAAGTCTCTGTTTTTTAATAAATAAACTTGAATGTGATGAAATGAAAAACAAATTAGTCAACTAGTAAGATCTTTATCGAGCATTCTTTCCAATCGTCTTAAAAGTCCATTGCTTCATTTTAATTTGGTGTTCATATCTCCAGTCTCTAAGTAGTAAGAAAGGCAAACCAAGCTCTCTGTTAAGTAGTATAAAATAAACAAGCCCAATTGCTAACACTACCTACTGACCCAAGAAGTAGGACAATGAGCGTGAGAATGGAATCCAAGCTTCTCATTCAACAGTGCAAATCTCATCTGGTCACTGCTAGGATCTAAATTCTAGACTCAGGATAAAATATAAAATACTGGCTTTATTGAAGTCAATGGGAAAACTTCAATTGGATTCAATGGGATCAGGATTTCACCCCTCCATTAAAAAACTGAAGCTAACATGTTTGAGCCTGTATACTTCAATTAGGCTCCTAAATCTACATAAATAAAGGTGGCATGATTTTTAGAAGTGCTGAGTATCCACCAAATCTTGATGCAAACAAAGGTTTCAGAGGAACAGCCGTGTACTCCTTTTCTTTTTGCGGATGCAAACAAAGTAGGTGTCAAATTATGAACATATCAAAGGAAACTTTCTCTCTTCTGACCAATATGGTTGCCAGTTTACCAGCAATCTGCAAAGCACCAGAGAAGCGTCAAGGCCACTAATGAAAGGAGAAGGACAATAACCCAGATAAAAAGTGATAAAGACATGCATAGAAATCCATGCATAACCCTGGGTCATTTGCTGGAGAGTCTGCTAAAATTATAATATAACTATTGTATTTAAGATAGGTAAAGCTCCTGCAGGAGAAATCTGGTCTGTTGCCACATGTAGGTCATTACAGAACTGATAGGGTCAGGTAAAGCTCCTGCAGGAGAAATCTGGTCTGTTGCCACATGTAGGTCATTACAGAACTGATTGGGTCAGGTAAAGCTCCTGCAGGAGAAATCTGGTCTGTTGCCACATGTAGGTCATTACAGAACTGATTGGGTCAGTTAAAGTGCTGGATGAAAGACCAAATATAGACAATACAATTTTCTATGGAGTCTTCAATAGAAAATGAACCTGAAACTGCATAATGACTTCAGTGACAGCCTTCTACAAAAAGGAAAGGTAAATTGGATAAAAGCTGAAGAGATTCTCTCTAGGCTTCTTCAGGATTGCCATCACTGCCTCTGCTTTCAAATAAAGCAGAAGCCTCCAAGTGCAGCTCAGTGAATACTGCAAAAAAGTCACATGATTATTTTGACAAAATCTGAATCAAATGTATTTCAATGTTTTTCACAACATCATTTGCTAGTTTTCTCCAGACATTTGTGCAAGCGATTACACGCTTATGAAGGTTTCATAGGTGATGTGAGATTCTGCTCATGTGAAAAGTGCTCACAGAAGTAGCCACCCTGGAATGTTTGGCAGAGGAAAGAAGCAATATCATATGACTTTTAGATGAGCAACCACGAAGTCTGAAAATTGAATCTAGAATACCCAATACATGAAGGAACACTCACTACAAACAGTTCAAAAATAATCCATCAGCTGAAATTATATTAACCAAGCAATTTAGAATGAGCAAGTTCATGAAAAGAACAGCCTGTTTGTAGACAATTCATAAACGTGGGAAGGGCTAAATTTACGGAAAAAATAGTGACTTGTTCTTTCAGTTCTGCTCATGTGGGAGAAGAGTTAGTTGAAAAATGTCCACAAATTTGTCATCTTCAAAATTTTGAATGGTAAAAAAATCAGTATTTTGAAAACTGTCAACCATTTTTCCATACAAATGCGATAAATCAGCAATACCACTGACAAAATAATCTAATCTATCCCTTAATTTGATAATCTAAAAGAGAAAACCATCTCTCAATGTGTTTCCAAGTGCTTGGGAGGAAAAGCAAACTCGAAGGCATGCATAATCCAGACTGGTGCCCAAAAGCGTGTTTCTAAAAAGGAGAACTATGCACAGAATGATATGGAGCCAATGAAGCTCCTACTTTGTTACTGTCTCTTCTACTCCTACAGCAGCGTAGTGAGATATACAATATGGCTCTATAGGTCAGTCCCTACTCCTACTCCGTAGTCACGCAATTTCATCAGTCTCCTGAAATGCCCTGATACTAATGGGTGTCTGGCTAAGAGGAAAACCACTCACAGCATATGTAGAACAGACTCTGAGAAGTTCTTACACATTAAAAAAATGCTAATATTTAGCAAGGGTTTAAAAGACTGACTCCAACTTCACACTTCTCTTTCTAGTCCAAAATATCCCTTTCAAATGATGTGTAAACAGTAGTTTTTCGGATAAGGATGACTGTTAAATCTGCATGCGCAAGTGTTGAACAATGCCTGCTTATGCAATCAAGGCTAACCATGGCAAGGGCATAAATCTTGCAAATATTCCTGTAGACCAGAATATGACATGCTAACTGCATTTAACAGAAAAAGCTAGTAAAAACAGTTTATTTTTAAAGTATTTTTAAACAATCAGTTTTTATTCATTTTCATGTATGTCCTCTATTTTACCTTATTTTTTTAAAATCATCATTAGATTGCAATACTTGTTATGTACCCTATTGGTTGCAGGATGGCTTTAAGGCTGCCATGAACTTATCTCTAGTAATACTTTGTCAATGACAGTCGTAATGCAGTAATGCATGGACTGGATCAAAGGTGAAAAGCTCTGCTTCCCATCCTTCATCTTTTTCACCCGCTAAGTACCCCTAATACAGACCTAATTATACTAAGCTTGGAACCTTGGCAATATGGTTTGAATAAGATTCTACAATACCGAAGAACAGGCTTTCAAGTGCCCAGACGACATTCACAAGCACATAAATGCACTAAATCACTAGCTCTCTCCCATAGTAAAAAGTACACTTTGTTCCTTTCTCCCAACCAGACAGGTTCAATCTTGCCTTCCTTAATGATGCTCCTAATGCAATCTGCAAAACACTGTAAAATACTCATCCCAAGTGCATACCTAACAATAGGAACATACATCTTTACAAAAAAATGTTTGATATTATATTGAACACTGATCTCCCTCTCAGTTTGCTAACTATGGAACAGCAATTTGCTCATATCAGAAACAAAGCAAATTCTGTAGCCAAATTGCATCCATTTTCTGACCCTCAACAAGGTAGAAAACAGTGGTTTAAAAACACATCTAACAGCTTGCTTCTGTTACATTAGGTCATGTCACGTTGTTCCTGCTGTGTTTTATTACACAAATATAAAATTAACAACAGAGCTATAATGATTTCCTAAACTGGTTCCAACACAAATTTTCAATTTGAGGTCAGATGTATTGCCTAATAAAATTTTACACCACCAGTCAAATACTGGTAGTTAGTTCCCTAGAAATACAACTCTTCATTCAGCAGAATTAGTTTTAATACTGTTGTTCACAACATAAAATGAAAATAAATATTATTATAGCTTTATACAAAGTGTTCAGATAGTAATTTCCATGGGATATGGTGTTCAGTTACTTTTAATTTCAGATAACACTATTAAATATATTTACATTTGTACTAAAAAATACACTAACATTCCGAGTTCTTGATCTGATCCTCATAAATTGTCACTTTCACACCATTTAGTAAATACATGTTAGTATTATATGCTTATGGAATGTCAAACCTATATAACAGACTACTACGCTTTTTGACTTAGATACTTTTCTTCTTTACAATGAAGGATGTGAGCTTTATGCAATTAAATAGATTTTGAGCACCTCCGTAAATTAAAAATTGAGGGATATAATTTCACACTGATAGAATAGCATTTCTAAGTGCTATGTGCAAAACATCAGCAAAAGCTATTATTCTGCAACAGTCATTTGCCACAATGTAGCATGGATTTTATAGTACAATCTGAAGTTCTGGTATATTTTAGTTTCTGTCAGAAACCAGTGACGTGAGGTCAGACAGTTGAAATTGTACTAAGAACATCAATAGAAATATTTCCATGAACATGCATCTCATAGAACGAGGGTAATTTAATATTTAAATGTATCTGGAAAGTATTAGTTTGAAGAAGTCCATTCACAAGTTGTGATTGTAAGCAGGTCTGTCATATTGGACAACCAAATTCTTACACTAAGATAGGTCTTAGATATTTCTGGTGTCTAGGTAATATCTCGAAATGAAGACCAACATAGAAAACGGGTATGCAAGCTCTGTAATAAAGGATTCAGCTACACCAAGCCTTTCATGAATGAAAGTAGGTTTAAAATAAAGCAAGTTGTATCATTAAAAAAGTAAGACTATGTTTAAAATGTGCTTGCATGCATGAATTGTTTTGTGGTATTTTTAATAGCATATATGGGCCAAAATATACCGCCCTTATTCACAACAAATAGTTCTTTACTCTGAGTAGTCCCATTCATTTGAAAGGGATTGCTCAACGAGTGAGATACTACACAACATGAGTAACAGTATCTGAGTCTGGATCATAATGATTCATAGAGAAATAAACATGTTGCCCAAGTTTATCTGTCTGTCTTAAGGCCTCTAATTCCAGTCCCATCAGAATCACCTTTTCTCATGCTGAAAGAAAGACCTTCAAGCAGGCAAGTTCGCTTCTTCTATCTATGCTGGCTCAGTTTCTCTTTCCTGGAACAGTTCATTGTTCTCTACAACTGTCTGCCAGATTTGGAAGTTTTAGATCCCTGCCCCATAGACATCTGTTAACTGCCTAAACAGAGTTCCTGCACTGGAACCTGTAGGCCTAAAAAAACTCCGACAATGTAGAATACAGGAAGGAAAGTGTTATAGTCCATAGACCTACAAGGAGCTGCAAAAAGTGCAGAAAAAGAATCAAAGTCACTTGATAATCCTTGCATTCCTCATCACAGGGGTGGAGAAAACCTGGGATATAAGCAGAAAGTGTTATACACCACAGCTCTAAAATACCTTGGCAACATGTTCCCTTGAGTGAGGCTGGCTGGGACCCTGGCATCCAGCCACGTGCAACCCCATGTACTGGAATCTTGTTAACAGTGGCCTGGCTAGTGAGAGTCATTGGATCTCTTCCAAGCACTCCTGGTAAACACATCCCAGAGAGCGCAGAAATGTATATGACATTTATAGAAGGCTTTTCATCATAATGGAGCCCAAAGAGCTTAAAAGTCCAAATTATACATGCACCCGTCCCCCACACTGTGACACTTTGGGTTTCACCCAGCCCAGTCAGGGGTTCAGTCAACATCGGCCTTGCAACTCTGGGTGCCTTAAATGCCATGCTGCTGTGGCACAGCCCTGATACCAGCTAGCACACCAACATGCAGGTCATCCAGTGGCTTCCACTGCCCCGTTTCTCATTTCAGGAGGGCCTCAACAACCCTTCCTGCCTGGAGTTCTCCCTCCAAACGTTCCTCTGCCATGCTCAGCCATTCTCCCTGTAACACCCACAAAACCATATCAATTTGCTGCTCTTTAACGAGACCGCACATAGCAGCATATTAACTTAACGGGGTTGACAAATCCTCCCTTTCAATCGAAGCACAGATCTGATTTATGGAAAAAGTAAAACAAGTTTGTTAACAAAGGTTTAAGTGGACCAAGTATACTGAATAAGCACAGAAATGGATGCAACAAACAAAATTAAAAATACACGTCTAAGATTAAAACTCAGTGTAGCAAACTAGAGAGTCTTTTGTTCAAAGACATTTTTCTCACTGAAGTTATTCTTCCAGCATGGCTGGTCTGTTCTTTATCCAGGACCCAAAACATGGAGCTCAAAGCTGGTTTCTTTGACTCCTCAGATGAAGGATAACTATGGGATTTTCTCCCCTTCTTTTTATAGTCCAGTAAACCTTTGAAATGTATTCTTTGAAAAGTAAACCCAGATAAAATTTCTCTCTCCTTCTGGGGTGTAGACACTATATTGTCTTCTCCCCCACTTGTTAGCTTTGTTTACCTTATATGCAAATGTACCTTCATTGTCTCTACTTGGTGAATAAGCTGGTCAGACAGGCAGATACAGATTCCTTTGTTTTTGGCAGACTGGTCTTATGGATTGCTTGCTAAGCATATTTTAAGAAAATAATTCTAGCACATATTTATAATTCTTTGTATACACCCCATACATATACCACACAAGGATTTTCAACATCAGCGCATTACAAGTTTGTTTAGGATATACATATACACCACCTTTTAGATACAGATTAGGACAATAGCGTGTTGGGTGTAGTGAGCACGTCAAGAGTTGCTGACACAGAGCAGTAAACCAGCAATGGGCCTTTGTCACACTCACTAAATGCAATTTCCTCTGGAGTAGAGGATATCCACCAAATAGGAACAGCATACTGTACAGCTATGAGGGAAAGGATCTAAAATGCCCCTCCACAGTAAATTATATGGTACTCATTTTCCATTATCTACTTCAAAAGGATCAAGAGCTGCAACAATCCTGCTGAAATTTATATCTTGGTTCCAGGTAGTCTACTCTTTCAAAGCTGGTACTCAAGCCACCAAGCTATTTCCCACTGTAATGCAGTGAATGTTTATCCATCAGCACAGTTGGTTTGCATGTTGTGGTTTCTATCACAGATCGAGCTGGCCACACATTGTAGTAAATGGCTGGAAACGGTGCAGATCACTATGCAAGTTAATATTTGTAGTCACCACTTTATTCAACATGTTGCAACATTACAAAGGTTAGTGTTAACCATGCAATAATCACAACTCAAATAACAGCAGGATGCGTGAGGTATATTGCTGTGCTTATAGTTCTTGGAAATGTGATGGTCAGTAAAACTCTTCCTTCATATTTAACAGTAACTTTCTACCTGCTGATTTCATCACGTCTGACACAAGTTACTAAAATGTGGGGAAAGGTTAGAAATGTGGAACACTGGAGTGAGATTCAACCGAGAAATCGACAATGTTATCAAAGTATTCAATACTGGTTCTTGTCCTGTGGTCAAAAAGAATATTAACCATGAAAAATAGCAGATTTCTCATTCTAGAACATGCAGGGGAGGGGGCAGAAGAGGCAAAATAGCTTGCTTCGGTATCATTGTCCGTGTTCGGGGTAACAACCAAAAATACCCCCAAACAATCTAGGGTTTTTTCTATCCACCATTTCACTGAATGCCCAACCGCTATAAGTTACATCAATTTTCAAATCAATGTACAAACTCTGTATAACTTACACCACTGTTGAATTTGGCCCTATGACTTCCACTGCTCTCTTTTACTGTGTGGTCAAAAGTGTGAAGAATCCATGCATCCAAACATACAACAAACTGCAACCAGTGGTCTGAAAACAAAAACTTTGCAAACAGCACAACAATAGAGGAAGTTAAATCTGAGAAAGTCAATTTTAATAGTTTTTACTGGTCCTAGACATGTCCTATTGTAGGTAGTGCAACTAACATTCATGCAACTAAGCATCCATTGCATTAATGCAACATTAGTTAGCAAGTATGTTTATAATAAATGTGGATTAATACACCTAAATACATAAAATAGTAATGTGAAAAAATATACAATTGTAGGTCTTGCATTTGTAAAACAAATTTAAATGCACAGTATTTGTGCATGTGTGTATATATATACACACGTTATGGATATATATACACAGTACATATACACACATGCTATGTGTCCATTTGTATAGAGAGAGATGTAATTCTATGACCTGTGTTATGTAGGAGGTCAGACTAGATAATCATAATGGTGTCTTCTGGTCTGAAAAATCTATTATACACAAACAGTTATTGGAATAAGAACAACAAATTGTATTCTAATTGTTTTCAGAATATAGTCCATTGAAGACATCAGGTTACAAAGAGCTCATGCACATTTTTCTAGCAATTACAATATTTCTTTTAAGGTGAAGAGTCTTACACACACATCATCCCTCATATCCACAACCACGGTTTTGTGCTGAGTTTCTGTAAGGGCTGAGTCCTGTGAGATCAGCTCATGTGGAGATTAGGTTATACTATTAGAGATTAGCGTTGTTCCCCCCAACATAAGAGACGCTTTTGAGGTTTTGTTATTTAACTTGCCCCTCAGGCCTGGGGATAATGCCATTAGAGCCATTTTACAGGCAGCAGGATCCTATAAATGAGGCACTGATTTAAACAGCATTATGCAGAGTTGGTGTCAAAGTTCTCAGCTATTTACAGGTGACTTTATCTGAAGTACAGCCAAGCAAGGATCATGTGTAGATTTAGTTTGATTGCCCACTGTGCATCAGAAACCACATTCTGCTCTTGATTTCCTTCTTAAATATCTCGCTTCAATTAAACATCTTCTAAAACTGCGCAGTAATAGTATCAATGACTGAAAAAGATCAGAGCTTGGTACCCCTTGGACACCGGGTCGAGCGAACATGTTGGACCTATTTTTTTCAGAACTAGTCTGCCTATCCCTAATAAACATCATCTGTAGAAGAAGGGGAAGAAAGATCTGACAATAGCAGCCCTCGACTGACTGACAAGTCTAAATAATCATTGTTTAATTAATCAAGATCTGACATTACTATCTATAATAACAAGACGTGGTATGAGTAGCTTAATGAATGAGTTAGATCCTTAACTCTACATTTCTTGAAGCCTATTTGAGACAGACACTATTTTCAGGAGTGAGCTTGCATCATGTGCAATGCTCATTTATCTTGGCATGTGAAGAAAAAAATGCTGTATTTTCAAATTAATTGTAAAAGTAATTGCCTGAAGTAATTATACATTAAGAGCCCAATGCTGCAAACACATGAGAAGCTTTATACATATGAGTAGTCCTGCTTAGCTCAGTGAAACTACTCACATATGTAAAGTGACTCATATAAATGACTGCAGGATCAGGTCCTAAGTTTTGAAAACAGCACTATATGCTTGTTAATACAGTGGGTCTCAAACTGGTGACCCCTTTCACACAGCAAGCCCCTGAGTGCGACCCCCCTAATAAATTAAACACACTTTTTAATATATTTAACACCATTATAAATGGTGGAGGCAAGCAGGGTTTGGGGTGGAGGTTGACAGCCCCAGCTAATACCCTCGTGACCCCCTGAGGGGTCCCGACCCCCAAGTTTGAGAACCCCTGTGCTATTATATACGTATACTTCTAATCATCCTTCTGTTGCATACAAATTGTATATGGTGGATTTCGCCATTTATTAGCATGCATTTGAAATTCCATATTCTCCCAAAGTTTAATCATGCATTCTTGATATGGCAGTAATTAGCATATGTGAACACTCCCTTTCTGGAGTGGTTTGTGTTGCGTTCCCATCTGATTTAATTACTACGTAATGTAACTAAATACCAATTAAAATTCAACGGCACAAGTATTCCTAAAAATGTAGATATTTATCAGACAGTACAGTGTCTTTAAGTGTTTTTTTAAAATTACTTTATTCCTTCAAACTGGACCCAAAATTAGTTTTCTGTGTATTGTTCTAATAATGTTGCTATTATATTTAACGTACTATTTACAGCACATTATGTATATTTTTTAGGAATTAAATGCTTTTCATACTGACTTCTTTGTTATTATTTTGAAGCAGAGTAGATGCCTATAGCTGAACTCTGTATGTTTCAGAACTGACAGAAAGTAATGAAAGGTTAACATAACTAGAGTGAAATCCTACTCCCACTTAAGTCAATGGCAAAACTCTCCTGGGGCCAGGATTTCACCCCTAAAGTGTATCTTCCTTATGCCAATGTATTGTTAAAAAATCACCAAATACTAGGCCAAATCCGGCAGTCCGTGAAAAATTTCCCTGAGTCAGGACTTCAGGAGTGGACCCCACCACCAAATTGTGGTCCACAAGAGTTTTGTAATTGACTTCAATGGGATCAACATTTTTTAAATTGGTTACAATTAGTCATTCACATGACATAGTGATGGTCTGGAATAAGAATATTAATATAATCAATGATCATTTTAGACTGTTAACTCTGGGACAAGGAGCATCATTTTCTGTGTGTTTCAACAGCACTTAACACAATGGGGCTCCAGTCTGATTGGTTTCTAAGTGCTACCGGGGTATAAATGCTAAATAAAATAATAAATAATAATAATAATAAGTGGCTAGTTCCCCATATAATGACCTTAAATTTACTAGTGTTTGAAATAAGCAAATAGCTAGAAGAGCTATGGATACTTTTCATTTGAAACATTCTAGGTAAAATATGGTTCCTGTACATTTGACTTCTCAAATCTGACAGTTATAAAACTGTCTCCGTAATGCTTTGCATGTCTGCAGCACTTTACACATTATTTAGTTTTGAAATAGGTAAATATCATTGCCTCCATTTTACAGATAGGGAAACTGAGGCTCAGAGAGGGTGACTTGTAGAGTTGGACAGAAAAGTCAAATTATTTTTTAAGGGAAATTTATTTATATTTTAGTTCCCTGCAAATTATTTTTCAGTTTTTCAATGACAAACTGATAAAAACAATTATTTTGCTATTTTTGAAAACTGTTTGCAGCACAAAAAAATCAATTTTAAGTTAAAATTTTAGGTTGTTGGGTTTTTTTCCTAAAAACCAAATAACTAAAAAAAATTGTTGAAAATTTTTGGGTTTTGCTTTCTGGATTTTCATTCAAAACTCAGAAAATTTCAACCAACATGCAAAGTTTTGGTTGAAAACCAATGTTTGGTCAAAAAATGTTTTGATGAAAAAAAATATGGACCATCTGTAGTGACTTGCCCAGTGACAGGATCAGGATTAGAATTCTGCCTTTCTTATTTCCAGATCCCTGCTTCATCCAGAAGCCATAATGCTCCCCAAAGCAAATCATTTATCCACCCTGTGGCTTATCTCCACCTTTGCAGAACAGGGGCAGTACTATCTGCCCACTTCATAACTAATATTGTAAAGGGCTCTAAGTGCAAAGTATAATTAAGGCCAGTCACTGACAGGTTCATAGGACCCAAGGCCAGAAAGGACCATTGTGGACTTCTAGTCTGACCTCCTGTATAACACAGGTCATAGAACTTCCCCAAAATAATTCCCAGAGCAGATCTTTGAGAAAAAAGCACCCAATCCTGGTTTGAAAATTGTCAGTGATAGAGAATCCACCATAGCCCTTGGTAAACTATTTCAATGGTTAATTTCTCTCACTGTTAAAAATGTACACTTTATTTCCAATCGATATTTGTCTAGCTTCAACTTCCAGACATCAGAGTGTTTTTCAAGCACTCTTAGACACCACTGTTTTCCAGGGCAGCCCTGATCCAATATTTTCAAGTCACCACTGTGAATCTTCACACTAACCTTCACAAACAGCAAATATTGCTGAAAATATTGTGCAAAGAAGCTCATCCAAAATTTTTCAAACTCTTAAAAAATGCTGTAATTTTGGGCAACTCTCGAAAACTGAAAAATGGGCAAAGTCTCATGAGATGGGGATGGTTTGGGTGGGAAGGGGAATAGTCCTAATGAACATTTTGCTCAGTTCTAAAGTAGGTGACAACTCTGTCCACCATGTACTGTGATGCTGTGTTATTACAAAAAGTGAAATATACTCCCAAGCATAAAGACAAAGCCTGAGCAGCCAAAACTCCCCCTCCTCCCCCAAAAGAGAAGCTGGCTATTCTCAAGCACAAAAATGACTAATCACCCTTTAATCAAGTTATGGTTAATACAGTCATCCAATTTTTTGCTTAATCAGGTTAATATTCAAACGTGCTAAATATTAAATCCCTTCAGACATGCAACCCTGTTTGCCAAATTTCAGAACAAATTTTTATATTAAGATATAAATCCCTGAAAATAGACCAATGTAAATGCTGAGAAACCCTTAGCTATTGTAGTATAAATTGGCAGCTCTGAAGTCAACAGCAAATTATAACTAAAATTAGTTTCTATTAAAAATCCTGATTGTATCTGGGATTGAATGAAAGGTGATTTCAACACCAAAACACATTTTCGGTTCCTTTTATATTGATGAAATATCCTTTTCTAAACAAATTTATATATTATTGAAGTTTGCAACAAGAATGAGAATCTACCATAGTAAAATATATTATCACTAGAATTCAATATTAACCATACAAATAATTTTATTACATTCCCTAGTAGTTAAAGTATACATCTATCTGTCTCTGGTAGATCATTCACAGTCATATTTATTCAGTTTTTTTTTAAAAGGTGTTTCATGCCTGCTCAAGCAGAATAAATGATAAATAATGCATTTCCTCAATGTTGGTGGGAAAGCTTGGGCTATAATTAGCATATGCAATTACATATTCTGATACTTGATGTTCACTGATGTCATTTCTGTCGTTGTATACAGTATAAACGAAAGGCAGGCATTCTGAATAAGCCTTAACAACTTTATTCTTATAAACAACCCCTGCAGTTCAAGACAGCTTCCTTTGACCAACTCTGTGAGGTAAAAAGGCCCTATTCTATAGCTCCCACCAGCTTTATTCTAAGTGAAAACACCACTTTGTGCTGCATGTTATGTTAAAATAACGGATTTGTGTTGGTTCCTGAAGAGAGGCGGAATGAAAACTATCGACACTATGGATAACAAGGCCCCCTTAAAGACAAAGTATGGAGAGATGCTGGGTAGGGTCTCCAACAGAGGACCTTTGTACTTCAATGCAAATGAATCTCTGAAAAACAGACTGCAGACAATGACCAAGGAGAAGTCACAGAGAACCAATCCATCTGCAGCTATTTTGTTAACTCAATGTTTCGTACATTCTTTCTCTTACACAAAACACTTGATGTTGACAGCTGTGAATTTTAAACAACTATTCTGTATATGTTTTTCTAATTTTGTGTATTCAGATTGTTTCCCTGCATTGGGGGGGTTGAAAGCTGAGTACCGCAGATTCCATAATTTAGAGATTTCATGCCTTTCAAAAAGTCACAGCAACTCTGATTGGAAAACAAAGTAGAAATTAAGTGTTTAATGAAAAGTGCTTCAAATGGCAAGGAAAAGCAGAGTTGCTCTAATGATATTACACAATACAGAACGTGCATAAAGTATGAAATATAAATTAGGAATTCCCCTTGAAATATTATATTGTGCATGTGACAATTATAATGATAAAAAATATATAAACTTTGTTCTAGCTTCAACTACATTATGATTGCTTACACCATTGCGAAGATGTCGTCTCTTACATTAGCGGAACACTGTCAGCATTTTCTAGTGCAATTCTTTATAGGGAAATTGCAGCAACATGGAGAAAAATTTTGTTACAAGTCAATTAATCAAATCAACTATTTGAATACCAGCAATGTTTCCATGTAATGTCTGAACTTTTTCACCAGTTAAAATAGATGCTGATTTACAAGCAACGTTTTCTCTGTGCGTGTGTGTGTTTTGGGTGCGGGGGCGAGGAGGGGGTGGGAGGATTAGTTTTCAAATTAGGCTGAAAAATTGGATAGTTTTGTATTTTCAAAAACACGGGAGAAAATAGCAATCCATATATATTGCATGGATCCTCCACATTCAGTGTTTCCATCATAAGCTTTGGAAGGTTTGCAAATAAAACACTGCATACACACTGGTGTTAGGTTTCAGAGGAACAGCCGTGTTAGTCTGTATTCGCAAAAAGAAAAGGAGTACTTGTGGCACCTTAGAGACTAACCAATTTATTTGAGCATGAGCTTTCGTGAGCTACAGCTCACTTCATCAGATGTAGACACTGTCAGTAAAGAATTGTTAGGTTAAAAAAACCCTCAAGAGTTAATCCATTAATTATGGATCAGATTCTGGTGTCTTGATGTGCCGTAGGAGAGAAAGGAGTAAATAGAGAGACAGTGTGACCTAGGACAGGGCACTGGACTGAGAGTCAGGAAACCAGGGTTTTATTCCTAGTTTTGCCACTGACCTCCTGTGTAACCTCAAGCAAGTCACTTCCCCACTCTGTCTCTCTGTTTTACCTTCTGTCTTGCAAGGCTGTAAACTGTTTTGGGCAAGAAATGTCTCTTACCGTGCTTAGTATAATGTGGCTCTGATCTCAGTTGGTGCCTCTGGATGCTATTGTAATTCAAATAATAATGTAAATCCCAGAAAAATTCTACTCCCTGTACTCAAAGGAGTGCGAGGACTTCTCCTTTGCTATTCCCCTGGGGGCTCATCTTATCCCATCACCATCACGCACAGAGCTGACCAGCCATGTAGGAGTGATTATACTGCACCCCATGAAGGACTGAGGAGGATTGCAGAGAGGAGCAAAAATGTGGAAGAGAGGCTGTTTGATCAGGCAGGGGGCAAGGGCACTTAACCAGCATCATTTTGCCTCATTCAGCCTATTCATGGCTACAATATACATCATCATACACCCACCATCAGGGAGGTGAAGCTTGTCACACAGGGAACAGAATAAAGGATTAGCTGCCTTATTCTCATGGGCACAAGCCCTAATCTACAAGACAAATTGCAACATGCTCACTTCAGCATTTACTCCCCATCTGTGACTGTAACTGCCCTGAGAGAGAGAATATGTGGAGCCACAATACAGAAGCCAATGGCAACATGGCCACTGAGCCATCAATACATGGAGAAATGGCAAATCATAGAATCATAGAATATCAGGGTTGGAAGGGACCCCAGAAGGTCATCTAGTCCAACCCCCTGCTCAAAGCAGGACCAATTCCCAGTTAAATCATCCCAGCCAGGGCTTTGTCAAGCCTGACCTTAAAAACCTCTAAGGAAGGAGATTCTACCACCTCCCTAGGTAACGCATTCCAGTGTTTCACCACCCTCTTAGTGAAAAAGTTTTTCCTAATATCCAATCTAAACCTCCCCCACTGCAACTTGAGACCATTACTCCTCGTTCTGTCATCTGCTACCATTGAGAACAGTCTAGAGCCATCCTCTTTGGAACCCCCTTTCAGGTAGTTGAAAGCAGCTATCAAATCCCCCCTCATTCTTCTCTTCTGCAGGCTAAACAATCCCAGCTCCCTCAGCCTCTCCTCATAACTCATGTGTTCCAGTCCCCTAATCATTTTTGTTGCCCTTCGCTGGACTCTCTCCAATTTATCCACATCCTTCTTGAAGTGTGGGGCCCAAAACTGGACACAGTACTCCAGATGAGGCCTCACCAATGTCGAATAGAGGGGAACGATCACGTCCCTCGATCTGCTCGCTATGCCCCTACTTATACATCCCAAAATGCCATTGGCCTTCTTGGCAACAAGGGCACACTGCTGACTCATATCCAGCTTCTCGTCCACTGTCACCCCTAGGTCCTTTTCCGCAGAACTGCTGCCTAGCCATTCGGTCCCTAGTCTGTAGCTGTGCATTGGGTTCTTCCGTCCTAAGTGCAGGACCCTGCACTTATCCTTATTGAACCTCATCAGATTTCTTTTGGCCCAATCCTCCAATTTGTCTAGGTCTTTCTGTATCCTATCCCTCCCCTCCAGCGTATCTACCACTCCTCCCAGTTTAGTATCATCCGCAAATTTGCTGAGAGTGCAATCCACACCATCCTCCAGATCATTTATGAAGATAGGCAAAGTCAGTGTCCATCCAGGGACACACATGGTTTGGGCCATAATTTCTTACCTGAGTGTTACCAGCCCTGTATTCAATCCTTCCTACGACAATCCCATCCCCATTATGACATTTTTATATTACATTACATGACAGAATAAATAATAATGTCACCATAGCACCTAAGTGCTTGTGCTTCTACCCATTGAGATCCAAAATGTGCCAGGTGCTTTGCAAACATAGTAAATGACAGTCCTTTGTCCCAAAAGCTTAAATTTCCTTCCATGGCTTTTTACACAGAAGGGAATGAAAAGAACCAAAGTATCAAATGTTTATCATTCTAATTACTTATTTACCTCAGACCACAATGGCTCATTAGGAGGCATGATAGTCTATTCAATATATACATATCTAGACACTCCATTGGCTCAAAATTTTGTCTCTCTCTCTCTCACACACACACACACACACACACACAGCCCCTCAATACAAATTTACAATCTCTCATGTAACTAAGTGCTTAACAACTCTGTGATACAAGGATTATTGACACACAAGATATAACAGCTGTTTAAGAGTTACTACACAAGAGCTTTCCAAAAAGAGATCACTTCGTCATTTTTACTATTTATTTTCTAAACTATCCAAAGGCTACTCACATTCACGGCATGAACTGAAGAGCAGCAAAGTTCAAGTATAACTAAATTAAGCAGTTTTTGTCCCTGGGGAAATGGAAAAAAAATCTAAAATGACAACACCTCTGGGTTTGGTGTGGTATGAGGTTTTTCATTGTCTTGTTTTTTTAGACACTCAAGGAGCATTAAAACAGCTTATTTTTTCTGGAGAAAAAAGATTCTAGGCTGAGACCTGGTATTTCAAGTTTAGTCTCAGAATTAATTTTAACAGCCAAGTTATAAACCCCTTAAAAGAGTGTTTATCAAGGGAGCCGTGACAGACCCTTAAGCACAGTGGCAGTAATGGGTGTCTCTGTAACACCAGAACCTTTGAAAATATAAAAGAAAAGGGAGTTCATTAGTTCCCCCCGCCCTCCACCTTAACAATGAATATTTCTGCTGCCAAACTTTCAGACGCAGAGTTGGTTTCCTTTCAAATAACTGATGTAGCCTTTCTTCAGCATCCAGTCCAGACAAGTTCTCAAACGTGAAGCAGGAAATCACACCGTCAAAGGAAAACTGAGCATTTCTTCCACATGGTCTGGGTCAGCCCCTCAAAAACACTAGATTTATACTGTGGCTGCCAAAAGCCTTGCATTTCCATGCCCCCCTGTTGCTAAGATAAAGGATGTTTCCTACTGCCTCAGAATACTGTACTCATTTAAAACTCCAGCTATGTTCTGACAAAACATGCTGCTGTCACCCCAAATTGAGCAAATGAGCCTATGTCCTACAGTATAAAGACCAAAAGAGTTATTGAATATCACCTGGGGAGCACAAAATGAACAGGATCTCATTTCTCTCTGACCTTTTTGGGCATTTTTTCCTGAAATTGGCCTAGCCCTTCAGCCTTCATTTCTCATTCTGTCTGTGGTAGCACAGGAAGGACAGCTAGGACTTTTCAGTTTCAAACAGATCAAGTTTTGTTAAACAACATTTTTTTCCCTTCTTTTTCAAACCAGAAGCGGAAAGGAATACTGTGAAGAAAATGGAAACTGGCAAAAAGCTTTAACTTCAAATAGCCTTATAAGTCAGTGCTGATGTGCAAAACTAATTCTGGGGTTGACTTTTTTTGCATTTAAATATGACTAGATCACTATAAAAGAGGGTGGGAAAAGTACAATATAGATTAGTATCTGAGTGAAAAATGCAAACGTGTAGTTTTATAACTTCTGATTACCAAAGGAAATAAAGAGGAGACCTCTTGGCACCAATGTTTATGGACAAGATTATTTGTAACATATAACTAATACAAATGCACAGAAAACGGCCCAAATAAAGAACACAATGCTACATTACTTGGTGTCTAGGAAAAAGACATTTCAGTCTGCTCAGTGATTAAGAAATCCTATGAAACAGGAATGTCTAGCTTTAAAAAAATAAACATGCAAAAAACTTCTTTTGTTAAAAAGAACACTGCAGAATACAACAACTCAGAATATAACAATTTGTTCAAGGTTAAGGGATGTTTTCTATGCAATTAGAAAAACCTTGTTTTATGTAAGTTTGCTCCCATGATTTAGGACTAGGTAAGCAACAGTCTGATAGTAATACACAATTTATGAGATTCCATATCGTCACCTATTCCAGATTTAGTTCAAAGTCTATTATACCATTCACCATATATACATACTTTATATCTTTTAAAGACAAGACTTAACTCATTGTGCATAAACTGGATGGATTCTTGTATTTCATCCTGTAAACACGCCCCACAGGCAAGGGGCTACACCCTATTAAAATGCCTGTAACAGAGTCTGGATCCAAATCTGTTGCTGTTTAAGTCGCTAATAGTGCTACCACTTCTAGTAATCTAACTTTTGCCTCTACTTCTGTCTCTGCAGCTTTCAGAGTTGTCATTGCTTTCATGCGGTTGGTCCAATGCACAATTCAGAAACACTTACAGTCTCCTCTATAACTAAGAGGAAGAAACAATTTTCTACCATATGAAACAACATCTAGTGCAAAGGGTCAACAAGCACGACAACTGCCTGTATGGATCTGGAGCGCTGAAGGGTGTAAAGAAGACTCAAGTGTAGAGTGGGATCCTGACTGCCATTAACTCGTCATGTAAGAGATATATGAAATCACTCAAGCAGAAGGGGAGATCTCTGACAGCTCACTCGATGAGAGAACGCTACCATATTGAACAGGCATCTGGAGCAAAGACACCTCACACTTGTTCTTACTCCAGCAGAGAGAAAGCAGTTGCATGAAATGTTCAGAGTGCTGAAGAATGGTGTACAGGTGCAGTAAAAACTAATAGGAAATATAGTTTCTTTTGATCCTTTTAAAGAACAAAGTGGTCACTCTTAAAATGTACCACTTTCCCTTGGATAAACAGATTCAGTGACCCAGTATTTACAACACTCTTATTAAAGGAAATAAGGCAAATATAGATGTAATATTATTTGATCTGCAGACAAATGGGAAGTGTTTCAGGGTGACCCACTATATCAAACCACATCTTGATTTATTTTTGACTAGAATAAATAATCTGAAATAAAACACCAATTAAGAAACTGTTACACTCCTATTCGGTTAAGTATCGATCACTATGCAATTCAGTTTACCAATAAGGAACACTCTGGAGAGGGGAGGGGAGGAAAGACTTGTTAATAAGAGCCCATCCTTAATAGAGAGTCATTTTGTGAGATTTTTATAAACAGTGGATTTGGAACAATCTATTTCAATTGTTCAAGCATATAGGATGAGGGAAACTGATATTCAAACGCCTTCTAAGAGGCCTCTATCTGGGCTGCTTCTCTCTTTACATCACCTGCAATAGCCAGGAAGATCCTGCTTCCACAGAGGTGAAGGTCAGATCAGATTCCACCAATAAATTCAGTATTCAGCTCTGCAAGGTGTCAGTTTTGTAAACTCTTGAAGCCAGAACATAATTTATACCAGTGAAATTTAATTTTCTGCTGACAGATCGCTTTCCTCTTGAAGCTACTGGTTCATAGACTGTGCTTGGACACTGCTGCCCAGAAAAAAAAAAAAAGATCACATAGCCTCTGCGAGCTCATAGCTGCTGACATCAATAACCAGGACAAAAAAACATGTGTAAATATAAAGGCAGCTTCACAAGCAACAAGCAGCAACTGAGAGAAAGTGAGTCAACAGTGAAACAGAAACCTCTCCCCGCCCCCAATATTTCACACCCAGAGTTCCTTCCCCCTTTTCGAGCAGTGATGACATTTACTTCATAGTTAGATCTTCTCCCACCTATCGAGCACATGAAGGAAGGGAAAAAAATCCATGCCCAGGTGGATTTAATAAGGCATATTTAATACTTGGGGTCAGGGAAAGACGTATGAGCACCATATGTAGGGGACTGAACGGATTAAGAGATTAGGAATGAGGGCATGAAGCCTTTCACCTTGAGGTCACTGCTCTGACTCTGGCTCATGTCAGTAGTGACCGAAAATTGTAATCCCCAGGCAGCTATTCAGTGGCCTATGTGGAATGGTCTGGGTGTCTTGCTTCAGTTTCCAGCAGATACAGGAATCCAAAATTGTTATTTGCACTCGCATGGGCAGCCTCAGTGGAGAAGGTTCAGATTAATGGGACTAGAGATTAAACCACATTCTCAGCTCTAAAAGTGGCATCTCTTGGTGCAGGATTGAGCCAGATTAGCAAGAAGTGATGTGTGTGTGAGGAAATTAGCAGAGCAGTCCTTTCACCATGTAAAAAGAGAGGTCTGAAGAGTTTCCAACACAATCAGTCTGGTACATTTCATGAACACTAAATTCATTTCAATAAACTTAAAAAGGAAATTAACTTTATGTGAAGCTGTTGGGGGAAGGCTGAGATTTCCAAATGATCAGTCACTTGCCTGCTGGCTATTCACATGCTTAAAATTACATATGTGTTTACATACCTTTCTTAATCAGGGCCATTGTCAATGAGGGGGAGATTTTCAAAGGCACAGATGGGAGTTAGGTATCCAGCTCCCTTTGATTTTCAGTGGGCACTGGGTGTTTAAGAGCCATTTGTGTCTGAAAATCTCCCCCGAAGATTTTACTAATTTGCATGAGTTTATTTATTTTTTTAAAATTAAGTCTGGTTTTAAAATACCTTTTTTTTCTTAATTACTCTGCTGAGTGAAAGCAATCACTTTTTCCCTCAGAGAGGACTGCAGTGTCCTGTTCTGCAGACCAGACCTGTGCCAACCACTTACTCCATGTGCTCCTAGCACACTAAGATCTACAATTAAGATGGTGTGTAGAACACAGATGCCGCACACCGAGCTAGCATGGATACAAACAGCAGTGCAGATGCTTAGGTGAGTAGAGTGCCCTACACACCTGAACCCTACAGTATGCCCTATACAACTCTCTACACACCCAAGCAGTGCCTTCCACATCTACATTGCTATTTTTAGCAGCACAGCGTTCCACTGCTGGAGCCTTTCCCCACCAGAGCAAAGTCTCCAGAAGAGTGGAAAGGCGCTGGCTGTGGGGAAAAGGCTCTGGCAACTAACTGCAGCTACACACGTGTAGCTACACGCCACAGTGTGTGTGGTTGTGGCCTGCCTGCTACTGCGGTGTGTAGCTATACCTACCTACACACCATCACAAGGATAGGCAAGTGTAGACAAGGTCTAACAAAGTGAAGTGTTTCTTTAAAATAAATGACATTTCAATTTACATTATATCTCCCTGTTTAAACTGAACATAGGTAATGGATATGGTAGAACCTAAACAGAATCTAGATTATTTCACACACAAGGGTCACAAGCTGTTCATATCGACTTTTTATGAACATTTGCTGTATCTTTAAAGAAGAGGTAGTCTTCATAGCAGCTTAAGGGAGGAATCTGAAAAACTAGGGACTTGAAAATGTTACCCACATTGTATATGTGACTGATGCCACTCACTCAGTGCAAACTATGTCAACTATTTGTAAATTCCCAGAAAATGGCTTAAAAGGACAGATTTCCTGCAGGGAAAATATATTACAGACATATGCCTCTCTGAAACTAAGGAGCACAGACAACTTCCCCTATGGGCAGGTTGTTTCATTACAGTGTTTTTTGCATCTTCTTTTGAAATACTAAATGCTGGCAACTGTCAGAAACAGATACCTATCTATACAGAGCATTGATCTGATCAATATGCCAGTTCTTCAATAAGAGACAGGTATTTTGAACAAGGGGTCTCCCACTTTATATTCGCACATTCCAGGTACTCTGACTTATTATTAGCCCACCACACATACCTTCACTTCCTCATCTTCCCTTATTGAGGTGCCAACAATTTCTTTCAAGGAGGCTTTTCAGTAAGTGGTGCTGTATTCCCTCCCAGCCGTAATAATAATATCAGGACCAACAGACACAACATGGTTCCAACAAGACATCCTTCTGTTTGTTCAGATTTCTGTTCAGATCCACCTCTTTCAGCACATGCTTCTCATTCACATAGAAGATGTTCTTCCTACACCAAAACCAACCAAGCTTCAACTGACAATTTGCAGTAAAGACTGGACTTCCCTGAAAGTCATTCCTCCAGCATCTGTGAATAGAATACCCAAAGGCATATGTCAGTCAACTACATCCTAAACTTCTTAGCAACTTTGGAGAAATCATGATGATATTATTCACTGTGATATCAACAATAGGAGAGTTATGTCAAGCTTATGCACAGGAATTCTCATTCATCTTTATGGAGACAAGGCTGACAGCCTCACCTTCACAAATTGTGCAGACATCATCTTATTCTTCACTGGCAAGGTCCATATTTTTACTTTCATTTGTCCTATTGGCAATGCTCAGTTCCAGAGAGATAAATCAGCTATGTATATCAGATGGTTTCTCCTGATGAACTGCTGAAGAGAGGACTGAGTGCAACAAGTGTGATGTGGCTTTTAGACACTTCAATAGAGTCTGATAGTGTTAAATGTCTTGTTACATACAGATTTAAACAGCTGTCATTACACCAAAAACTGTCTCAGTTATGAAGCAAGTGCACTGAGAGAGCAAGTTGTACATCAGAATTATCCACCATGATAGAAGTTGGATCGAGAACGAATTTAGTGCTACACCAGACTTCATAAATGCACCTGATCTCTCCCTGGTGATGAATACTTATACATGCTCAACCTCCTTTGATATGAAAAGGAGTCAACAGCTACATCAGCATTCCTCTTGATTACAGGTAACTCATCACTGTTGTTCACCTTGAAGGTATCCTCATCTCATATTAACTACAGATAGTCCTTGACATACTGGCAGGTGAGGATGAAAGAGATCTCTGAGCCAAAGAAAATAAAACAGATTAATATAGTTGCTCACTTGTGGCACCTGCCAAGAAATGAGGACTGGTGGCAAGTAGCATGAATATATAGAACAGTTCATTTACTGTACCTCTCTGCTACATGCCAGTTAGTCCATTCTTCCGACAGTAAAGGTTGCTCAGCAGATTGGAATTTGCTCAAACAGGTACAAAATGTACCAGATTAGGTTAGACTTGCTTAATGGCAGTGAGGATAGCCAGTTGCAGAAACCTTCAACATAACATATTGGATAGGTATAATATTGGGTATATACAGTAGAAAAAGTCTCAGCGCTTGCCTTTATTCACAAGGCAGCTTAAGGGTATGAACTGCTAAACTCTGTCATTATCACTTAACTTATAGTGCTCCTTAATATGATATAGTGTTCTAGTCTGAGGGAAAAGATCTTGTTAAGAGTTCGTATTTGACTTTGATCCAGTGACACGTTTCTGAAGGAAGGTACCTGACAGGACAAAGATGCACAGTACTTCATTTACCGTGTATACCATAAGTGGCAGTTTAGGAATCACTGTCATGAGTCCTCAGTATGTTTGTGCCTAGCATCCAATAAAAGTAGAATGTGGATAATCGGAACTATTCCTGCTATATTTCAGGAGTTGATGGCTTAGCAGGAAATTTTGCGGTTGAATAAGGGTTGAATAACCAAATTTACCTACACCATTCAGAAACTAAAAGCCTGGGCTTTTAACTTAGATTCAAAACCCGTAGAGTGTCCCAGCTGACATTATAGTGGCAGAGTTAAGACCTCAGTCCAGGTCTTAAGCACAGGTATAACTTTAAGCAGGTGAGCCGCCCCATTGATGGCAAGTACTTTGTTGGAAAAATAGTTAGCATTCTACCCTTTTGTTTTCCAGCTGCTCAGAACTTCCAATAACTTAGCTGGTATTTGGCATGAAAATAGGCCTAGACTGTAAGTTCTTTGGAGAGATCCAGCACAAGTTGGATTAGACTTCGGTGAGTTATGGGCCTTTTAAAACTATGCTCTGCACATTTTACATTTCTCTTTTTCTTGCTAAGCATGTGAAGTGTACATTTAAGGAGGTCCTCCTTGCAATGTGTAGCTAACTTAGCTGAAGAGTGAAAAGTTTAGTAAAGGTAAACAGCATTGAGGCAGGGGCTTTGTATTCATCTTGTAAGGAAAGATTGCATGGTATGGTGTTATTTGAGAATAGTAAATGACCATGAATGGATGGATCATAATGCACACAGTGCATGCCAACAGTCAGAGTTAAGTTTGCCCATTTAACTTCAGATTTCTCATTTCCCGACTTAAAATATGCAACTTTAATTGTCTCTTAACTTAGGTTTTTTTATGGTATTAATATTTGGTTTAGCTACTTGCCATAATTTTTGCCAAACTAGTTATTTTACTTTAAAGAAATCGGTATAGAGTGATGGATGTGCTTCAAGATGTAATTCAAGCAATATATTCTCTTGAAAAACAAAATTTTTCCTTTTCTCCTGATGATACCCAACAGAAATTCTCATCTCTTTAGAAGTTCTGTAACTAAAGCATGCGCTATTTTAATATGCAAATTTCTTGTCTTTTTTTAGAGTTAAGAATCTCCTTTACTCATGTATTTATTTATTATAAAACTAAAATTAAGGAATAGCTTCAAAGAAAAATACAGAACACAAAAATTTTAGAGTGAATCTTACTATCTACAGGAATGGTGGAATGCTGCAGTGAAGTCTCTTATTCTTAATACACCATTATATACGCAGTGTACTGCAATGAATTTCTTAAGTATATAAATAGACCCAAAATATGTGGTGTGATAAATCTTTTTATACACAAAGCAAAATTCTAAGGAGTGCTGCGCACCTTCAGTTTCCTTTAACTTCAGTGGGAGTTGAGGGCTCTCAGCACTTAACAGTTGTGCTCAGCAGTTTGCAGGAAGGGACCCTTACATCTAATTTGCAACATCTGATATTCTACAGTGGATTTTCCCAGTCACTGGTGTAAATTATTTATTTATCCGTATTTCCAAAATGTGCTAATGATCGCTAAGCAAAAGTACGTAATACTATAACAATAATACCGTTTTCTGTAAACATACATTAAATTCAAAGGAAGGGTAGACAGAGCAATCACATTCTGACCTATTTTCCTTCAATCCCACTGTTGCAAATCCTCACAATCTAGCCCTGGAAACAACTTTCTGTTAAGTGGGGGAGGAAACCCTCCCCAGCGCCTATAACATCCCTAAAGCTACAGAGGGTGAAAAAAATTACGTTCTTAACTCACAAGGCCCTTTTTACAGATAATCATTTCTTTTAGGTAAAGGTCAAATTACAAGACTTTTTGAATTATGCAGTGATTTTCATTTTGGCTTATTATTCAGCAGAATAAAATTTATGATGTCAAATATCATGACAGTTAAACTTGAATTTGTTCTTTTTCAGAATGACATCTGGGTATAGAAAATAACAAACCTTCCATATTAAAATTTCCTTGTATTTTGAGGTTCTTCCTCATAAAAGACATTAGACCAGTAGGTTTTTAGACAGATGTTTAGGAAAAATAATGTAATTAGGTTTTGATAAGAGAAATTAAGCATAGAAATTTGACAATAGGAACTGACTATTTACAATCAATTATGAACACACATGCTCAATTGTTTGGACTCCAAATGTTGGAAGAAAACCTAATAGACACTATTTTATAGCCAACAGACAAAAATCTAAGAAATATGTTCAACAATGCAGTGTAACCCATGCTCTTCAAGAAAATATAACTGTAAAGAGGTATGTTTTATTTGTTAATGTATGTGTGACATAGATGATAATTTTTAGCTGACAGAACAATTATTTACATCTTTAGTGAAAACTGAGTAGTCTTAAGGTGTTCAGTGCTGTTCACTCATGCAAGGAATTCTTGTCAAATATTTTAATGAGAGGAAAAGTATGGCAGTCAAGATTAAAAGTCAAGGTGACCTTTAACTGTGCAAAACAGTATCTACATATCACCTTACATTTTTTTAAGGTCATTACTTTGTCTCTCTTGAACAGACATTCCATAAATGGAAGATTATGGTACAATAGTACATTCAAAGAGCAAATAATAAAAATTGTTCTTAACTCCAAATTAAACTCTTTTACATATATTTTAAATTTTTCATGTCCTTGGGTATGAAACTGAAATTGGTTGTCTACTGTGAAATGAGTCAAGAAATCAAAGTACTAACACAGAGATACACAATTCTCAGGTAGTCTTTGATACAGCAATGCAGCACCTTCTTGGAAAACAATACTGCACCCTTATAAAGAGCAAACAATATAGATTTGGGTTTGATTCTTGAGTCTTGGCCAAGATGCACAAGAGCACAAGATCAGGAGGTGGAAATTAAGGGAGCTGTATGTTGAAGGACTGCTGTAAGTTGCTCCCACTGCATGGCCACGGTCATTCTTGCAGGTGAAAATTGTTCAGCGCAACAGTGTTCAGGCCATGGCTCCCTTTTCTACTACTATACTAGGGACTGCCTATGGATTGGTGGAGCAAATGCACTGTTAGCTTTACATTGTATAGGGTTTCCTCTAAGCAGAAGGAATACCAAGGCAAACAGTTAAAATGGTTTTAGATAGTAAAACCTGTGTGCCACGAGAGCAACACAAAGAGTTAATCCAATATATTTAAATAGCTTATAATCATTTTATATTTTAAGTTTTCAATTCTTTATCATCATTACTGGGATTGAAACATTTGCCAAAGATACAATAATTATCAAATATGTGCATGACTAAAGAGAATGAAGTTCTATTTTTCAAATATTTGCTCACTGTCATTGCCAGAGAGAGATGGACAATAGCCACAATAATCACTTATTTTGGTAAAAGAACAAAACTTAAAGACATTGGCTACATTAATTCCAAATGGAACACTCCCACTCCCAACCTCTGCAAGTCCTAGGCTGTTCCATATGCCCAACACTAGAGGAACACAGTTCCACAGGCTTTGACAACAAGAGAGCCCCCCTCTATGTGAGAGAAACTGGGTTCTCCCACAACTGAGCTTCTGGTCTATACCTGATTGACTCCATTTTTTTAATAACATTCCCAAACTTGGTCTCCTAAGTTTTAACAGGAAAGGTTCTTTGTTAAATTGCTTGGCTACCAGGTGCTGTACAGGTGCAACAAAATTTAGGCCTCCATCTTGCAAACACTTATGCATGTGAGAAACTTTACAAGCATGAGTAGTCTCACTGAATGCAAAGCAACTATTGATGTGCATAAAGTATTTGTAAGATAAGGGCCTAAATTTGTAATCACAGTTGAAAATATAGTTTTCCTTTCAAACACTACCAAAAAAGATTTTCTGCTCCCCCTTCTCTTTTGACATTAATTTTAAAACTTGAATAATATTTCCTAACCTGCTAATATTCTGTCGCTTTGGTGGACGTGTGGGAGAGTCCACTAATTATTTTGCAAGCCTCTAAATGGATTAGGCAAGGACAACGGGAACCAATTACTTTCCATTTGCCTCCACAATTCTTACTTACAATGACTGCAATTCTGCCAAAACACAGACATGTGTGATACAATGAAGAATAGGAATGGACATTTTTATTATATTAATCACCACTGATGACATCTTTTTCATTTGTACCTATCTGGATCTTTTAATTCATTAGTTCTCTGAGGAAAAATCATAACTCTATCCCCAAAAAGTACTCCCTGGTCTATTGCGGAGGCTGCTGGTCATCCTTTTTGAGGGAAAGGAAAGATCTTTAATGAACAATCCTACCTCCATCCAATGGAGATGCAACTCTTGGAGAATCCTGAATAGTAAGTTCTTGAAAAGTTCATGGCTTTGGGTAAGCCTACACTCAGCAGCACAGATAGCTGCACTACTGTGGTGCTACAGTGTAGACACTTCCTACATCGACAGAAGGAGTTTTTCCATCCATGTAGTTAATGCACCTCTCTGAGAGGTGGTAGCTAGGTCAACAGAAGAATTCACCCTAACCACATCACACAGGGCACTACATTTTTTATAGCTCTAAGAAATGTAGCTAGGTCAACCTAATTTTAAGTATAGACCAGGCCTCAGTTGGGTATGTGACTTAAATAGTGAATTAAGTGCCCATATTCACATCAGTGCCTTTTTGCAACCCAGTAGAAGTGATATTATGAGTTAGTCTTCAACATATTCACTACATTAAAAAAAAGTTGACAAGTCATCAATAATTCCAATTTATTTTCAAGCAAAACATTGCCTAGAAAGTGTCAGTTGTACACCTTAAGAGCATTACTCATTGACTACTCCTAAATATCTTTACCAATTATCAAACAACATTTGGATTTCACACAATGCACTGCTAGTTGCTCCTATGTGGACAATTCATTGATTGTAACAGGAAAAAAAGATAGGACAATAATTTTATAGATCTGATTGATATTTATATTCTAGTACCAAAAAACACATTTTTTGTTTACATGCCCATTAACATTATGGAGCTGCTAGGAGATGTAAGTCAGGTTTCAATTCAGCTGAAAAAATTATACCTAAGAATTAAGAATAGTAGATAATCCGACTAATATTGACAGTCTCCCCAAGTATTAATTTATTTTATAGTTGAGTAAATCAGATTAAAACCTACTAAAGGGAATTTTTATAGTTAGAGAGTACACTACATTCTACTGTTATTGTATAACTTAAAATAATCAGCTTCCTGTTTTTCTTCATAAGTATAAAAAGTTTTAAAACCACCAAGGACAGACCTCTCAGCAAAAGCCTAGCTCCTGTTAGATGTGAACCTGGAATTTATACAGTAACATACAACTACAGCTTTTTATGGATTAAAAAACCCAGATTATGAAACCACAATTTTATTTACTCTATTAGAAAATAGCATCTTTAAGATTCATATACTTTTTATGGGCCAGTTCTTCAGCTTCCGTTATTGACTTATCTCATTTTCACTGATTTACACCTGCTGAGGATCTGGCTCTAATTCTTTACCTGTATTTCAAACACCTGGATACCTAGCACTATGCAACTTGCTAGGAAAAGAAATAATTTTCGCTCTTGAGAAGAGACAACTTCATTTGCTGAATTTAATAAAAATGGGATGAATTTAATATCAATGGGAAACTGAAGTACTTGGGAGCAGATCCTCGGTTGATGTTAACGGGAGCAGCTCCATTGATTTCAATGGAGTGACATCCATTGATACCTGCTAAGGATCTGGCCATGGTGTTTTTTCCACCCACAGAAATCTAAAATAGTCAGTGGCAGACAAGTCGTTATAATTATGTCAGCTCTTTATAATTACTGTTTATACCATAATAAAATGAATATTGAAGCAATCAGTTTATTCCTGCAACAATCATAACCTGATTAAATAAAGATGGAAACTGATGAAGTGAGCTGTAGCTCACGAAAGCTCATGCTCAAATAAATTGGTTAGTCTCTAAGGTGCCACAAGTACTCCTTTTCTTTTTGCGAATACAGACTAACACGGCTGTTCCTCTGAAACCTGTAATAGAGGATAGTAAATCATCTGTAATATTTTGTATATTTCATGCATGCAAAATACACAGTCTCTGTATATGTGTATGTAAAATTATTCAGAATAGGCTGTGCATTTTTTGGATAAGAGAACTTTTTATTCTCTATTTTAATTTAAATTGGGCCATCATTGCCAACGTCTTTTTTGAAAATGCATTTTCTAAATATCACATTGCCATTATTACTGAAATAGTTTACCGTTCTTATGGGCCAGCTGTTGTCCTTAAGAAAAACAAAAACACATCCCTACCGATGCTAATCATTCTCTCTAAAGGAAAACCACCACTATCTTTAACATTGGTCTCGTGCTTTAGGATTATTGCAACATGCACACATTGCTTCTTTAGGTGCTGAGGAGACTTGACACCATTTACAAAGATTTAGTGATCCAGTACTAAACAGAGTACATTGCAAATAGCCTTTTGCCAAACAGTGCCTTAGCACCAGATTGAGATTTACAATGTGGGAAAGGGAACTAGATAACTAAATAAGTACAAAACCATATCCTCAAGACAAACTGTGCATTTACTACAGGTATAGCTTTGTAGGGGAAAGATCTTCTTTCTGTGCTCAAAAGACCAGCTGTGTACACCTACATCTTTTCAATCTAAGAAAAGTGGTATATGTTTGTTTGTTTTTAAAGGAGGAAAGAGTTCCACCCATAAACCTCCATCATGTTTTTTTAAAGAAAAAAAACCCTTGACTTCCACACATTTATATATTCTATTACTATCCAGCCTGATTCTTGATGGTCTCTGACCCACCTTTAACTTGATTAATCTAAAGTAATACCAAAGTACAAAGTACTAATATGTACTAATCCAAATGGGCCTGATTCTTCTCTCACATACACTGGCTTTACACTGCTGTAACTCCGTTGTCTTGTTTTACACAGCTGTGAAAAAAAGAAAGGGGTCCAAGATTTTAAAAATAAGAGCCTAAAATTAGGCATGTTAGTAAATGACCTGATTTTCAGAAATACTGAATGTATCTAATAGTTTGCATCAACTTCAACTTTTGAAATTTTGTACCTGGTTAATGTTTAGATGTAAATTTTTAAACAAATTCTTGGTCTGGGCCCAGTATCTTTAACTTCTTTCCAGTTTTGGGAAACTTGTCTTGGACACAATTTGCTGGCTGCCCTCAAATAGTTATCTCCTCTTTTTTGGTGAAAAGTAAATATAATTATTGATACCTGTATTTCTAATTCAGATGGTTGAAATTTTAATAAACAAAGAATTTTTTTTTGTGAAAAAGCGTTGGCTCCCCCCACCCCAAATATTTCTTTTCTCAACTTTTCTAATCAAGACAGTTATCAAAACTTTTAATTTGTCCAAATCCATGATTATGTAATCACCATTTTGATTATTTTTGTTTAAAATTTTTGTTTAAAAATCTGCAAAAAATGGAACTATTTCAAATCCAATGAAACAAATTGAACATTCTGAAATTTCCTTCATTTTCCCCCATTTTTCAATCAGCTCTAATTTCTAAAATTTGATACAACAAAACAGTGTTATTTCAGTATCATTTTAAAGGAGTATCTCTGCCTTAAACACATTTTGTATAGGTTGCTTTGTTATAGGTGGGAGTATGGCTGGGAACACTGTTTATTCAAAGCCCCATGCTGACTGGCCATTTGGGCCTTTTTGATGTCACAATCATGCACCAAGCCCTGATGGTGCACAGCTGGGATTTAATCACTGAAACACACTAAAAGTCTGGATGTGCACTTTGCTAAGATGATAATAAGGTGCCATTCTTGTGGGGTAAAGAGAGGAATTTAGGGGTGAGAAAGGAGTGAGAGGTCCGAGACGCAGAGTGAATATTGACACCACCCCCAGCTCCAAAGTTCTATTTTAGCAGCATGTTTGAACTCACTTTCCATGTCTATCCAGATTCTTACACTGGTGCCCAACTGGGAACTCTTTAATATTCCAAATACAGGGTAGTTTGGGGGAGGAGGTTTAAGAGAAGAGTTGAAATTGTCTGCTGGGCCACAAACTGCTGCTGAAAGGGAAGCCAAGATTCAGCTGTCGAAGTCAAGAGAAGGGGTCCAAACAGCCCAAGTGGGGGAAAGGTTTTAAAAAAATCAGCAAAATAGTGGGCAAAAAGATATTTATAACTTTTCCCCTGCTGTTTATACTTACCTTTTTATTAGGAGCTATTTTTCATAGTGGGCGGATATACTCCATAAATCTATACAAAAATGCAATATAAAAATCATAGAACAACAGAAATGTAGGTCTGAAAGGGACCTCAAGAGGTCATCTAGTCTGCCTGTGCTGAGGGAAGACCAAGTACACCTAGGCCATCCCTGCGCTGTTTTTCTAACCTATTGAAAACCTCCAATGACAGGGTTTCCACAACTTCCCTGGGTAACTTCCTCTGGAACTTAACTATGAACAAAACGAAGAAGGTATACTCTATCAGCTGCAAGACACTTCAGGGTATGTAATAACAGGATACCAGCATGCCTCTTGGATGGTGCGCAGGCGCTGATGTTCTTCCTCACAACACACACATGAAGTCTGCACCATTTACCTAGTAATGCGCACCCTTGTTGTGACTTACTGCTATATTCACAAAATAAGATATGCACAATGGATAAAACAAAATATGATTGGATACTTCAATATTTCAGCTCACTTGAAACACAGCAGATATGTTAAACAGACCTACAATTAGGTATACTATTACATTTGGGGTATTGGGGGGAAAAAAAAAAAAGACCTGTCACAACACTGTTTAATGATATTAATGAAAGCAGGGGACATGTCATACAGTCTTTCTGAAATGTTATTCAGGATCATCAAACAACCCTTCCGTACAAGTGTAAATACGCAGCCATATTTGAAACCCTTAACCAATGCACAAATAGAAATCTCACTTGTAAACAGAGTTGTTTATTACAACTAGCCCTGGTTCATTTTCCAATCATATTTCAGAGATAAGTCAAAATTATAGAAATAAAAATGTCTGGCAGGTACTTCCATTTGCCTCTTTTATTACAAATCCATATTCAGATATGTTAATATAAAGATGTACAATATTACATAAAGGGCACAAAAACTGACATTGTGACACTAGTGGTTGAATGGTTCGGTTATTGTAGCGGCTCTTATTCAGCTATTTTCTAGTGCTCTCATCAGTCTTTTGTGTGAAAGTCTTTGGTGAGAGTCAAGTCTGAACTGATAAGGCCTTGGAGACATAATCACTGGCCTTCATTTTCCATTGACAGCACCATGCAGACAATTCACAAACATTTTCATATTAATATTGAGCAATTTCCCTACATTCTAATCCATCAAAGTAGGCTATTAATCCTTCCCGTACTGTTCTCTATTCAAATGCTAACAATTTTCTTCTCACAGGCTAAAACATTTGTCCTACAGCCCCTCACACAAAGACACTGTACTGTCAGCAATGATTGATCAGAGTATTAATATGAGGGATGCAATGTAAATTGTATCAATGATACCACACGTATTGGGGGGGGGAATCTTTTTAAGGGATAAATTGAATGCAGAACATAATGAATAATTTCCCAAGGAACATTTTAAAATGTTCCTCATAGTGTGTTTTATGGAAATTTATGAAGATTTTCAGTGGCTTTAGGGCTACAGTAGAACCTCAGAGTTACAAACACCAAAGTTACGAGCTGACTGGTCATCCATACACCTCAGCTGGAACCGGAAGTCCACAATCAGGCAGCAGCAGAGACAAAAAAAACAAACAAGAGCGAATACAGTACAGTACTGTGTTAAATGTAAACTACAGTACTAAAAAATAAAGGGAAAGTTTACTAAAAAGATTTGAGAAGATAAGGAAACTGTGTTTGTTTCATTTAAATTAAGATGGTTAAAAGCAGCATTTTTCTTCTGCATAGTAAAGTTTCAACGCTATATTAAGTCAATGTTCAGTTGTAAACTTTTGAAAGAACGACCATAATGTTTCATTCAGTTACAAACATTTCAGAGTTATGAACGACATCCATTCCCGAGGTGTGCATAACTCTGAGGTTCTACTGTATTGTTTAGCTGTTGAAAACAAAATCAAATGAAGTATAAACCTTTTTTTAAAAAACTATTTATGAACATGAGGGATGTGAAATCTTAAAATGTATCACGTATTCTATGCATGATACATAGAATACATGATAGATGTAGATGACCTCCTGAGGTCCCTTCCAACCCTGATATTCTGTGATTCTATGCAGGGCTGGTGTAGCTGTGTTCGTCCCAGGATATGAGAGAGACAAGGTGGGTGAGGTAATATCTTTTATTGGACCAATTTCTATTAGTGAAAGACAAGCTTTTGAGCTTACTCAGAGATCTTCTTCAAGTCTAGGAATATCTTGAGAAGGTCTTCTTCACCAATGGAAGTTGATCCTAAAAAATGATATTACCTCACCCACCTTGTCTCTCTCATATGTTCTAGGAGAAGATTCAATAATGTTACTAATACACAACTTATACCGAGTTGTACAAAATGCAAGTTTAGAATGAGAAAGCAAAAATGAGACACTGCACAAAAGACATAATTTTACAGGGCTAGATATACAGTTGTGCCATATGTATAGCATAGTAGTATTTTTTGCCACCTTTCCAAACTCTTGATTCTGGAAGTTGCCAGGGGCTGAACCAGCCCCTGTTACAAATTAGAGCCACCTCAGCGATGCTCTCTACTTTACATCAGCAGATAATGATTCCTAAAGTCATGTTGCCAGCCCAGGACTGCCCCTTCCCATCCTTGATATAGTCCTCACGTTGTTCTCAAATGTCCCTTACATTAAGGACGCTTGCGGGGGGAGGGAGAAGGGGATGGCATATTACCCTGCTCAAGTGTAATCCTCAGCTGCTGCCTAAAGGCAGCTTTAGGTGGCACAAGGGGATTTAAGAGGCACTGAAGATCAGGTTCATAATCAATATTTGTATTTTAAATTGAAAGAAATGGGGAAAAAAATCAAACAGCAGGGTACCCTATGTACCTCGTAGAATATCGACTGCACATGTAACACTAACAACATTGATTATTCAGCAAACATGAACATCTTGTTTATTTCCAGATAGTTAATATTATATTGTGAGAGTTTTTAAGAAATAATAAATTGTGAAGGACTAGCCAAGAAACTCAACAAAGCAAAAATGGTACATAAGAGTGGGAGAATGAGACTCTCTGGAAAAAAAACAATCTTATGACCAAGTTGGCGATTTGTAAAAAGTACAATATTGATAAGTACTGTGGAAAGAAAAAGTAATCTGCTGTACACATTTGAGGCTCCGATGATATTGTGTGTGTACATATCTATGTATGTACACACACACAACTTTTTTCTATACTATTGTCTATTCTGTTTTTTCTATACTATTGTCTATTAAGTGATTAATGTCACTCTCTCCTTTTTTAAACCACCCTTCCCTTCTCCTTTTTAAACAATAATAAAAAAAATTTAATCAGCAATGGGACATAAAGCTTCTCAGGTTCAAATAGAGCCTGTTGATCAAAAATAATTACCATTTAATGGCAGTTTAATTGTCTGTGTGAAAGAAGGGGGCTAGTTTCAGTCCACATTCCAATGGGCAACATTCTATTCAACAAAAACCATCACCACCAACTGGCACTGTAAGCTAACTCCTGAGCTAGACTTGACTACCCCCTGAAGTCATGGCATTTGAGGGGTCTCAGGTGTGAATCAGCAGCTTGCAGGACTGGTCTCCAATTAGCACTCTTGTTGGCATTCTTAGCAGAGAGGACAAAGAATGGCTAAGACTGGAGGCTGACTTTTGTTCGCATTCTCTAGACTTTTTTCCCATCAAGGTAGGACATCTGAGTAGTGTAGTACGGATTCTGTGCTTGTTCTCTGAGGTGAGGACTTAGGTCTTTCTGGCTGTCAACCCACTGCCTTACACAAGCTCTAAAAATCACACACAAGCACATCTTAAAAAATTAAAAGTAAATGCCATGTTTTCATCCTCTTTTGCTTGAGTGCATTATACCTTTAAAATGAGTAGTTAAAAATATTTGTACTTTAAAGTCACTTAGGACCTCTTCCAATTACTTACATTAGTACTTTGGCAGATATTCAATCCTTTTTTATGTTGAGTCAGACTCCTGAATCTGAATTTAAAAACCTACCAAAGAATAATTTGTCTTTTCTACATGTCCAGGCAACCAGAAAGGATAGTGTAAGATCTCCTACTCTATGAGTGAATACGGATTCAGAGGACTATGCGAGACTCCTGTGTCAGGTGATTAATGGAGTTTACCTGTATTGTGGAAGAGTAACATGTTCAGGGACAATCCTGTGTGTGAGGAGCCCCTCAATTCCCACTGACTGCCATAAAAAGGGGCTCTTTGAGGGTGCTCCACAACTCAGTCTGGAATAGAGGAAAATGTTGGCCTGGGTCCTATCTAGATATAGATTCATAGATACTAAGGTCAGAAGGGACCATTACGATCATCTAGTCTGACCTCCTGCACAACACAGGCCACAGAATCTCACCCACCCACTCCTGCGAAAAACCTCACCTATGTCTGAGCTATTGAAGTCCTCAAATCGTGGTTTAAAGACTTCAAGGAGCAGAGAATCCTCCAGCAAGTGACCCGTGCCCCATGCTACAGAGGAAGGCGAAAAACCTCCAGGGCCTCTTCCAATCTGCCCTGGAGGAAAATTCCTTCCCGACCCCAAATATGACGATCAGCTAAACCCTGAGCATATGGGCAAGATTCACCAGCCAGATACTACAGAAAATTCTTTCCTGGGTAATTCAGATCCCACCCCATCTAACATCCCATCACAGGCCAGTAGGCCTATTTACCATGAATATTTAAAGATCAATTAATAACCAAAATCATGTTATCCCATCATACCATCTCCTCCATAAACTTATCAAGTTTAATCTTAAAACTAGATAGATATTTTGCCCCTTCTGCTTCCCTTGGAAGGCTATTCCAAAACTTCACTCCTCTGATGGTTAGAAACCTTCGTCTAATTTCAAGCCTAAACTTCCTGGTGGCCAGTTTATATCCATTTGTTCTTGTGTCCACATTGGTACTGAGCTTAAATAATTCCTCTCCCTCTCTGGTATTTATCCCTCTGATAGATTTATAGAGAGCTATCATATCTCCCCTCAACCTTCTTTTGGTTAGGCTCAACAAGCCAAACTCCTTGAGTCTCCTTTCATAAGACAAGTTTTCCATTCCTCGGATCATCCTAGTAGCCCTTCTCTGTACCTGTTCCAGTTTGAATTCATCCTTCTTAAACATGGGAGACCAGAACTGCACACAGTATTCCAGGTGAGGTCTCACCAGTGCCTTGTATAACGGTACTAAAACCTCCTTATCCCTACTGGAAATACCTCTCCTGATGCATCCCAAGACCGCATTAGCTTTTTTCATGGCCATATCACATTGGCAGCTCATAGTCATCCTATGATCAACCAATACTCCAAGGTCCTTCTCCTCCTCCGTTACTTCTAATTGACGCATCCCCAGCTTATAACTAAAATTCTTGTTATTAATCCCTAAATGCATAACCTTACACTTCTCACTATTAAATTTCATCCTTACTATTATTCCAGTTTACAAGGTCATCCAGATCCTCCTGTATGATATCCCGGTCCTTCTCTAAATTGGCAATACCTCCCAGCTTTGTATCATCTGCAAACTTTATTAGCACACCCCCACTTTTTGTGCCGAGGTCAGTAATAAAAAGATTAAATACGATTGGTCCCAAAACTGATCCTTGAGGAACTCCACTGGTAACCTCCCTCCAGCCTGACAGTTCACCTTTCAGTAGGACCCGTTGTACTCTCCCCTTTAACCAATTCCTTATCCACCTTTCAATGTTGATATTGATCCCCATCTTTTCCAATTTAACTAATAATTCCCCATGTGGCACGGTATCAAACGCCTTACTGAAATCTAGGTAAATTAGATCCAAAGCGTTTCCTGTGTCTAAAAAATCTGTTACTTTCTCAAAGAAGGAGATCAGGTTGGTTTGGCACGATCTACCTTTTATAAAACCATGTTGTATTTTGTCCCATTTACCATTGACTTCAATGTTCTTAACTACTTTCTCCTTCAAAATTTTTTCCAAGACCTTGCATACTACAGATGTCAAACCAACAGGCCTGTAGTTACCTGGACCACTTTTTTTTCCCCTTTCTTAAAAATAGGAACTATGTTAGCAATTCTTCAATCATACGGTACAACTCCTGAGTTTACAGATTCATTAAAAATTCTTGCTAATGGACTTGCAATTTCGGGTGCCAATTCCTTTAATATTCTTGGATGAAGATTATCTGGGCCCCCCGATTTAGTCCCATTAAGCTGTTTGAGTTTCGCTTCTACCTCAAATATGGTAATGTCTACCTCCATATCCTCATTCCCCTTTGTCATGCTACCATTATCCCTAAGATCCTCTTTAGCCTTATTAAAGACTGAGGTAAAGTATTTGTTTAGATATTGGGCCATGCCTAGATTATCCTTAACCTCCACTCCATCCTCAGTGTTTAGCGGTCCCACTTCTTTCTTTGTTTTCTTCTTATTTATATGGCTATAGAACCTTTTACTATTGGTTTTAATTCCCTTTGCAAGGTCCAACTCTACTTGACTTTTAGCCTGTCTCACTTTATCCCTACATGTTCTGACCTCAATAAGGTAGCTTTCCTTGCCGATCCCTCCCATCTTCCACTCCCTGTATGCTTTCTGCTTTTTCTTAATCACCTCTCTGAGATGCTTGCTCATCCAGCTTGGTCTACAACTCCTGCCTCTGAATTTTTTCCCCTTTCTTGGGATGCAGGCTTCTGATAGCTTCTGCAGCTTTGATTTAAAGTAATCCCAGGCCTCCTCTACCTTTAGATCCATAAATTCTTCAGTCCAATCCACTTCCCTAACTAATTTCCTTAATTTTTGAAAGTCAGCCCTTTTGAAATCAAAAACCCTAGTTGCAGATTTATTTTTGTTAATCCTTCCATTCAGTTTGAACTGAATTAACTCATGATCACTTGAACCAAGATTATCCCCTACAAACAATTCTTCTATGAGGTCCTCACCACTCACCAAAACCAAATCTAAAATGGCATCCCCTCTAGTCGGTTCAGCAACCCATCAGCTATCACATCTAGGAAAATCTGAGCCCTATTATTATTACTAGCACTCATCCTCCAGTCTATATCTGGGAAGTTAAAGTCTCCCATGATCACACAGTTTCCAGTAGTATTTACTTTATTAAAAACATTAAAAAGGGCTCTATTCATATCCAAATTAGATCCCGGCGGTCTATAGCACACCCCAAGCACTATCCCAGGGGAGGTTCTAATAGTTTTCTTCCCCAATGTAATTTTTGCCCAGACGGACTCTGTCTTATCCATTCCATCGCTTCTTATTTCTTTACATTCTACCTCATCATTGATATACAATGCTACTTCATCATCTTTACCTTTATTTCGGTCTTTCCTAAACAGCACATACCCTTCAATACCTATAGTCCAGTCATGACTACTATTCCATCATGTTTCTGTTATCCCTATAATATCTGGTTTCACTTCCTGCACCAGTAGCTCTAGTTCCTCCATTTTATTACCTAGGCTCCTCGCATTGGTGTACAAACATCTTAATTTTTGCTGTTTGGCCTCACTCACATTCTGAACCCTATTAGGCTCGGTCATTCTACAGCCAGTATAACCTATTAGACTAGTATCCACACTGCCCTTCCTCCTTATATACATTCTCCTACCCACAGCTGTATCCTTTCTTACTTTGTTTACTTCCCTCTCAATGCTAAAATCTGGCGTGGAGATTACCTAGACATCTTCCAACCATCTCCCCCAAATTCCTAGTTTAAAGCTCTCTTAATCAGTTGTGCCAGCCTCCATCCTAGAAGTCTATTTCCTTCCCTACTCAGACGAAGTCCATCCCGAGAGAACTGTCCTCTGTCCATGTGCCTCCCAGTGGCCATACATCCCAAAGCCCTCCTTATAGCACCACTGCCTAAGCCATCTGTTGGTAGTCATAATCTTGTCACACCTTTGTTGCCATTCTCTAGGAACAGGCAGAATCCCACTAAAGATTATCTGAGCCTCGATTTCCTTAAGCGTCTTCCCCAGCCTAGCATAGTCTCCCTTAATACTTTGTCTAAACCCTGTTAGATACACAAGCTAGGAGTCAAGCTGGATCAGCACTTGGATAGGAATCCACCAAGGAAAACCAGCTGATGCAGGGAGTGGAGATGGTGACTCGGTTGGTGAAATCCTACCTTTTGAAGCAGCACTGGGCCAGAGTCCCAGCAAGTTCTTAGGGTGTGTTGCAGGAGATGCACTCTTTCAGATCAGATTTAAAACAAAGAATCTGATCACCCCACAGTCATTAAAGATCTCATAGCTATTTTATATGAGAAAGGGTGATTACCCAAGTTAAATTTGGCCACGACATCAAGGTTAAGATTCTGCTGATGTAAATTCAAGTGGATAAGATATTAGTCACTTCTTGTCTCAAGCTGTTATGTATTGTTATGTGCTCTGTTAAACAGTCATTTTACCCCAGAGGCGGATTGACTACAGTGTTAAACAAACAGGAATCACTTCAATTTTTATTAAACTGTTATAATGTGGTGGAGGGATGATTCGTATATATTTTATAGATGGGTGTTTATAGATATACATTGTTAATCTATCAGGTGAATGCCAAGACTTTTTTTTTCTGCACAACAATAAAAATTGGTATTTACATAGGGTCTACAAGGCATCATTCTGTGCTACTGCAGCAGAGAAAGCACAAGCTATCTAGCAGAAGTTCATTTCCAAAGTCAAGCTGAGCACTTACAATTCCACTGAAATCCATTACTGCTCCAGAAGCTCAGAGCCTTTTAAAAGTCAGGTCATTTTTTGGGGGGTACTTAAATATGGATTTAGGACCCTAAATTTAAGCACTGAGGTTTGAAATTTTTGGCCAGGATTGCTAAACCTGTGAAAATGTTAACCTCTAGTGGCAAGCCTACAAGGGATATGGACCACTGAAGAAGTGTGGTTTTTACCCACGAAAGCTTATGCTAAAATAAATCTGTTAGTCTTTAAGGTGCCACCGGACTCCTTGTTGTATCTAAATTGACATTTGATCTTCAAAAGAGTACTCCAGATTATCTTAAGGCCTGGGGGAAATCCAAGGTATTATTAACTAACATAGGGCTACATGGAGACGCACTGTGGCTTTGAATAACCAGGATTTTTGGATAAAGGGAATTCTGGTAACTGGAATTATACCATATACAAAAGTCCCACCTGGTGTGGCCAACCTCAATGCAGTATGAGACAGCCCTCTTGGGGGACAACCCCCAACACAGACTGTAAGGCATTTCAACTTCCTTTGTACAAATAACATGCTTCCTGATTACACAGCATTCCTCACTGCAGGCTTCCACTTTTGAAACGTGTCCCCTACAACTGACCATCAGAGCCTGATTTTGGCAAGTTTCAGATCATGCTGCAAGGCTTTTTTGCTTTAACCAGGCTTTTGGCAGAACACTGTTTCTTGTTCTTGCAGTTAGCCAGATGCCTTAAATCAGGCAACGTTTTATGATGGGCAGGACTGTTTAAGAGTTCTGAGCTTTGCATGGTTCTAATAATTATTACTCAGCACTTGGGTATATTTGTTTTAGGTACTCTATTTAGGACAGTAAAAAGCTAAGTAATACTGAGTGTATAATCTTTACTAGAGAGAAAAAACCATTAGGACAGAGGAACCTGAGGAGTTTATCTGCTCTGCATGCTAGTCATGGGGACTCTGTTTTGTCAGCCTCAAGATTTAATGCCCAAGGAAGGACTCCCAGCAGTGCCTCTTCACCTTCTAGTGGACTGAGAAACCCAAATTGTTCCTACAGCTCTCCGGTCTCTATGGTAATCTCTATATCCTACTGTAAATACAGTTGTATAAGCAATTCACCTTATACATAAGGTACTTAGTTTTTGAATATCTTATAGATGTAAATTATAAAACAGAAATATATATGGAAAGTCTTAATGCTAGCACAGCCCTCAGAGGTTTTGCTTTTGCTCCAGCAGTAGGGTCCTGAACAGAAAGTCCTGAATTTTAAGCCTACTGATGCCAATGAGGACCATGCAAACACTACGTAGGATATAAAGGAGACAATAAAAGCCGAGCACACTGAAGAGATAACAACAATAAGCATATAGTAGAGAATGCCATGTTTTTCAACCCTTTTACTGGTGCTACCATTCCTAAAAGAGGTTTCTAGAGGTGCATTTTAATTAGTTTATTTTTGACAGTGGGGGTGATGCTTAGATATATTAGATACAGGACCTTTAAAAAGTACTGTGTGACAGTTTAGTTTTATTTTAAGATAAGATTTTTATAAATGAAAATGGTATGAATTTGTTCAGTAGTAGCTGAGTAAAATAGCAATTTAAAACAAAAATAGGGTTGAACCAAAGCAAGGGTTTATTTTAAAACTAGATTTCTTTGAAAATGTCATAATCCGTTTTCCCTACAGTGATCTCAGCATACCTTTTAACCTAAAAAACAGTACTAGCTGGGCAAAAAAAGCTCTATATGAATTTAATTCAGTGGAAAGCAATATTCACATTGCAATAATTGGTTTCTTGTTTTCTATCAATATGTCCAAAAGGCATTTTTGCATCACTCACACAAAAATACGATACGATTATAGATAAAAAAATATCCTGTTATGTGAGTTAATATAATTCTGGAGAAGAATGATTTTGACCAATTGGCGTAGTGGCTCAATGCACTAGTGAGCTAGGCTTTCTGCATCCAATGGTCCAAAGTCTGAATGCTATGCAGGCTGAATAAGGAGATGAATTTAAAATGCTTAAATGACAAGTTGGAAACTTGACTGCATCAGACAAAAGATGCTGTATTTAACTCTTCATCCTAAGAGCCTTCTTAAAGAAGCTTTTTTAATCATTCAGAATAGGCTCAGAAATAGTTTTTAAGATGCACATATTTTTCATGAGAGTCTCAAGTTGTGAAATTTAGGAAACATAAAACACACTAAACAAATGAAAATTATGATAATTAAATTCAAATATAAACAAGAAATAATATATCAAGATTCTTTAAGGATTATATGAGACAATAATAGAGCAAAAACTTGCGTAAAATTGTTTTGGTAACCAAAACATAAAAAGGTTGGTCATTTACTCTGAAGTATTTTATATAAGGATAATCAAATAGTACTTAATATAATTTGTCTGAAACACCACTTAGTAATAACCACTCAGGGACTGATCCTGCATCCTGCCACACGTCAGCAGCCCTATTGACTTCAATGGGACCAGTAGCTTGAGTAAAGATTTTAGATTGAGCCCTTAATATTTGTATTTTAAAATATGGAAAATATCATACTACAATGAAGCAATCAGTCAGCAGCCTATGTGCTCCAGCAACTGGAAAGGATTGAAAGTCAGTGAGTAGATAATTATTCAAGGTCAAACCTTTCTAGTTTGATGCCAGAAAAAAAAAAAAAGCAAACAGTGAGGGTTAGCCAATACTTCACAAACACTTGTTTAAGGATTTCCTAATTACTATAAGTGGTTCCTCCAGCCCTGGCGCTTAAAAGGCAGTTTTATATGCATGATGTCATCTTTTCTTCCCATTATCTCCGCAGTAAATTTCCAGAATTAAGAAAGTAAGCAAGAAAAAATAGTCACAACAAGGACTATTTTTCATGTTCTCTTCTGTTTCAGAAATGAATTTCTTATATTGCAGATCAAAATGGCAAACTGAAATATGGATCCATTAGCTGTTAAAATCTATAACAATGTCTTGTCCAAAATATTAAAATGCAATTATCTTCTATATACTGCTCCTCAAACAAGGCCTTTTATTATGCATCATAGCACAATTTCATTTGTCTTTTAACTTTAAAAATATGGACAGAACTCACAAGCTGGCCACCTAAAATAAATTGCAAAACAAGAGTTTTAAAATTCCTAAAGGCAAATCAAGTAGGCAATATTTGTTATATTGTACAATGCTGGATCATGAATCTTCAGGACACATGGGAAAAACTAATGTATTCAATACACTAAATTGAAAAAAAGTGAATTAAAGTCTTGATGCTAATTTAGGGGCCGATCCAAAGCTAAATTAAGTCAACTGGGTTTTTTTCATTTACTTCAATGCTATATGGATCAGGAGCTTAGAAATCAGTTATTGCTACTCATGACCAATGGATGAAGAATGGGTTTTTCAGAAGTGCTCAGCAGTGGTCTGACACTGCTCCCACTAAAATCAATGGGAGTTTTACCACGGAGTTCAATGGAAGCAGAGTTAGGCCAATGCTTTGGACATTGCCAATGCAAATGACTACATCATTCGATTAGTATTTTACACATGGTAATGTTACAAAAGAGAAATCAAATTGAAACTGATTACTGTCTGTAAAATGCTATATTTCAATTTGAAAGCAAAAAGCTTTTTACATAGATTCATAGATTTTTATGGCCTGAAGGGACATTAGATCATCTACTTTGGCCTCCTGCATGACACAGGCCATAGAATTTCATCCAGCCACTTTGCATTGAATCATAGAATCATAGAATCATAGAATATAAGGGTTGGAAGGGACCCCAGAAGGTCATCTAGTCCAACCCCCTGCTCGAAGCAGGACCAATTCCCAGTTAAATCATCCCAGCCAGGGCTTTGTCAAGCCTGACCTTAAAAACCTCTAAGGAAGGAGATTCTACCACCTCCCTAGGTAACGCATTCCAGTGTTTCACCACCCTCTTAGTGAAAAAGTTTTTCCTAATATCCAATCTAAACCTCCCCCACTGCAGCTTGAGACCATTACTCCTCGTTCTGTCATCTGATACCATTGAGAACAGTCTAGAGCCATCCTCTTTGGAACCCCCTTTCAGGTAGTTGAAAGCAGCTATCAAATCCCCCCTCATTCTTCTCTTCTGCAGGCTAAACAATCCCAGTTCCCTCAGCCTCTCCTCATAACTCATGTGTTCCAGACCCCTAATCATTTTTGTTGCCCTTCGCTGGACTCTCTCCAATTTATCCACATCCTTCTTAAAGTGTGGGGCCCAAAACTGGACGCAATACTCCAGATGAGGCCTCACCAATGTCGAATAGAGGGGAACGATCACGTCCCTCGATCTGCTCGCTATGCCCCTACTTATACTTTGAATTTTGTTGAGATACCTACACAAACTAAAAATAATTACATACAGATTTCAAAGAAGAAATTTTAGTCTCAGAGCATCCTCCATTTTGTGAAGGCAAATAATCAGCTACCTCTCCTTTCACAATGAAAACGCACTTGCACAAACGCATCTACTTACATAGGTAATAAAGCAAGGTCCCTGATTGAATGCAAGGCTGTAATTCAGCAAACAAGCTCTCCTGACAGTGTATTAAACAGTAACAAATAAATATGAAACCAAAGAATAAAGTATACCCTGATGTTTCAAATGGGCCCATCCATTGCTATTTACATTACCATGCATAAGGTATCACAGATATACATTGGTTTGTTTTTACAGACAAATGGCTGTTGAATTAAAAATATATCACCTAAAAAGATGTTTATAATGTTTAGAGGGAGGAGTTAGAAGAAAACATCTTTCTGAAAAATTAAATTTCCTGTGTGCTGAGAAACTTTATTTTGTATACATTATACAACACTTGACTGCATGCACTTTATCACCTTCAGTGGCTACCAAGTATCCATTTTCCACATGCATCTAGTTGCCATCTCTCACCTGGAGGAGCTCTCTCTCTCTCTCTCTCTCTACAAAGCTCATATGTTTCCTTTTCTGGTGGCCAATTTACCGACCACACTTTCCCTGCAAAAACGCCAACTGATTTCTCAGATTTCATTTTATCATAGGAAATAAAGAGAACTGGGAGGGAGATCATGAACAAGTCTGAATGAATTTGCTTAATCCCTGCAGACTGAAGGTGAAGGAACAGACCTCTTCAATTTGGAGCAAGAGGGCAAGAAGAGGAAAATGAAGGGAGGGCAGGAGTGTAGGGGAAGAGAAGGTGAACCTCCATGGGTTCTGCTCAGGTGCCTTACAGAATCTGGGGTCTTTCTGAGGTATATACAAATTTTAAATAATAATGGAGGAAACCGATAATACAGGAGAAATATTGTTAGGGAAGCAGAGGATAGACACAGAGGTGAGTGACAACAGGAAACAAGGTCAGTGAAGGACTATAATTATGTGGAACAACGGGGGGGGGGGCAGAAAGCATTGTGGGTAAGAAGAAAATACACTCGGAGAAAAAGAATGGAAGATTAAGAAAGGAACCAATTCCAAAACAAGAGAAGGCAGAGCCAGAGGAACACAAAGAAACATGGAAAAAAATCCATCATACCACACATTCCTCTCCTCGGGGCCACACATAACATGCTGCCACCCAAAAAGCATATTTAGGCATTCCTATGATCATTAATTAAGCACCCTTAGGAAAGCTCAACTCTATTCAAGATAAAGTCATAGTTTCTGCATCAAGGATTTTACAGACTAAGACCTTGTCTGTACTACACAGTTTTGTTGACAAAAGTCAGGGTTCGTCGACAAAACATTACACGCTCCAATGCCACTTCCGCCGACAAAACTCTTCTGCTTTGCTGGCAAAATAAATCCACCTCAGGGAGAAGCGTAGAGCTTTTCATGGCAAAGTTACATTGACAAAGAGCTGGTGGAGATACCGCGCTTGGTTATGTCACCGTAAATGGCCTCCAGGAGGTGTCCCACAGGGCCCATCCTGACCGCAGTGGTCAGTAGTTCAAGCTCCCCTGCCCTGCGCCCAGGCACCCACTCCTCCCCCTGCAAAGGCCCAGGAATTTTTGAAATTCCACTTCCTGTTTGCTCAGTGTGGAGAGCTCACACTGCATCTTCCCAGCTGATTTACTCTCCTGCTTGGAGCACACCTGAGTTGTTGGATCTGGTAGCACTGTGGAGAAAGGAGGCTGTGCAGACCCAGCTGTTGTAACTTCGATACCTACGCACAGATTTCTCACGTCTTGATGGATAAGAGATACAAACAGGACACGCAGGAGTGCGAAGACCAAGGAGCTGAGGTAGGCGTACCAGAAGGCAAGGGAGGCCAACCATTGCCCCACATTTCCTGGTGCCCTACACAGCTGCGTGCTGCTCCAGCGGCCAGCCCAATCCCCCAGCCCGTTGAGCTGGCCAGGAAAGCTGCCCCTGCCCTGCTCTGCTCTTCCCCAAAGCCCCCGCCCTGCCTCTTCCCACCCCTACTCTGCCCCAGCCCCACCCCCGCTCCACCCCTTCCCCGGAGCTACATCCTGGGGGACCGCAGCGGGGTCAGGCCCGTCCTGCAACCACCAGGAGGCAGGAAGTGGAGTGACCCAGCCCCAGCCTACTTCACTCCACCAGCTCATGCTGCCCCCTACCCCCCAAGCCTGCTCCTTCCCCCTCCTCCGCTGCAGAGGCCTGGGGCCAGCCTCCTTCCCCCCCCCCCCCCCCCCCGAGGGGCCTGCGTAGGGCACCAAAATGTCTAGGGACAGCCCTGACTGCGATCCACTTTGCCTTCCCACAACTCTTAAATTCAGAAGGTGATGATACCTACCCAGAGTGCACTGCTCTCACTGTCGATGCTAGAGCACCAAGTGTGGACGCGCACTGCCGACAGAAGGAGCGTAGTGTGAACATGCACAAATGATGTAATTATATTGGTTTTTGATTGTTGGCTTAACTTGCATTGACAAAAGTCTGGAGTGTAGCCAAAGCCTGAATCAGACAAAGAACATAGCTCCGATACATGAGAGACCGGCTGAGGGATCTGTCTGTCTGTCTATGGTATTTCCAGAGTTCCCCTCTGGTCCTTCTTTTCCTTTTATATATATGTTCATCCATCTATTAGCTGTGTAATCTAAGGGCTTGGCTACACTTGTGAGTTACAGCGCAATAAAGGAGCCCCGGGCGCACTAGCTCACTACCCATCCACACTGGCAAGGCACGTAGAGCGCTCTGTCTCCATGGCTACAGCGCTCCTGGTACTCCACCTCAGCGAGTGGAATAACATTTGCTGTGCCCCCACTGGAGCACCGCGGCGCCAGTGTGGATGTCCTGGTCTGTTAGTGCGTGCTGATTGGTCTCCAGAAGTGTCCCACAATGCCTGCGCTAGCCCCTCTGGTCATCACTTTGAACTCTACGACCCTGCCCTCAGGTGACCAACTGTCAGATCTGCCCTTTAAATTCTCTGGGAATTTTGAAAGTCCCCTTCCTGTTTGCTCAGCCAGGCGTGGAGTGCTCTCAGCAAATCTTTCCAGGTGACCATGTCTCCACGCAGCAGGTGATTCCCAGTATGGAGAAATGGTGAGGTGCTGGACCTCATCAGTGTTTCGGGGGAGGAAGCTGTCCAGTCCCAGCTGTGCTCCAACCACAGGAATTATGATATAGAATCATAGAATATCCGGGTTGGAAGGGACCTCAGGAGGTCATCTAGTCCAACCCCCTGCTCTAAAGCAGGACCCATCCCCAATTAAATCATCCCAGCCAGGGCTTTGTCAAGCCTGACCTTAAAAACTTCTAAGGAAGGAGATTCCACCACCTCCCTAGGCAACGCATTCCAGTGTTTCACCACCCTCCTAGTGAAAAAGTTTTTCCTAATATCCAACCTAAACCTCCCCCACTGCAACTTGAGACCATTACTCCTTGTCCTGTCCTCTTCCACCACTGAGAATAGTCTAGAACCATCCTCTCTGGAACCACCTCTCAGGTAGTTGAAAGCAGCTATCAAATCCCCCCTCATTCTTCTCTTCTGCAGACTAAACAATCTCTGTTCCCTCAGCCTCTCCTCATAAGTCATGTGTTCCAGACCCCTAATCATTTTTGTTGCCCTTCGCTGGACTCTTTCCAATTTATCCACATCCTTCTTGTAGTGTGGGGCCCAAAACTGGACACAGTACTCCAGATGAGGCCTCACCAATGTCGAATAGAGGGGGACGATCACGTCCCTCGATCTGCTCGCTATGCCCCTACTTATACATCCCAAAATGCCATTGGCCTTCTTGGCAACAAGGGCACACTGCTGACTCATATCCAGCTTTTCGTCCACTGTCACCCCTAGGTCCTTTTCCGCAGAACTGCTGCCTAGCCATTCGGTCCCTAGTCTGTAGTGGTGCATTGGGTTCTTCCGTCCTAAGTGCAGGACCCTGCACTTATCCTTATTGAACCTCATCAGATTTCTTTTGGCCCAATCCTCCAATTTGTCTAGGTCCCTCTGTATCCTATCCCTGCCCTCCAGTGTGTCTACCACTCCTCCCAGTTTAGTATCATCCGCAAATTTGCTGAGAGTGCAATCCACACCATCCTCCAGATCATTTATGAAGATATTGAACAAAACCAGCCCCAGGACCGACCCCTGGGGCACTCCACTTGACACCGGCTGCCAACTAGACATAGAGCCATTGATCACTACCCGTTGAGCCCGACAATCTAGCCAACTTTCTACCCACCTTGTAGTGCATTCATCCAGCCCATACTTCTTTAACTTGCTGACAAGAATACTGTGGGAGACCGTGTCAAAAGCTTTGCTAAAGTCAAGATACAATACATCCACTGCTTTCCCTTCATCCACAGAACCAGTAATCTCATCATAGAAGGCGATTAGATTAATCAGGCATGACCTTCCCTTGGTGAATCCATGCTGACTGTTCCTGATCACTTTCCTCTCATGTAAGTGTAATATCTTCGGGCAGATATCAAGGGCCATGCTGGAAAGGGGCCAGGACCGGGACGCACTGTGGTGCATGGTTAAAGTGACCCTTTAAAGGGCCAAAAGCACACTCCACAGTCATTCTGCACCGGCTCAGCCTGTTGTTGAACCCTTCCTTGCTGCTGTCAAGGCTCCCTGTATAGGGTTTCATGAACTATGGCATCAAAGGGTAAGTGGGGTCTTTAAGGATCACAATGGGCATTTCGACTTCCCCTATGGTGATATTCTGGTCTGGGAAAAAAGTCCCGACTTGCAGCTTCCTGAACAGGCCAGTGTTACGAAAGATGGGTATGTGATGCACCTTTCCGGGCCAGCCTGTGTTAATGTCAATGAAATGCCCACGGTGATCCACAAGCACCTGGACAACCATAGAGAAACAGCTCTTCCAATTAATGTATTTGGAGGCTAGGTGGGCTGGTGCCAGAATTGGAATATGCATCCCATCTATCGCCCCTCTGCAATTAGGGAAATCCATTTGTGCAAAGCCAGGCACAATGTCATGCACATTATCCGGAGTCATGGTTTTTCTAAGCAGGATGCGATTAATGGCCCTGCAAACTTGCATCAACACGATTCCAACGGTCAACTTCCCCACTCCAAACTGGTTAGCAACCGATCAGTAGCTGTCTTGAGTTGCCAGCTTTCAGATTACAATAGCCATCCGCTTCTCCACTATCAGGGCAGCTCTCAATCTCGTGTCCTTGCACTGCAGGGCGGGGGCGACCTCCTCACACAGTCCCATGAAAGTGGCTTTTCGCATCCGAAAGTTCTGTAGCCACTGCTCGTCATCCCAGACTTGCATGACAATGTGATCCCACCACTCAGTGCTTGTTTCCCGAGCCAAAAAGCAGCGTTCCCCGGTGGTGAGCATGTCCATGAATGTCAAACTCATGTCATATGTATTACTCGAGTCGATATCATCGTCGGAGCTTTCACTGTCACTTTAGATCTTAAGGAATAACTCGACTGCCAAACGTGACGTGCTGGTGAGACTCGTCAGCATACTCCTCAGCAGTTCGGGATCCATTCCCACAGACGGAAAGGGAAGACAGAGCGCGCAGTACAAAAACTGTTGAAAGATTGCTTCCGTCCACATTTGGCGCCAAGGGAATGCTGGGATGTCAACCGATGCATCATAGGGCATTGGGACTGGACCCAGAATGTCCCGCACGCTCCGCCTGCTTCCCACAAGCCACAGCGCCAGAATGGGAAGAGGTGCTCTGTGGGATAGCTGCCCACAATGCACCGCTCCCAATGCTGCTGCAAGTGCCGCAAATGCGGCCACACCAATGCCCTTGCAGCTGTCAGTGTGGACAGACTGCGGTGCTTTCCCTGCTGCGCTCTCCGAAGGCGGGGTTAACTCTCAGCACTCTACATCTGCAAGTGTAGCCATGCCCTAAGAAAGGCTTTGCAGAAAGCTTGAGATGGTGAGGAGTGTCAGAAGCCAATCATCTGAACTAAGGGAGGAAATCTAAGAAATTAGAAGTGTCAAGAAGGTGAGAATTGGGAACGGATGGATCCTGCCCTGTGTTCTGGTGGGTAGCACGCTGTAGGAGAACCAGGCTAAACTCTTGATGCTGGAGCACACTGGGGGTTTAGGGTGCTGTGTCTGAAAGCACTCAGTCTGCCTGAAAAGGAGGTGGGAGTTGGGACTGTGCCTTGTCTCGCTCATTAGTGACTATACAACTCAGCCTGCTCAGACAGCAGCAGCAGCAGCAAACAAAGAGCCGAGGAAGCTTATAATAATGTAGGGTTGTCAGGGTTCCTTCCCCACTCTGAACTCTAGGGTACAGATGTGGGGACCCGCATGAAAGACTCCCTAAGCTTATTCTTACCAGCTTAGGTTAAAACTTCCCCGAGGTACAAACTTTGCCTTGTCCTTGAACAGTATGCTGCCACCATCAAGCGTTTTAAACAAAGAACAGGGAAAGACCACTTGGAGATGTCTTCCCCCAAAATATCCCCCCAAGCCCTACACACCCCCTTTCCTGAGGAGGCTTGAGAATAATATCCTAACCGATTGGTTACAAAATCATCAAAGACCCAAACCCCTGGATCTTGGAACAATGGAAAAACCAGTCAGGTTCTTAAAAGAAGGATTTTATTTAAAAAAAAAGAAAGGTAAAAATCATCTCTGTAAAAGCAGGATGGAAAATACTTTACAGGGTATTCAGATTCAAAACACAGAGGATGCCCCTCTGGGAAAAACCTTAAAGTTACAGAAAACAGGAATAAACCTCCCTCTTAACACAGGGAAAATTCACATAAAACAAAAGATAAACTAATCCGCCTTGCCTGGCTTACCTATACTGGTTGCAATATTGGAGACTTGGATTAGGATGGTTTGGAGAAGATGGCCTCTCTCAGTCCCAAGAGAGAACCACCACGTAAACAAAGAGCACAAACAAAAGCCTTCCCCCCCCGCCAAGATTTGAAAGTATCTTGTCCCCTTATTGGTCCTTTGGGTTAGGTGCCAGCCAGATTAGCTGAGCTCCTTAACCCTTTAGAGGTAACAGGATGTTGCCTCTGGCCAGGAAGGATTTTATAGCACTGTATATAGAAAGGTGGTTACCCTTCCCTTTATATTTATGACAAGAGTCCATTTCTTTATCATAAACAACATTTCCGATCATTTCAGCTTTGTGTGTATAAATCATTAGTAATGTAAGTAAAACAGAGGAAAAGCAGGTATGCAAAGAATGGGGCTAAGTGAGGCAAATGTTTCATAAGGAGAGATGGTCTCCACAAGGCATAATGGCCACCTCCCCAACTGACTGTGTAAAGAGTTGTCACTTTGGATGGGCTATCACCAGCAGGAGAGTGAATTTGTGTGGGGGGGGTGGAGGGTGAGAAAACCTGGATTTGTGCTGGAAATGGCCCAACCTGATGATCACTTTAGATAAGCTATTACCAGCAGGACAGTGGGGTGGGAGGAGGTATTGTTTCATATTCTCTGTGTGTATATAAAGTCTGCTGCAGTTTCCACGGTATGCATCCGATGAAGTGAGCTGTAGCTCACGAAAGCTCATGCTCAAATAAATTGGTTAGTCTCTAAGGTGCCACAAGTACTCCTTTTCTTTTGACTGAAGAGTGACATTGAGCAGCTCCCATTCATCCCTAGCTTGTTAGCAGTATGATGGTCATGTCATGGAGCTTCCAAAGCATAATGTAGCACAACCAGGGGGACTGTTGTGGTATCTAAAAGGTAGGGCCCTTCCTATCCCAGTAGAGAAAAATAAAGGGAAAGCTTTGTGCTGTAATTCTTTTTCATACTTCATATCCTTTTCCATTTAACTTTTCCCTTGCCCTCTTCAGCTTTGCCAATAGGTACAGAATCAGCATCTAAAATCTTAATGGGTTCAGCTAAAACAGAAAGTAATTATTCAGAAGAGATTAAACATCTGACACTCTTTGGGGAGAGGAGGGCCCAGGTTCAGTAGGGAAACAACCCTACAAAATGTTTGTATATTGGAACAAAAGGAGGCATTCAGCTCCTTCAGTACAATCCCTTCAGAATTCCCCTGTGCATCCCCACATCTCCCCCATCACTTGCCAAAGCAACAATCAAATAAAATTAAGGTATTATTGTTTTAAAAATAAGTAAATGGTTTCTTCTACCTTTTTAATGTCCACCTCTTAGCATAACAAAGTTTTTCATAGCTTACTAATGGCTCCCTGTCACTAGTGCTGAGAACTATTATCACTGCTCTGCCCCTTCACATGGGCCTTTCAAACATCACTGTTTCACTTAATTCTTTCACCTCCTTCAGTTCAAATGCAATAAAAACCTTTCACTGGCTGACAACTAAAAAGGCAGAACAGCCTCCAACTGCTGTATAATTCAGGAGGGTTCTTTCTCATTTTAATTGGCTGCCTAATTGGAATGTTTATGGGTTCTGGGATAGCTTGGGCTGAAAAGGCAGGGTGAGCAATTATGTGCTCAGCATTCCTATCTGGCAGAGTTAATAGTTTAAAAAAAAAAAGAAAGGCAAAAAAAAAAAGCTAAAGGTCACTGGAATGCCATGTTTTTGTTCTCTAAGAAATACCTTGATTTGAAACAATGTAATCCCCACGTCAGAAATTATGTCAAACTGTGCTTATCCAGTAGCAAGTTTGAGCTTTTGGAAGCCTCTTTGCTCCTTTTTGATGTTAGCATAACATGAGGAACAGGAGGCTATCTGGTGGCTGTCAAGTTTATAACTGCTTGCGCTCTCACTGGCTGGAGATAAGGATGTAAGCAGAGCACTTGATGGACTTGATTAATTCTCTGGAAGGAAGGTTTGTCTTCCTTGGCTCGATGAATGACTTCATTCTAGTAGATGAGGTCACCCAAGTCAAGGCAATAAAGTTTCTGATATTCACATGAAAGCCAGTTTTCAAAGCTGCCAGCCCCTAAAAAGAGAATCACAAGTGTTTCCTCATTTACCTACATTATAGTGGCAGCATCCACACTACTATAGATAAGCCTGGTGTCTCTCCTCTCCAGCACAAATCTGTATTTTCAGTTGTATAATTAACTCCAGAGACTTGGTTAAAAACAAAAAAACTTTTTTGTTTTCAGAAACAAATATATTTGCAAAAGGATTTGCTGAAATAATAGCAGCAAGAAGAGGAGGAGGAAGATTGCTTTCCAGCCTGGATGCTATGTTGTTTGCATTCCTACTGGTCTTATGTGGTTTTAGTTTGAAATATAACTCTGCGGACTGTCCATCCACAAAGCAGACTAGATCTTTATTGTTTATAAATACATTATAAATACGTCTTAGGCACAGTTACACTTTTTAAACTAAATGCTTTGCAGACATAGTAACTTTTCCCACAGCAGTTTTATATACAGACCTACATTAACCTTACACTTTATCATTTGCATTGCTAGAAAATGATAAAACATTCTCTCAAGGAGCCAGTAAGGCTTACTGAGTAAAAAAAAAAGTATTTTTAACAAGTGTTTAAATACTAGACATAAGCACTGATCCCAAAGGATGGAATCCAGATTAATTTTGTGTCACAATTTGTCATATTTAGCAAAGCTCATTGGGGATTCATCATCAGGGTTCTTAAGGACACTTAGCTTGTGCTGGATCCTTTCCTTCCAGCAAGAGTGCCTGATCTCAGAGGAACAACATAGTTCAATGAATAGGGTACGGGATTGGCACTCAAGAGGCCTGGGTTTATTTCCAGCTCTGCCAGTGACATGGAGAGAATGATACTTATTTTTGTAAAGTGATTGAGATCTATGGAGAAAACGCAACACGTAAGTGACAAATCATGACAGCAGAAAAAGCAACCTATTCGTCTTCTGTTCCCCAGAGTGTGAAGTGTGGGCACAGCGCCATTCTCTCCCCCTTTTCCCATTGTGGACAGTAGGAGGCGTTGGGACTAGCTTAGGAGAGAAGGAAGAGTGGCCAGTAGGGAGACAGTCTTTTATTAGTAACTCCAAGCAGAGGGCGGAAAGATGCCCAGGGAAGTGGACTGGAGATCAAATAGGAGGTCATTTCTCCTCTGTCCCCACTGTTGTTGAGCGGTGGGATCCAGTGACTGAAACTCAACCAGGTATTTTGAGAAATAGGAGCATAGTGACTGGCACTCTACTAAGTGGAAATCACTGCCGGGTGAGCTCAGTAGTAAGACCCAGAGGATAGGACAGGAGATCTCGTGCATTTCCATAGCATAAGACAAACAGAGCTTATCTCCTAGACATGTTCCCTTATAGTCATGAGTCAATGGATGAGCTTTCCCCTTCCGTTCATGATAATAGAACACCTTTCTTGCAATTACTAACAGGGAAAAGTTAATATATTTATGTGTTTTCAGCTGTTCACTTCAATGTGTTTTCATACGGTCTGCTGTTGCTCTGTATCACTCATTACATTGCTCCCCCCAATTATGCTTTTCTCTATTACCTAAGTCCCCTGCTGTAAATACTTCCCTGCATCTTGGTTCTCTCCTTTTACCCTGCTTCCTGGACACTCTGCCCAGCCACACAGTCATTTTCTCCCCTGTTCCTCTGGACATATTGCCTATCAGCCTTGCTCTTTTCTCCCCAGGATATTCCTCTTCTGCAGGTGCTTGGCAGTTCCAATCCCTGTTTCCTCTCTTCTTATATAGCAATGGTCCCTATTAGAGGCTGCAGGCCTGGCTTGACATACTAAGGCTGGCTTCTTTTTCTAGCTGCTTTTATAGGCCTCCAGAGGTGAAATCCTGGTCCAACTGGAGCCAATGGCAAAATTCCCATTGACTTGACTGGAGCCAATGGCAAAATTCCCACTGACTTGATTTCGCCCCAGGTTTTCAATTGCCGTCTGGACACCTGTAGAAGCAGCTTAAAATAAATAAATCAATAAAAGAGGAAGAAAGTCAGCACCACATCTCACAAGCCAGCTTTCCACAGACTGCCAGCAAATGCTCCGCAGACCACAGTTTAGGAAACACTGGGCTGGACATATTTGCAGACCCTCAGAAATCATTTATTTCAGAAATAGCTTTCAGGAAGTTCTCTCAGAAAAAGAATGTCCTGAACCTCACAAATTAGCTGTGACCCCAAATTGTACACCCTGGAGTTTGTCTCCATGCGCGGTCCTATCAAATATACAACAGCTCACATAGTGGGGCCAATTTTGCAATTTTAAGAAGTTCTCCAGTAAATAATACCTGCTTTTCAAATAATTTGTGTTCATCTTTACCTCATAGATTATAACAAGACAATAATGGGAAACTCACAGGAAAGCCTAACTGCACAAGGAAGCCTGATTGCACAAGGGCCCAGATGAAAACTAAGATCCTAAATACCTTTGAGGATCTGTGCCAAGATGTCATTTTCTGGGCAAAGGAGGTTCAGAGAAACCCACACATTTGATAAGTATCCAACTTGTGGGTGCGTGTGCAAATCAACGATATACTGAAGTACACTCGTCTTGATACTTCAGATTTAAACCTAAAATTTAATAATTAAAAAAATAAGCAGAGCTAAGGCAGAAACTCTTTGCTTAATGCCTCAGTGATGGGCTACAGGGGAGGTATATCTCTAAAGTGACTTTATGTGCTGTCAAAAGAACAAGACAGAGTTTAGACCCTATGAACTTCCCTTGCTTCATGACTTTAAAGTAGGAAAAAAATAATAATGAAACACATTGAAGATGTTACTGTAACCATGTTTGTCTATGAAGTTGTTGCAAAAAGCTTGAATGAACTTGACTTAGAATCATAGAAGATTAGGGTTGGAAGAGACCTCAGGAGGTCATCTAGTTCAAACCCCTGCTCAAAGCAGGACCAAGCCCAACTAAATCATCCCAGACAGGGCTTTATCAAGCCGGGCCTTAAAAACTTCTAAGGATGGAGACTCCACCACCTCCCTAGGGGGATAACCTTAGGGGGATAACCTTCAGAAGAATCTATTTCAAAGGTTCACTAGACTATAAAAGAGAAGGGCAAAGAACCCCCAGTTATCTTTCACCTAAGACAACAAAGGAACCAAGCAGTTTAGACTTTCTGGGAGATCCTGATCCAGGGGTGGTCACCCGTCTTGCTGGAAGGTAGTATATTGAGAATCCTACCTTGAACCAAGACTGTGGTTTTGTTAAGTCTTAGTCTCTAGAGAGTGTTTTTCACTTTGATTTCTTTGAAACCATTTCTAACTCTATCCTTTATACCTGAACCCACTTAAAATTCTGTCTCCTTTTGTTAATAAACTTGTTTTACTTTTGATCTACATCAACCCAATCATGTGTGTGAACTGATGTGATTGTTAACCCCAGTTAAAGTGATAAGCTGTGAAGTTTCTCTCTTTAGAGGAGCAAATGAACCTTATTATTCCTTTGCATGGTCCAGGAAAGAGCTGGACATTACCGAGCACATGGCTTTGGGAAAATTCAGGACTGCGGGGTGTTGGGGTCATCTTGCCAGGTGTAATCAAAACTGGTGGAGGTCAGTGTGTGGCTCCGGTGTAACAAACAGGCTGCTGGAGTCAGAGCTGCTGGTCCAGGGTTGCTTATCACACAGACAATCAGCGCAGGCTCGTATGCTGGCTGGGAATGTCCCAACAAGGGAGCTACAGCAAGAGAGAACTTTAAGGCACCCAGGGCTACAGGGCAGGTATGACACAACCCCTGGACTGATCTGGTACAACACAACCCCTGACAGAACATGATACTGGGTTCAGGGAGAAAATTCTCCATTTGCCAGGTTTTTCCATTACAGGATTATTATTTTTTTGTACTTTTCCCTGAGATATTGACAATGTCTATGACAGGTTACTGGACCATTAGTCTCATCAGGTAGAGCAGAACCTAAAATTCCATTTAACGTAACGCTATTGTGAAACATTTTGAGAAGAATGCTGACGCCCTGCCTAATCCCACAGCATTTGGGAGCTTTTAAAAAGGGTATGGACACTGCATAGCATTTCGTGTATTCACCAAGAAGAGAATGGTTGTGCACAAAATTTTCTCATATTTTTCCTCAGCCCCCATTCCAGTTAATCTGAGTAGCATCAAATTATGTTTCATAGGGAGTTTATATGTACAATTCTATTATAAATAAAACACTATTCTCCAAATCTCGCAGTTTTGTGACAACACTGAAAAGTCCCACACTCAAAACTGAAAATTGTCACTTTCCAAATCTGAGCATTGCTTAAAGGGGTAAATAATGTGAAAGAAATCTGCAAGTGTAAGCAGGGAAAGGCCTCAAGAGAAGGATACAGATAGATGCTCCTATGTGAGGGTTCAAATTCTCTCCATGAGAAAGAGCTTCTATGAAGTTATAGATTTATACACTTCTATTAGACACTTAATGCATGGTAATTTTTACTGACAACAGAGACTGCATTTACTGCATCGTATGCTATTTATGCATATGACTGTTCACTTAAAGAAAGATGTGCCCTGCCTTCTTTCTTCATAATGGTTGTCTCTGACATCTTGACCATCACAGGGTGATCTTTGCAATGATATATGTTAAGTATAAATATATAATAAAGTGAAATTTTTGGCTTGTAAAAAAATAAATAAATCAGAAATTGATAACACATTCAGAGGAAAAGTCAAAATGACCCTTAAAATATGAAATGCATAAACACATAGCTTTGAATTTACGCTACTTAGCATCACATTAAAATATTCAAAATATAAATCAAAATTCAAGAGTATAAGTAATATTCAATTTCAAATTTATGGCATTTTAAAATAAGGTGATTTCCTCAAATGTGCAATAAATCTGGGTTTGTGGAATTGCACGTGCCATCTTAGCATGACAGTTGCTTTATCTACACAGTCCATTGAAGCCTAGTCACTTTATATAATCTGAATTCACAAATCAACTGTCGTCTTCACTTCACTGATTCATTGCTGATGGGGCTTTCACAAGGTAAAAAATCCTTTCCAAGTTGACAAGAGTAATAAATGGAGAGGTGAGTACTGCCTATCCATCCTGCTGTTCTATTGTACTGCCTATAGTGATACATGGCAGAATAAGCTCATAAACCAACCTCATCTTTTGACCTCTGCAGAGTAAATGGAAACAGTAGGGCATTTATGATGATGACTGTATTTAAGGACCAATAATGACTAGATAAACCTCTGAAATCTAACTAGCCTAACAGATCAGGTGGGAAAAATGATGCCTTTGCATCGTGTTAAAGACACAAAAAATGCATTAAAAGTACAACCACAAACCTTTTTTTAAAACCTAGATTGCTTCAGTTTAAAAGGTCTTTTAATGATACTATACATGCAACAACGTTGAGAGACATTGATACAAATGCCCAAATGCATCACCCGACTGCGGTTTTTGATTTCCCAGATTTAGGTAAAAAACAAATATGGAGGTACCAAGCAATGGAATCAGGATGGTGTGGGGCCTCTGTAGCTATATTCTGTCAACTTTTAAAATCATCAAAGGCTAAACCTATTTGTCTTTTTGACCATGCAGTTCCACTGGAGAGTGGGAAAAACAGCTCAAAAGCCAACATGGGTTTGCTAAATCTGAAAACACCAAGAAACAGAACTTGAACTGTTCGATGCAAATGTATTTCAGGACAAATTGGCAGTCTCTCTGAAAGGTGGGAGGATTTGTGCAATATCCTGAACGACAGCAGCAAAACTTGCAAGCATTGAACTCAATCTGTACTATCTCCTCATCTAAAATATCAGTGGGATCCCAAGGTCAGAGAACACTGAGACTTCAGTATTAAGGAAGCATGATAATCAATAAGTGATTCCAGTTTGAAGTACTGCATTGAAAAGAACAGTTAAATGGTTTCTTGATATCTCTATTTCTGTATCTAGTAGGAAATTTTTCCTTCAGATAGGTGGGAGAGTAAGTTAGTACTCATTCCAACACAACAAAGGATTATTCTTACTTTTCTCGAATGGGATAATTATATATATAATTTATATAAATATATACATTTTTACATTATATGTACTTCAAGTTTCAATGCCATCCCATTTATTGTACACACCATTATGCTTTAATAATGCATATATCATCCCTTCAGTATCACAAAGATTGGATCATAATTTAGAAAATCATATGTTAAAGAGTCTCAAGCTACATGCAACAGTAGATAATCATTTAAATCCTTTGGAATACATCATTCAAAATCCGATAAGGTAACATCAAAGGACCTGATCCAGTTCCCATTCAAGCAAATGGAAAAACTCACACTGCTTCAGTGGGAACTGGAAGACCCAATCCTGCAATAGCATTTATCCTGGTGCACACTTATAGTCTGAGAAATCCCATTGAATTCAGTGGATCCCTTTACTAGGTCAGGTGCTAATACTCTCTATTTCATATACAAACTTTAGCAAAGCAAGGGTAAGAGATTTTTGAAATAACATTAATAACAACACTAATAATAACAACAGCAATACTAATGCAAAATGTATATTAGCCAAAATATAGTAAAATAGTAATCCTGTGGATGAGAGTTGGATATCCAGCTACTATGTTCTTCAGATGCTTTTTGAGAAGAATTAAGTCTAAAACCGTATTCTGATGTTCACATTTATTGGAAGATTGCAGTTTTTCCACAGACTATTTGCCAGCCTATAAACAAACAAGTTCACCAGTGGGATTCTTAAAAGTAAGAATTCCCAGACACTTGTGGGAGCAGCCTTTTCCCATATTGCCAGAAGCTTCTGAGAATAGGACACAACATGTCCCCATACTTAGCCCACTATAGCAAAGTGAACACTCTGGACACCAAATTGTAACTCGCTTATCTCCTTAGCACAGAATTAAAGAAGAATCAGAGCATCATGTCAAGATGTTAACAGATGAGGTATTGCACCCAGAAGGAAGGTCCAGCAGTTAGGATGCTGACTTGGGATCAAGGAGACTACAGTTCAATTCCCTCCTCTGCCACAGACTTCCTGTGTGATCTTGGACAAGTCTCTTAGTCTCTCCATGCCTCAGTTGCCCATCTGTAACTGGACACCTCACAGGAGTGTTGTGAGATTAATATAAAAGAACATAAGAGGCTCTGATACTTTGGTAATAGGGGTCAGATAAGTAACTAAGACAGACAACAAACCAATTAAATGGATCACCTAACAGTCCTTAAATCAAGCACCATTAAATTAAACAAAGTACTGAATTAAGCTTTTCCAAAATCAGGCAAGAGAACATTCAACTGTAGGGTTGGTCAGAATGTGGGGGAAAGAGGTGTAAGCAGAGTCAGGATGAGCTCCACCCTTACATCTGGTGGTGAGGTGTGGCAAGTTGTGGAAAAGAACTTCAGGGGCTGATCTCATTTGCATAGGCACACCCACCCCACCTAGAATGAGTCCATAGCTGCCCAAATGGTCACTTTGGATTTTGTGGGATCCTCAGTGTCTCTGTTATTGGGGCAGGAAGAATAAATTGTTATTATCCTGATTATGGGAATCAAGGACAGTGGAACTGTACTCGGACTTTTGTTATGATGGAGGGACTCGCCATCAACAAAGTAGCACTTGCTAGGCAAGGGACATGGGTTCCAAAACTCTGTGAAGGGAAAGAGGCTGGAGACAGATATTAGTACCTGATGGTGTGGGCCCCTTTGTGAGGGCTGAAACATCAACTGTACTGCAGTCTCTCTCCAGTGTGGAACATCAGAGCTAATTTTGGGTCTATTAGGAGTCTAGCTACAGGTGTTGAGCTGAATTCACTTTGGCCTTATGGTGCACCAGCACTGAGGCTCCCACTACTACAAGCTGAAATCACTAAAGAGCTGAAATCACTGAGCACTGTATTAAGTAGTGGGGAGCCTGAAGATCTATTGCAGAGTGGAGCAGTTCGTGGGACAGCTGGAGAGACTGGTGGAGCAGTTCATGGGACGGCGGGAGCTGCTTGTGGGATGTGGAGCAGTTTGTGGGATGGCTGGTGGAGTGAATCAGAGTGAAGCCCTGTGGAGCTGCGGGGCAGTCAGCTTCAGATCACGTAAGGTGCCCCTTAACTCTTCCCCCGCCCCCACACACACACACACTTTCACCCAGTCTGGGGAGTAACAGTCTGCAGATGAACTTCTGAACTCTGGGGCTGGACTTTTGGGTTGTTGGACTTTTTTGGACTTTGGCTGATATTTGGGTTGTTGGACTCAAGAACCTGAGGGAAAGGACATGGCCCAATTTTCTGGGGTGGGTCTTTGCTCATGGTTTGGTTGATTAACCCTAGTTGTGGTGTTCTCCCAATTTAATGCTGATGTCGTTTACCTCATGTTATTAAAGATTCTCTGCTACACCGAGACTCTGTGCTTGCGAGAGGGGAAGTATTGCCTCTTTGAGGCGCCCAGGGGTGTGTGTAAGATTTTCCCAGGTCACTAGGTCGGGGCTCGAGCCAGTTTTGCATTTGCTTTGATGAGAGGGAACCCCTGTGTGCTGAACCCGGCCCTGGCTGCTATCAACTCAGCCTGGCAGAAGGGTTACAGAGGTAAAGATCCCCCCTCCTCCCACACACACTTTGCTATTGTTATGGGTATAAAAATCCTGTGTCTTGATATTATAAGGTAAAAAAATAACATTTATGTGGTGCCTTTCATTCCAAGGAATATAAAAATATTTAAATTATATACACACACACACCACCACTTAAATGCAGCCATCTCAGGTGTGGAAGGTGGCAACACAGAATTATGCAGAACAGTGAGGTGGAAGGACTCAATAGATCTGCTCTACCGGATAAACCAATGGGGGACTTAACTGTCAATAAAGAAATAGTCATGACTGTAATTGAATTCCTTGTGGTTTTGTAGGATGAAGAATAAAAAAAAATCTGGAAGAAAGAACACTATAAAATACAAAGGAGAAAAGTACAACCATCTCCAATCTTTTCAGTGCAAAAATCAGCATCTGGGTGAGGAGCAGCTGTTAAAGCTGAACCAAGTCAGGATTAAGGTGATGTTAGTGTCAAGGGTGAAGTTCCTAGAAGAACTATAATGTCCACCATTATTAAGCTCATCTGCCCTCGGGTTGTTAAACTGACCAGCAACCTGGATCACCTTTTCCAACCTTAGAAGTCCAAGGAGCCATAGTAACATCACTTTCATGTTTGAGTGGCCAGAAGACTGTGCTCAATCAGACCAGACACATGCCAGTCCCAACGTTCCTGAACTCCACACACACAATTATTCTAACTCAGTATGAAGCCATATGTGTTGAAAAAAGTGCCGATATATTTTGCATAAATATATAATGAGCATTAAAAGTAAATCATTAGCACCCGGTAAATGGATCCACTAAGTGCTAAGCCCATCTAGTTAGGAACACAGGTTGTTATAAACACATTATACTGGTACTATGCTTTCTCCACTGACTCCCTGCTGAATTTTTTCTCAAAAGCCGTACGTACAACAACAAAAATAACGTTATTTTGACAAAGGGCTGTGGAAGCAGTGTTTGGATCCAAATTAGGTTTCAACTATGGTTCAGGTTCTGAGTTCAACTTATAAGTTAGGTAAGAGCTAGCATTCAGGCATAATGTTAAAAGTTCATGAACAGGTCTTACATGATTTCAATCCAGGACAGGTGAAATCTCACAAGATCGCCTTAATTCAACGAATTGCTGCCATCATGCAAATAGACTCTGTTATTCTGTTGTTGCTCAGAAGCAGTCTAATTTTCACCTGCTGCCATGAATGGGCTCTGAGCACATATTAGGTTGCCTCCCAGCTTTCATATGTCACCAGCTTCCACTGTTAAGTTTACTTGCCAGTAAACCACTTCAAGAAATTCAATTGATAAAGTGTTTCCAAGGGGAGAAAAGGGAGTTTTCCTCCAAGATTGCTTCTCATCATGTATATATATAAAAACCAGTTGCTCATACAGTACAATTACTGCACGTGGCCTACTTGGACTTATTTGGAAAGTCAGGTGTTCTATTTCCTAATTAAATTATTCAACAACACATTGATTATAAAGCATTCTGGTAAAACCTAATTAAGAGTGTGATTTGATAAAGCATATTCTGCAGTTTTAGTTTACATTCCCATATGAGTGAGAGTGTATGTGGGGGAAAGACATCATTATTCCATGCTTTGCACATGTTGGGCTTCACAGGTTTTTCTTTCCCAGAGCTGATTTTGAACGGTGTAGAGAAGTACTCTAGGTTTAGATCATATCAATTCATTAACGGCTGGCAATGTTCAGTTCTGATTTTTTTAAAAAAAACCTTAACAAACCTAATAGAAATGCATCATGAAAAGAGCACTATTTCAAGAGTTGGCCCCTGTTCAAGCTGCATATGGTCACATAATCTTTTAAAACGCATGATTCAAGTCTCAATTTAATTATGTAATAGCACAAATGGAATTACACTGCGGATGAAGTGCAGTACTTCAGCTCAGACACATACTGGAGTTGTGTGACTGACCCAAGCTTATTTCATTTGGTCATTGTATTATAGAGCTTAATTTGAATGCAAGTGAACATAGCTAACAACAACTCAAATATGGTATGTTCTTTTCAGCTAAATTATAATCCTTGCCAGTCTGGAATCCCTTATGGTGATAATTTATCAGGCAGTTTACAAACATGACCACAATACAGTATTAACAAGTGCTTCACAGGGATGCATTTGATTTACCACAGGTATTCTTGTACATGCTTAAAAATTTAGGTATGTGTTTCTAAACCATTTTTGTGCGCGCGTGTTTAAGTTGATTATGGAAGGGCTCATACACACATCGCTCAGAGGGGCGGGGAGAAGGCAAGAGAAGAGACCCAGCGCACAAGCAGATACAGAGCTTGTAACCACAGTGCAGTGTAGTATTCCACAAGCTCCCCATTTGTGGAAACAGCTGGTCAGCCTATACGTTTCTATTGGCACCCGTCATCACAGTAACTGCAGCAACTCTCACCTTCCACATAAGGGAGATCAACGACAGGGAGGGCATCGCTATCTTCTCTTACCTGTTCTCCACCTCGCCTCTGGACATAAATGCGTGCGCACGCACACACATACACACACACACACCCCTGCGTCAAGCACCCTTTACATTTAGTATGTTGGTCAATGATTGTCATCAGACCTGTTAATTGCCCCAGATCAACTCCAACAAAACAACTTGGCTCTTCACTTGTTGTGTAATTTTGCTTATACTCAAATGCATAGGGAAGGAGGAGAGAGGAACAAGCGGGGAAAAGAAAGCTGTGAAGCTGATTTTCACATACTCCGTAGCTGGGTAGCTCTTAACTTTGTGTTCTGGATTACAAGAGAACTTCCTGCAGGAATTCTTCTGCAATAAAACTGTTTGGATTTTTTTTTTAAATGAAAGGCAAGACTTTGGAGAACAATTCAGAAACCTGTCCATACCCTCTAGCTAGTCCTGCAAGAGCATGCCCCAGAATTGGGAAACACTGCATCAATGATTGTGATGTGCTCTGATTCTATAATAATGGAGGGACCATATAGAGCAACACAGGCAGGTTCTGCTCAGTAGAGATGAAGCATCCCCCCAATCTCTTCTCCTAGATATCATCTTTATGTTCAGGGATACACCTCTTGTTGATGGATCAGTAAGAGAAGCAGTGTGAGCATGGCCCTGGGACAAAGACAAGAAAGTGAGCTTCTTCTGGGCACAGGGCTGGATGAAAAGCCGACTTGGATTTTTGGACAAGGAAACTGCCTCCTGTTTTTTGTTCTTCCTGTTTTCCTCTTGTGCAGAAATGGTGTACATTCTTTGTAAATAAACAAAGAAATGCCTTACTTGTATTATCTATTTCTTCTCTTAATGGGGTGGGAGGGGACCCAACAAGACCTCAGATATGACCATATTGTCAGACCCACAGGCAACATATTGCCCCACTGTGCTATACAAACCCATAACAAAAAACTTTCCCAGCCCTGAAGAATTTACAATCAAATTATGCAAGAGATTTGAATACCTGGTAAAGAGAAGCCACGACTGAGAATTAGCAGGTGCAAGGATTGAGCACATTGGCAAAGCTGTTTGAAGAAACTTCCACAATACACAGCCTGCACATTCCTGGTTCAAGTCAGAGATATTAAACCCTCACTTTCTTAACCACTAATTTAACCCCAAAGCTTAAAGAGACCCCCCCCAAAAGGCCAGGATAGCACAGCATGTAGAGAGGGGGCTGCGGCTCAGTCTTTCTTGCTGAAGAAATGGCATTAAGAGGTTTCAGAAGCACTCACAATTTTTGCACCCAGGGCAGCTGATAATTGTGAGTATAGCAAGGGCCAAATCCAGCGTAGCAAGGGCAAGAATATTCTCATTTACAGTTCACCTCAGAGGAGAGCCTGGCACTAAAGGTGATCCGAGCTGAAAGAAACTTAATTCCACACCCATAACATTCCTCGAATATGGTTTCTGCCATTTTAGCCACAGACTAAAATTACTTTGCAAACTGTGAAAATTTGAAAAAAATATGGTACCACTATAGAGATCATGATTTTTTATGAGGTTTTTCATTGTTCAGCATGTTTTAACAAAAATTTTGCACAAACATATTTCGCTATGGTGCATTAGACTTCACTCTTCAAAGGGTTTATCCATCTCTGATGGGCTGATCTAACCTTTACAAGCAAGAGGAGTGCCTGGGCAATATTCAAGGGTGTTGATTCTTTCAAATAGGAGCCATTTAAGCAGAGAGGGGGGTACGGGGAAATAATCAGGCTCAGAGAATTTAATGTGGACATTTTCAACCTTTTCCTTCTCTTCTTTCTCACCTGATGAGGCATTTACCTTCTGAAGGCTCTGCATGTGTATTTCAGGTTTGAAAACACATGGAACTGGGTCCAGAAACAAGCAGAGAGAACTAGGGTAGAGCTTTGACCCACAGACCACCCACAGGGCTCTGCACTCGCAGAAGACTTTGTGGAAGACCAAATACAGGACATTACAATAGACTAACCTGGGAACAACAAAAGTGCAGATGACTCATCAGGGCCATCCTTAGGATTTATGGGGCCCTATGCAGAATTATTAAACTGGTGCCTCTCCGGAGGAAGACTGCACCAGCCAGCTGTGGTGGGAGCCTGCAGGAAGGGTAAGAACAGGGACTGGAAGAGGTGTGGCGGGGTAGACACTAAGACCCAGGGGTACCCCAAATTTTTGGGTGCCCTACACAGCCGCGTATGTGGCGTATGCCTAAGGATGGCCCTGTGACGAATATGGGGTCTACCTTAGAGAAGAATGGTTGAAACTTCTCGGCCAGCTTAGACGACAAAAAGAAGGTGCTGTAGCTACCTGGGATTAGCAATGGATTCAATGGAATCCTGAAGCTGAAAATTATCATGGTGAAAGATAAGCAAACATCCTCTGCAGATGGAGCAGAAAATGCTTCCACTCGTTCCTCCAAATTCTCCCCCCAATGAAATTGCCATCTCAGGCAAATGAAGATACATAGTTTGCCTTAATATAGATTCTTTGGGTGGGGGGTGGGGTCAGACACCAAGAAAGTAACGGAGGTGATAGAATGTGGGTTAGATGACAACACTGAGCATCGTCAACATAGTGAGGATACGGCAGCCCAAATGTCTTACAGTTTACACCAGTATGAATAAGCAGCTGAGCCCCTGGGGAAGATGAACAGTTACTTAGTGCTACCATGTGGTATCTCAAAGTGCTCAACAAATACTAATTAATTAAGTCTCAGCCTCCCTCCCACCGCCTTTTGGTCAAGCATGTGTACACAGAACTCATTTTATAGATGGGTAAACTGAGGCACCAAGGGGCCAAAATGATTTGTCCAGGTTACACAGTCAGTAAGAATGTGACCTAGACATTCCACGCTCCCAATCTTGTGCTGTAACCACTAGACCACACTTCCCTCACCAATGTGCAAATATATTCTCAGCTCATCGCACATTGCTATGTACTTAGCACTAGTTATATGCCATCTTAATTTTGAACATGGGAGTATTCATATGGGACTTCCCTTTTCTATAAAAGTTAATCTTGTGCATAACTGTTGGCAGGACTGGGGCCTTAAACACTGTGATTAAACTAAGTCTATAGTTGAAAGGCAAATTAAAATAATCTCAAAAACTGAAAATGTAGATAACTTATAATGTGCAGTAACATCAACATAATCAAATTCTTTTTGTTTATGTGTGATCCTATAACCACTGAGACTTTTTTAGTCACTTTCAAAAATGCCTGAAATTTCCTCTGTAAAATTAATGCACAAGATCAGAAAACTCTACCTTAGCGAATACAAAAGGCCACTCGATTAGCTACAAATAAAAGCCCCTCGAGCTAAAATGAATACGGTTTAAGCGACTTCAAATTATTTTCCCGCCCGATAAAGCCATTATCACATTTACAGCGTTTACAATGCAGAACTACAGTCCTTTGATCATCTTATAAAATTAATTGATCTTGCTTATCTATTGTACTATTTTAAATCATTTTAATTGAGGGTATTAGGAGAAGTAATGGTAACAACCAATGCATTTATTAGCTACTGACGTTCAAGGCAGCAATGCCATTTTCATAATCTGAATTTCTCGATAGCAAAATTCCATTCTTAATGGAATTTACATATAGATCACCCCTAGCCACAAATAATTTACTGTTACTTTAAGTCCTAAAGGACAGGCAGAAAAACTGTGAAAAATCACTCCAGCCATACTTAATTTTAATTATTCTTTTAAATCAGATAGAAACCCTGAAATTAAATTCTCATAATTAAATAGAAATTAAAAGTTTCTAAAAGCCTTATTTTCAACTCCAATTTTAAATGCAAATGACCACGTAGGAGAATAAAGTTTTTCCCCCTTAAAAACTGTGGGTAATATTCATCTACAGTTCATAGCTAGCCACAAAATTCCTTACTAGGCCCACACCACCTGATCCTATAGAACTCCTAATTTAGGCAAATGCTTCACAAGAAGGGTCACAGCAAGCATTCGCAGTCTCAAATTTCTAGGCCTACAGCATGGCTTCTTCTAATGCCTGGAGAAGCTCACTGGGTCTACTGGAAAGAAGAGCTCTCCACATTTACTTGGTAGATTACCTGCTCCAGATGGCAAACACAGTACCTGTAGCATTTAGATATAGTGCACATTGTTACAGTTAAGGTAAGGACTTTCTTTCCTTCTTAAAATGGGTTTTGCCTGGGAACAGTTCATCAGTCATAAAGCACAACCTTTATCAGTACTAGCAGACAAAAAATGAAGCGTCCAACATGTCAAATCAACACTAGTGTTAAATCCCCTTTGGAAATGTGGATGACTATATTTAAGTATAGCTAATCATCTGGCTTACCCTTACAGTTGGATGTGGGCTCTAGGACCCTGTGAGAGGTGAGAGGGTCGCAGAGCCGGAACGTCTACACCACAGCTAAACAGTCCCTTAGCCCAAGCCCTGCAAGCCCAAGTCAGCTGGCTTGGGCCAGGCATGGATGTCTAATTGCAACGTAGACATACTATATGATGCCACCATCATAACACAGAACATTTTTTCCATCTTTTCTCAGCCCAAGGTCTTAGGTAGGACAGAGAAGCATTTGGGGAATAGGAAGGCAAAGGGGTAAGTGGTGGAGACTTAGGAACAGTTTAGATAAACTTTACTTTAAAGGAACTAAATGGGCTTGTAGAAGGGCAGTTGAGTAGGGCTATTAAGATCTAGATACAAATTAAAAACAAAAAATTAAACTAGGAAGACTTGTGCCAGTTGATACCCTGGCATCTTGCTTTTGTGTCATATACTTTTCCAATCACCCTTCCTGTGCTTTCTTTGCAGACTGTAAGCTCTTCAAGGCAGAGGCTTCATCTGTAGTGCACCTAGCACATTTTGAGGGCGGCTACCATTTAAAAGAACCTGTTAATATGAGCGATAAGAGCTTCCAACCTCTCAGAATAGTTTTGTTTCCAGATTTTTTTCCCCTCGGTGAGACAGAAATGAGTTGAAAAACAGGCTACTGTATCCTAATACAGTTTAGGTACAGGTTGAACAGAGGATTATTAAACAGAAAACAAAGAGCATTTTGTGACTTAGAAGGGTAGGACTCCAGCAAACAACTCTGTGCTCAAATTCTTAGCCAGACTGTTTCTTCCTTATGCATTTCTTGCAAAATGTTCCATCTCACGGCTATCCCTACACGAACAAAAAAAAAAAGTGTGTTTATACCTCGGGATAACTAATGCATATTAGCTATGCCACTGTAAAAAAATGGTAGACGCAAGGTACTTTATTTTTTTACCATGTGGTAAAATAGATGTGATTAACTCTGGGCAGGAGAGTATGGTGCTGACCTCACAAACTCTACAAGTGCCTTGTCTCCACTTGGGATTTTATAGCAAGATAACTATTGTGAATTTGTTATCTCTCGCTGACTTTGTGTCAATGAAGACAAAGCCTTAGTTGCAAAAGACACGTCTTACGGGCCTTATTTTAAATGCTAAGCATGGTTCTGGGGGTTGAACAAATGAGTTCTCATTGTTTATAGCTGCCTTGCAATATGAAAGGAAGCACACTCAAATTCAATGACCCTCTCAAACACAAGAGCTAAATGACAGGTTTAGGAGTAGCAGCCATGTTAGTCTGTATCCGCAAAAAGAAGGAGGAGGACTTGTGGCACCTTAGAGACTCAGCGTCCGATGAAGTGAGCTGTAGCTCACGAAAGCTCATGCTCAGATAAATTGGTTAGTCTCTAAGGTGCCACAAGTACTCCTTTTCTTTTTACAAGAGCTAAAGTGTCTACTGTTAAAGGCCCATGAAGCTTAAAAGCACTTATTACTTCACCTAAGTACTTGATTAACTGAGGTAAGTACACTGGCAATGGTTCTTATCCTCTTTTGCTGTTTCCAATCTCACAGAATACCAATCTATTTGAAATTAATCCCAAAATACAATTTACTCATTAATCCAAGGATACTATAAACCATAGCTTTTTATAATCATACACATTTCTCATGATGGTTCAGATATAAGCTTCACTCAGGAAAGACACAGGTGGAAAGTGGAGAAAATCCACTAGTCTCACTTCCAAAAGCAACATGGAAAAATTAGACTGGCCTAAACCATTCTGTTTGTTTCCAAGCAGCAAGAATTGCAATGAAATAACTAGTTTTGGAACCTTAATATGTCACTTCTCATGCTGGGAATTTCAGGCATGTGGAAATGTAATCTGTAGCGTTAGTAGACTGTATTTTGCAATAGTACCTCTAAGCACAATACATATTCCATTGCAAGAGATTTCCTGTGCGGGGGAGAAAAGAACAAGCAAACAGCAAAGCAGGAACAAATCTCAGACCAGAAAAAGTACTGTATCACCAGTATGACAAATCTGGATTTATGCCATGATACTAAATCCAAATAAGTGTGCTTTGTCAGAGTAGTTAAAAGAACCCCATCTCACTGTCCTGCCAAACTTCTGTACAGGAATTGACCTGAGGCTAGTAACAGTCATGACATGCCTCTGATGTAATGTGCCTTAATATAGCCTTGAAGTTGCAGGCTTGTAAAGGAATAATGTGAAATTCAGTCAGACAGCTATATACACATGGTTCTCTTTTTACATTCCTTGACCAAGGGACCTGGTATCAACTAAAACAAAAAGATGTACGAGAGATTTAGTCTGCTTGAGATAAAATTCAAGCACTCTCTTAAAAATGCTGTTTGCAGAGAAAGGATTTGCTAGGAAAGATAACAAGCCATTGGAAAAATACTGATAGGATGATTTACTTAAGGTAGAACGCCAACACTAATTTTAGCAGGAATTTAGGGTGAGCCCACAGCACCAACTTGTACTTCTGAAACTCAGTACTTGGTGGATTAGTCACTAGACCCTGAAGCATAATCTCTCTGTAAGTTGAAATCATTGCCACAGGCATTGAAATCTTCTGCTGAAGAAATGCCATCTCACAGGTGTCAATTGGTTCAAAGGGAGGTTCCATCAGCTTTGTAAAGACCACATTATTAAATAAGAACATTTGGGAGGCTGTTTAGTGGGAGGGTTGCAAGTAAGTAGTACCATCCCTTAAAACCAGCTCACCAAGAGCTGAATGTAGGCTTGAGAAAGACTTCCTTGAACATTGTTCGACCCTCATACCACGCATGTGGCCTTGGTAGTGATCTAGGGTGACCAGATAGCAACTGTGAAAAAACGGGACGCGGGGAGGGGGATAATAGGCACCTATATAAGAAAAAGTCCTCAAAAAGGGACTGTCCCTATAAAAACGAGACATCTCGTCATGCTATAGTGACCAACTAAGCCAGTCTGCTATTGCATTCTCTTTGCCAGGAAATGGATAATTAGGAATGTTGTACTGGACAGTGTTCAATCCATACCCTGAGGTCTTTCTGACATAGTAGATGTGATGTTGTCGCTCCTTATTTGGCAATGTAAAGATGGCCTGATGGTCATCTGGACTATACATTTAAATTAGAGCCAGCCCTTGAGCCAATGAAGTACGTATAAAACTATGCTCATTTCTAGAACATGTATAAAAGTGAAGTCTATTGGACTCAACCTGTAATTTCAGCATGAAATGCTTTTGTATTGACTAAGCACTCCAGGGTTCTTGCCTATGTGGTCCCTATGATTTGCAATGACCACTTTTGGGAAGTTTTTCCACACAGCATGTAACCCATCGTCCATGGGTCTGTCACAGAGATGCAGCGGGAGAGCAACTACACGGTCTGAGATAATTAGTCAGCGATATCCTTTGTAGACGATTCAGGAAGGCTGCCACAGGCACCGTGACCATAGCTGAGGCTATCATGCCCAATATTCATAAGTCATTACCCAAGCAGCCACCCACCAATTCTGCTGAACTCTTCCCTACCACGTCCACAATAGCCTGGACCCCTTAAAGGGACAAGGTGGGTTTCATCTGAGTAATCGAGACTCTTATGTACTCCAAATATTTTGGCAGGAAAAAAGCTGGGACGCCAGCTCTCCAGTGCAATACTGACAGAGCATTTGACTCCTGTCCTTGTCAACCAGTCATCTGACATGCACCCTAGTTCTACTTCGATACAAGGCCATGATCACGAAGTGTTTAGCAAATGCTGTTCTGTCAGAAATCTGAGCTACATCCCCATTGTTAACTTTAGCCCTTTACTCATGTTAGCATCCATAGGGCCCATGAGCACATAACTAATCACTTTCCTCTAACAGAGATCTCTTTTTAGATTTTTCTCTGGCCAAATACTGGTCTTAGAGACCCAGGAATGTGCTGCAGCCACCCTGACTTCTTTAATGCCAGGAAATGTCTGGAACAAAGTACTGACACCTTTCACCTCAAGGTACAATTTTGATGGCTAGTTGCTGCGAGGGAGCAGATTTCTGGAATAAGAGCTTTCTTAGCATGATCATATATATCATTGATTGAATGTTTTATTACAAAAATCACCACCACCTATCTGAGGATCTTGTTATTATTTATGTATATTATGATAGTACCTAAAGGCCCCAACTGTGACTGGGGTCCCACTGTGCCAGGCACTGTATATGCACACAGTAGGAGACAGCACCTGCTCTGAAGTGTTTGCTGTCTAAATAGACAAGATACAAGGGGGGAGAAGGGAAGTATTCTCATCCCTGTTTTGTAGATGGGGACCTAAGGAGTCACATAGACTCTCTACATGGGTTTATAAATAATGTTGCTTGGACATATTACTGTGGCACAAATCCAGACTCCATCAATCACTCAGAGATCACAATTCTCTGACAACAGTAAAAACATCACAAAAATGTAATTCAATCCATTCTCCCAACAGAAATGCCACCAGTCCCTCCCCACCCTGGATGGTATTCTCTAAGGAATTAAACATGATTTTATTTTCTTGTGTTTAGGTTACACTAACCTTATCTTCATTCACCAAGTGGCTTCTCTTCTGTCAAATGATAGGCCCTCAAGTTCTACCAGAATATCCCTGTGGTAATCAAAGGAATATGGGTATTCAACCCAATGCAACTACTGCTCTTCCACCTGCACCTCAGGCCTCAAAAAACACTGAAACATGCAAACTAACTTGCATGTGCACACACACAACGAACTCATATACCATTCTGCTCCTTCTAAAGAAGAGTCTGAGAACATGCAAGACTTCTTCCACAAAGCACAAAGATTTTTCAGGAAGGCCTACTGCTCAGCAGTGGGGGTGAAAGACTGCCCCCTTTTGGGCCATCACATCCCAGCAACAAGATTCACAGTTCAGGGTACGAAACAGAGACTTAGGAGATTGCCCAACCACTAGGCTGTCATATAGAGTGGAAGCAGCGAACCAGTTAGTACATTGGTGCTTGAGACTCAAAAACTGATCATCAATGCACTCTTTGCACAAATCTACAAGCTGCTCTGTGGTCAGACCCATTGACGCAAATATAATCTGATGTGTCAGTACAGTTATTGCCATGTGGTTAAGAAAGGGTATGGAGCTCAACCCTTGTGTCAGTCAAGTTAGCATGGATCATCCAGCTTGATTCATGAGGAAAAGGACTTGAAGTGTTGGGATAGACACACTGAGGGTAGGAGGGGTGGCTCGCTTGACATACGCATACAGACACATAGGTCACTTCCAATATCATGGCAGAGCAGTGAAGCGGAGGGTGCCCCTTCATCTCTGAGTGCTGGGACAATGCAGACCATTTCAAGGATTGTCAAACCTAATCTGTGTCTCAGCAAGAGTTTCCAGTTTACAGTCATAGCCCCCAGAGGAAACCGCTCTCATCAGCAAGCTTCCTTCATCACAGTCTCTTACATTCTGCAAGTCTCAGGGATGGCCAGCCATAGGGATCACTGTGGAGGTGACATCCTGGAGTAGATCTTGCATCCAGGTGAATCAATTACTCCCTGAAGCAGATCAGGCACATGACACATGAACCAGTGGTAGATCTCTTCTGGCACACGTAGGGCACCTACTGAACCTGTCCCTCTGCTTCTGCATGCTTGTGACACAGAAAAACAGAGAAAACCTATCAAGCAAAATGCAAGACCCAAACAGAGACCTAGCTACAGAAATAGAAAAAATGCAGGTGATAAAGACAAAAATAAATCTGTCACACATATACAAAGTGCCTCAAGGCCTCTTGCTGGCTGAGACCTGCCTCTACAAAAGTTTGCCTTCTTTTCATTCTCTCCCTAACCCTCCCCAAAAAGGTTAAATAAATTTCAGCAGTGTGCCGAGGAACTGAGAGGTCCAGAGACACAAAACGATATACCTGAGCAGCAAAACTTGAAAACCTCACCCACGCACGTGACACAAAAAGAGCAGTTGAGGGGAATGTTGCTAGCCTCTAGACCACCCAGCTAGACACCTCCTGCAGGGGAAACTGTTCAAAGCTCAGAACTTTGGTCTATGCAAACCAAAAACTGTCACATGCATCCTCAGTTCTCCTATAACCATTCCATTTGAACAATACCTACATCCCAGGTGCTATCAAGTACTGCACACAAGATTGCATGATCATCTGTGGTGAGGGAATGAAAGAAAGGAGGTGGCAAGGATAAAGTGTGACAGATGTCACTCAAAAGCAAACACTGTGATTGATTAATGAGCTGCAGCATTGTCTGATTCTAAAAGGGAGCTCCTTAAAGTCAATGCTCGTTGTGTGATGGGGGAGGAAGGTGGTCACATGGCAAGGACTTGCAGGGACTTACAAGTGAAAATGAAGGTGGGGGCAAGCATGCTTAATTCCAACTATGATGTGGTGGGGACAGCACTGGTCACAAAATATTTATGTTCATTTTGTTCACAGTATTTTCAGAAAATAGAGAATTTATCAATACATTTTACTCTCCTCCTCCCCCCTACCCAAGCAACAGTGTGTGTTCTTAGGGTGGGGCTTTTCCTATAATATTAGGCTAAGAATTACAAAATTTATTTAACTTGCTTGGGTATAATTTACTAATATCTAAGGCTAGGTAGATTCTTCTTCTTGGTATTTATAACTTTCTACTGAACCGTTTGGATCGTTGCCTTTTAGCTTAGCATTCCTCTTTTCTCCTCGTTTACTCCACCTGTGAAGACCCATATTAGAACAGAACAGTGTCTACTTATGACCAAGAAGAGATATACGCTTGTTACACTGCAAAAGCTTATACTTGCCCTTGGAAAAAAACAAAAAGCAAAACACAGATTCTATTTTTTTCCTGAATAAAATAATAATATAGGTGGAGCTGGTAGAGCTGCCTACAGTCATGAGATCTACTGATGACAAAACCAATGTGAAGCACTAGGTATTATTTATTATTATATACAGATGGTCATTCCTTCAGCGAATCAGACATCATCATATTGCAGGGTCAGGATCGGATACGGTTTGTCTATGCTTAGTTCTACTAGTTAAGTATAACTAGAACTTCACAATTAACATTTTTCTTTTGCCTGCTAATTAAAATTTCTTCATTGGGCCTTCCTATGACACAATATTACCTATGCAATGAGCTTGGCAGGATAGCAACATACCTCTTATAGCTATTTTTAACAAAAGGAACCAAAGTAGTCTTCCCCACCCCTCCGTGATTTTCTTTTGTTCTGTGTGTACATATCAGGTTGATTGTTTCACTGAAAACCATTATGCAGAAAATATTTTCCTGAAAAGATTTTCAGTACTTTAACCTGCCCTCTAGTTCTGAAGTACCTGGAAGATACTTAAGGGTCATCTGTGTTATTTTACAAGTGTTATATCTGGTACGACAGGCAAAGACACAACCTTAACCGTCTTTCCGTGGTGCCATTTTGAACTTAACTCTGGTGGCAAAATGTTATCTTTTTGTAATGTGAAACTTGATAGTTTAGTGCTGAAACATGAATTTCCAGTCACAACATAATATCAAAGCGACCATTTATGATGCGTGTAATCATAACCTCTACATAAGGCTCAAAGACTCATTCCACACAACAGATACATACATAAAACACTGTAGTCATTTATGGATGCCCTTTAGCTTATATGTCTAAAACTATTTCAGTGAAATACAGCAAACTAAAAACAGTTTTTTTGAAAAATAAAAAGCACAGGGCAAGGAGCAGTCCTCAAGAAAAGCATTCTAAGGAGTAATAGAAACAATTCGCCTTATTCCTGTTGAAATTATGTGACTGAAATCTTAGTAATGAACACAAGGCATTTACTGTTTTGAAGCAGCTTGCTTGACTAGATGAACACCTTTTTTCACAGCATCTGTCACTTTGTGTAATGGGATGCCCAATGGATAGCTTTGAGGCACCACTGCAGTGGAACAATGGGAAAATCCTGGAGACCTGTACTCCAAGTTTAGAGCTGGAAACCACAGATATGTTTTCTTCTGCATGCCAGCTAACAGGAAAGCTACCATCCATATTCCTCTCAACTATAAGAGAGAGAGTCTTTTCCCCCTCCCCCACATTGAAGATCCTGTGTATTTTGCCTTTGTCTTCAATGGAGCCAAGATTCCACCCACCACTGCAGACCCAGAGCACTTCGTCTATACAACATTTGATTAATTATATCATAGCTTCACATGTAGTATAAACCTAAACTGAATTTGCTGGTGATTAATAAGTATCCCCTGCCAATTTTAGGTATTATAAAACTGTTCTCATTCTCCTTTTGGAGACACTATGTCTGAGTCACTCACGGTACCTCATATCATGCCAGCGGTTAACTGTAACTAGGCATTTCAGCACCCAGGGCAAGCAAGCATATTTGCACCCACTGTTGGGATTTTTGTCATTTTTCTCTCCCCGTGGCTTTGCATCCTGGGTGGCTGCCCTGCTCGCCAGTGGTTTACAGAATTACAGCCCTGCCAGTGGTTCATAAGGGTTTTTATAAGATTCATGAGACAAACAGAGAAGCAGCTATGAGGAAAAACTGCACAACTTTGAGCCAAATCTGAATTTCAATTACCACAAAGTTTGAGTATAAGATCCTAACATTTAGCTTGGCCTGCTATGGAGCAGTTGTGAAACTGGGTTCTGGATGCAGGTTCAAACTCTGAACATCCACCACCACAAATATTTGACTTTTTAATGATCTAGTTATACAGTGTATATCTCTAATTAATTATAAAATATTTTACTAATATAATTCCTTTCTCTTGCTTCCAATACCATAACATGCTGCAATGCAGATATTGACCCTGATTTATCTCATATAGTGTAGGCAATACTCATTGTTGTAACGTAAACCGGTAGACCATTAACTGCCTTCTTTTCAAATATGCCTGAGGTAGAAACATTTCGGGGAATGGTATGTAGTTAAAGTCCTAAGGTGGAGTTGAAGAGATTCAAAAGCCTGCTCTTATCAGTTTAATATGTTGCTAAAGAGATTCTTAATGATGCTATGACCATTATTTAGAAAAGGCGGATGTTAATAGTTCTTTACCCTTTGCACGTCAAAGACTAGCTAAAGCAACAACAACAACAAATGGATTTTGTTACCCAGGGCCCTCTTGGTGCCAGCTGGCAGAGGGCACAGGGCAGGCATAGGGTTTTACAGGGATCCTCTGGCTCCGATATCTACATAATAATTCACCAAGAGGTGATAATTGAAGTGTCTATCAAGAGCATATCAAATTAAAGAGTGTTAATTGGGGAAATCAACTAATCAATAGATCAGGCAACAGTTATCAGCCAACAGAAGAATCAGATTATTGCCCCTGTGCATCAGCTCACCTGTGATGGCTAGAACACTGGGGAGGTGGAATCAAGACTCCACCCATTCCCTGCACAGCCCTGATGCACCTTATTCATTTGTGCAGGACAAGGAATAATGGCCCTTCTAGGCATGTTCCCCATTTACTCTGTGCTGTGATCTCCAATGTGGTAACCAGTGCAGGAGGGCAAGGGGTGCCTTGTCCCACCATACTCCCTTACATGGATGCATAGCATAGGTCATGATTTTGCCTTAACACTCTTTTAGATTAATTGATAACTACTTTCAACTTTAATGGTCTCTTAACAGAGTTCGTAGTCTGGAAATGATACATATGCAGAGATAATACAAATAGCTCAGATTACTTGTTACACAAGACCGGTGTAACCTACCATAAACACCTTCCAGGCCAGATCTTCAGCAGTGTACATTAGCATAGCACCAATGAGTTCAAAGGAACAATGCCAATTTATACCAGAGGAAGATCTGGTGGCCCACTCTGTATATACAAGCGTACGGGCACTATACATCAAGTGTAATAACTATTTAGTTGTAAAACTAATAATCACCAGTTAAGTTAGAGTTACTATGCTGGAAATCACCTACTCTTCTGTATAGCACATGCAATTTTTAATGCCATTCTATTCTAGACTAATTAAAGTGCAGTACTTAACTAGGCTCCAACTGATTGATAACGTTCAGGACTGCTTTTCTTTTTCTCTGCACAGCTGCCAGATGGAGAGGTGGAGATTAGTCTGCAGCACATAATCAGTGCTTACAGCTGAAAACATTGATGAGTATTGCACATAGCATTTTGACTCCTTTGATGGACCGTATATGGGAAAACCATAGGTCCACTAATCAGTTCTTTATATCGGTCTTTCATATGCTGCCAGAAATTGCTGTTCTTTGGGGTGTTTTGTGATATATATATAAATTTATTTAAAAGGTAATGAAAAATCAATCAAAAATCAATAAATTATTATACATGTCAGGTTTTGTATTAATGTGATTGTGTACTTATGTTGATATTACATTCTTGCAGGCAGTGAGCTGAGGGTTCCTCTTGAACACCTTCAAAAAAATGTTTCATTAGGACCCCATAAGGTTCATACTATTTGAGAAGTGAAGGCTGTAAGGGATAAGGATCTACTTTGCTGTTGAAATCAAGGGCAGGGGAGATGGGTATTTGGGAAGAGAGTGCATGTTCCTATCACATCACCAGCCCCAAAAACTCTTAAAAATGTAGGGGCCCTGGATCATAATTGATTGAGTCTGTTAACCTTCATGATGGGCTGCAAGGTCGGTTTTTTCTCCTTTACTAGGGAAGAGAGGGGGGATGGTAAAATGGTGGAAAGGACTCTGCTGGAAGAATTTAAGTTTTATATCTTTGGTAGGTATAATATGTTCTGGAAGCAATTAAGGGAGTTTGGCTATTGTGTATGTGATATATTTTTAAAGAGTGTTGACGGTTCTCAGAGCTTGAGATGAGTGCTGTTTAAATTGTAGAATACGTTGAAATAAATAAGTAAAACATTCACTTCTAAGCAATAGTGCTGTAGGGGGAAGTACACCAGCTTATCTATACAATACCCCCCTGGCATGTATAACTTGTGAGAGGTGTTCATTGGTATTGGGAGAAGAAGAGAGGAGGAATAAGTTTGGTTAGGAGCACACTGAATGTAAGTCATGATGGGCAATGTTAAAATTATTTATGGTGCCCTTGCTGCATGACATCGTTCAGGGGACTAGTCCTTAGTGAACGGACATCATGGAAAAGCAGAGAAACTAAGGACTAAACAGATATGAAGTCAGTCTTCAGATACTGAGTTATCACTTACATTAGACCTTAATTATCCACTCTCAAGGGTGGCTCACAGCAGGAGAACCTGAGCTCTGAACAAGTGTTGTGGCAGGTTGTGCTTCTGGTCTTGTTCAAGAGAAAGGATAATTACTTTTTCCACCAATGCAGGACTACTTTTTCTCCTTACCCAAGGGCAGCTCCAAAGTAATGGACAGCAATTCAAAATTCGAGTCAGCTGGCTCAAACCACAGGATACAATGATGGGCTGATTCTATTTTTCGTCTGATGAAAATTGCTAGGCAAAAGGATACATCCGGTGATGCCATGGACAGCGGGTAGGCTCTGCAGGGAAGGCTCTACAGCCGCTGCTGGAGGCTGGGGCTGCTCTGGCCTCGCACTGGCCCACAGCTCCTCTGGCAGCAGTGGGGGCAGGGGCCCTCAGAGCTCCGGCCATGGGGGGTGGGGCCTTGTGCAGAAGGGGCGGGGCTGTGAAGCTAGCCTCCCCGAAGGAGGGGTCCACCCGCCACCCATGGGTGATGCAGACTTTTAATCATTCCCCACCTAGTCTTTCAGGCTATGTCTGTTCTGAAAAAAAAGCAACAAATGAACAAACAAACAAACAAAAAACCCTAAAACAAAAACAAAACAAACATAAAACACCAAAAACATGGCAATGAGCCTCAGGGGCCAGGTTAGCGGAGTCAGGCTCACGAGGCTCAGGCTGCAGGGTTACAAAATAGCAAGGCAGATGTTCAGACTTGGGCTGGAGCCCAGCTCTGAGACCCTCCCTGCTCACAGATCTCAGAGCCTGGGCTCCAGCCTGAGCGTGAATGTCTACGCTGCAATTTTATAGGCCTAAAGCCTGAGCCCCTTGAGCCTAAGTCAGCTGACCTGGGCCTGCCACAGCTCTTTCATTGCAGTGTAGACATGCCCTCAGTGCTCTGCCTGTGGAGAAATCATCAAAGAATGGAGCCACCATGATAAACAGAGAACCCCTGTTCTAGACACAAAGATGTCTAAGTCCATGTGATTCAAAGGCTAAACCCAGGAGTTCCAGTTCCCAGATCCTCCCTAAGCACTAGATCATCTTTCCATAGAGCTCAAAATAGACTACAGGAATCTTGAAAAAGAAAATACACACCAACTCTCATTTCCCCATTTCTGATATTTATTTTACACCCAGATTAGATTTCTACACTATCATTTATACCACTATAGAGTATTCACTCAGATGTAGCATTGGCTCATCTGTAAAAAGGGAAATGTAATTTTTAATGTTTCCTATATTTATGGCTTTTTATTTTAGGCTGTTCTCTGATGAGCTGTACAAATGGTTCTAAAAATATAATTTTTGAAAGGGATGGGAAGAGGGCAGCTACATTGTGGTTCCCTGTTTAGCTGGAAGACAGAGAATGTCATACACTGACTAATACGCTTGTTATAAGTTTATAAGAAACTGTAAAAAAAAAACAAAAAAAAGAAATCTAATTATAAAGTGAGAGAGAATTCTGATTCTTTTCATGTCACTATTCCAAAAATCATTCTACCCTATCAAATGCTTTTTCTATATCCAACCTCATTAGGAATATGCTCTTCACTGCTTCATTAGACTCATCTATTATATTGATAAATGGAGTTTGTAGAAATAAATATGGTTTTATTTCCCCCGATACTTTGTCTACACAGTGATACATTTTGAAAAGAGCAGTATGTTTCTTACGTGACCCAGCAGACCTGGGTCTCCTCTGTGTTTAATGAAAATCCTTCTATTGATTTCAGTAGGCTTTGGATTAGACCCACAACATAAGATGCAATATCTAATATCTTTCTCTGTGATGTGGGCATCTAGCTAGTCTCTTTCCATTTGACTATTTGTTTTGTTTTAATATTCTTCTCAGCATATTTTAATGGCCATTGCTGTGGTCTTACATTTTTATTGTCACAAATCATAATAAAACTCTAACTTGCTTATTCATTGAAGTTTGGTTGAATAATATTCTCAGCTGCTTAGTTTCTGTTTATTTATTTCCAGTTGACGTGCAAATAGCGTGCAGTTTCACAGATCTGTTCACATGATTTAATTTTGTACTGAAGAAGTCAGATTTTTGTTGCTGATAATTTGCTCTTGATTTTTTGCAGGTCTTAAAAGTAGAGTAGTCTCCGAGTGTTTGTTGCTGTTAAAATGATGTTGGGAACTCCCATCATTTCTTTCTGAATAACCCTCAGATTAGATCTCCCCAATGGGCTTTCTAGAACTTCAATTCTGGAAATCTCACAGCATCATTTTAATTAACCTGAAGTGCCTGTGTAATGGTACATTATATAATGATATATTAAATAATTCCTTCCATTATACAGTTCTCAACTTGTGACTTTTGCAGCAAATATTATCGGTTTAGGATCAACAGTCTTGGAGGAATTTTGGAGTTGGCGTCTGCATGCCAATACTCATTCTTCTTATCCTAGGCTGAGGCTGCAGCAGTTTCATGGATAAAGAGTTTTCTCACATCCTCCATTGTGTTGCATATGAAACCTGCATGTCCAGTGTAAATTCTTTGGGCCTAAATTTTCTTGGTTTATCTTTTAAAGTAGCTTTGAACTTTCTTTGCAATGTTAAGGCTAGTTTCATAAGTTGAAACTCCTACCCACAATTGCCTTTTAAAAAATTGTTCTAGTAGATGATTCATTATAGTTTCTTGATAAGTAACTGTAAATATTTACTTTCTGTAAAGAAATTGAACCTGAAGTTATTTGAGCAGCTTGCTTTATTTTTAGTTATTTATGCTGCTTTGTTCTTATCTGGTCAGAACATTATTATTCTATTTATTTATTTTGCAAAAAAAAAAAATTGGATCATCGCAAAATTGAAAACCCCATCTCCCCAAATTATTTTATTAAAGTTCCAGTTTTAAAACAAAATACAAAATGTTTCTGATGCAGCCTTATTTTTTTTTTATGAAAACATGTTTTCAATAAAAACAATTTCAACTGGCTCCACTTGTAGCATCAATTGTCCCTATCCCACCTTCTAGCACTCCTTTTTTTCCTAAAAATATTGCCCGTGTCCTTCTGACTCACTAAACTCCCTGTATCATTCTGGTTGTCTTCTCTACTCCATCTCTAATTTTCTTTTAGTAAGATCTCAAAGCCATACAGTTGGGAAAATAGTCTGTACAGGAAAATCCTCCCCGTGATGAAGAATTAGTGGCAGCTCTTAAGAAGTTATGGCAAGAACACCTGCTGGTAGATTGATCCACATCCAGAAAATGCTCTTCAGTAGACACGCACACATAATGATGGTTTTTCTATAGTGTGACTGAGGACTGCAATGAGCTGTAATAAACTTTAAGAATGCATTCATTACCCAACTGTTTTCATACTTGCCAATTAATCCCTGTCACCATTAATTTGCTTTATTTTATTAAGTGACAGATACATTATAAATTCAATAAATTATACAAACCAGCACAATAGGCATCTTACCAGCCCAGTGAGGACAACACATATCACCACCTATAGAAATACATGGTTTTAGAGTTACTATATAAAAGGTTTTAAACCGTCTCCGGTGCAGTTTAAAGAGAGATGAAGACTAGTTCAGTGGATTGGAATTGCAGGATAATTCTGATCTCAGGCTTGTTGCTGATTTTTTATACCTAGGTATTAATATTGAGTCCATCATTCTGGTTCTTAGGTGCTAAATGTATGGGTAAATCATTTGACTTCTATATTTCACTTTCCAGAACTGTAAAATGTGGATAATAACGAAAGGTCCATCTAGCCCAGGCCACTGTCTTCCGACAGTGGCCAATCCCCGGTGCTTCAGAAGGAATGAACAGAACAGGTAATCATCAAGTGATCTGTCACCCATTCCCAGCTTCTGGCAAACAGAGGCTAGAAACACTATGAATATGGATTCATTATCAATGAAAAACAAAGAATGTCCATTTTACCAGCTGGTGGAAGTCAGCTGTAACCGCAGACATGTACACTGGGTCTCGAGCTGGTCAGGAATTTTTCAAGAAGATGGTTTTCTGTTGGAAAATGCTGATTCAAAACCAAAACTTTTTGCGGGAAAGGGTTGATTTCAACAAATTTTTGATTAATAAAATATTTGACAAAACCTTTTTGAAGTTGTTGAAATGTTTCATTTTGACATTTTCAAAATGAAAAGGTGTTTTCTGATCCACCACTCCTCTTTGTTTTGAAATTTAAGAGTATTAAAAAAAAATTAGTAAATGGTCAAAATCAAAATGAAACATTTCAAAAATATAGAAACAAATCAATTTGATTGTCCCAAACCAAAATAATTTTTGCATTTCCGGTGTGTGAAAGTTTTGAGAATTCAACTTTTCATCCCAATTAAGAATGGGAAAATGGAGTTGATATCTTGAAAATTTTCACAGGATGCAAAAACCATTTCTGACCCAGCTCCAATTAGTACACAACTTCATCCACTGATCTGCCATGGATTCGTTTGTTTTGTGAATGCTTCATTGCAGCACATGTAACAAAGGAGAGTGTGAAGGAAGTATACACAGGTTCTGCAATACCATTTGACTGTCCAATAAAAGGAAATGAGAAAAAAGAATATTTGAAGCCAGTTTTCCCCAACAAAGCCATTCTGTTGATTAAAACTGTGGTTATGTGCTTTTTTAGAATAACTTTTATGAGGATAGGTTTCCAGGAGTATATAGTAGGCATATAAAAATAATTGCACACACATCTGTTTGTTCTGAAACTATTTTTATAATTGAATAATCAGGATCACCCAATATTGTTCTAAAACTCAGTTTCAGAAAGGTATACATATAAATCAGTTTGTAGATTCTACCTGTAATCCATTAAAGAAATGAGTAATGAAGGAGTAATTTTATGGAGTGTATAAAATTATACACTAAAGGTTATATGGGAGAACACCTTCTTTTAATCTTATAAAATAGGCAAGTAATTGCTTGTGCCAATACACATTATCTTACTCATTAACATAATAACCACCTACAGAATGTATAGTACATGCTAATAATATTAATTATCAGAGATTAAAGAAGACCATACACATTATATTGTTATGCACTCCTTAAATAGACAGCAACTAGATAATAATATTCACTGTTGTGCACAAAGAGAGAATTCTAGTCATGCTAGAGATAGTTAGGGGAGGCCAGATTCTGATGATTTTGCTGCTAATAGAAAATCTGGAGCTTTAATATCTCTGCCATTGAAGCCTGCATGAAAAGGTTGGACCACTGCCAAAATGTAATAATCACAATGCCTGCAAATCAAAAAATAAGCCATCAAGATGCTCAAATATTACTGTTACGAGAGAATCACCAAACAATGTCAACTCCTGTCTGGTATGTAAACTTTGAAAGATGATCCTGTCATGAACACCCGCTGGCGGAAGAGGACCCTACAAGTGCTGAAGACCCAGGGAGAGGAACAACGAAGCTGAAGCTCATTTATCATAGTGCTACAGCTCTTGCCACCACCATATTGAGGCAGGTCGATATGTAGAAAATTCAGGGATCACTTTGCTCCCTCCAACCCTTTTAAATTGCCCCTCTTCATGGAGCAAGAGGTTACCCTGGTGTGGTTTTGGCTCCTTCCCTCAGCGAAGCTGCTTGTGATTGGCATTTTGAATATTACTTGTACATCTGAGGTATGATATGCAAGTGTGCACCGAGCTCTGTTTTGATGCACATTTCTTTTTTTAAAGCAGACCATAACTTGCCAGAGGCAGTTGATTCTAATATGTAATGCCAGATAAATACCAATGAGGCTTGCTTTTTATTTGTAAAAAATAATCTGTGTTTTAAAATGTTGTCTTATCCAAAATATGCAGTAATTAGCATCTGGTATTTCTACATTTTCCAGGGCTAAATCACACCCTCCAAAACTCCTGTTTGCATTGTCCACCCCACCACTTCATACCCAAAATAATTCTCCCTCCTGAGCAGTTCAAAGTATCAACATGTCTGGGAATAGTCCCCATCTGAAGCTCCTCAAGCCATATCATCTTACTTGAGGGGAAGTGGGGACATATAGAGATGCATTTCAATCTACTTTGTCCCATATTGTAAACAACATGTAAATACTCATAATGTAGTGTGTTGGGCATTTAGAAAGTCAGTTATTACAATAAGGAGTGGTATATCTGAAAAGGGACACCGGGGAGGGGATCTGCAAAATCAGAGAGGCCTAAACTGTGCAGCTTCGTATCAGGAATCTTGTTTCTGCAATCCTCTGCCTATCACAAATGAAAGTCTAGTTTGGAATCTACTTAGGCTCAGAAATATCTACATACTGAGGTACATTAAAAGGCTTAACACTTGTAGCATAGACTGGTTCTAAAAAGAGAACAATTAGAAAAATCAGAGCGTTTTTTATCACTTTCATATATTTTATGAACCCAGATCATATGTGACCTCATATAGTGATTCTCACCAGATCACAAACCACTCACTGACACTTCTCTCAGAGACAGACCACGAAATCTAAATTTATGTTGATATTTTTTTTATACCATACTGTCATATACCCCCTCTCAGCTCACATATTTCCCCACAATCTTGACCTAGAGCGAATCATCTGCAGAATCTAGAAAATTGCAGCAAATCTGTCTGATCCTACTCTCCATGTGAGATGGGGAAATCTGTGAGCAGAGGGTCCAACTCCATGCACAGGTCTCCAGGCCCAAATTCTCATCTCATTTAAATCAGTGTCGCTCCATGAGCTATGCCAGTTTATACCAGCTGAGGATCTGGAAGACACAACGAGGCCCTGAAACACAGCTTTACATACATACAGTATATTTAACAAATCAGTGCTTATTTCCCAAGGAGTAATAGCACAGTTGAGATGATAGCATCCAAGGCAAGACTTTTGCCAGTACGAGAGAACTAAGGTTATACAAGAGACAATAAACCTTTGGAAAGTACCAGAGGGATAAAAGAAGTCATCATTTTTGTATGGAAAGATTACAATTTAGTCTTTATTCCCATTCCCAAATTTTCTAGTTTTCTTTATAAATACAGTAACAACTAACGGAGATACTAGAGATATAGAAAGGACTTCCAATCTGGGTGTACGGTAGCTTACCCTTCTAAGAAGTGTGCATGATCAGCCTCTTTTTTGGTTTCCTTTTTTATTAATCTATGATTTTTATGTGGTCTCTCTCTCTTTGTCTGTGTTCCTCTGTCTCTGACATTTTTCATCTTAGTATTTCCTGCATTACTTCCTTCTCTGTACACAGTAAGTCTTTGCTGTCTCCTTCCAAGGTCATTAATATAACAAACAACAAATCTGACTATTACTCTACCTTCAGTTAGTTGAACATTACACCTCTGCATGATGTTTGGCATTCCTGGTTACTAAGACTCTTCTTTCTACTTTCATTGAATAGTTGTTTACTCCTGCAAGCCGAACGTATTAGTCTTATTAGCTAATTTGCTGTCATACACCCTGCTCCTCTTTAATATTTCCTTGCCTAGCAATTGCAAAGTGCCAATGTTTTCAGTTGGAAGAACTGCCTACTGTCTTCCCATATCATCTCTGATGGGTTAACAAATATTCAAACACCCATTACATTAGGACAAGAAATTGTATTACAAGAAAGGAGTGAATGTTCATTATGAAATAATTCAGCAGTTAGTGAGATTACAGCTTACAAGTCGTGTATAAATTGGGGACAAGCTTTACTGTGACCATGTTCTTGTTTGCAGAGATGGGTCAAAATGTTTTTCATTATCATCAAACATATAATATAAATAACCGCTTACCCTTAATAGGCTTTCTTGTAATTCACAGCCTATTCAATTATTACAGAGTATCCTTTTGCAAACCTTCCCATTTAACCATATCTACTCTTAAGAAATCAAGCTATTTTGAAGAGGAAAAGGGAAAGTTTCCTTCCTTCCCAACAAGACTTTAATTTTTTATAAAATTATCAAATAAATCTATTTAAAATAAGCATTTATGAATCCCTAAATCTATTGTCATTCTGTAAAACTGTTACTGCTTTCATGAATAGGATACTGGTTTTATTAACCAGGAAACCTGTGTGACAGTTTGATAAGCTGTATAAAGACACTTAAGAGCAGTTTCACTGAACTAATTAAATCATACTGTTCTCTACTTTTGTCGTCCTAAAACTGATATTCATTGGAAGCCACTTCCACTGCCTTAATAAAAGCAAGCATCTTATACACCACCTGATACAATGGCCCTTCCCAATACTGAATATTTCTGAAAAGTGCACTGAATATAAAAATGTTAAAACAGAAAACATTTAAAAGCCAGATATGGAGATGCCAAAGGAAAAAAAGTTCTTTACACCTCAAGAACGTTCAATTTTTCTCCATACAAATCATCTTTAATCGTCATTATGGGGGGGGGGGGACCATTAACTACTACTGATCCTGAAGTCCATTTAAATCATTTTCATACCATGCACCCCAGTTTTCTTTGGGTAACATTTTATTTGCTGGAATCTGAATCTATATCTCAATTAAACTTAAGCATGTGCTCCGTGTTTAACTGAATCATGGTCTATGCGAATTTAGCATAAAATGGGATTTAGCCTTGAAACTAAAAAATAAGCACAGGACTAAACACATGGATGTATTTGGTCTCACTAGCGGAAATGAAAAAATTTATTTCAAAGCCTTTCTGTACAAATTCCAATATCAACCACTTGGAGTAGTCTTTAAAAAAAAAAATACTACCTATACTCAAACTAAACTCAAAATGTGGAGGGGTCATTCCAAAAACTAATTTCCCCCTACTGACAGGTTTTAGAGTAACAGTCGTGTTAGTCTGTATTCGCAAAAAGAAAAGGAGTACTTGTGGCACCTTAGTGGCTAACAAATTTATTTGAGCATAAGTTTTCGTGAGCTACAGCTCACTTCATCGGATGCATTCAGTGGGAAAACTGTAGCTCACGAAAGCTTATGCTTATGTTCAAATAAATTTGTTAGTCTCTAAGGTGCGAAAAGTACTCCTTTTCTTTTTCCCCCTACTGTTACTCACACCTTCTTGTCAACTGTTTGAAATGGGCCACCCTCATTACCACAACAAAAGTGATTTTTCCTCCCTTGGTATTCTACTGTTGAGAATAGCCTACTTTAATTGAATTGTCTTGTTAGCACTGACCCCCCAACATCTTTTCATGTACTGTGTGCATATATATATAACCTGTTACTATGTTTTCCACTCCATGCATCTGTTGAAGTGGGTTTTAGCCCACGAAAGCTTATGCCCAAATAAATGTATTAGTGTCTAAGGTGCTACAAGGACTCCTCGTTGTTTTTGCTTATACAGACTAACACGGCTACCACTCTGAAACCTATCAAAATGTAGCGTATGTGGTAAATGCTGAGCATAGTCTTGTAAGAAAGTGTATTTATCTATCAAGAAGTACAGTAACACCCCAAAAAGGAATTTTGTAAAATGATATTGTGGGGTTCCACATTTACTTCCTTCCTCTAATTCCAGACCAAGATCCTGGTTTCACAAAGAATTATACACAAGTGTAACTGTACTCAAGTAAGCAGCCCCATTGAAGTCAAGTGGATTACTCATATGAGTCAAATTACATGAACTGAATCTTTGCAGGATCAGCGCCCATATTTGCACAATTTACAATTAAATAAGAGTTTCGTATTTCTGTCCTTAAGTGACAGCCCAGAAAGCTCGCTCTGCGTTCGGAAAGTCAGCATATGTTCTAAGTGGCTCAACCATCCTCTCCAGTTCTACAGATTCTGTGCTGGAACACAGTTAACAATTCTATTGATGACAGGTGATTCAGGAAAGAACGCAGATCATTTTGCCATAGTTGATCTGTTAGTGCTTACAGGAATAGAAAGTAGCACAGACATATTTTCATTTTTAATCTAAGCAAATATTCAAAATACAGAGATCATACTTGTTCAGTAAGAGGATGCTATTTTTGCATATTCAGAATTCTGAGCATGGCTTCACTTACGTCCACATACCCCACACATGGAGCAACTCTCACAAAATCATCGAACCCGTTGCTGTATTCAGCTAAGCATAAGGTAGCTTAACAAGAAAAACATTGAAGAAGTTAAAAATGACCATGCTCCCTTTAATTTTGATTAGGAAACCGAACCATGCTCAAACGCCTCATCTGGGTAGTTTACACACAATGATTTAGGTCTTGAAATTATTAATAAACATTCTTCCTAAAACAGTTATTTTAATACTTAAATTGACTAAAAACTCTCTCCTTTTTGCCTTGTTATACTATTGCATGTTGATAAACCACAATGGGATCTCTTTTCCCACTGGCCCCCTAGAAATGACAGGTAGTCAAGTTTAGTCAAGAGATATCACAAATATGAGTTACATGAAATATAATCATGATCAAGTTTAGAGCTTAAACATCATCATGATTGACAGACATGAACAAACTATCTTCAGGGTAGGTGGGTATTATGTCCACTTCATATAAAGGGAAACCGAGGCACAGAGTTTAAGTGATTTAACCCCCTATCTTAGTAACACTGAAGACTGCAACTTCTACCATAAAGTCAATAGGACAACTCACATGCTTAAGTTAAACACCTACTTCATTGTTAGTAGGATTGGGCCCTTAGACTGTAAAGTTTTTAGGGAAGGGTCATTTCATATAGTGGTTAAGCACCTCGAAACCTTTTGGAAATTATATAATTAACACTGACGTAAAAATTAACCCAGGTCACACAGCAAGTCAGTCTCAGAGTTCAATGCATTTTTTTCCAGGCCTGAGTTTAGACCATCAGTCCATTCCTCTCTCAGCATTTATTACATGTAAATGTTATAGATGTATATTGCAATACACCATACCTATGATATAAGGAATTCATGTTCGTTTGCAGGGTGAGATCTAGATCAGTGTCTTCCACAATGCTCAATAACTTTTATTTTTAAAAATTATTAAAGTGGCTAACACACCTAAGTGCCAAGGTTTTTCCAGCAGACATTTCAATAGAAATTTTATCACATAGACATATAGTGAGCAAACATGTCAGTCAAATTGATTGAACTACTTGGAGGAGATGTTCTGCTCTGTTGCATCAATGATGTACAAACTAAGAAAGTAGGCATTTGACATGATAGACCATAAAAAACAACTGGGCACATAGAATGCCTGAGGAGGCCATGACAACATTGTCCATAAAATAACATTCCTACACATGGATCTACACAACAGTGTCATTGTTGCAAAAGGTGTCATTCTTTTGTCTAATAAAAGGCTTAAACTGTAATTTTTCATCTTTGCCACTTGCTAAAACAATGTCAATATGTAAAAGGATGTTGCCATCTATTTTAAGATCTGATGATTGAATTTAAAGGGAAAGCATCTGTGTCTATATTTCTGGGTTAATGTCTCTTACAGAAAATATATGAAGATGGGAAACTGCATTTAGTAGGTTTATGGTTTGAAAATCCCACCACCATACTTTTAGATAGGTATTCTTCCAAAACTTAAACAACATCTTCAAGGATCAGACTTGCTTGGGACTGAAGTCTTGAAAATCTGTCCCATATTTTTTATGTTAATGTACAACTCACATGCATGCCAATACTTTCCTGTTGCTGAATGAGTGGTAAAATGTGTTAATTGTGTTAACACTGAACTTACACAAATTAATAATGTTTTATTCATATTTTTAATTATGAAGGATCAAGAGGAAATCAAACACTGAATCTTATATTAGACTATTTTGCAAGAGTATGTAGTGAAAATAATTTAAATTCATTACACCATCTGCTTGTACTCAAAATTTATATTCATATTAGTTGTAAAAGAGGGCACACAGTAAAAATAAAAAGAAAACATCTAAAACAATTCCCTTACTATAATTCTGTTGGCTACAACTTAGAGCAGCTATTTATATTACTTTGTGTAAACAAAGCCTAAATTTTAATAGAACTAAGCTTGGCAAGCTCTGTGATATTAAACGGTTCTAATCATATTCTACTTTATGACTAGCTCAAGGAATGACCTCTAGCTAGATCTGGACCTTGTTCTATCATGCAACTAGATTTTTCTTACAGAAAATAAATTAAAAAGGTGTGACCTTGCTGAGGGCTTGCAGAGAAAATGAGGTACATCTTGTCACAAGCAGAAGAGCCTATCTGAAACATGGTTTGTTCAATTTGAAAGGCTGCTGCTTTGCTCAGATCAGAAGTTAAGATAAAGGCAGTTGGATGAAAAGAGGAGAAACATTTCCAAGAGATGAAATTAAAGAGCTACACTGGAAACCCATTCAGCAATACAGTGGCTTTTTTGTGTGTGAATTTATCGAGGACTCATCAGCCACACCTTGTCCCTATGCATGGAGCACTGCTCTTCACTAAGCACACAAAGCCTGTCATGTAAGGAAATGATGAGAACTGCTCACTGATAGGAATCAGAGGACACTACACCTCTTCCTCACACAGCAGGTCATGGCAGCAATGAAATAACCCTCCCAAATTTTACACATTGTACTCAAAGAATCAAAGTCCTTGCATCTCTTGATCTCAGCAGCTGTGTCGTGAGCTTTGTACTTTCCACTGTCAATAAATGTGTCATTGTTGAAAAATATCCCCCAATACCTAACTTCACTCCATACAGAAATTCCTTCATTTCATACAGGTTTCAAAAGTCACCACTCAAAAATCACAGATTTTAAACCTACTCTGCATTTACTCTTTGTAACTTATTTCTCTTCTGTGATTCTTTCACCACTTACAGGATTCAGCAATCAGCATTTTGCAGAACACATCTTAGACAAAATCATTTATTTTCATGCCTGAATCAACTGAGCAAGTGTGTTTTATTTTTTCTAGTATCCTTCCTAAACCATTGCTACAAAAGAATAAAGAGAAGGACTTAGAAACATGCATAGCTACTGTTCTCTACATATTTTCCTATGGAAGAACTACAACATTTGGCCTACATCATAGAGAAGATGATGCATGTTTTTATTTCTGAGAAAACGTTTTTCCTTTTTATGAAGCAAAAGAGAGTTTTTAAAGTTATTAGTAAAATTATTAGTAATTTATCTGGAAAGACAGCAAAGCAAATAAAATGAGTGGACATTGGGCCTACTTAGCTTACTTCACAATTCCCTACTGGTAGCTCTTCTGCATCCAAGACTTCCGTATGCTTCCTCTTTTCCTATCATATCCCAGCTAACCATTCACTTCCTTGACAATGTCTTCCTGTAATAGTGATGTTTTAGGAGGCGGCAAGACATGACAGCAAATTTGCGGATGATACTAAACTGGGAGGAGTGGTAGATACGCTGGAGGGGAGGGATAGGATACAGAAGGACCTAGACAAATTGGAGGATTGGGCCAAAAGAAATCTGATGAGGTTCAATAAGGATAAGTGCAGGGTCCTGCACTTAGGACGGAAGAACCCAATGCACAGCTACAGACTAGGGACCGAATGGCTAGGCAGCAGTTCTGCGGAAAAGGACCTAGGGGTGACAGTGGACGAGAAGCTGGATATGAGTCAGCAGTGTGCCCTTGTTGCCAAGAAGGCCAATGGCATTTTGGGATGTATAAGTAGGGGCATAGCGAGCAGATCGAGGGACGTGATCGTTCCCCTCTATTCGACATTGGTGAGGCCTCATCTGGAGTACTGTGTCCAGTTTTGGGCCCCACACTTCAAGAAGGATGTGGATAAATTGGAGAGAGTCCAGCGAAGGGCAACAAAAATGATTAGGGGGCTGGAACACATGAGTTATGAGGAGAGGCTGAGGGAGCTGGGATTGTTTAGCCTGCAGAAGAGAAGAATGAGGGGGGATTTGATAGCTGCTTTCAACTACCTGAAAGGGGGTTCCAAAGAGGATGGCTCTAGACTGTTCTCAATGGTATCAGATGACAGAACGAGGAGTAATGGTCTCAAGCTGCAGTGGGGGAGGTTTAGATTGGATATTAGGAAAAACTTTTTCACTAAGAGGGTGGTGAAACACTGGAATGCGTTACCTAGGGAGGTGGTAGAATCTCCTTCCTTAGAGGTTTTTAAGGTCAGGCTTGACAAAGCCCTGGCTGGGATGATTTAACTGGGAATTGGTCCTGCTTCGAGCAGAGGGTTGGACTAGATGACCTTCTGGGGTCCCTTCCAACCCTTATATTCTATGATTCTATGATTTCCCCCTCCTACCCAGAGGACTTCTACTGGAGCTCATGGCTCGCAGAAATAGTACTAACAAGGCCCTGATTCAGCCAAGTTCATAAGCACATGTCTAACCTTGCGAATGTGAGTAGTCCTGTTGTCTTCAAAAGGACTATTTATGTGCTTAAAGTTAGGTGTGTGCCTAAGTATCTTGCTGAGGCCCAAAAGAGGAGCCTACATGAGATGTGTCCCAGAATGCTCTGTTCTCTCCTGGAATATTGCAGCACTTCATTACCAGATATTTAATTCTTGTAGACAAGGTTACGAGCCACTGCAGAAGGCCACAATGATTGGGGGTGGGGGAGGTGAGAGGCAGGCCAGAAGAGGGATCCCATAGATCCCATGACCTCTGCATCCTGCACAACTGATGCAGAGTTTCTGTGACTGAGAGAAAGTGTGGTCCAATTAACAGAGGACTGCACTGGGAGACAGTACACCTGGATTTTATTCCCACCTCTGCCACTGACCTCTGTGGCTCTGTTTCCCCTACCCCACCTTCTCTCTTATCTACTTAACTGTAGGCTCCTTGGTGTAGTGACTATGTCTCACTATGGATCTGCAGAGTGCCCAGCACAATTCTCAGTCAGAGCCTTTAGGTGCTACTGTAATACAAACAAACAAACAAACAAACAAACAAACAAACAAACAAACAAACAAACAAACAAACAAACAAACAAACAAACAGGCTAGGACAGCAGCTGCACAATGAAGCACTGTGGCCTCCAGACTGGCCTTGTATTTCACTTTGCCTTCCCCTAACCACTCCTTTTGCAAAGAGCCCAATTACTTGGGCTTCATGCAAGTCAAGTAGATTTCACCCAAATTCAAAAGAAACATTTAAGTAGCTTATTTTCCCCCAGTTCTTTTAGTGTTTTTAATCCTAATTTGAATGATTTCTAATTGTAAGGCTTTAGGTATCCAAGGTTAAATATCATAAAAGCAAAGCCCATTGTCTGCAAAAGATTGATTTCTATTTATCACACAACAGCTGAAGGGGATATTTGAATACAACCTAAACATACGTTGTACTAATTCTTATGACTGAAGACAGTGGTTTTTTGTTTTGGTTTTTCTTTTAGAATATGAGCAAAGCTTTTTGTAAAATGACAGGTGGAATTCAAAACAATTAAGACATAAATATTCCCTCCAGAGGCTAAACCTACTGCAAAATATTAATCTCTCTTTCTACACATCTTTACATGTCTTTAGTGAAATACCTGTCTGGAATTGTTAATAACAAATATTTTTCAGGGTATACACTTCAAAGACAGTACTGAAATGTCAAGCAGTGTAAAACATTTGAAGTAATTTTAGCTAAATACTTCTGTGACAACTGTCTGAATCAATTTGTTTTAGCTGACTATATTCTGATATTATAAAAATCTAAGACTTGGTTATCAGCCAAAAAGGTTAACATTTGGCTGAAGTAATATGAATCAAAGACAAAGAAATTATGCTGCTGTTGGAGCTGGATCTATTAAAAAATGTATTTTGAACAATGACCTCCACTTTCTTAGCCTCAAATGAATAACTCTGCTTGCTGTCTGACTCAAAACATCTCATATTTATAAAAGGCCAACATAGATTAAGAACACTTCAATGATATAAAAATCTATATCAATCCTCTTTAGAAAATGGTTAACCAATAACCATTTGACTAGGCCAATTAAACAAGGCTAACTTAGTTAACCCAACCTTGGAAGCTCTGTAAAAAATAATTACTAAATTAATATTGTAATTTAGGACAGCCAAAGGCAAACAACTAAGACAGCCCATAATAAGTAAAACATATAGACACAAAACAGAATTCAGTTAGGATCATACAGAAAACATTTTTTCTACGTAGTTTTATATCTAAGCCCTATAGACAGGTAGCAAGGAAAAAGAAAACACCCAAAGAACTGGAGCTTAGAGTCAGAAAAAAGTTATAAGAATTATCCACAATTGTGATAGCAAGAAGAAATCAGCAAAGAAGGTCAAGCTGACCTCAACATTCTAAGAATCAGGCTCTTGAAATCCTAAACCATACAAAGAACCATGACTTCAAGGCACACAAACATAAGAGGATTAAGGTAAGTGTCCCACCTAAAAGCCCGAGAAAACAAAGATTAGTTTTAAATACTGAAACAAACACAAATTCATAGGGATACTTCATGCACAGGAAGAAACAGTCATCATTAGAAACTTATTTGAATGCACAGTAGAGTAAGCACTATATAAAACACATAAAAACCCAAGGTTTGATTATCTGCCTTCTAGTGGGCATAAATCCATGTCAAAACCTAACCAATATTAGCTAACAATGGCATTGATCAAAAGCCCATTAAAGTTGATGGAAAGGCTCTCATTGACTTCAGTTGTTACAATAGATAGCTTTCCACTCAGGGACATTACAGTATGTGTGATTGGGTGTCCACTCCACACCAGCCAAGGGAGGGTTAAATAAAGCTAAGAAGCGGCCAGTTAAGTGGATAGGCCACATCTGAGGGGAATTAGGTGAGCTAAGTAACCCCAGATTGATGATGGAGCCTGGCTGAGAAGGAATAGGCAGGGCTAATATAAAACCAAGAGGTTGGCAGCAGAAAAGGGCTGCAGTGAAGAAGACTGAGGCCACTCTCTGGAAGGTAGAGAGAGAAGGAAGGAAACCCAGGGGGAGAGTAGAAACCTCCAGGGATCCAGGCCCTGAAGAAAGGGTTTATCCAGAAGGGTGGTGCAGCAGAAGTCTGAAGGAGGAGGAGCAGGAGAAGGTTCAGGGAAACGGCACCAAGATGGGACATTGCAGACCTTGGCTGCTGATTAGAGGATCCCTGATCTGGAACCTAGAGTAGAAGGTGGGACTGGGTTCCCCCACCAGCCACTGGGGAAGTGACACAGTCTGGGAAGGTAATTCACCAACTAACAGTGGGAAAGTATGAAAATACAAGGAAAAACGCAGCAAAAATTCATACAAAAGTAAATGCACAAATACAAAACAAAAGAGAGAAAATAAAAGGCAGAGAAAGATCGGTGGGTATTGTGGAGAAAAACATAGTAATGGGAAATGCCCCATATATGGGGTCACATGCAATAATTCTAGAGAGAGAAACCATTATATCAAAGTGTGTGGACAGGAAAAGCAAATAAATAGTGCACCATAGGCACCAACTCCGTTGATGCGCCAGCCAAAAGTTAGTGGCAGCCAGCTCCCATCCCCTTCCCTCCCAACACCTTCCTCCTGCCTGCCACAATCAGTCGTTCCGTGGCCTACAGGAGGCACTGGGGGGAGAGGAATGGGGGCAGGGCACACTTGGGAAGGGGGTAGAACTGGGCAGGAAGAGGTGGGGTGCGTGGAGGGGGGCAGGAAGAGGTGGGGAAGGGGCCTACAGTGGAGGGGGGGGGGTGTTGAGCACCCCTGGGGCCTGGTGGAAGCCGGCGCCTGTATTATGCACCATATCTAGGAAGCCCACAGTGCCTTAAGAAATGAGATTTTGCAGATATATGATATTAATGCGGTCTAAAATAGTAAAATACGTGGTTTGTAAATCTCAGACTAGCACCGGATGCAAAAACAAGGCAGCAGTGCACAAACAAAAAGGAAACTGAATGCCAAGTAGACAGTGGGACATCAGTGAAGGGGTTAGGCTACAGAGACTTCCCAGCATTCTGTAAGAGAAGAAAGAGATATTGCAAGCAAGCAAAGCCAAATTCAAATTATACAATGGCAGAATCAAACCACCACTAGGAAGTTACAGGAAGAATACTCAGGAAAAGCACACAAGCTGAAAGCACAGAAACCACTGTAGTTAAAAGCTAGTGAATTTGTGAATCTTATGACACCAAACCTGGGACAAATACAATGGACACACAGAAAACAGAAACCATATCTAGAGCAGACAATGCACTGGGGCATCTCGGCAGCAAAGCTAAGAAGTCATTACCATGATGGAAAGTCTTACATTTAGAAACAGATAAAACTATTCAGCACCTGCCTCACAGGGTACCCACTGAAATAAAAAAAAATGGGACCAAGGAAGCAAATGGGAAAATAAGGCATCATTGCTAAAGTCACAGAGCCCACAAATTGGATAAGCAGCATGATCGCCATTGAGAAGCCAGGCAAGCTAGCAAAGCATGACACAGAACTCACTACCAAATGCCTACAATTGAAGAAATATTACCAGACTTATCCAAAGCATTCTAAGTACTTGATGCCAAAGGCAGATATTGGCAAGTTGCTGAATAAGGAAAAGCTGCTGCCTGACACCAGCCGATAGATACAGATGATTGAGAATGCCATTTGGGACCAAACATACAGTGGAAAAATACCAACACCACCAGCAAGATGTACTAACAGGGTTGACAAGGGTCAGCATCATAGCGGATGGCATTCTGGTGTACGGATATGGAGACAGCATGGTGGAAGCTGTGGCAAGTCACATCCACAACTTCATACATCTGCTGGAAAGAGTCAGGGAACAAAACCTAAAATTGAATAAAAGCAAAATAAAATTGCAATTGACTGTAGTACCATACATGGGACACTTGCTGACCTCCCTGATGCTATGATCTGGTCCCATCAAAGCAATATATGCGGTGTCTACACATAAAGATATTAAAATTAGTTCAGAGACTATTAGGATTTGTAAACTATCTGCCAAAATTTCTTCCAAGCCTCTCAGATGTGGGAACCCCTGAGGTGACTACTGGACAAAGGTACAGTATGAAGATGATTACTTCAACTTGAAGTGGCCATCACAAGAATCAAGGAGCTGAGGATCAACCATTCCATCCTGAACTACCATGATGTGAACGAAGAGGCAACCACACAACGAGATGGGGCTTGGGACATCACTCCTACAAAAGGGACAGCTGGTAGTTTGTGTGACAAGGTCACTTTTGCAAAGATGTATCCAAATTGAAAAGGGAGGTCTAGCAATAGTGTGTGCATGTGAAAAGTTTGATAAACACATTCAAGGACAGGAAGCCATTTCACTAGAAAGTGACCATAAACCACAAGAGAGCGTTATTCAAAAAGCCACTGCTAGCTGCCCCGAGATGCTTTCAGCATATGCTGCTGAAACTGCAATGCTACAGATTAGGTGGATGCTACAAGAAAGGTACTGAGCTGTACATAGCTGACTTCTTATTCAGAGTAGCCTGGTAGCATGAAAATACAGCAAACAAACAAGAATGAAATCCTGAACCTGATAGAAATACAGAAAACACAGAAAGACACAGAAAATGTCAACCCAGCCAGGTGTGCACTGGTTTCAACGATGGATAAGACATGACACCATGAGTTTGACCTTTTAGAGGAAATGTCCAACACAAATGTCTGCTTTGTGAAAACACTATATTTTCTTCTGCCAACATACATGGAGCTGTTTCTACTGCGATACTGAAGACAGATAGCTAAATATCATAGCAGTAGTTCACATTATTTCAGTGTTCTTGTTGCTCTAAGGGCTGTTTAGGAAATGAAGCACCAAAGTGCCACTATTCCAATTAGGTAAGCCAGATATTGACCATTCTACAGTTTTCCACTGGCAAGAACAGTAATATTAGCATTTAATTAATCTTATTGAACTTGGATAAACAGCCTTCCAGCTGTCTAAACCAGTTGTGCTAATTCAGTTCATCTTTAATAAAGCTGTATTCATTGACAAAACTAGATTTTTGAAAAATCACACTAATAAAACAAAATTTGTTGGAAATAAACATTTTATTTATCGTACGCAGCATAGTTGTAGCCATGTCGGTTCATCACCATTCCTACACTCCTGGTTGTTAAGTGTTTTAGGATCTTTTTAGTAACGATGAATGATCTCCCACATATTTCAGTACTCTTTATTAGGATCAGAATTTAGTATAGAACTTCTGCCTTATTAAATGCTTTGGTGGATCAAATCCTTAAGAGTCCTGCACCAGAATAGTGAGAATGCCTACCTGTTATCATTTTAGCAGTCTGCTGATCTAACAGGTAGTACAAAAATCGGGATCCTGGAGAATCCTGGGTTCTAGTATAAGCTAGGTCAACTGATTCATTATGTGATGTTAGAATAAATCACTTGGCACCTGTACAACTGGGTAATAAGTACAACTTCAATTAAGCCAGGTGTTACCAGAGGCCTCACAAAGAATGAATAAGTCATTCCAAATTTGCACCTCTTGCTGCCTGCTCAATTGTAACTAATAAACCACACTGTCTCAGGAAAAAATTATGACAAGCAATTAAGTGCTGTCAAGTCAGAAACCTTCTGTTGCTGATCCAGTTACAGGGATAAAAAAATTCCTTTTGAGTTCCTAATAAAAATTGTGCAAAGAATGAAGTGTCAGATCACAGATTATCAGCATGGTTCATGAATAAATAATTGTGGGATTTTGGTTTTTGTTATTTTTTTTTTTACGGTGAGAGATATAGGGTGTAGAAGTTGAAATCAAAGCTAACATTCTATGAACAAATCAAATATGAGTATAACAGAACATCCTAGTTACACTAGCCAAGATGGCTAACAGAAATTACAGAGAGCACTGTTTATATGAGGCAAAATTCATTTCTGTCTAGATATCTTGTGCACCATTTAAGATGTAAGGGTTCACATGTTGGCCTTCTAGGAATGTCACCTTTCTGAAGGCTAGAAAACATTTTATGATGAGTAAACATGGCTAACTCCTTGTATCCACAACTCTTTCCCCGGAAAGACAGAATGAAAATAAAAGAAACATACAACAGGCACCTAACCCCCTCTAAAAGCCATCAGCAAATAAAATGCTGATAAATGTTGGTGCTTGAGGCATGCATTTCCGATTTTAAAAACTGCTCCAAAGTATTATAAATCCCTTCATTTGTTTTTCAGCCCAATTCCAACATTTGCACAACCTTTCTCTAGTTTGTTGAAGTGCCCTGATAAAGAGAGTAATTTATGTGACTACAGTATTTTTCCTCTTTGTATCAATTCTGCAAACACTTTTTGAAAGAACTACATTTTTGTTTCCCTGACAAACAGCAATGGCATCAAAGTGGCATGTTCCTTTCACCTGTCAATATTTTATGTCCTATTAAATGTATTTATTTCTGAAAGATCTTCAGACAATCATATTATTTGAAGGGACTCACATTTATGCTTCTCATGCATGCTGTAATTCGAGTCTCCTCAGAAGTCTCAACCTTTGTCTGTTTCATCTTCACTACTGCTGAGATTTGATTCTTCAATCTTTTTGTGTTCATAAAATCTTGGTGCTCTCTTTCCTGTAAGAGAGAAATGGATAAACACTGTCAACTGTATCTGATAAAAAACAATAGAAAGAATGTACATGTACAAGAATGTACAGATCATCATTAAGTTTTGAAACTCAGACTCTACCTGACCATAAAAATGGACCCTCCCTTTTGCACGTATACAAAAGTAGCAACTTAAGTATATAATCAAGTACAATAGTCCTATTACCCAATCATTCCTACTGCTACTCTACATTCTAGCACAGGGATTCTCATACTGGGGGTCTGGACCCCACAGGGGGTCGCAAGGTTATTACATAGGGGGTCATGAGCTGTCAACCTCAACCCCAAACCCCGCTTGCCTCCAGCATTTATATTGGTATTAAATATATTAAAAAGTATATTTAATTTATTGGGGGGGGTCGCACTCCAAGGCTTGCGATGTGAAAGGGGTTGCCAGTAAAAAAAGTTTGAGACCCACTGTATCTAGTACAACTGAAGATACAATTGTACTAAACTTGGCTCCCTGAATGAAGTCCTTATAACTTCGTTATAGTGCTGAATTCAGGAGAGAGAATGTTCCAAGTCAAAGGTGGGTTCATATCACCTAGTACTGGTCAACAAGTATCCTCACACATCACATCGATGGCCTGATCCAGTTATCTCATAACAAGTTGGACCTCAGGCCCTTGATTTACTTAGAGCACATTCAATGATAAATATGCCTTATGCAAAAGAGGAAAGAAGTCCTCATCCAGGGCATTGGGGCTCTTGCTCATAATCATTCACCTTGGTACTATAACTTTCAGAGGAAGTAAGTCATGTTTCCATAAATTGCAGCATGGAGAGATGGCAGAAAAATTATTTTTTAAAAAATTTCAAAGTGGTTACCATATTGAAGGTTCAAAACAGACTCTCAATTTTTTAAATTACAAAATGATTGCTCAAAATTTGTATTAAAAATGCCATCAAAATGGTTAACATATTCATTTACTCAAAATGTGGTTCTCTGTGAACAAAAAAATGTTAATAACCATGTTGATAATAGCTTCAATAGTGTTTTCACATTAAAAAAATGCCAGTACAAATGTAGCAAAAATATTTTTACAAAATTAAGTTGTTTTTAAAAGGCATTTTTCAACTATAAAAATAACTTTACCTTTGAAAAATTTGGCCAGTTCTACTGCTGAGAAATTCCTTCTTATACCGGAAGGAAAGGACATGAGAGTACTTCAAGAGAGGCACACTGAACCTCTCTGCTTTTGTCCTGTCCCCTCCAGGCAATCTGAGGAACAGCCAGTTATTAAAAATTTGGCTTGCTGTGTATTGTCACCCTAAGTTTTCCTTTGTTTGGTTACTACATGGGCCATCAGCAGAGAGAAAAATGTAAATCTTATTAGTCAAAAGAAAAGGAGTACTTGTGGCACCTTAGAGACTAACCAATTTATTTGAGCATGAGCTTTCGTGAGCTACAGCTCACTTCATCAGATGTTTACCGTGGAAACTGCAGCAGACTTTATATACACACAGAGAATATGAAACAATACCTCCTCCCACCCCACTGTCCTGCTGGTAATAGCTTATCTAAAATGATCAACAGGTGGGCCATTTCCAGCACAAATCCAGGTTTTCTCACCCTCCACCCCCCCACACAAATTCACTCTCCTGCTGGTGCTAGCCCATCCAAAGTGACAACTCTTTACATAATCAAGTCGGGCTATTTCCTGCATAGATCAAGGTTTTCTCACATCCCCCCCACCCCCATACACACACAAACTCACTCTCCTGCTGGTAATAGCTCATCTAAACTGACCACTCTCCAAGTTTAAATCCAAGTTAAACCAGAACATCTGGGGGGGGGGGGTAGGAAAAAACAAGAGGAAACAAGGGGAAACAGGCTACCTTGCATAATGACTTAGCCACTCCCAGTCTCTATTTAAGCCTAAATTAATAGGATCCAATTTGCAAATGAATTCCAATTCAGCAGTTTCTCGCTGGAGTCTGGATTTGAAGTTTTTTTGTTTTAAGATAGCGACCTTCATGTCTGTGATTGCGTGACCAGAGAGATTGAAGTGTTCTCCGACTGGTTTATGAATGTTATAATTCTTGACATCTGATTTGTGTCCATTTATTCTTTTACGTAGAGACTGTCCAGTTTGACCAATGTACATGGCAGAGGGGCATTGCTGGCACATGATGGCATATATCACATTGGTGGATGTGCAGGTGAACGAGCCTCTGATAGTGTGGCTGATGTTATTAGGCCCTGTGATGGTGTCCCCTGAATAGATATGTGGGCACAATTGGCAACGGGCTTTGTTGCAAGGATAAGTTCCTGGGTTAGTGGTTCTGTTGTGTGGTATGTGGTTGTCGGTGAGTATTTGCTTCAGGTTGCGGGGCTGTCTGTAGGCAAGGACTGGCCTGTCTCCCAAGACTTGTGAGAGTGTTGGGTCATCCTTTAGGATAGGTTGTAGATCCTTAATAATGCGTTGGAGGGGTTTTAGTTGGGGGCTGAAGGTGACCGCTAGTGGCGTTCTGTTATTTTCTTTGTTAGGCCTGTCCTGTAGTAGGTAACTTCTGGGAACTCTTCTGGCTCTATCAATCTGTCTCTTTACTTCTGCAGGTGGGTATTGTAGTTGTAAGAAAGCTTGACAGAGATCTTGTAGGTGTTTGTCTCTGTCTGAGGGGTTGGAGCAAATGCGGTTGTATCGCAGAGCTTGGCTGTAGACGATGGATCGTGTGGTGTGGTCAGGGTGAAAGCTGGAGGCATGCAGGTAGGAATAGCGGTCAGTAGGTTTCCGGTATAGGGTGGTGTTTATGTGGCCATTCTTTATTAGCACTGTAGTGTCCAGGAAGTGGATCTCTTGTGTGGACTGGACCAGGCTGAGGTTGGTGGTGGGATGGAAATTGTTGAAATCATGGTGGAATTCCTCAAGGGCTTCTTTTCCATGGGTCCAGATGATGAAGATGTCATCAATATAGTGCAAGTAGAGTAAGGGCTTTGGGGGACGAGAGCTGAGGAAGCGTTGTTCTAAATCAGCCATAAAAATGTTGGCATACTGTGGGGCCATGCGGGTACCCATAGCAGTGCCGCTGATCTGAAGGTATACATTGTCCCCAAATGTGAAATAGTTATGGGTAAGGACAAAGTCACAAAGTTCAGCCACCAGGTTAGCCGTGACATTATCGGGGATAGTGTTCTTGACGGCTTGTAGTCCATCTTTGTGTGGAATGTTGGTGTAGAGGGCTTCTACATCCATAGTAGCCAGGATGGTGTTATCAGGAAGATCACCGATGGATTGAAGTTTCCTCAGGAAGTCAGTGGTGTCTCGAAGGTAGCTGGGAGTGCTGGTAGCGTAGGGCCTGAGGAGGGAGTCTACATAGCCAGACAATCCTGCTGTCAGGGTGCCAATGCCTGAGATGATGGGGCGCCCAGGATTTCCAGGTTTATGGATCTTGGGTAGTAGATAGAATATCCCAGGTCGGGGTTCCAGGGGTGTGTCTGTGCGGATTTGATCTTGTGCTTTTTCAGGAAGTTTCTTGAGCAAATGCTGTAGTTGCTTTTGGTAACTCTCAGTGGGATCATAGGGTAATGGCTTGTAGAAACTCGTGTTGGAGAGCTGCCGAGAGTTGTCACTTTGGATGGGCTAGCACCAGCAGGAGAGTGAATTTGTGTGGGGGGGTGGAGGGTGAGAAAACCTGGATTTGTGCTGGAAATGGCCCACCTGTTGATCATTTTAGATAAGCTATTACCAGCAGGACAGTGGGGTGGGAGGAGGTATTGTTTCATATTCTCTGTGTGTATATAAAGTCTGCTGCAGTTTCCACGGTAAACATCTGATGAAGTGAGCTGTAGCTCACGAAAGCTCATGCTCAAATAAATTGGTTAGTCTCTAAGGTGCCACAAGTACTCCTTTTCTTTTTGCGAATACAGACTAACACGGCTGTTCCTCTGAAACCAATCTTATTAGTAGGTCACTCACTGCTTTTCCCAGGTTATATCAAAGACTCTTCAAGACGCAACTAGCAACATTTCACAGATACTACATTTGTTTGCAGATTAAAAATATGGTATTTCAGACAAATACTTTGCTTTTATCAATGCTGCCTCAGAATGATCACTCAAAGGAATCACTGTTGAGAATGTTAAGATACCCTCCCTTTCCTCCTTGACTAAGAACTGAACATAGCAGCTGAAGCTTGCAAAGCTCATGCCTGGGCCATTGCCAAAGAAATACAGTAGCATCCCATTGATATTCCTCTGACTGAGCAGCAGCAGATGCAAGTATCATTGGGAATCTTGGCCACGACAAAATCACAGAGATGATTTCAGAGTTACTACCAGGGATAGAGTTCTATTCTGCTTTAATTACCAAGTATACACAACTCCGGTGGGGTCTTCTCCTACAATCTGTAGCCTTTGTGAGCAACCCCCCGAAAGCCAGCAATAGCAGAGCTATTGCTTATGGAAAGAAGTGGGAGTGACAAGACGACATTGAGCGTCTGACATTATAGATTACTTCATAACCATATCAAAATGACTCTGAGTTATCAGATCTAAATGACAATGAGATACTCCACTGCCATTGTCCTCTATATTAAAAATTAGATGTTGCATGCCGATAGGCAGTGGAATGGATGGAAGATTATGGATATATTATACCAATGCTACATACTCAATGGACAGTTCTCAGATTCTGATTTTGATGATTAACCTAAAATTGTATTTAGTCTTTCAATTAAAAGAAAAAAAAAAGCCCATTCATGAGCTCTATTCAATCTAGCATCAATTAAACTTATTGTCATGCTTTGACAGCAATCTATTCAATAGGGCTGCTAGAGAAGGCTGAGGGTATGGACCTTTAGGAAGTGTGGGATGGGTATATGCTGCTATAGTTATAATCATCTATAATCACCTAGATGGTAATTTAATTTTTCTACTTTTTTTTTTATTCAGCGGAGTGATATTTTGAATGTGTAAATTTAACTGCGTATAGGCTTTTGCACCACCACAGTAAAATAAAAAAATCCAACCAGCACTGTACAATAAGAAAAGTTAACATACCCACCTTGCTGGAACATCAACAAAACCCATGCCTCCCCACCCAAAACATCAAGCCCTCATTTGGACGTACTTAACAGAAGGCTTTCACAATGTGCTCTATAGGTCAACAAATTCAGGCTACTTCAGAACAACAGATTCAAGAACCTAGGGTTCCTTAAAAAGAATGCTGTACCCACAACACCCTACACTTTTCAAGGGAGCAATAAGGCCAGAGATCCCTTGGTGATCTCAAGCATATGCCATATAGCAAGAGGGGAATTAACAATTATTTGGAACTGTGGACAGCAATATACTAATAGGCACAGGAAGAATGTACACTTTGGTTTATCGGCACTAAAAAAGAACATAAAAATAGGTTAAAAAGGTCTTGCACCAATATGAAATCTGATTAACATCAGTGGAAGGAAACATTTTTGTGATCTGCCATCCACAAATAAAATATTTTGTTTTCCAATGAAGTGTGAGAATATACAGAATTTTCAAAGGAAAATGTCTTAATTCTGACTGACCACTATACTTCTCTTTTATTATTGTCACAGTTCTATCTCTATGCACATTTTGTCTTTCATTAAACTCACACATAAAAATTATAAGCTAATGAAACAATGATGAACATCTACTTCAATAACACTCTAGAATCCTTGACTGTACTTTGTTTGTTTTACTTTTTTCCGCAAAATTAACATACTAGAGACTATTTACCACTGTACAAAATTCCTTTCTTTCTTTATGAAAGCTACATCTTTACTATCAGGATGTGAAATGAAAAGCCTCCTCTACTTGTTGCATACAATTAAGCTGCAACAAAAGGCAGCCCAAGCTATTTCACATTTCATAGGGCTGCAATTATTCTTTAACTGTTAGAAGATGCTGTCCCCCAGGAGCTAATTACAGAAAAGCTCTCATCACACACAAGAAACATACAAACAAATCCTTCAAGCACAAAGTAAATGTTCAACATTAAAGAGGAAGTCACACCAATCAGTTTGGTTCAGCTAATTACTAATCTGATTTCTGGACTAGTTACATTAGATAATTATGACACCCATTCACAACTTGAAAGCCAGGACTTTGACTGATTATAATAACGATCTAGTACTCAGAATACAAGTAAGAGCAAAGTATGAAATATACATCATAACAGGCCTGATGTGATATATTTGTTCACTGCCAATGTTTCACTCAGCATTTGGCTAGGCCCTAGAGGACCTGATTCAAAGCCCACTGAATTCAATGGGAAGGTTTCCACTGACTTCAGTGTGATTTGGGTCAGGCCCACAATAACTAGATACATTTTTTCATTAATGGAAGTTGCATAGCAATATGCAAGAATAATCTTTAACAGTTTTGATATTGAGACACACAGTGCCACTTCCTTCCAGATGGCATGTCTAAGCAAACTGCAATTTAAGCAAAATGGCAGCGTACTGACACTACAGTGACCTTGATTAAGCTTTTATATCTGTCCCTTCGGGGCTTTCTGAGAAGTAGTCAAGTTTGATAAGAATTAAACTCTTCCAAGGCCCTATGGTAGTTATTCTTTAACTTACATTTAGTTCGTTTCAATGTCTCCAGCAATTTTTTTTCAAATATATTTAGATTTAGATCAAGGATTGACTATATAAATCTTTCCCTTGCTCCCTGATACAACTGACAGATTGTGACATGGTTACTAGAATAAAGAAAAGGAGTACTTGTGGCACCTTAGAGACTAACCAATTTATTTGAGCATAAGCTTTCGTGAGCTACAGCTCACTAGAATATAGCTCTGACCTGAACCTTACAAAAAGTTTGGTTGCTTAAACATTGATAATTACCTTGGGATAGAAAGTTATTGTAATCAGAATGGATATTGATTTCATTTAGCAGTCCATATGTTCTGGTCTCTCTTAAAGACATGATAATAAACAAGGAAGATAAAGTTGGCATTAGAAGTCAATTAGCCATGCTTTTACAGGAAGCACTTAATTCTAAATTGCAACCGGATCACCACACCAACCAATTATGGTTAGTTTAAACTTTTAATTTGGTTACAGTTTTGCATTTTTAATGAGACCTATTTTAATTTATTTTTCAAAAAAATATATGAGAAACATAAGACAACTTTAAAAAGTTTGTTTTGTCTGTATATTTAGGCAGTTACCTTATATGGATCTTATCACCAAACAATAACTGAACTGCTGTTTGCATGCCTTAGGACCCCAATTCAGCAACATATTTAAACACATGCCTAAATTTAATTGACTTCTGTGGGACTATAACATGCTTAAAGTTAGGCATATTTTAAGGATTTTGCTTAAGTGAGGCCTAAGATTATTTAGTTCGAGTGACTATAAATATGCATGTTGAACTGAAAAAACTAGCATGCAAAAATATGTTTTATGAGCCAAAAGAAACTAAATCATGATTAATATTTCCTTTTCCATCCATTACCATGCTGTAGCTCTTACAGTAAAAAGATAGAGAAAAGGACTGGACTGGACAAAGCATTGAAAAAATGTACTGGGCATGATTCATAACTGCATTACTCCATTTTTCATCAGTATAATTCCATGGATTAAAATGGATTTATGCCATAATATATCAGGCCTCCTGGATGGCAAATTGCTGTATTGGAGGGGAGGATAGATTAGTTGCTTCTAATGGGCTCTCTCTATCTCTAATTTTTGCCATCCAATTACTTATTCCATATTTTCTTGGTTATCAAAAGTTATAAAAGATCACCTGAAATCAAACAAAATATTAACAAGATACTAACCATCTTTCAGCCGTGACATGGTCTGGTGCAAATCATTAACATATTAATCCAGTGTTTTTTATCCTGATTACATCTACATCACTTTAAAATTTTCAAGATCCTTAATTTTTTTTTAAAAAATACAGAATCTGTAATATAACAAGTGTTTCCTGAAAGATATACTATTGAAACACATTGTAAGCCAGAGTTTTGAAAATGCGCCTCAAAACACTACTTATAAGATTTGAAGAAAACAAACTACATTTTAATGCATCAATAAAGAACCTTTTTTCCCCCCTCAGCTGCATATCATGCATTGTCATGCTGCTGGGAAACTTTGCTACTGCACACGTGTACAAACACAAAAGTTGGTGTCTTAAAATGAACTTCAACAAATGCCACACATTATGCTTTGCTTTTGTGAAAATAGTGAAACTTTTTGTTGTTTTAAAAAGCTCTTTTTTTTAAAAGTACACATTTTTAAGAAGTTGAGCAAAAACTGTGCAGCCAAAACTGTGCAACTAATTTGAATGTGCATTTACTGCATGTGTGTGTGCAAACTGCATGTGCAAATAGCCAATTAAATGCATAACTGGCCATACACAAACACAAATACCTGATCTAAGTGTGTAAAAGTGGTTATTTTCCAGTGAAAATAAGGAACACATGTTCATACACATTTTTTAATACTGCAATATAATATCTGCAACTCTCTCTAGAGCTTTTTTAGGCCTTAACGTTCAAAGTTAGGTATTTAATGTTAGGCAACTAAACAACTGGCAAAATTTTCAGAGATGCTGACCAGCCACAACTCCCAGTAACTTCAGTGGGAACTGAGAATGCCAAGCAGCTCTGAAAAGCAGGGTCATTTAGTTAGGTGCTTAACAAGTTTGTAACTAGAAAAGGAGTACTTGTGGCACCTTAGAGACTAACCAATTTATTTGAGCATGAGCTTTCGTGAGCTGTAGCTCACGAAAGCTCATGCTCAAATAAATTGGTTAGTCTCTAAGGTGCCACAAGTACTCCTTTTCTTTTTGCAAATACAGACTAACACGGCTGTTCCTCTGAAGTTTGTAACTGTTGGCCTAAATCTTTTGGATCATTTTAGAGTACAGAAATTGAGTATCAATCTTATTTTTCCTTTATACACCTTATCAGATGAGAAGTTTTAGGGGACTGCAGAACCCCCATGCAGGCCACCCCCTTAGACACTCTTGTGTCCCTGGGATGTGGCACCTTTACCCTTCTTGTTTTAATGTTTATCTTCTCAGCATGTGTTTCACATTTTCCAGCAGTGGGGAGGCTGCAATTTGACCTGTCTGAGCAGGCTGTGCATGTGACCATCACACAGCGCATGTGTAACTTGAGAGATATTAGGGTGGGGCTAAGAACTGCTCCTTGTGGAGAGGTGACAGACTCTGAACAAAGAGGAAGGTTCATCTGCCTGCAACCAGTACGCCTTGCTGGACCACCCAACAGGGAGTGAGATTGTTAACTTTATATTTGCTGTACTGTAGCCTAGGATCACATATTTGGATTCTGTTGTAGTTTTCTATCAATGGTTAAAATCTACCTGGTCTCTCTCAAATTTAACTGAATTGCTCTAGGGGGCAGAGCAGTTCATAACAGAAGCTAATGGCAACCAATTATGACATTCATTCATTTTTGGAAAACCTACCCTTAAATTTTCTCTTTGGTATATGCATATTATTTTCACTGATTGAAAGGAAGTGAAGTGCAAACTATAAGAAGTGAACATCACTGGATGCATCTCCTGTGGAAAATGCACACTGGAAAATAGAGCTGTGTAAAATATGTGCCATGGTTTTACAGTCTATTATAAACTACCAATGTGGTGCAGACTTGTTAAGAGGTTCACAGATTTCATGAGTGAACCTGGCATGATCTATGGCTTGGCAGAGAGCTTTTCTACACAGAAAGCCATACTGGTATAAGGCAAGGTGTGAATTTCATGCTGGTATAACTCCCCGTGAAGACACACTTGTTCTGGAATAAGAATGCCATTTTCCAGTATAACTTGCATTGATTTGGAAGTGGTTTAAACTAAGCTGAAAAAAAGCCACTCTTATTCCAAAATACGAGTGTCCACACATGGAGTTACACTAGTATAATTATAGTGATATAGTTATACTGGTATAGTTCTGCTGGCACAATTCCCCATGTAGGCAAGCCCATAGAAACCATGCAAAAGCCATGGCTTCATGAAGTCAGCAAACAAATCTCACCTCTGATTTGGTGTTCATATAAACCTGAAACAAAGAAAATTCAGGGGAAAGCAAAGTGAGAAGCAAAGTTTCCCATGAACCCTTGAGAACCAATTCTACATATTTCAAGTAACTCTAGTCAAAATCCCATGCTCTGCTTTGAAAATGAACCCGCAGGTACCTTACAGATACACACTTGATTGTCAGAGGTACGGACCCATCACAACTCCTTTTAGAATCAGACCTATCAATTGCAACAGTAACAACAGGTTTTTTTTTCCTTTTCAAATCTCCAAAACACAGGTTCAGTGTAAAGCTACTCAATGCCAGCTCTAAAATAAGGCAGACATGGCTTATTTATATACAGTTATATTGAACACTTTTTTAAAAAAAAGTATTGAGGGGAAAGTTATTCTGATAAAAGGTTTCCTTGCTGCTGTTAAAATTAAAACTGAATAAGGGAGAGTGGTGAATATTTATTTTGAAGTCAATAGGCTATAATGTTTACAAATCTACCCTATGTGATCATTTAAAATTCATAACTGAATGAATATTGTGTGAGATGGAAACTAACATTATGGCATCTGAACCAAGGCTACATTTATATTTCACTTTAATGCTCTAGCTGTTTAATCAAAATATGAATGAACTGGCTAAAAGACCAATACTCCAAAAGATCATAGTTCTGGAATTTAGCTTTAGCTTCCTATTGTCAACCAATTATTGTGTAATTTTTTTCCCTGTGACTGAATAACTAACTGTTAGCAAATAATGAAAAGGCAATTACAGCAAAGCTTTGTTCATATTACTCTCTTCATTTTATTCAGGCTATAATTATTGTCAATGCTGGAGGCTTACTGTACCATGTAAGTGGCACCAGGGAAGAAAATGGAATGGGCTGGTGCATGGAAAATTGCAAATGTCACAGCTACCTTCATCATCCCTGTTGGACTTCCGAGATTAAAAAAAATAAGCAGCAAAAAACTCTCCATGTGCATTTTGCAAATTTTTTACCTCAAGCTTTTGCAGTGACTGAGGAACTGGGGGGTAAATTTCTAGTACTATGTTTGTTCTTTTTTTCTGTTTCTTACAATTTTATTATTATTTAATTTCCAGAGGGCACTGCTTTTTGCCACAGTGTGCCTGGAAATAAACTCGTGGAAATATTCTTTTAGCCGTGCTTTTCATTAGTGGTCTCCATGCTGTTCTAGAATGGGAAGTGACATATAGATAATGTATTTTATAGGTTTTGATCTCTGTTTCCGTGACATATATGGATACAGTCGCAGGAAAAATTAAGATTATGACCGGATTGTACAGATTTAGCATTCAATGGTTGCTGTCTGACAACGGCTGCTTATAATGCATTGTATCCCTGAGCTTTTATTAGTATTTATCAGCAAACTATGGATACAAATCAGAAATGTGGTATTCTGTTTGTACCATGTTAAGAAATAAATGACATTCCCATGTGTCATTTGTCTATTTTCTCTCTGATTTTTTTGCCTGAAAGAGGTAAATAAGTCAATATTTTATTCCTCTGTCTGTATTCATCTTTATAATTCCTGTTAAACTGCCTGTGTAAGTCTACATATTACGTGCTTTTATTTGTAAACTCACAAAATATACAATTCCTTTTATATTACATGAATAATACTGACTGATAATAAAGCTTCCCCCATATTTACTTATAACTGATTGTTTAATTTATCATATTAAGTATGAATATTCTTCAAATCCAGTTTAGTAAAATCCAAAAAGTATTGCCATAATTCCACAAATATATACCCTGTATCTTTTATTGACCTTTTCATGTGTTGCTACATATCATTGCCCCTTACCATTCTTTCCTGATTGGTTGTTTAATCTCCTCCATTGTAGATATAGTATACATTTGCCACTACTAAGGCGAATATATAAAAATTACCATGGTATATAATTATTCCTTTCATTATTAAGTCTCAAGCTTGACCATCTGTGGTTTCAGGTTGCCCCTATGATAGGAGTAGAGAGATGGAGATTTTGGAATCTACTTCAGCCATAGAAAACAAAATTGATTTCCATCAAAAGACTGCAGTCCTTTTGTACAATGCAAGATGGAGATTAAAAACACAGGAATAAAAGAAACATTTGTATCTCCACCTTATAAACAACAGAAAAACAGTAGACTCCAGTAAACCTGGGCTTTTTTCAGAGATTTGAGTCACTTTCACTAAACTCTTCTTCTCTCCAGAGGTTCTCTCTGCAATTTCCTCAGACTGTGAGCTGTTATACATGTGTCCACCCCCTTTTCCAGTATACGTGTCCACAGGCAGGTCTACAAAGATGACTAGCAGTTGTATTACCAAGGGAACAGGCCCACCCTATTCGAGGAACCCCAGCCTCAGGACCTAAAACTGGACACAATAGTTTAGGCTTCTGTCCTAGCAGTATCTTTCTTCCCTGAGGCCATTTTATCTTCCTCAGTGACATTAGCCCCCATTCAGTATGGTTTGATCCTATATTCATTGATTTCAGGGGGCATTAGTTTGGGACCTATGCTACTCACCGATGTCAGTAAGACATTTGCCAGCAACTTCAACAAAAACAAGGTTGACACTAAGAAAAGTATGTAATTTAAATTCTGAAAGGGATAAGTGTTTGGGGCCTGATAGACTTTAACTATTCCTAAACCATCTTTCATTCAACGGACCAGATCTTTAGCTGGTGTGAATTGAGCACCTCTATTGACTTAGACCAGCTGAGGATCTGGCTCAATATGTTCGTATATTTATTGGATGTAGATGTGGCTGAAAACAAAAAGAGCATTAGTGTCATAGTTACGGGGCTGATTGCGCCTCTGTCCCTTTCTGGTCTCTCTGAGGTCAACCACGCAGGTGCTACCTGTCCTTACCTGTTGTGGGGTGGAATTATGCCATTTTCCACCTCTTGAACCCAGATCCCAGTCAAACACCCCATCTATGCCAACCATTAATTACTGTGCAGATCTGACTGGACACCTGTATTTCCTCCTTTTGGGAGCCTGTGACTAGTGACATTGTGACTAATCACTTCTTAAGGGAAATATGTTTATTAGCAAAAGTAAAAATCCGTTGAAGAAAATTATTTAAAAACAACAAAAACAGCCTACATGCATATTTAGTCTCATCTAATCGTATGTTTCACGACAAGCTAAGCTGATTGGTTTCTTTCTTGAGTTACAGGAAAAGCCAACTGACATTCTTTTAGGAAACACAGGAGCTCTTGAAATCCAGCCTGGTCTCTGTTTTCATTCCAGAGAGTGTGTCCCCCCAGTTCCCTCACTCCTTTCTTTCCAAAGCCTCACTCTCCCTCTGTGTGCGCCTGAGCCCAATTACCATATGGCTCAATGTACCATATGGCTCTGTTACAGGGCCTAGGAGTGAGGTCTTTCTTTTGCCTCCCTGCGGGTTTGTCTACATGGGGAAATTTATGGATATTATTATGCTGCTATAGCTGTACTGGTATAACTCTTATTTGGACAACACTCTTATTCTGGATAATAGCAGACTTTTACACTTCAATTTATGTCACGGAGCCACTGTTTTTCAGATGAAGTGTGTTCACACGGGTAGTTATATTGGTATAACAATAGATGGTATACTAACAGTACAGTAATGCCGGTAGATTTCCCCATGTAGCCAAGTCCTCAGACTATTTTGTCCAGTTGGCTAGTCTGGCTACCTGAGACAATGTCCCTCTGAGAGTTGCTCTCTTTGGCACTTAGACCCATTCAGCCTTAATGGCTCGCAATCACAGGTCTTGTGGGGGAATGTTTTGAAGCTATCTTCTCTCTCTGACATTTCAACCCTCCTTCTCAGAAATCCTATACATAAAACACATCGTGAGATGCAGATAATGTTCACCAGAGTACCCCCACATTCATCACTGCTGGTCTCTTATGTACACACATTGAGCTTTCATTGTGGTGAAGAGCACTTACTTAGAAATATATCCTATACAGATAAAATTATTAAATATTATGCAACCTAAAATACCTCAGAATCGTCGGCCCCAAGTGGTGCACTCACAAAATCTGAGGTGCTTAAATTTGCATGCACCAATCCCAATATCGGTGCAAGTAAATTGTGGTATTGCACACACAAATGAGGCAGGAGCTGAGCCTTCAATTCAACAGTAACATCTATGCAGCCAACTCGTGCACCTACTAATGTGTCAGGCAATTTAAAATGGCGGTCGCCTCATAATTTGGATATCAGATGAAGGATAAATTCAATTCTCAGTTTAATTAACTGTCCATAGACAAATTAACATTTTAATAGATCATTAACTAATTGTGTATCAGAGAAAGAGGAGTAAAATCAATTTCATACAGACAGCTCAAAAAGGGTCATTCTTTATTGCACATATTTTTAACTGGTAATAGTTTGGGGCCTGTATGGTCTGTGGTTGTTTTTCAGCTGTGTGTGTGAAAAACAAAAACCCACCTCCTCCCCCAAACACCGTACTTTTGGGTTCATAAAGGAATGTGTTACACATTAAATCCTTACCAAATTTAAATCTAGGTTGCCATTTCCCAGGACCTGGGTAATATCATAAACTTTGGGATTACAGAAATAATATGGACCAAAACCCAAGCAATTTAAGACTATTCTAATCACAGAGGAAAGAGTCATTTATAACATCCTCTATACTCCAATACAAAAAACTTTCAAACAAACCCAACCATCATGAATTCCAAAAAGCCTCAAACCCTTGGTTTCTTTAATGAGGTACAGAACGTGGCTGAGATAGGTATTGCTGCATATCATCCAGGCTATTCACTTTATGTCCCATTACATTTGGAAAATAATCTGATCACCTTTTACTTCAAATAACTTCTTAAAATATAAAATAACGGATTTATTGAAAAATGTGATATGATATCAGTGTGAATTAATGTTTCCCATTGGCATACTAATAAGCTCCATGACATAATAACTTGTTAAACTACACCAGCGGGACCTTAAAATTATTCCAAAGATAACATAACACAACACTTGAAGCAGCAGGAAACTTCCAGCATGCTTTTAGATGTTTTACAGTGTTGCTAATCTTTGAATGGCTTGGAAAAAAATGAAAGGGAACAGAATATTTAAAACTGGAGTTACCGTAGTCTGAAAATGACTCAATTTCAAGTGTGCACAGGAGATTAATGTCAATGTAGCATAAATAAATAAAATAAAATAAAATAGCAGCAGAAAAGGGAATGTTATTAAATTCATTTCCCTAGGTTGGATATGTGCCTTTTGGTTCGTGAGTAAAATCAGTTTATATTTGGCAGAGTTATAAAGGTTTAAAGAACACATATCCCCCAACTTTATATTAAAGAGAAAGAGCTGGCCTTAATTTGGGGTATGTTTTGGGAGTCTCTTTTTAAAAAAAATATTTATTTGGGTTTTTTAAGCTAACAATTTCTAAGCAATAGCACTGCAGATACCTGCAAAAGGAGATGAATGGGGCAGAGATTAATTTTTTCCATAATCATGGGTAGATACTCATTCTAGAATGTGTGTATCAATTTAGGCAAGGTTCCGATATAATGGGTAAAAGTGGATCAATTTGATGTGATTATCAAAATGCATATTAGGATTAGTGTGTGCAAAAGATTCCATAAGAAGATTAGGTACAAGGCTTTCCATGCCACTGAAACCTTGCAAAGAATGGCAGTGCAAGTGCACCAGTGCATCCACTGAATGCAATAGATTAGCTCTGCGCGTGAGCCCCATATAGGTTGGCATGGACGGCTACGCTGGGAAAGGGCTAGAGTAAGGTGATAAATCTGCTTTTACGTGGATCCAATGGCCTCATTGCACATCTAGTGATGAGGGCCTGTGGCTGCTATATGAGCTACCTCGTCTCCTGGCCTGGGGTTGCAGGTGGATTTTACCTCCCAAGTCATTCCACAGTCCACCCACCTAGAACTCACATACCTGGGACTTTTATGCAGGTTGAGTGGATTCCACTCTGAGTGAAGCAGGAGCCCTGCCTCAGTCAGTGCACTTAAGTGTGCGCTCCATGAGGGAGTGCTCCCCAGGAGCCCTTGCCTCACTGGATGTGCAGCTTGGGCAGGATACTGGGCTCACGAGTCACTTTCTTCAGTGACCCAAGTTACTCTGAAATACATCAAGAATGTTTCTCGAACTCCCCTTTGCCCACATCATCTCCTGTTTTAGCCAGTGCTATTCTATTCAACGACTTTTCACCATTATTTCTGCTTGCTCTTGCTGGGAATCCCTCTATGCTAGAATTCTCTGCCTGCTCTCATTCCCTTTCATTTCTTAGGGGATATTATACCCCCAGCCATTGCTTCCAGTTAAGCTGTAAGCAGAGTGTTCAACCAATGCTAGACGTGAATATTCCATACAAAAAATGTTAACCTTTGGTCTAGGCGCATCTCAATAGAACGACCCTGCTGTGCTGCAACCCTTTGATCACTCACAAAAATTGGAACCATTTGCAAATGCATAGCTTGAGATTTGCACATAAACCAGACCTGATGGGATAAGTTTAAGGAATGCTGGAATAGGAATGTCTGCATGGTTCTGCTAGAGTGGCAGCGGGCGCATGAAAACCATAGCCCATACAAATCAGAAACATTGGGTAAGCTGACGTTTATGGTGAATGCATCTTCACAGAAGCTGGAAGAAGAATGTAACAGTATGTATCAAAAGGTAAACTACTAAAAATGTGGTAATGATATCACGTTACTAGGCACCAGAAGGTGAAGAGGCAATAGAAACGATGAAAGCTACATCAGCCAGGAAAGATTCAGTTTCCTATTCAGTCACTGTATTAATTCTAGAACATGGGAATCTAAAACTGTGTGAAACCATTTTCCACAGCGAGCCCAAAACACCTGGTGAGTTCTTTGTAGTCTCTGCCAAATAACTATCTTTAAAGGGAGAAGAGACATTTAGAAACTCTAATCTGAAAATGTCAGCTACAGACTGGTATAGTAGTAAGTCCTGGGCAAACAGTGAGGAAGGGTACAGTGGAATTAATGCTTTGGGTTAGATAAGGAACAAGAGGGAAATAATGCAGGAAATGACAAAGAAACGGAAATAATTTAGGCGCATACAAAAGTCATGGAAGCAATGAACAAACATACCAGAGCATGTGAACAGAGAGTGTTACCAGCATAATTTTGACGTTAATTGTATTGTCACCACATATACCAAAGAAGCTGGAAAAATGTGACTAGATTAGAGAAGGGTAAAATGACATTTTTATGTATAAAGGACACAGAACTAGAGTATCAACTGAACAGTGCTGTCAGCACTATACATGACACAAACTGAAGACATTCCCTTATCCTGAAGTTTTCATAATCCAAAGAAGAAAAATCTACACTGAAGCCAGTTCCAAAGTCCTTCTCCACAAGACTTGAAACAGAAGGAAAACCTCTTTTGGGGCAAAAGTCCTGGCTATTTATTTTCCTTCAGAAAAGTCCCCTTTCTTTAAGTGTTTGAAAAACGTTTGCTCAGCAAAACAAGCAAACCATTAATATATTTTAACAATCCCTCTGGGACTTCAGAAGAGCATTCGCCCAGCAGCAGCAGCCTTCCTAGAAAATGTCCCTCTTTATATTTTGCCTGTGAAAATTAGGTGCTGCCATTCTGTCTCTTTCCCCTTGCACTTCTGAGAAACTTCCTTTGGGTCACAGCTTCCCAACCGGGCAGATGTTGCTAACTTCATTAAGGAAGCTAGGACACGAAGGCACCATGACCACAGGAAGACCCTTTTGGACCCCCTCACAGTCCTATCTTTAATGTAGGGGAGGAGACGGTTTGTTTTTAAACTAGGGTTTGTTTGGTTTTTTTACACTCGTTCAGCAGAGTGTAGCTATCAGATAAAAGACTTGTTTAGCGCCATCATCTTGAAAGCATGAATTGCTGTCCCATATGGCTACCTTCTTACAGTGCCCCCACAACGCCACTTAAAGGCCACTTTAAAAAGAGCATTCTTTGAATGAAATTGTGTGTCCAATCCAAAGCTGATTTTGTTTCTAAAGTTAACTACTTTTGGTTTCTTGAAGACTCAGAGTGTTGCCTATAAGCCTTAGAGATTTTTGCTAACAAAACCCACTATTTTAAAGATGTTCATGTAGAAAGAAAGAATTCAAGATGGAGTTCGTAATGCATATGGTCCCAAGCCAGACTGCATTTCTTCAGCTGGTGCTCTGAGACCTGAGAAATGGCCCAAAAGAGAAGATAGTGCACATTCAGGACTGGGATTAGGGGGTAGCAAGCAGAGAAATTGCCAGGGCCCCACACCGCAGCAGGTCCCATGAAGCTAAGTTACAAGTGGCAGGGCTCGGGCTTCGGTGGGGTGGGGGCCCACTCTTTAGTTTCTGCCCTGGGCCCCAGTGAGTCTAAAACTGACCTTGTGCACATTCAACTATGAACAGATGAAAAGTCAAGGAAGACAGAGGAATAAAATGGATGAAGTGAGACCTGTAAAAGGCTAGGAATTTGGGGTCCTGGTACATCATGTTCACTGAATTTACTTAATTTTACTTAATTTCCATAGACATTACAGATCTTATGACGGCCCCCTGAGCTCAGAGCCCCAGTACAATTGTCCTCTCTTCACCTTCTCTCATCAGCCCCAGTTTTTTCTTTACAAAGCTAAATGAGGTATGTCAAAGTTCCTTCCCCACTCTGAACTCTAGGGTACAGATGTGGGGACCTGCATGAAAGACCCCCTAAGCTTATTCTTATCAGCTTAGGTTAAAACTTCCCCAAGGAACAAACTTTGCCTTGTCCTTGAACCGTATGCTGCCACTACCAAGCGTCTTACCCAAAGACCAGGGAAAGAGCCCACTTGGAGACATCTTCCCCCAAATATCCCCCCAGGCCCTACATCCCCTTTCCTGGGGAAGGCTTGATAAGAATCCTGACCAATTTGCATAGGTGAACACAGACCCAAACCCTTGGATCTTAAGAACAATGAAAAATCAATCAGGTTCTTAAAAGAAGAATTTTAATTAAAGAAAAGGTAAAAGAATCACCTCTGTAAAATCAGGATGGTAAATACGTTACAGGGTAATCAGATTCAAATCATAGAGAATCCCCAAAACCTTAAATTACAAAAAGACACAAAAACAGGAATATACATTCCTTCCAGCACAGCTTATTTTACCAGCCATTAAACAAAAGGAAATCTAACGCATTTCTAGCTAGATTACTTACTAACTAACAGTTGTAAGGCTGCATTCCTGATCTGTTCCCAGCAAAAGCAACACACAGACAGACGAACCCTTTGTTCCCCCCCGCTCCAGATTTGAAAGTATCTTGTCCCCTTATTGGTCATTTTGGTCAGGTGCCAGCGGGGTTATCTTAGCTTCTTAACCCTTTCTAGGTGAAAGGGTTTTGCCTCTGGCCAGGAGGGATTTTATAGCACTGTTTTCAGAAAGGTGGTTACCCTTCCCTCTATATTTATGACAAGGTAGCTTGTGTGTTTTTCAAAAAAATCACAAAAAAACAACTAGATAGTGATTAAAAGGTGTGTATCAACAACATATCAAATACTTTCAATGGAGTCACGCTGGCCTACAACTGGTGCAGTGTAATGGAGAATCCTTCCCTCCAATCACTGAAAATTTAATAAAGATCATTCTGAAGTAAATAAATAGCAGTTGCAAAAGCAGGTGGCCTTACCTCATGCCACCAAATCCCCTAGGTCTGTTCTTCTCATGTCAGACAAAAGTACTGACATAGTATATGCCACAAAACATGATGGGTAATCTCACAAAATGATTCATCATTGATTTTCTGTACAATATACAGTGAAAAGCTTCGTGATTAAGATTATTTCCATTCATAAATTTTTTAGATACAAGAACCTCAGACAATTCTGGATTTAACCTCTCCAAAATAAAACCATCTCACAGTCCAGTGAGGAAACATTTATTTTCATGAAATAGTCTTCTGGCTAGAAGAATAAAAACACATTAGACAGCACTTCTGCACACACCAGGGAATTACTCTATAAAGGTGGATTCAAAGTTCAATGAGGCCAGTGCAGGTCTTTTCACTTACTTCAAAGGGCTTTGCAGCATGTCCTTACTAAGTCTCCATAGTGCAAACTGGTGAGGGGTGAAACTCAAAAATTTGGAAGGCTTTAAAAGTCTGAACCTTAACAAACCTTTTGAGTCTACAAATTTGGGCTGGAAAGCTCATGTGAACTGGCTTTTTCAAAATTTCAAGCATTTCCTCAGAGATGCTAAATTTTGTGTCAACTGGTTCATCATGCCTAGTTTAAATACTAGGATTGTTCATTTCTCTCAGTCTTCAGTTTCAAATTTTCTTTGCATTTATTTTTCTTTTTTGCCCAGGAAAGACGCTATGCAATCCTGTCTTCATAGAAACAATGTTGCAAATACGCTGACAATTGTCCTTGAAGCTTCTGTCCTATTTAGCACAAACAGGCCTAGGTTAAAAAACAGAGCACTGGAAAGACATTCATTGAGGGCAGCATAAGTGAAAGAGATTAGCAGTAATAACGGAAGTTGCCACAGTATTTTATTGCTACATTTCATTAGCAACATTACCACCAAATACGTTTCAATCCCACTATACCAGATGGATGAGAAGTTGGTAGGAATGGTGCACAGTTGTAAGAGAGACGATCCCAGATGCACTGCAGTGAATTAATTTAACACTGCTGCTGAAGTTGGAGACTCCAACCTTTGAACTTACTCTCCAGGCTCAAGATTCCTAAAGATATAGAAAGGTAGACGATAGGTGATGCAGATGTAGTCACCTAAAGCCCTTAGAATCTTACTGACAGATTCCCCGTCTCTAGCAGTTTGAGATGGTCTTGTCAGTGAGTGTAAGCAGCCAATGCTGCTGATAGATCTTTAAGTCAGAGACTGTCACAAATTATGTTTCTGCACATTTTACAGAACAAATCCAAACCTAATCTGACGAGAGGTATTATTCCATCTCAAACTGAAGCAAGTCCTTGAAAAACTATGTCAGAGCAAAAGGGATTTTTGAGAAACGGCATCAGAAATGATGGCAGCAGAAAAAAAAAAGAGTTAGTCCTGAGATATTTATACTAACAACAAAAAAGGAGAGAAAGTAACTACAGAAAATTTCATGAGCGTTTTGACATCTACAGATGATAGACATTAATTTTAAAAGCCAATCTGCTCTTTTCCTGCAGAAGCAAAAGAAGGTATCCATAATAAGAAAGGTATACATTTAGGAAAAATATCCTTAAAATAGCTAAGAAATGGTCTTTTTTCCGGCATTCATATTTAGTGCTTGAGACATGGTGTTGGACATTTACGAATTATTTACTAAAGGTACACGACATACCACATATATCTTGGCCCATGCTTATTTCCTATTCTAACTATGACGACTGCATTACTCTGGCAAATGTTTCTATTATCAAATATTGATATTTAATGCCAAACACTGATTGAGGAATTTTGCTGAATATTTAAAGTGCTGAATGTAACGCTAATACTGAATGTCAAAAATTTGAGATATACTAAAAACTGTCTGAAAGTGATTCGTACGTCAGCCAGTAAAACGAAATATGCATATTTATTAGCAGTCCGAACACTTTCATGGTTTACCATCCATTTTTTAAATTTTGATGCGACAGTACAGTGTTTTGATGTGGGAAGTCACATTAAGATATTTCATTTGCTGTCATGTCATGAAACATGGCATTAAGTGGCAGAAATTTAAAGAAGCAGCATTTTTTGTTGGGGGCTGTTAGGATAAAGATATTCAGGCCAGTCTGCAAAGGCCTGTACTTTAAGAATTTAGGTGTATTCTTATCACTTGGCTAGTTAGAGGTATAAAAGAAAGAATCAAAATCACTGTCTGCCAATGTAAGGGCCTTTTCTTACTGTGACAGTCTGAGGCCCTGTTCTTAGGCTCAGGCCTTTGGCTAAGCAGCAGAGGCAGCCATAAGCTAGGAAGCAAACAGTCACATCCTCACATTCCAAACTAGTCACATTGAAATAAGGTGCTATTGGGCTGTTAGGCACTATCAGGACAGGATTGTATTCCTATCACCTCCAGAGAAAGGGAAGTGCCTAGAAAATGTAAAAGGAAACTTAGTTTGATAGCATCCTGTCTGGCAAGAACTCACTTATCAATAGCTGGGATGTGAAAACCTCACTTCTGTGTTGTCTTGTCATTGTAGTTCCCACTTTGCTATTGTTTGTCTGTATAATCTCTGTCTGGTTCTGTGATTGTTCCTGTCTGCTGTATAATTAATTTTGCTGGGTGTAAACTAATTAAGGTGGTGGGATATAATTGGTTACATAATCATGTTACAATATGTTAGGATTGGTTAGTTAAATTTCAGGAAAATGATTGGTTAAGGTATAGCTAAGCAGAACTCAAGTTTTACTATATAATCTGTAGTCAATGAGGAAGGGTGTGGGTGTGGGTGGGGGTGGGCATGGGCATGTGGGTGTGTGAGATGGGAACAGGGAATGGGGGTAAGAAAATTGGAATCATGTTTTGCTAAAGGGGGAGATGGGAACAGGGAATGGGAGTAAGGAAGTTGGAATCATGTTTGGCTAAGGGTAGGAATGGGAACAGGGACACAGGTGTAAGGCTCTGTGGAGTCAGAGCTGGGAAGGAGGATACTAAGGAAGGAAACTGGAATCATGCTTGCTGGAAGTTCACCCCAATAAACATCGAATTGTTTGCACCTTTGGACTTCGGGTATTGTTGCTCTCTGTTCATGCGAGAAGGACCAGGGAAGTAAGTGGGTGAAGGAATAAGCCCCCTAACAGGGGCAATTGGCAACATTTTAAATTCAAATCAAGATAATTTCATCTAGTTTGTTTTCGTCAACATTGTCCTCAAGAGCTTAACATTTTCAGAAATGGGATAACTTTTCGAGGCAGTCATGAAAATAACAAAGAGGAATGCTATGAAATATAGAAAATACACCCAATAAGTACCCCAACCTTCCAGCCTTCAGGTTTTTCTGAAAAGCAGGGGGGAAAATGATTAATCATAGAATATCAGGGTTGGAAGGGACCTCAGGAGGTCATCTAGTCCAACCCCTGCTCAAAGCAGGACCAATCCCCAACTAAATCATCCCAGCCAGGGCTTTGTCAAGCCTGACCTTAAAAACTTCTAAGGAAGGAGATTCCACCACCTCTCTAGGTAACGCATTCCAGTGTTTCACCACCCTCCTAGTGAAAAAGTTTTTCCTAATATCCAACCTAAACCTTCCCCACTGCAACTTGAGACCATTGCTCCTTGTTCTGTCATCTGCTACCACTGAGAACAGTCTAGAGTCATCCTCTTTGGAACCCCCTTTCAGGTAGTTGAAAGCAGCTATCAAATCCCCCCTCTGCAATCACATCCACCAACTCCTTTAGCATTCTCGGATGCAGCGCATCTGGCCACATAGACTTGAGCTCGTCCAGCTTTTCTAAATAGTCCCGAACCACTTCTTTCTCCACAGAGGGCTGGTCACCTCCTCCCCATGCTGTGCTGTCCAGTGCAGTAGTCTGGGAGCTGACCTTGTTCGTGAAGACAGAAGCAAAAAAAGCATTGAGCACATTAGCTTTTTCCACATCCTCTGTCACTAGGTTGCCTCCCTCATTCAGTAAGGGGCCCACGCTTTCCTTGAGTTTCTTTTTGTTGCTAACATACGTGAAGAAACCCTTCTTGTTACTCTTAACATCTTTTGCTAGCTGCAACTCCAGGTGTGATTTGGCCTTCCTGATTTCACTCCTGCATGCCCAAGCAATATTTTTATACTCTAATACTAATGAACATTAAAAGTTGACATGTCCAGTTGTTTGAAGTCCCAGATTTTAAAAAACATTGTAGAGGTGATTTGACACATTTACCATGACTATGCCAAAGTTCTATTTTTCTGACAAATCCCAATGTAAACTAACACCTAAAGAGATGTAAATACCACATCCCTTCCCGCTCTCTGTTATTCTTAGGATAACTAAGGTATGAAGTCTGCAACAGCCTCCCAGTAGAAGTTGTAGGGACAAACAATTAATTTTGAGAGAGAGCTCAGCAACACTTGGGCTCACTTCTGGTTGATTTCTTATGTTCCTAAAAGCTCATGCTTCAGGGTTTCAGATGGCCACTTCTAGAGGCCCGGAAGGGCCTCTGCTCCAATCAATGTATTTTTTGTTTTTAAATCTCCTTGCTCTGAAGCATCAGGAATCTTCATGGCTGGAGATGGAACATCGGATGGGGAGGGCCAGGGCTTTGAGGTGACACTGAGCATTCTCTCTTTCAGATGTTTGGCTGGCTGGTTCTTGCACACATACTCAGAGTCTAACTAATGACCATAGGTGGGTTTGGGAAGTAATTTTCCCCCAGGTCAGATTGGCAGTCATCTTGAAGGAGTTTCATCTTCCTCTGCAGCATGGAATGTGGGTCACTTGATAAGACTATCTGGCTATATCCTGCTTTATTAATTCTCTGCCATTGTGGAGACTTTGGGCACTGGTGCATCTCAGTCCCTCTAAGTTTTTGCCTGTAGCACATAATAGTCTAGTCTTCTGTGGGCTGTAATATTTTGGCCTAACTTCAGTTGTTGGGTTTAGTACAGATGCTGGATGATGATGTACCACAAAGGGAAGTTGGGACCAACTTTGTTAGCCCTATTCCCCATATATCTTACTATCCATCTTGGCATTTTCCTCATGAACAGCCAAAAAATAAAAAAACAAAGAAATAAACCCAACAGTTACAGAGATCTAGGAAACTGCATGACTTAGGCAAACAGGTTGGGCCCTAAAGATAATCTCGGAACTCTTCTCCTGCATTTGTAGATAGGCAATAATTTGACAATTGTCTTGAAATTAGATATCAAAATGTATTTCCTTTGCCTTTGATTTTATTTTAAAAGACTTTTTGCAAAAAATAAAAAGGTACAGAAAGGGAATTGTACCAAACACAATTTGGTGCTATTTCAAGATTTAGTAACAGACATTTGTGTCATTACCGTTTTTATTATTGTATGGCTTGTAAATATAGATTGTGGCCTATATGGTAAATGGGTGGCTGGCAATTTAGCCAGCTTGACCATGTTTCTGGACGAAGATCAGAGAGGAATCACTGCAGGCTACAATGGGAAACGTCACAAGCAGAACTGTCAATAAACATTGGTGGCCACAGTGACTGTGTTCTTGTTTTTATACAAAAAGAAATTGGTGCAAAATATATTACTGCCATATGCCTGATCTCATGTCTCGAATAGAGGTGGGCTTGAACTGAAAGCCCTACGTGTCAGACCATCTCTTTGCTCGGGTTGGGAATTTGGAAGCTGGATCCCAGGTTAGCACATCTCTAGTCTACAGTTAACGCAGCGGTGAGATCTGGCGGAAGCATGGTCACTGTGTACAACAGTAAACATTGGTCACTGTGAACAGCAGCAAACAGATGTCTAACTTCTTCACAAGCATTGTCAAGATTTCACTGTGAACAAGAGATTTCCAGGATGGTTTTGTTGTTAATGGGGACTGAAGGCTCCTGTCACTAGATTTAGCCACTGGTCTTTACCCTTCCAGTAATACAAAGTCAGATCCTTAATAAAATGATTTTTAAAGGCATGATGAAAGTGGGTTAGGTACGTACTACTTTTTTATTAGTCAAAGGACAGAGAAATTGCAATTGTCTGAAAATTGCAACACGTCAAAAGCCCATCTCATTAAAAATATGGAAATAAATATACAAATTCTGGTTATTAGTGCCAAACATTTCAAGAATGTCTTGAGCACATGGGCCAGACCAGCTGATGTAAACCACCATAGCTCCACTGAAATCCATGGAGTAACAGTGATATTAACTGGATGAGGATCTGGCGTAGTATGTTTGTTTTGTGATACACCTTCATGGACTCCACAATTATATTGATGTGATTCCTGCAAGTATCACTCCTTAAAACATCTCTTAAGACTATGACACTACAGTGCTGGAAACTATCTGATGCTCCACCTGAGAACTGTTTTAAGGGGTAGTAAACGAAGGAATCACAATTAAATCAAGGTGGTGCCCACACTGGTAAAATGTGTCAAGCAGATACCAAAAAATCCCCACACAATTCCAAATACTTCCATCTTGGAATTCCATCTGCCCTGCAAGTGAATTTCTGCTAAATAATGCTGAGTTCTTGTAAAAATTGTAGGACAGGTGGGATTCTGAGACTCCAGTACTGCATCTGAACCTTATCACATATGTTCAGCCTCTCTCTGCCTCCCGACTTCTCTTTCCTTATCCACCATTTAACTGCAAACAAACCCCTTAAGAAATGTTTCAAGTGGTGTTCATCTCTCATTCTCTGTTCTTCCCATTGGCAATACCCTTGGTAAAACACTAGTCATTTGCCTAATGACTGTTCCTTGCTGTTCTCCTTTAATTCTCCACTTAAAACTCTCTTTTGCCATGATGCCTACCCAAAAATGTGATAATGGCTGAGCAGCTAGTGTGTTGTGACCACTGCTTTTCATGCTGGCCAGAGAATTTTTTCTCATTGTTTCCCTGTGCTTGCCTGATTGTTTCTTCTGTGTTTGTACAGTGCCTCATGCCATTAGTTTCCAGCCTACAACTGGTGTCCCCAGGTACTGCTACAATACAAATTAAATCATGATGCAGGTGGTTCTTCATATTGCATGATTTGATATTTTCATTTTACTGTGTATCGTCTGATTCCATGCCATATTTCCAAGTTTAAAGGAAAACGAAGTTGGAAGAATCACAATATATTTGTTTGTTAGGCTACTTTAAGTAACTGAAGTGTCCCACTGAAATCAATGCCACTACTCATATGCTTAAAGATAAGTGTGCGTCAGAAGGATCAGAGCCTTAGTTTTTACATAAAATTGAACAGAAATCATTCCTCTGATGCTGGTGATCCATTAACCTCCACATTTTACTGAGGGGTTATGAAGATGATGACAATGTCACAGTTTTGCTTCCTTTTGCAAAACAATATCAGCCATCGCCAACGCTTATGGGGATTTTTGAACATTTTGGGCTTGATTCTCATTTACACAAAAGCCCTTTTTATACTGCTTTGGCAGTGTAAAGGTCCCTTAAAGCAGATGGTAAGTTACATTTGAACTCACTTTAAGGCACTTTTACACTGTCCGAGTGGTGTAAACTGGCCTTAATATAAATGAGAATCAGACCCTTTATGTCTAACTGATGTTAGCATGTGAAGCCTATGGTGTATAATTAAAAATGCCTAATTCACCAAAGACAATGTTGGCTCAGTGAAAGGTTGTCATCGTCTATATGGTATTAGAGACATGCATTATGCATTTTATGCACTGACTTATTTTTGAGTTTGTCACTACTGTTGTGATGAGAGCAATATGCAGTAAACATGCATTCAGCTTCTACCATTTAGGGTTGCTACAATTAGTAGAAGTTAATTTTTGACATGTATTTCCAAAAACAGGAAAATACGAATTGCAGCATATGATTGTGTGACACTAGAAAGATAAAGAGAGTTATCTTACATTAATCTGTCAAAGAGAAAATCTACCAGCAACCTCTGCTATATTGTCTTTGTGAAAAATTAGCATTCAACTTTGAGAGAACAAAAAGTTTGCTATAAATTACAATAAAAAATGTGAATTTATAAACAAATTCTAGTTAGTAATTGTTACTGAACAGGGCATAAAGAGTTCATGGCATTCATAAGCACTTTCATGTTATTGTTCATAACATGAACAAAACATGAAAAAAGTATCTATAATGAAAATGGACACAATAAATTCATGAAATATCATTGGTTTGAGAAATAGGTTTCTCAGTACATTTTCAGCTGTGTCTTTCATTTAATGGAGCAGGGATTAATCTGGTGTACTAAGTCATAGAATATTATTCTACTTAGATGGCTGTGAAAACTGAAAAGTGACAAGAGATAAAGAGATAAAATGTAAAAGAGATAACATGTAATTTCCCCACCCCATATTTGCTTAAGAACAAGTAACAACTAGAGGAGGGTGAATATCTGAACAAAAACTATCCCATAGTTAATATCTAGGGATTAATATGTCAAAATATTAGTTATGTTATCAATCAGAATTAAAACCAAAGAATGTCTATACAACACAAAAGGAACCCCCTCTCCCTTCCCCAATCCCACTTAAGTTAATTGGCCACAGTATTTTGCATAAACACAATGTCCCTATTGTAGCCAGTTTGTTGGAATTTTGCACAGGAGCATTATTCATATTTACAAAACATATTTTTCTTTTCTAGTCCAAATAATCTTCGTCCTCCAGTTATTATTGGCTCTTAAACAGGAATAAAGTTGGACAGAGGGGGATGAAGGGTGAAACTAATTTTGTAACTCATATGCTTGAAGAAATGAGAAACAAATATAAATGTGGATGTGGTCTCTCACAACCTGCATGTCCAAACATTGGAGTCTCATATTATTACACATTATAGCTTTCCAAAGTGGCAAACGGATAGGAGATGAACCAGGAGGACCTCCTGTGTGGATTCTTTTTAAATTTAGGTTGCAGGAGGAGTCTGAAAACACATGTTCCAGTCCCATCACCATCCTAATTGCTAAAGAGATCTCTCAGAGAGCAGGAAAAATAGCAAGCTCAGCCACTCAAGACCTTGTTGGGACAGGAACAGGGTTCCATAGCCCCTCAGTTTATCACCCAATGTGCGTGTGTCTGCTTCATCTCAAAAGCCATCGGAGGCCATCACTTAATGCAGCCTTGGTGAAGAAGTGACTCTAAAAATGGCATCGTGAAGTTCCAGTAACTTTGTCCCAGTAACACCATATCAATTCTGCCCACTGTACAAGCCATGGTTTTCAATGGGGTAACACAGTTTGCAATTTTGGGCTTAATCAACACACTGTGTTGACAATGTAGAAGAATTAGTATCCGTTCCAATTGTCCACATTTCTGTTGGCTCTACAGTTCTAACAGGAGTGAAAACAGCAAAGCAGCAAAAAACCAAAAGGAGCCATACTTCTGAGGGCAGTAACCCAATTTCAGAAATCACAGGTGCTGCCAAACTGTAGGGGTGGGGGGGAACCACAGATTCTTTAATACTTACTCTCAAAAATCCTTCAGTTTTCACATGGAGGGTTCGGGGGAGGGGGTCAGAAAATGCCACAAAGCCAGCACTCCTCCCTTCCATACTAAGCCAAGATTCCCAGACCCTCTCACCACGTCCTTAGTTGCTGGCATACGCCACATGACAATGTTTTCTATCATTGGTTCCCCACATTTTGGACCCCAATTGTGACTAAGCACCAGAGTCCCGCATCCCAACCGCAAACAGAAGCTAGGGACACCATTCCTGCCCATCCTGGCTAATAGCCACTGATGGACCTATCCTCCATGACCTTATCTAGTTCTTTTTGAATCCTGTTATAGCTCACCATTAAACACATTTGCCAGCGCCAATTCTTCCAGGGACCAGTAGGATTAAGCATGAGGAGAACCTCAGCCAATAGACCATTCTGATGAATTTTGGGTTGTTTTCTTCTAAAAAAACAAAGCAATTCGCCCTCACTGGCTGATTTGAAAAAACATCTCCTGAAAATAATGTTGCTCCCTTGTCTATCATTTACATCTCCTCCTTCTTCCCTCTACCTTCAAACTACCAGAGCTTCCCCTTCTTGTCCAATGACACCCTACCTCCCATGATTTGCCTCAACTCTCCTTTGTGACTGACTTTTTTTGTTCACATAGAAATTCTTCAAAGATCTTAAGGAGGCAGGGCACTAATATGTATTTCTGCATATAGTTGTATTTTTGGAAGCTGGTGAACACTGATACCAACATTCCAGAATGGAAGCCCAATTTTATGGTGTTTAGTTCTGTTGCCAGAATGACAAATAGTGGAGAGAGAGTATTTTTAACATGTGCTTCATGAAAAATTAAATGTTTCTGACAACACAATTAACCAGTCTCATTAGTCCTTTTGTATAGGAAGTGTCCAAATTATACTCCATTTAAACAAACTACCTTCTCTGTGCCTCTACAAAGCTTGAGCATCCAGTATAGTAGCTTTGCTGAAACAATGGAGTAGCTCTCCACTGACCATCAACTCTTCAGAAAACATGATTAATTGAGATGGATGGAAGGTAGGTTTCCAGATATTATGGAAAGATCTTAGCCAAAATCTAAAAAAGGAGGCAGCTACTTTATAACAACAACTTGAGCAATTTCAGACTTTTTGGGAATTACTGATGAGTGGACCAGTTTGTTCAGGTAAGCAACCCTCTTCTTTGCACATAGAAAATGTCTTGAAAATATCCTCTTTCATACATTTACTGCTGATTAGCACTGCCTAATCATAAACTATGACTTAAATTCTGCTCTTGGTTTCAAATATGCAATTCCCATCAAAGTATGCGGAGATGTACATACTTATCTGTGAGACAAGGTTGGGGAGGTAATATCTTTTATTGGACCAACTTCTGTTGGTGAGAGAGAGAGAGAGAGATGCGCTTTCAAGCAACGTAGAGCTCTTCAGAAGCAGCAGCAGATCTGTTTGGCTCAAAAGCTTGTCTCTCACACCAACAGAAGTTGGTCCAATAAAAGTTATTACCTCATCCACCTTGTCTCTCTAATATCCTGGGACCAACACAGCTACAACTACACTGCATGCTTATCTGTGGACAGACTAGACTTCTTGCTTGAAAGTAATCATAACATAGCAGCACACACTGAGTGATGACAGGATAATTCATAGCCATGGCAGTATAGAAACAACAGCTGCTGTTTCTAAAAACATTTTCAAAATTTAACCATTAACAAGAGCCCCCTACCCCAGTCACGATGTTAGGGAATAACGTTATAACCACTGAAATATTCCTTTAAGTATAAAGGATTAGTTGATCATGGATTTCTGCAAATCTCCATTGTGCCAGACAGTAAGAGCCAGTTAGAAGCAGTGATAAGGGAGAAACACTCGCCTAGTCACGGCTAATATGGTAGAGCTTTTCACTTCACTTGGGGTTCAACAGTGTTGGGTTAAACCTATCGAGCTTCCTTTACAATGATTTGTAAGGTACCACACAACAGAACCACTAACCCAGGAACTTATCCTTGCAACAAAGCCCGTTGCCAATTGTGCCCACATATCTATTCAGGGGACACCATCACAGGGCCTAATAACATCAGCCACACTATCAGAGGCTCGTTCACCTGCACATCCACCAATGTGATATATGCCATCATGTGCCAGCAATGCCCCTCTGCCATGTACATTGGTCAAACTGGACAGTCTCTATGTAAAAGAATAAATGGACACAAATCAGATGTCAAGAATTATAACATTCATAAACCAGTCGGAGAACACTTCAATCTCTCTGGTCACGCAATCACAGACATGAAGGTCGCTATCTTAAAACAAAAAAACTTCAAATCCAGACTCCAGCGAGAAACTGCTGAATTGGAATTCATTTGCAAATTGGATACTATTAATTTAGGCTTAAATAGAGACTGGGAGTGGCTAAGTCATTATGCAAGGTAGCCTGTTTCCTCTTGTTTTTTCCTACCCCCCCCCCCGATGTTCTGGTTTAACTTGGATTTAAACTTGGAGAGTGGTCAGTTTAGATGAGCTATTACCAGCAGGAGAGTGAGTTTGTGTGTGTATGGGGGTGGGGGGGATGTGAGAAAACCTGGATTTATGCAGGAAATAGCCCGACTTGATTATGTAAAGAGTTGTCACTTTGGATGGGCTATCACCAGCAGGAGAGTGAATTTGTGTGGGGGGGTGGAGGGTGAGAAAACCTGGATTTGTGCTGGAAATGGCCCAACCTGATGATCACTTTAGATAAGCTATTACCAGCAGGACAGTGGGGTGGGAGGAGGTATTGTTTCATATTCTCTGTGTATATATAAAGTCTGCTGCAGTTTCCACGGTATGCATCTGATGAAGTGAGCTGTAGCTCACGAAAGCTCATGCTCAAATAAATTGGTTAGTCTCTAAGGTGCCACAAGTACTCCTTTTCTTTTTGCGAATACAGACTAACACGGCTGTTACTCTGAAACCATTTTTAAGTGTAAATCACTTCTGCAAATAATCTGAGATTAACCCAAGAGATATCAATGCTGTAATTATTATTATTATGATACTTAAGTATTGTTTCAATTAAACCAAGGACCTGTTCCAACAGCATCACTGGAATAAGGTGAATTACTGGACCATGTTGTAAAAACAGCGTGGATGGATTATAGGTAAGGATGTTTCCAGAAAGAAGCAACAGTGAAGGTGGTTTGCCTAATTTGTTATTTCGCTACATAGTTCTGCTAGAGTGGTAGAGAGTTCAGATTTGAGTAACAAAAAATGTTTCCAAGAATCTCTAAAAGTGTGTGTAAAATAATGAATGCCTCATGTTTGTATTCCTTACCGAGTATAAAGAGAAAGCAAAACACAAACACTGTTCTTCAGCACAGCCTAGACTACAGTCCCCAGGGGATTTTCCCCTTTCCCTCTCAGTCTGCTTCAGGGCCCACTGCAGGATTCTTCCTTGATCTTTTAGCTAAGCGCTGCCTCCCAAGACTTTCTCCCTGGAGGCCCTTTTCTTCCAGCAAGTTCCCACTGCTTCTCCTCCCAGGAGACTCTGGCAAGTCTTTCCCAGGCTGCTGCTCATGCTCCCTACAGCCTCTGCCACCCTTCCTTACTGATAGCCCCGGACTTTATATGGCATGCCCGTCTCCTCCTCAGCTGCACCTAATTAATGAACAGGGCTGACCCCAGGACTCTGGCCCTTAAATGGGCAGATCACCCTGTTGCAGGCTGCCTCTGAAAGAAAGAAGAAGAATTTTCCCTATCTAAAATTTTCTGCGAATGAGTTCCACATAGTTCTATTAATGGTAAATTCTGGTATCATCATATGACCCTGGGAACCGGGATGCAAGATTTTAGCTATGCATTAATCTAGCCTGCCTAAGGGCATATCTCAGTCCTGCTGAGGGGGAGACAAGCAGAGATCATGTGATAAAACCATCTGCACAATCCACTGTAAGTGGCATCTCCAATGGGCACAGTTTGGGAGAATACCACCACTTTCTGAGCCACCGTGCTCACCTTCCCTCACTCAACAGAAGGATTGTTTTGCAGGCCTAGGGGTTAAAATGATTAACTCCTCTCAGAACTGTTGGTTGAGGAGGTGGGCACTGCTGTCAAGCCCCAGTAGAATCACAGAATCATAGAACTGGAAGGGACCTGAAAAGGTCATCTAGTCCAGTCCAGTCCCCTGCACTCATGGCAGGACTAATTATCTAGACCATTCCTGACAGGTGTTTGTCTAACCTGCTTTTAAAAATCTCCAATGATGGAGATTCCACAGCCTCCCTAGGCAATTTATTCCACTGCTTAGCCCCCCTGACAGTTAGGAAGTTTTTCCTAATGTTCAACCAAACCTCCCTGGCTGCAATTTAATCCCACTGCTTTTTGTCCCATCCTCAGAGGTTAAGAAAAACATTTTTTCTTCCTCCTTCTTGTAACAACCTTTTACATACTTGAAAAGTGTTATGTCCCCTTTCAGTCTTCTCTTTTCCAGACTAAACAAACCCAATTTTTTTCAATCTTCCCTCATAGGTCATGTTTTCTAGACCTTTAATCATTTTTGTTGCTCTTCTCTGGACTCTCTCCAACTTGTCCACATCTTTCCTGAAATGTGGCATCCAGAACTGGCCATAATACTCCAGCAATTCTTCCGCTCTACTCCTAATCAGCACAGAGTACAGCAGAAGAATTACTTCTCGCGTCTTGCTTACAACACTCCTGCTAACACATCCCAGAATGATGTTCGCTTTTTTTGCAACAGCGTTACATTGTTGACTCATATTTAGCTTGTGATCCACTATGACCCCCCAGTTTCCTTTCCTCAGTACTCCTTCCTAGGCAGTCGTTTCCCATTTTGTGTGTGTGCAACTGATTACTCCTTCCTAAGTGGAGTACTTTGTATTTGTCCTTATTGAATAAGTAGCATGAAGATCCGCTGCTTAATCTCCTAATGTACTTCAGGCAAGGTTATTTTTTGATCCTGAGGGTGAGATATTACACAAAACCTTTTAAAAATGGAATCAATCTGAAAAAGCTCTCCAACTCTTAGCAGTACACAAAAGAACGGTGGATGTAACTGATTCAGAAAAACCCTGAGAGTCTAGAGTTATCTTTTCACACAGCAAGCATGAAGGGATAAATCGCTGAGGACGCTGTGGAAGATCAAGATGATACAAGTGAGTAGAAGTTATAAGTGCAGAAGGATGTGAGTTGATTTATTGGTCAACTGCATCAGGACTTCAAACCTATGACTATCAGGATTAAGGTTGCTTTGTCCATTTTTCAACCTTTCAGTATAAGGAAAGAAAGAGAGGATGCCTGCAATAACTTTTGTGAGAGAATGTCATTACAGCCACGGCCAAAGAATCCTGCACCTTCCGTAAAATCTAGAAATTATTAAGTTAATTAGCACAAAGGTCAAGTGCTGGTCCCCCCAGCAGAGGCAGATATGGCTTTAAGTCTTTGGATGGAGGAACATCCTTTGTACTGATGTGCTTTTTCAGGATGACTCAGCTCTTAACAGCAAATTGTTTAGAGGTTAAATTATTTAATTTCCTCTTTGGAGACGGAACTTTACATGACCCCTAAAATTTTGTAGAGCATCTGGGGTCAGTGGGAGAGTCATGCTTTGAAAAATCTGGTGACTTCATCAAATTAAATGTTTTTTGGTGGGACACAATTGCTTTCTTTAAGATCCGTGGATGCTATAAAATACCAATCTCTAATGGCTGCTCTAATGGACAATATGAACTCCACCTTCATACTTATATATCTGTGTTCTGCAAAGAAGTTGAACCAATTGAGATTTAAGAAAGCTCCAGGGTCATTCTATGTTTGAGACCATGAGCAGCCAAAAATTGCCTGCTTTCTATTCTAACTATGTGGGGGGAACGATAGCATAAATTCTGTAAGCTTGGTTTATATCCCATATCTTGTGAAATGAACTGGGAGATATGGAGAGGCTAATGTGTCTTGAATTTGAGGGAAAATTTTCTAAAGTAAACTTTTAGAAATAATTATCCCCCATTCCCTCAGGAAATCATCAATCCTGTCTTCTAACTGCAGCTAAAGGGGATGAATCAGAGTTTACATCTGGTATTGTGGGTTCCTCCCAGTGCTCTCTCTCTTCCTGCCGAATGCAGGATAGGACATACAAAAATGGTCTCGAGTCATAGGGTGGGCTGAAATGAGATGGTTAGCTCTCTCCTTTTCCGTGCTAGAAAGGATTCTTTTAGATCTGATCATTCTTTCTTCGCCCTATAAAGGTATCATCAAAGAGGTGCATCCCTCATTTCCCTCACCCCAAAACAAGTAAGACAAAGAGCTTCTACTTATCTCGGAACTCACTGATCTATGGAGAGACTAACCAGCTCAAAGTGGAAAGTAATACTACTGTTTGCAGTGGCTTCAGCAAGAAAGTCTACCAGCATGTCACATTCAGTGGGTTTTTGTTTTGTTTTTGAAGATTTATTTGAAAACATCTTTGTAGACGTCTCATTTTTCTGAAGACCCTTTTTGGCTATATGCTATTAAAGCTTTAGCTATACATACACTATTAGGGCAGCCCCATGTTCCTTAGAATAAAACTTTTCTCAAAAGGCTTGAATAAAGCAGACTCCATCTTCTTTTTCCTAAGAATCAGAGAGAAGCAACATCTTCTACAGGAATACAGGATTTAAAAAAAAAAAAAAATCTATCTTACTATGTACAGTACCTCACAGCTCACATTTTTCCCGAGGGAAGCTTATATAGTGTAATGGGAATATTTGTGAAGTAATCAGGGGTTGTAAAATACTATACACACACACGGCTTCCTGTCTGAACATTTTGAAAATCCTGTAACCATTTGAGAGACTGGATCAACTGAGAATGGACCATTTATAGACATTAATGGTTTCACTGCCAAAGCATAGCACTCCCCCTTACAGGACCATTAAGAATAATCTGGAAGACGATGTATTGGTTTCTTTTGTTTTTCCCCCATTAGGTCTAGCAGAGCTCCTTTCTGGCATGTAGAATTCCCCCATGGATAAGGAGAGAAAGCAGCAATTACATACAAAATGCTAACAAGCTGTCTGAGACAACTGTGTTTCTAAGGATTCTCTCGGTTTTTGTACACCTAAAACAAATAATTTTTAGGTCAAAGAAAAATAAAAGTTATGGCAAACCTAGAAAAAGTGGCACATTAGGATATTAATATAAACTGTCATTCCTGTGTTTTTCCCAAACCCCATGTGCTCTAAGCAATCAATCAACAGCCTCTGTGATCAGTCTTTGAGTCCTGATGGAGTAGGAAGATGTCATCCAGAGAGGAAAACACGTGGAAAATCTGTTGGCCATGTGTGTCATTACTGATGTCAACATTTAGGTAAATATGCAAGAACCACCTAAGATTTGTATACCTACTGCATAACAAATAATGGAGAAAGTTTTTCCAAAATAAGTGCCCCAGCTTTTAGCTCTATCTTTTGTCTAGATATTGTAACATGTGTGATTCAAAGCTCTCCAGCAGTTTGTAGACAACCACCCCACATTTCCAAAGAATTATTTGATAAACTAAACTAATGAAAGCTTTCAGCTTTAATTATTGTCATGAGGATCTGAAAACAGACATATTCAGAATGTGCTACTTTCCCAGGTAACCCACTATACAACTAATTTTAGACAGCAAAACCAACTTTTTTTCTCCTGAGATGCCCAATAGAGTTTCATTAAATCTATGCTGATGTTATCTGTAGTTTATAACTCAGATTAGGGACAGCAATTGATCTGAAAAAAAAATCAGGCCTTTCTGTATCTGTAAAAATTTCATCGATACTGCTGGAAACATATTCCAGTAACGAATGGCAATGAAACATTCTGTAGTTTCTGACTCAAACTGTGCTCATATGCTCCCACAATGGAGCACAGAGACTGCAGTGAATGGCACTCTAGATAGAACTAAAATAGATTGTTAGATTTAGAAGATTGCAAATATAATTGGATTAAACAAAAGCGTTATCCAAACACAACCCAGGGAAACAAGCTGTTTTACAGGAAAGGTTTGCTACAGGCAGCAAGTGCCTGTGTTATGTTAAACCCTACTGTAATGTCATTTCGCATTTAAAAAAAAAAATCAAACAATGTTCTATATAACCTCAAATTTCAGGCTACTAAGTCTCAGTAATAGTTTAAGGAGAGTTCAAAAGAAAAAACAGAAAAGTCAATGTCCAAAGGTATCAGAACAGCAGATCAAAGCGTGAAAAGGGATTAACTGCATCTTCAGCAAATGAAGTTTAAAATTCTAGTGTATTAGAGAAGGTCTTTTTTGAAATGGTAATAGGCTATACCTGAGCTGAAAAGACAATTAAGTTAATGTGTTAATTTTTTATGGTATCTGGCAGTAATATTTTTATCCTGTTAATTATACAGCAGACAGCAAATGTATATAATATGATAGCTCCATGCTGAGACTACATGCTTGCTGCTTAGTTAAGTGGCTGCATTTATCCTATAATTAGCTTGCAGGAATGTGATTTGCATTGCATACCTAACAGCATATATAATATCAACTATGCCACAAAAGCCTAAAATGGAAACTGACACTCTCTTAGCTTTGACCTCTGTATATAACAAGGTGATGGTTTTTGTGACCTCCTGCCCTTCATATTCAACCATGGGGAAAAAAAATTACACACTGACATAATGCTGAAGATAAAATAAATTCAAAATGCAAGGAAATTTAGAATTATGGCCAAAAATAATAACTAAAGCTTCAGTCTTCACTCAGTCTGTACAGGGAATAAAAATGTATGTTAACAGGCATGGTCTGGTCTTATTTTTTGGCCTTAACTTTGAATACCCTTACTGTTGTGGACAGTACAAAATAAATTAATAGTGGGAATCTGAAGTTTTGTAATTTTTTAAAATATTTATAAATTTTATAATTGTTTTCTTTACATATTGACTAAATTCCTCAGAACTCTCAAGTAGCCACTATTAATTACTACTACTACTACTACTAATTACTTGTATTGGAGTAACATCTAGGAGCCCCAATCATGGTCCAGGACCACACTGTGCGAGGCACTGTACAAACAGAGCAAAAAGATGGCCACTGCCAGATAAATACCAAGAGTGAAATCTTGGCCCCACTGAGAACAATGTGCTTTTAGTCATTGACTTCAGTGGGGGGCCGAATTTTACTGTGTATCAGTAAGGGGCAGATTCTGCCACCTTAGAGCCTTTAGCACCTTACTCCTACATATCCCACTAATTTCAAATGACTACCCGTGGTGCAAGATGCAACTCAAACTGACTAAGTTATGCAGAACCTGGCACTAAGGTTTTCTTCATCATATTCATTTGCTTGTATGTTAGACCCCCATCTCCTACCTATCAGCCAATTTGTGTTTCTTACATCCCGAGCCCTCCTGTCAGGGCAGGGGATTGTCTCTTAGTTTTGTTTACAAAGCATCCAACATAATGGGACCCTGTTGGGACTAGGGCCTTTGAAAGATACCATAATACAAAAGGTTTACTGCTAGTAGTGACACATGTACAACATTGACCAGTGAAATAATGAAAAAAAAAAATCTGGAATGGCCGATTTCTTCCACTCATGTGCACACCTTTTTTCCAGTTGGCTACATGTGCGCCCTTGGATATTTCTACACTGCAAGTGAAGGTTTGATTGCAGCACTGGTAGGCCTACCTGGCCTAGCTTTATTCTAACTAGCATGGAGTTGGCAATACTGTTTAACCGAGAGACCAAGGAAGGGGACAGGGGTTATTACACTGAGGAGAGGGGGAGGGGAGAAGATGAGGATAAGATTTGCCCCCTAGTGTTCACAAACTAGACAATATTAGATATTAAGATCTATGCTTGTTCTTTCTGAGGTCTCCAGTGTCTTAGCTTATGCCTTGTAGCACGGTGATGGTACCAAATAAATGCTTGAAATATAAAAAGAAAATGATTGGAGCCAAGATACTCTATTGATTCTGGGTATTTTTATTTTTGAATACTCAAGCGGACATGCCTGCAAAGGGCGCCGATTTTTATTTTTTGAACTATTGGCCTTAGATTTAATAACTCACATTTAGCACATTGGAAAGAACATTAATGTATGTAGCTTTAACAAAATACAGCAGGCATTTGTTTTTCAGTCTCAATTTTTTGAGGAAAATGTGTGTTTGTGTGCACATGTATACGTAGACTATTTATTTCTGAATCCACCATAAAAAATCAAAATTAGTTACATGCATCGCTGCAGGCTGGGGACCGACTGGCTAAGCAGCAGTTCTGCAGAAAAGGACCTGGGGATTACAGTGGATAAGAAGCTGGGTATGAGTCAGCAGTGTGCCATTGTTGCCAAGAAGGCCAACGACATATTGGGCTGTATTAGTAGGATCATTGCCAGCAGATCGAGGGAAGTGATTATTCCCCTCTATTTGGCACTGGTGAGGCCACACCTGGAGTATTGCATCCAGTTTTGGGCCCCCCACTACAGAAGGGATGTGGACAAATTGGAGAGAGTCCAGTGGAGGGCAACGAAAATGATTTGGGGGTTGGAGCACATGACTTACGAGGAGAGACTGAGGGAACTGGGGTTGTTTAGTCTGAAGAACAGAAGAGTGAGAGGGGATTTGATAGCAGCCTTCACCTACCTGAAGGGGGTTCCAAAGAGGATGACTCTAGACTGTTCTCAGTGGTGGCAGATGACAGAACAAGAAGCAGTGGTCTCAAGTTGCAGTGAGGGAGGTCTAGGCTGGATATTAGGAAACACTATTTCACTAGGAGGGTGGTGAAGCACTGGAATGGGTTACCTAGAGAGGTGGTGGAATCTCCATTCTTAGAGGTTTTTAAGGCCCAGCTTGACAAAGCTTTGGCTGGGATGATTTAGTTGGTGTTGGTCCAGCTTTGAGCAGGGGGTTGGACTAGATGACCTCCTGAGGTCTCTTCCAACCCTAATATTCTGTGATTCTATGATTAGTGGCAACACAGTGACCCAGTATACATGTCTTAACACACAATTGTTACAGCTAGGGCTGGTTGGAATTTTCCATTGAAACTTTAAAAAAAAAGAAAAAAAAAACAAAGTCGGAAAGTGTCTGCTTTCCACAGAATTTTTTAATTTTTCATTGAAAACAATAAAAAACTAAAGAAAATAGTAGATGGCATATGAAAAGGTTTTGGTTTCAATTTTTCAACAAAAAGCTGTAATTTTATGAGGAAAATTTGGACAAATTTTGTTTCTTTTCATCAAAATTTTCTGTGGGGAAACCCCACCCCTCCATTTTCCAGCCAACTTTACTCTCAACACCTAAATACATGCACAGACCCATCACTTCCACTACAAACTCCCTTTCAATTCCAAAGTACCACCACCCACAAAGCACCTCTCCAATCTCTCAAAATCCCATTCAAACATACACCCTTAAACTCTAACCACAATGACATTACAATATTTTATTGCAAGATAAAACTTTTTTAAAAAATAAATTTTATTTCTACCTAAAATGTTATTAAGGTCAGTGTTATGCTTGTGCATTTAAGTGTGATTTTAAAGAATTGGACATCTGCCTTTTGGGTGGTTGGATATTACAAGCGAAAGGGGCTTTATATTGTCTGGTCTTGCAGCTTTGACAAGTTGTAAAATTGCACCTACAGTGAGATCTGTAGAGTGTGGGGTATTTGGAAACATACAAGCAGCAAGTCATTTCATTATCTGTGGAGATGAGGAATATGTGACAGCAAAAAGGGGCAGCATATTGCTTTTAAAATAAACATCTAGATAATTCAATAAAAGAAAAAATAAAAACATGCATGTTAAGTATGGAAATGAAAATGAAGATGCTTAAACCCTGCCTGAGTTGATAACGTTAGTAAAACTTTAGCATTGGAATGCCAGCCTCATACATACATACATGCTTAACATGTGTTCACAGGCATGCACATGTTAAGCATGCATGTATGTATTATGTATGTTTAAAAGCCTGTATCCATGTTTACAGACACACACACACACACACACACTCAAACTTCAAATTCCACATTTTGACAGTTTTTAAAGCTAGCAAGTTAAATAAATGTCATTGGAAAGAATCTTAATCAATGTGAATCTTTCTCCTGACACCTTTTCTTGCCTTCCTGCAGCTCTGCTAAAGTAGAAATGTCTTCTAAGAGAAGAAAAACTAAGACACTACTGTGAATATTCCTACCGACGCTGCACCAACTTCAGCAATTGATCCAGGAAAACGCATGGAACCATTTCCTACACTTTTATCTTTTTGCTGATGGGTAACTGCATAGTAACTGACACCCTTGATAAGTGCCTCAAGATCCAGAAAATCAATGATATACAAGATGGTTACAATTCCCACTGTGTTCAACAGGACCAGACATTGAACTGCAGTCTAAGTTCAACATGAGTCATTTAGTAGGCAGTGAAGTTTGATGCAAATCACAAACACAAAATGTAAAGGTCTTTGCTACTCTTTTAATAGTTGGTAGTGTTACAATGAAGCTCTTCTCTGTTTTTCTTCCTTCATATCTTTTTAAGACTTCAGTCTTCTCGTTTAAATGTTTCTCTTAAGTTATCCAAGGCAGATGGACAATTTTTTCAAAATCCCTTCGGATTGTTTATCTAGGAATTAATCAGCTGGATGCTGCACAAGTTGTTTAAACAACAGTTACTTCTTGTCCTGATGGAGTACCTCATTTTGTAACATATTCAAACACAAGTTTGATTTATCTCAGCAGGAACAGGAGAGTGTAGCATGTTCCCCAGCCTACGGGCATCTGTGCCAGGTGGTGGGAAGATCCATCTCGAAGAACACAGGTAGTAACAATACCATTACAACAGTCCTTTTTTCCCAGTAGGAGGGGGTCAGCTTTTAGTGCCATTTGGTTCTATAGTTGGTGGAGTCAGCCCATTGCATGCACTCCTCAGATGCCCTGATTCAACCACTCACACCCAGCTATCCACTCACCTCATTTTTCATGCCACGTTATATGCTGTTCCCACCAAGACAGCTCACACCTCTGCACCTCACTCCAGGTGGCCTTTCACCACTCAGGATTTTGGGCTCTGCTGGCAAAACTCAGAGAGTGAATCAAGCCTATGAAAAGGTTGGTTCCCAAACTTCTTTTAAAAAGAAAAGGAGTATTTGTGGCACCTTAGAGACTAACAAATTTATTTGAGCATAAGCTTTCGTGAGCTACAGCTCACTTCATCGGATGCATTCAGTGGAAAATACAGTGGGGAGATTTATATACATAGAGAACATGAAACAATGGGTGTATGGTGTGTATGGTAACACCCATTGTTTCATTTGTTTCATAGAGGGTGCACTCACAGTCATAGCGTATTTCTCTGGATATCTCCCTGCCATCTACAAGCGTTATTTCCTTCTTATCCCATTTGAGCCCAAACCAGTTGCCTCCATTCATGACACTAAGAAAACACTGCAACCACAGTATCTGGGGTTCAGGAGAAGGAGATGTAGATCAGAGTGTCATCCTGGTTAGCTAGCTTTGGCTAATAATATTTAATTAAAAATCGGTCCCATTTGTGAGTGGGGGAAATGTTAAAATGTGGTTTGATACTGCCCCCAAGGAAGTCTCACAAATAAATACCACATTAAGCTTAACACATTTCACATGCAGAACTCTCTCTCTCACACACACACACACTTAAGTGAAAGGAAGAGGTTACAGTAACTTAGTTTCAAGTTTGTGCAGCACCTGAAAAAATGTTGATTTTTTTTTTTTAAAGACAAGCCCAAGGGGGAAGCTTGTGGGAAATCATCTAAATGGTGTGAAAAAAAACCAGAGCTTTAAGATCTACTAGTTTAAACAAACGTTGTTGTTTTGTCTTTAGCAGAAGCTAATGAAGTGCCCCACTTACTCTGAATAGCTAAAGGGTTATAACAACTAATACCAACATAGCCTTGGGTCAAGAAGCATGAGCTCAGCAACTGCCATTTAGTATTCAAGAGCTATTGCAAATCAAGCCAGGAAATCCATTGAAGCTGAAGAAATAGAACCACCTTCAGTTCTGTTTTGAATTCTATAGTGTTTACTAAAGAAACAGAAGAGCATAGGAGCTATGATTTATCACAGCAAACAGTGAGGTAATATATGCAGTCAATGCTGGGATATGTAAACAATGCCCCAGCTTTTTTTTTTTTTTTTTAAATCGCTATCAAATTCCAACAATTCTTTGAATAATAATTTTGCTTCTTCCCCCCCATGAGATGAGCTGATGTTCTCCAGAAGGCAATGAACCTGCTACACATGCACACTGTGGAAAATACCAAGAGTACAGAAATACCATGTGGTACATATTATAAAGATGGTTATTTCCAGTGAATACTCTGTTCTAAATTCATTCTAAATGAAGTTACTGGACAGCCCCGAAATAACGGAATGCAAAACCACTGTTGTTTTGAAGGCCAAATCCTGCTTGCCTGACTCACATGAAGAGTGCCATTGGCTTGGATTTGGCCCACAGACAGAAAGAAAAAAAAGTCAGCTTCTGCCTCTATTTTCCTTCCTTCCACTTAATCATGTTTCATTGTATAGCACCATCCCTCAGTACACTTTCACAGCACCTTTCCAGATGGCCACTGATAGTTCGTATATGGAGACCAATCCTTTGGTTCGATTTCTGCAATGTAGTGCTCTGCTGATAGCTCTCCTAACATAGACAGAATTAAAATCTTGACTATCTAATTAAAATATTCTCACCATGTAAATATTTAAACCCGAATCGTAACACAAAGGGCTGCTTTTAAACACTACGCAGTAGAAGTGTATCAAATTGCCTGCTGTTCACACTATATCCAGCTGAATTTCTAAGATTACAGCAAATGCTTGATTACAGAAAAAATCATCGCAGTTAAATGTAATTGGGTTCTCCTAAGAGATGCCATTACCCACCTACTTTGCCAAAAAGGACAAGGACATTGCCTGAGAAAACGGAGAAGGAAGACCTCTGTCCTTATTGTGGGGGTTAGGGTCAGCCAGACAAGAATTATTATAGATATGGGGGAAATAAAGGAGTCAAGATCCCCTGCCCTTGTTCGGCAGACCGCCGTTGCAGGCAGCCAGCATAAAATAGCTTTGCACTTCTGTGGAACAGCTGTCTTTATGGTGCAAGGATGCCGAGTGCGAAGGCAGAGACCAAAAGTCACCCTGCATTAGGCAAGTTCAGGAGTTCAGTGGACAGCTCAGATTGTGGCTGGCTGAAGCTTACGGAAGGCTCTCGTGACTGTGTTATGTAATGTTTAAATAAAAATGTTAAATACAAACTCTCCAGGCCTTTAGAAGAACACCCAAGTAATCTGCTCTAACTTACACAGAGAACTGGCCTGCTGGTTTAAGACACCTTTACATACACATGCATGCATGGATCCCCTTGAGTTACATGGAGTGCAACTTGACCACAGCTCTAGATTGGGACAAAAGGGAGGTGAGGGATCATTCTAAATGAAATGATACAAAAGCTGCATTCATTTATGATGCAGCCTGATGCAAATAGTCCTTGCAGCATGGAAAAGCTGTGATTTCTCTATCAGTCAAGAGCAATCTCTTGAACCAAGTTACACAGGAACCAGGTGAACCCAAGACAACATATGCCATTGACATCTTATGCCTACCCGTCTGAGTCAGACCTCATATCAGAGTTAGAATTACCACTAGGACGACCCCAACAACCTCTGCTGGATGCTTTCACAAACGTCCCGTGCTCTGAAGTATTCTCTTGTCTCCCAATTGGCAAGTTTGGAGAGAAAGACCAGTTTTGCCCCCATTCTGGAGTAAAATTGGTTTAATAATTTAACCACCCTGTAAGGACTACTCATCCTTCAACCCAATTCAAACAAGCTACACTACAAGGTTCATACCAACAAACAAAACCAAAGCAGACAAATCGTTATGACTGCATGATAACGCAGTATTTCTGATATAGAAAATACAGTAGTTAGGATAGCAAGGAATACAGTGCAAGCACAAACACTGCACACATGCATTGCTAACTTATAACCCTACTCTAGCACACATGGGTAGGTGAGAAAGCCTCCTAGTAGATGACAGGTGGGGCAAAATAGCCCAGATGTTTACAGCTCCCTTTACTTAAGGGAATTACTTCTCAGCCAGCCGACTAATCAGGGTCAATAGGGGCAACCAAGTTCCCCAATTCAAAATATTGGCTAATCAACTAGAATTTCCTGCCGTCTCTCCCTACTCACCCCAGGAACTCTGGTCATATGCTCTGGGAAGGAAGGTGGGCAACATTTTCAAAAACGGCCTGAAAACTACAGGGATATGTTATACTTATTTTTTCATATCATGTTTTTGTGTATGCATGTGAAATAGCCATAGAACTACCCATTTTGCAGGTACAAATGCAGCACGTGAAAACAATCTCAAGATTTTACATTCATAAAATTGCATGCACCATTTTAAAGGTACATTATAGGACACCTTGAAAGATATTTTCAAGTTTAACTTACTGTCTGCAAGACACCCAACATGCAGGCAGCATATATTACTAGCAGAACACAGAAAATATGAGGCAGTACAGAAGACTGACTCTGGGTTCACTGTGTTTAGGAAATGGAAAAATGCCTAATGCACCATTTTTAGACTTTACCAATTGGAGAGGCAGCACATAAAACACTAGAAATGTCTTTGATCTTGGCAAAATTAGGAGATAGGATTGTATTTGGGTCAACCACCCATTCCTCATGCACCCTGTAGGAAAAAAAAATCTGAAGAAGAAAAGAGAACAGCACAACAAAGGCTGGCATTGCTCGTCTGAATAGAGACAATACATGCAAGCATCTCTAAAATAAAGATATTGTGATTAGTTTATACATTCCTTTTAAAAAAACTGCATTAATTTTGATTTATATTTAAATAAAAATGATTAAATTTTATCTTCTAAGATGGAAATGTTGTGATAAATACTGGCTTATGGCCAAACTAATCTCTAAAGCCTACAGCTTACAGCCCCTGTTGTCTTGTATGGATATTTGAATGGCAATGGGTTTTATCAGTATTTCTAAAGGCATTCGTTTAATTATGTGGTTGTAAGAATTTTCAAAACCCTAAAGAATTAACGCTACCAATACATATTCATATTTCTTAAGTTAATTCAACTCGAACATCTGAAAATATTATTTTAAAAAATATGCTCATTTATTTTTATTTCTGTAAACACTCAAAGCTCTATTCTGGTCTTATTTATGCTCCCTTTACTTTTGTATAATTAAAAAAGTGATGTAGCAGATTGCCTTTATTTATATTACATAACACTGGCAACTGATCCACTTACAATATGGTGTGGTTCTTGAGACACTAGGCAGGGTTGGGAAAGAAGCAGGGTGTGCATGACAAGGATCAAGTCCTGCTTGCTCCACTCATGTGAGTAGTCTTATGGGGGCTTGATCCTGGGCTCCGTGGTGTAACTACATTGACTTCAGTGCAGTTATTCCAGATTTATATTACTATAACATCAGAATCAAGCCAATTAACTTCAGTGAGTCTATGCACATGTTTACTTAAGGGAGTTAGGGTGGGATCTTCAAAAGTGCCTAATGACTTAGGAGCACAAGTGCCATCAACTTTCAATGGGACATGTGCTACTAATTCAAGTAGGCACTTTTTCAAATCATGCCATTAATCCTCATGCTAAGGACAAAACCCAATGCAACCTTAATTATGGAGTCAGTAGGCCACCCCCCAAAATGCATGCAAACTTTACAAACCAAAGGGGGCCAAATATCTTAGGTTTTGCAGCAGACTGGCATATTCAAAGACAATGTCAGCCTGCTGTAGAAAAACCAACAACATCCAGTACCATGGCTGAAAGTTCAGGAGCTTCTAAGCGTATTCTGATACAATTAACGTATGATTTTGTTCTACTATACCAAGTCAAATTCTACCTTTGATACATGTGCCCACCTCCCATTGCCTTCAGGATCTGTGAACAGCATGCTGTGGTCTGGATAATCAATCCTAAACCATTTCTTCAACACTACTCCAAAACTAGCTATATTTTCAGCAAAGCAATCAAAACGACCGCTTGCTTCCTACCATCGGAATCTTAAAGCAAAATCCAAATCAAGAAATAAAGGAAGAATATGGAATATTTTCTGTTATTATTAACCTGGACCACTACAATGAGGGAGGTAAATGGGAGCTCTGTGCATACACCCCAGGGCAAAAATTCAGAAGCCACAGATTGAAATTTCATCAGATTCAAACTCATTTTATTGTTTTGAAGCTCCTAAACCATTCAGCAGGCTTCAGTTTAAACATGCATAACTAGGATCTTATTTGTGAACGTTCATGCTAGCTGATGTTTTTAAAGTGTTTATTTTTGGATGATCACATGACCTTTTCTGCATTGTTCAGTTACTTTAGCTTTCACATTCTAGATATAGTATCGCTTCTGTTGACAGCAGTTTGCCTAATTGGATAGGACACTCATATACCTTAATTAGGAATGTACCTCTTTTACAGGAAATCATATAAAACTATTAATGTACTATTCAAATATATATGCTACATATAAAGAGAAAAATAATGTTACCACATTTTAGCTCTCATTTAAGATTAACAATTTAGAAGAATCTAGGGTTATTTCTAAAAAAAGGAATTACCGTCTCTCTATCAGCTAGTGGCCATAGTAAGGAACACAAAGCCCTGAGAATCACAAATTTTGCCCTAATTGATTTTTAGGCTTCTTATAACCCATATTTCTATCAATTCAATATAAGTAATAACAAAAATTAAGTTCCCTATGCTATCACTAAGGCCGTTTAAAGGACTTGCTTTGCCATAGAAGCCATGGCCTAGAGGACTGAAATCTCAAATGAAATGCTGGCTACATTTATTTATGCAGCTTTAGCAGTACCATTATTTGACAATTTTTCTTTTTCATGGACTTTTAGAGAGTCTGATGGCTGTAGTTGTTTCTCACGTTCCAGTGAGAGGATGGAGCTTGGTTTTACTATGTATTCTTTTTACGGGGGAGAAATCTGTCCTCATCTTACTTTAAAATTTCTATATAGCAGCCAATGTAAAGCCTTTTCTATACTTTACTAAAAATACCAGAATCCACTATTAACAGAGCTGTCAATAAACAAAAACATCTTGAGTGTCGTTCAGAAAATCAATAATTAGTCCTATATTTGAATGCTAGCAAGATATATTTTGAAATGTATATATTTAAGAATAACCAGACAGTAAGCATTTTAAATTGCATTTCAGACACTAATGCAAGCAGCTAATCCTATTTACATTCATATTAGTCTTGGGTATCTTTTTCCCTAAGATTTACACATTTGTATGCTTGCATGAGTTGAAGTGGTTTTTGCATGATATCAGTACTTTTGTAATTTAAATCTATAAAAGGCAATTTCTTTGAAATATACTTCTTAACAGTGGGTGAAAGAAGCACTAAACTTATTTGAGAGCTGTACACATCAGTAAACATGTGCACTGAACTCCAGGCAATGTGCGGTGTGAGAATTAATCTTTTATTGTATTAGCTAAACAGAAAGATTCTGAGGCTGAAATTAACACTCCGAAAATGTCCGTTCCCCCCACCACCACCCCCACTATCTGGAAAATGTGTGGTTTTAGGATTATGATTTAGAAATGTAAAACTATTTTTCTTCAGAAAGAGTGGTTAATTTGATATCTTTAGTTATTTACATCTAGTCATTTTCAACTGTGCAATAAATGTAGCCACGTAAGTATTGCTGAAGAATATTGCTGAACTCCAGTTCCTTGAATGCCCACCCCCATTACTTCACAAACATGCCCTTCAATCAACAAGATTAAGGGAATTTATTGATAAACAAATCTTTGTCTCACCCCATAATATGGCTCCCAAGGTCTGCAGCACGTGTCCCCCCACTCCATCGTTATGCTCCTGTTCCTATGCTGTAGGCCACCTCTTTCTTTTTAACCATCTTTCTTTCCTTTCTCCTCCACATCCTTCCCTTTGCTCCTACTATTTCCTCCATGCATCTTCAAAACCCTACCCCCATACCCTGAAGCCTCCCTGTCCTTGTGAGCCCTTGCACTCTGCCATATATATCGGCTTCCTTCTTCCAGGCCCCTTCCTTGCCTGTCCTAGTATCTCTCCTTTTTGCCACTTTTTGTAAATGTTATTGATATTTATCAATGCTGTTGCTAACTATCACTGTTAGCAAGTGGGACGAAGTTGGGGAGAAGTTAAGAATTGGTGAATAGACCAGGGCAGTGGTTTTCAACCTGGGGTCCGCAGACTATGTCTTAGGAGTCCACGAAAGGTGACTATAAATAAAGTTTCAGATCCCAGAATAGGCATTCCATTTTTCTGATCAAAAGTATGTGAATACCCCCACCTACAGGTCAAAACCCAGAAGTACTGTGATTACCAAAGAAGCCCACGGTTTAGCGCCCTTCTCACACTGCGTCAAAGGCTGTGCTGAGCACGAGCAACATTTATATTTGAATTCTGTTCAGTCAGTTTTCGGTCTAAGACTTCTATGGTAGGAGTCCACAAACCACAGGTTGAATTTCCAAAGGGGTCCACACCTCCATTTGAAATTTTTTAGGGGTCTGCAAATGAAAAAAGGTTGAAAACCACTAGACTAGGGGCCAGCCTTGCCAGTCTGACTGGGACACAGGGCTCCCACATCTCTATCCCTGTTACCTAGTCCAATTCACCAGCCCCAATACCCAGTCCAACTTCACTTCCATTACTTGTTCCTCCCATCTAAGATCCCCTAACCTCAATTCCACATTAAATCTAAACAAAGTCAGTACAGTCAAACATATTTTTGAGGTTTGGTTTTTGAACTAACAAAGGCCTTTCAGTTGCACTTTTACAGGAAATAGGCCCAGTGAAAATTTAACACCTTTAACTCATTCCTAAAAACCTTTGGTGTAACATGGGACATATGCAAAACACACAACGGCAAGGTTTCACTGGCCCTTGATTGGAATGACCTGCATAACTCTCGCCTGGCTGCGCCACTCCTGAGTGCGTGACCATCCCAACCTCATGCTGATGAAGCCTTTATGTTACACCACACCTGCATGTATTCTCTTATATATACACACTTAGACCGATGAGCACACATAGGGTGCACATTTATGTGCATGTACACACAGATTAAAAAGGTAACTAGATACAAAAGAGAGGGGGTGGCAACCCCCGTGATTAAAGGCCATGTGGATATTCTAAAAATAGGGGATTTCATATTTTGTCTCATCCTTCCCTTTAAAACAAAACAACACATCTAACTAGAGAAGCATTTACAGATAAGCTACCCGCTGTCTGGTTACAGGCCATGGAGAAGACTTCAGTTCAACAGCAGCAGCACAGATTTATGTCATGCTCTCCCGCACCCACTTCGGGGCTAGCTGACCACGATTCTGGGGAAAAACTCCCCCATTACAAAGAGCTATTGCAAGTTACCTTTGTGCAGACCCCTCACACGGTGCATTCAGAGTTGTTTTAAAATGACCTCCTTTCTAGCCTTTAGGAAATAGCTCCACAGAGAAAGTCTTTTATTTTAGGCCTCCTGGCATTTTAGACTTGGAAACTGTATGCAAACATCGCTTCTGCGATTCTCTAGCCGACCAATGGGATCAGTCAGAATTGATCTCAGCTCTTTGAAATTAGCAGGTTTTGTACTGTCTTCCTAGCTTGTTGATTAATATTTGGGGGGAGGGGAGTGGGACAGAGGGGAAAGAAAGAAGGGAGGAGTAGGGAAGGGTGAAACAGCAAACAATGGAAGGAACATAAAGTGACTAACATTGTTTGAGTGTATTTCAAATAGTTATATGGATATGAAGTCAGTGGCAAACTAAAACCCTCAACTTCAGTTAAAAGAACTAGAAATCTGAAATGAATGTATAAATAACATGCAACTGTCTAGACAGTATAGGTCACTTGCAAAGAGACTGGGTCAGGAAAAAATTGTCCATCAGTCAGACAACCATAACTGATTCTGATGCTAAATAATGGTTTAGATATTCAGTATTCTATATATGTGAAAGGCTTCACTGAGCACTGGATCTTCCCAACCAGAGTAGCCTTCTACTTATACACATCTTTATGCAGCCTTAGGAAAATACACATGCCATTTAAGCATTAAAATTAATGGCAAAAGAAAAAGCTTTTTAGCAAGGGACTGGAACCAGCCTGTGTAATTGGCTTCTGGTAAAGCAAAAATAACGATCATACTCTACCCTAGACAAACAATCTAATCTTAAAATACTTATAGAATCTTAAACAAAGGGTAGGTGTTAAAACTTCAAATGGACAAAAACTTTTAACAGGCATTTGCCCACCGTGAAATCACGTTGTGGCTTTATCTAGGAACTGTGTGGTGCAAGAGATCTATTCTGCATTTTTATATTTCTGTATATGCTAATTCTTGGCTATCTTAAATCTGTCATAACCACAGCCACCACATATGCTTTTAAAGTTTTAAAGCACATGCTTTATGTGTTTTAATTTAGCCACCATTCAGGGCTTGAGAAAGAGAATAGATGGCCTTCAAAGTACTATTTCTGAACCCTTTATGTACTTAATACTTTCAGGCTACATCCCGAGTTTGGGAAGGGATAGGGAACAATTTCCTGCAGCCTCTTAAGCACCTTTTAAAATGTAGATACTACAAAAATCATTTGTAGGAAATCTGCCACATACAACATACCATGTACCAGAGCTCAGAAGCTGGTATTATATCTGAAAGATCGGGCTAATTGCTGGGTACAAAACAAGAGTGCAAATCTAATAAGGCTACCAAAATATAAGGCTTGGATCCTGCAACTGAGAGCATGCAGGCAGACTGTTGCACCCATGTGGATTAAGTTTGATTTCAAGGGGCTCCACATGAATGTATTACATGTTGCAGGATCAAAGTCTAAACATATGATCAGACACTAGATAGATCTAGATCAGAGACTGTACGCTCTTTCAGGCAGGGACCATTTTTGTTGTGTTTGTACAGCACCTAACACAATGAAATCCTGCTCCATGGCTTGTGTTCCTACGTGATGTAGTAATACAAATAAATAAAATAAATAAATACCAACACTAATACTGCAATAAATACACAGATCCAGGTAAGTGGCAGTTACATAATGGCTATGCTCCACTATCCCTTATATGCAAAAAAAACCAGTTGGTACTCTACTTAATCTTCCAGGTGTCTATCAGGAGTGTAGCTACACATGATTAAAATTCCAGATTCTCATTTTCTGAGAGTTAGTCCCATATAGTATTTACATTTGAAAAGCGTAAATATTTTCATATCTAAGAAAATCAAGTGTTTTGCATACATAGGAATTATATTGTATGAACCACCTGTGCGCCAAAGTGGGAATTTGTGGTTAGATCTCAAGTAATATAGCACTGCACCAAAGTACAGTTTGCATAGAAAAGACCAACAGATATGGCACATGTTAAAAGAAAATGTAAACAAAAAGCAGAAAGTTACGAGTGTAAAATACAAGACAAGGGCCTAATCCTGACAAATTACCAAGAAAGAATATATTCCCATCAGTAGTTGCATGCAAGCTCTACTGATGATAGTAAGCATTATGCTCTGCAGTAAGCAATGACAAGATTAAACCCTTTGTAGGAAAGTCTTATCACTCATACGAAGCCTGGGTAAACTGGTCATCTGTAAATCGTCTATGCAAAGATAGGAAGCCAATCTCCCTAAACCAAGTGATGAAGCACCGGCACAGCCATTGCATAACAACTCCTATAGCCTCTGAGCTGCAGCCCTCCATTGGTAAGTTTGTGGACTGACTGGGCACACTCCCACACCAAGACATGCTGCAGTAGAATATTCTTTTCAGACTCCTTCCCTCCATGGTCTCTCTGCAATCTGCATCCCCAGCTCAGCAAAACTGAAGCAGGTCTACTGTGTTTTGGGGCTTGCGTGCTAACGGAAGGTGTAGAAAAGCAGAGATGCGTAATTTTTTTCCCCCTAAAGTTCATGAGTGAAGTCTTGTCCCTAATTCAGGTCAATGGGAGTTTTGTCATTGACTTCAACAGGACCAGGATTTCAGTTTACATCTTTTACTGGTGTTTTGTGGTTTTACTCTAAAAGCAAAAATATATAGACATGAACATGGTATGCAACGTTTTCAAATGGAAGTACCATTTTTAAACAAAATAACCTTCTTACAAAACTATGAGCAGCATATATATGTTATTTCACCTGCGTGGGCCTCTGCTAACTCTCAGCTGAGTCAATGGAAAGGCTTCCATTAGGTTCACTGGAAACTGGATCAGGCCCTGTACAGTTAAATTACAGTGTTACATTTTGGAAAGTTTTCTTTTAGCCGTTGGAAGTGTTCTTGTAAGATATCCCAACAGTTTATAATATTTTTGTTTCTCTAATGGTGTATGGGCAGAAATTTAGAGTTTGAATAGCTATTCTGGAATAATTCCATGTCCACACATGGAATTATTCAAGAATAACTATTCTGGTTCAAATTCATACCCTGCCTTAATCTGAATTAATTTTCAAGTATAGACCATTCCTCAGCATATTAAGGGCCTTATTGTCCCTGGGTTTATATAATTTTTAATGCCAGTCTAACACCTATTTACATCAGTGGAATTCATTCCAATTTACACTGAAGCAAGAGCAAAGTCAGCCCCAGGGTCTGCCTGATTTAGGATCTTCAGGAGGTTAAACTTCTATTCTTCTGGGGGTTTCCTTTTCACTTTTAATTTTTTTAAATTATCTCAGTTCTTTGTTTGACTTTTAAAATGGCTGTGCCAGTCCATGATAAAAGCTAGATCCCAGTCTATGTTGCCAGTGTGGAGTTAAATGCATAATATTTGTTTCTTTGTATTACATTTTCATAAACCTCTCACTCCTTTCAAACCTGCTGCCTATTACTTTCATCAGTTGTCACCTGGTACTTATGTTATGCGAAGGGATAAATAACACTTCCTTATTCACTTTCTCCACACTATTCATGATTTTACAGACATCTATCATATCCACCCTTAATCATCTCTTTTCTAACCTGAATAGTCCCAGTCTTTGCAATCTCTCCTCATTCGGAAGCTGTTCAATTCCCCCCATCCATCCAGTTCTAATATCCCTTTTTTGAGATGGAGCTACCAGACACTGCACGCAGTATTTAAGTTGTGGGTGTACCATGGATTTACATAGTGGCATTATGATATTTTTGGTTTTATTATTTCTCTCTTTCCTAAAGATTAACAACATTGTTAGCTTTTTTGACTGCCGCTGCACATTGAGCAGATATTTTCAGGGAACTATGCACAGTGACTCCAAGTTCTCTTTCTTGAGTGGTAACAGCTAATTTAGTACAAAGAGTTGGGATTATGTTTTCCATTGTGCATGACTTTGCATTTATCAGCAATAGATTTCATCTGCTATTTTGTTGCCCACCATGAAATCCCTTTGTAACTCTTTGCAGTGTGCTTCAAAGTTAACTATCTTGAGTAGAAAGAAAAGGAGTACTTGTGGCACCTTAGAGACTAACCAATTTATTTGAGCATGAGCTTTCGTGAGCTACAGCTCACTTCATCAGTGAAGTGAGCTGTAGCTCACGAAAGCTCATGCTCAAATAAATTGGTTAGTCTCTAAGGTGCCACAAGTACTCCTTTTCTTTTTGCGAATACAGACTAACACGGCTGTTCCTCTGAAACCTATCTTGAGTAGTTTTGTGTTGTCTGCGAACTTTGTCACCCGACTGTTTACCTTTTTTTCCCAGATAATTTATGAACATGCTGAACATCACTGGTCTCAGTACAGACCCTTCAAGGACCCCATGATTGACCATTTATTCCTATCCTCTTTTTCCTACTTTTTTAACCAGTTACTGACCTATGAGAGGACCTTCCCCTCTTATCCCATAACTTGCTACTTTTCTTAAGAGCCTTCAGTGAGGGATCTTGTAAAAGAAGTCCAAGTAAACTAAATCTGAAAGTCCAAGTACATTAAATCCACTATACCACCTTATCTAATTTGTGGACACCCTCAAATAATTCTAATAGATTGCTGAAGCATGATTTCTCTTTAAAAAAGGTGTGTTGACTCTTCCCCAACATATGTTCATCTATGCAGGGGTGCTGGAACTAAGAGGTGGTGCCGCACCCCCAGTTTTGTTCAATTGTCTTCAACTCCCCCACTATAAAAATTGTTCCAACGCCACTGCATCTATGTGTTCTTTACTATGGCTTCAACAAATGTGCCTGATACTGAAGTTAGATTTAACTGGCCTGTAATGGCCAGGATCACTTCTGGAACCTTTTTTAAAAATCAGCACTACATTACCTATCCACCATTCATCTGGCACAGAGGCGGATTTAAGCGATAGGTTATATACCACAGCTAGTTCTGCAATTTCATATTTGAGTTCCTTCAGAACTTTTGGGGTTAATACTATCTAGTCTTGGTGACTTATTACTGCTTAATTTATCTGTATATTCCAAAACCACCTCTATTGATATCTGAATCTGGGACAGTTCCTCAGATTTCTCAAAATAGCAGCTCAAGTGTGGGAATCTCTCTGACATCCTCTGCAGTGAAGACTGATGCAAAGAATTCATTTAGTTTCTCTGCAACGGCCTTATCTTCCTTGAATGTGCTTTAGCACCTCGATTGTCTAGTGACCCCACTGATTAAGAATAAGCGATGCAAAACCAGGGGAAAACAAAAAAGTGGGGCTATCAATTAATCGCAGTTAATTCATACGATTAACTCAAAAAATTAATGATAAAAAAATTAATCATGATTAATCGCAGTTTTAATCATTGTTAAACCATATAATACCAATTGAAATTTATTAAATATTTCGGATGTTTTTCTACATTCATATATATTATTTTAAGTGTTGTAATTGAAATCAAAGTGTATGTTTTTATTACAAATATTTGCACTGTAAAATTATAAAAGAAATAGTATTTTTCAATTCACCTCATACAAGTACTGTAGTGCAATCTTTGTCGTGAAAGTGCAACATACAAATGTAGATTTTTTTTGTTACATAACTACACTTAAAAGCAAAACAATGTAAAACTTCAGAGCCTACAAGTCCACTCAGTCCTACTTCTTGTTCAGCCAACCTCTCAGACAAACAAGTTTGTTTACATTTACAGGCGATAATGCTGCCCTCTTCTTATTTACAATGTCACAGAAGGTGAGAACAGGCATTTGCATGGCACTTTTGTAGCCAGCATTGCAAGGTATTTACGTGTCAGATATGCTAAATATTCATATTCCCCTTCATGCTTCGGCCACTGTTCCAGAGGACACGCTTCCATGCTGATGACATTCGTTAAAAAAAAAAATGCGTTAATTAACTTTGTGACTGAACTCCTGGGGGGAGAATTGTATGTCTCCTGCTGTTTTACCCGCATTCTGCCATATATTTCATGTTATAGCAGTCTCGGATAGTGACCCAGCACATGTTGTTCATTTTAAGAACACGTTCACTGCAGATTTGACAAAACACAAAGAAGGTACCAAGGTGAGATTTCTAAAGATAGCTACAGCACTCGACCCAAGGTTTAAAAATCTGAAGTGCCTTCCAAAATCTGAGAGGGACAAGGTGTGGAGCATGCTTTCAGAAGTCTTAAAAGCGCAACACTCCGATGCGGAAATTACAGAACCCAAACCACCAAAAAAGAAAATCAACCTTCTGCTGGTGGCATCTGACTCAGATGATGAAAAAGAACATGCGTTGGTCCACATTGCTCTGGATTGTTATCGAGCAGAATCCAACATCAGCATGGATGCATGTCCTCTGGAATGGAGGTTGAAGCATGAAGGGACATTTCAATCTTTAGCGCATCTGGCACATAAAGCTCTGGCCACCCGGCTACAACAATGCCAGGCAAATGCCTGTTCTCACTTTCAGATAACATTGTAAACAAGAAGCTGGCACCATTATTTCCTACAAATGTAAACAAACTTGTTTGTCTGAGCAATTGCCTGAACAAGAAATAGGACTGAATGGATTTTCAGGCTCTAAATTTTACATTGTTTTTATTTTTGAATGCAGTTTTTTTGGTACATAATTCTACATTTTTAAGTTCAATTTTCAAGACAAACAGATTGCACTACAGTACTTGTATTCGGCGAATTGAAAAACATAATTTCTTTTGTTTTTTTATACAGTGAAAATACTTGTAATCAAAAATAAATATGTAGTGAGCATGCATACTTTGTATTCTGTGTTGTAATTGAAATCAATATATTTGAAAATGTAGAAAATATCCAAAAAATCTTTAAATAAATGACAGGTTTCAGAGTAACAGCCGTGTTAGTCTGTATTTGCAAAAAGAAAAGGAGTACTTGTGGCACCTTAGAGACTAACCAATTTATTTGAGCATGAGCTTTCGTGAGCTACAGCTCACTTCATCAGATGCAAATAAATGAATGGTATTCTATTACTGTTTATTCATGTGATTAATCACAAATCAATTTTTAATTGCTTGACAGCCCTACATAAAAGGTATATTATTTTTTTTACCAGCTGGAACCAGATGTAGAAGCCAATTGCAAAATGGTCATTTTAAGACTACCAAATTTAAAGGGCCAGCCTGAGAAAGGCATGCTGGGAAAATTCTATGAAAGTCCAACTCTGAGATAGTAAGGTTCAGGGAATCACCAAGGAAGGAGTTATTTCTGTGTTGTTTCTTTCATCATAGATTAATATCTTTTATACAAACTATATAAAGGTAAGTATTTAAAAATCCTAATTAAAGAAGTATGGAAAGACCTGGTGAGGTAAATTTATATAAAATTCCAATATTCTTACAATCTGAGCATTTAAGAAAGCATTTTCAAAAGCTTTAAGTATTGGAATAACTGGGCTCCCATTGAATGGACAATGCCAAGCATCTGATATTCAGCTTCTGCACTGAACAAAGAACCATAACTCTGACCACTTACAAACACTTTCAATTTATACATCTAGGGTAACATTTTCAAAAGTGCCTACGTGACTTAAGAGCATGACACATTTAAAATTGACTTAAGCACTTAAGAAACCTAAATTCCATTAGAAATCAAAGACCTTTTTAAAAATGGGACAAGCACTTTTGAAAATTTTAGCCCTAGTCTTTATGTCTTTGACAATGCAAAGCATACATTAGTGTTGTATGTACTGAAAGAGTTCATAAGCCTGTTTTGTGGGTGTGATAGAATACACCCATGTTTGCACCCTGTTCACTATTTTATTAATTGTTGTACAAGATATGCCTTGTAAGGTATAATTTATTAAGGTTGCAAAGTCAAGCAATCGAAAGTTAGGAAATGCCAAACTTAAGGTTGCCTGAGCAACCTTAATTAATCTCCCTAGTTCATGTGTGTTATGATACAGTCTTCAATTAATTTTTCCCCCCACAGCATCTATGCCTCATTCAGTGCACAGGACAAACATTCTCTGGAATCTAAGTTGTGTAGAGACTTGGCTGTAGGATCCCTGCTTCATTCATTGCAGAATTAGTGAATGAGGCATGGAGCTGCCAGAAGAGAAAGGATGGTCTCATGGTTAAGAGATCTGAATACTCCTCTGGAATAATGGATTCTATCCCTGCTTCAGACATAGGATTCCTATCTCCTGCTAAGCAAGTCACTTAAATCAAACTTCACATTGTGTGTACATTTTCTGGGTGCCCGACTTGAGGCCCTGGGGTATGATTTGAAGATGTGCTGAGCACTCACAGCTGCAAGTGAAGTCTATGGCAGCTCTACTTCAAACATAAAGGGCTATTTAATGCTAAATATTCTGAAAAAAATTAGGTCCTAGGCATCTCAAATTCGACACTCCAAATTAATGGGTACTTTTTACCTTAATCTCAGCATGCCTCAGTTCCTCACCTGTAAAATGAGAATAAGACTATCCCCTCACCTCACAGAGGTATTGTGAAAATAAACTCATTAATGTTTGTGAAGATTTAACATAAGGGAAGACATGCCAGTCACTCCTACCGCAGCTCTGGTTTGTGTCCCTGAGGTACTGGTCAAAAGGACAACACTTGAAAGCATCATAGTTTATATCCTCCAAACTCCGCCCACCCTCCCTCCCCCACACCACACAATCCTCGCTGGATTCAGTGTTTTCCCATCATCACTAAACTGACTTGTTGAGAACAAAAGAAAGAAAATTTCTGGTTTTGTAAAGACTGAGTTTTTAAATAATTTTTCTTCATTTTTTGGCAACCAAAACTGAAAGTTTCAGTTTTCCATAACCAAAAACCCAACAAAATTTCATTTTCCTGAAATTTTTCACAGAACATAGATGCATTTTTTGACTATTTCAAGCAGTTACTTAGCCTAACGGATGCAAGGAGGGAAAGCAATTAGTAACCCAGGATTATGATGCTAATGTATGACTGCTGAGAAATGCGTGCTAGCATTAAAAGAATCAGAGGCTTTTGGGGGCCGGGGGTGGGGGCTGCATCTTTCAGGAGACAGCTCAGTAGATGCACCCCAGGTAGGAGATAAACCAAGGATGGCACCATTGTACCTCCACAATTCTGGGGCCAGTTTAGCTCCCGCATAGGCTAGAGCAGCCTTAGTAAGTCCAAAGGACTATCCAGAAGTCCAGAAATGCCAGAACCCTCTGTTTCCACCCCCACCCCACGTCCCATTACAGTCCTTACCACAACCCCAATACACCCTTTCACCAAGGTCCTGTCAGAAGCCTGGTGGTGTGGGGACATTCTGACAGTCCTGTGCCACTTAGAGAACTCCTGAGCCAGGGGAACTCCCTGGTTAGAGGATCCAAAGGCGGTCCAGTCCCCTTGAGTGGAGTGTCAGAACAGGGCTGGAATACAGCTCTAAATTTGGTCCTTAAAGGAAAGATATGAAGGTTGAGTAGGGTGAATAAGGAAAGGTGGCTTCAAGGTTCAGGACTCCTTTAAGTTTCATCAGTTGTCATCAGCCCCAAGAGGCCTTTCCAGTAACCATGCACCACCAGGGCAAAGGATCACCAAGGCCATGCCTCTTTCTGATGGACCAGATCTACGGGGGCCAGAAGGAGAGATGGAGTTGAGTTGCTGCACAGATTCTGTGGCACCTGAGGATTCCCCTTACACTGGGCAGCCTTAGCAAACTTTGGAATCAGACAAATTCTTAATCTGCACAATGAAGTACACACATGTGAAATGCCATAGCCTTTAAATGGGCATTCCAGCAAAGCAGGCATACGTCTGGCTGCTTTTCTCCCCAGGGCTGCACTCTTCGTCATATACTCCTCTTGAAAAAGTTATTCAGCAGCTTTCTGAGGATATGCACAGGAGAGAAAATGTGTGATCTAAAGTAAATCGAAGGGGGTCCTGTTCTTGTCACAAAGTGATCAAATTTCATGTCATTCCTAGCACAACAGACTATCTTCCACTCTGTCAGTTCTGATTGGCCCATAGCCTTTCAACCAACTGTCCTCAAGAAATAAACAGCACTGTACAGAAAAGGATTTGAGTTGCAGCACCAATTTGGAGTTAGCTTTACTCCCAACCCATTTAGACCTGGATTCATTTATCAGACCACAGTGCAGTAAGAGTTTTTAGCTGCATGTGTGATACTTACCATCCACACTGCTTACTAGGACTACAAAATTAATTTGCAGGAAGTAATTCAGTGAATTTGGCCTCTTTTTCTGCCCATAGAATAAGCTGGCCACCATTTCCTCTTTGACTCATTCTAAATTTCTTGAAAAATTTTCTTGCAAATCATTTTCTCTGATTGATCATGAATTCTTTGTTTTTGATGCTAACCATTTGAGCTGCATCAGTAAATTCTGACTGGTCATGCAAGTCGTATAGTATTGGACTATGTGAACATAACTGTTCTAATCAGGAAGAAGGCTTGAAGAAGCCACAGGAGCTGTGAATCTTGCATTGGGAGGGAGTCACAGTAGATTAAGAAAGATTGGTAAACTTAGGAATGTTTAATCTTTATCTTTTGGGGCCAAACAGACTATGCCCAATTTGTCATTCCAAGAAAAAAATATATATTTATTGTGGTACACTTAAATTCTCATTACCTTCACATCAACTAACTAGTCATGAAATGTGACATTTGTCTGGTTGAATTCCTTCCACGACAGGACCCAGGTGAGGTGGTTTGGGAACCCTGACCCTGCTGTGTCCAGCAGTGTTCTATTTCAAAACATGCCATACCACTAGTGCAATTCCAGTGCAAATGTCCAAGTGTGCAAGCATAAATTCTCTCTCTCAAACATTCACAGATGCCAGCACAGATTAAATACAATTATTTGTAAGTTTAAGTGAATACCTGTGGCAATGGTTTTGGAGTTTGGGGATGGGGTTGCAGTATTCATCCCAGCTTTCTACTGCTTTCCCTCAATTTTCAGTTGTATACGTTCTGGGGGCGCGTGCCATAAATAGAATGACATGTAAAAGCTATGGTTATTATCACAAATTGTCAGAAACATACTAACTCGGACATTAGCTCACAAAGCTATTTCCATCTATTTGCTCAAGTAGGAGGTTCCACTTCACTGAAAACCAATGAAGTAGCTGGAGATGCTCTCAGAACCATAAACCCCACTCAGACCTCTATTGGCAAGCACCAGGCCAAAAAGTACTCTGCCCACTGGAATATAATTGATATGTTCTCTTAGCAAGTAGTATAGTGTGGTTTGCAACTCTTCCTAGAAAATAATCAAATTTGATTATGAATCAAAAAACACTGCTGTAAGGAAAATTAGACTCTACACTAAAAACTGTCTGCAAACTGCAGAACCACTGAATCTGTTCAAAGGAAGAATTTATGTTATGATCTTTAACATACAATAAAATAAGGCAGGCTTTGACAAGCAAATCTTTTCAACCTACATTAAATGATCAAATTATGTCATTTCTCTGATTAATATACCCTGCTCTAACAGGATATATTACAAAATCTGACAAAAGAAAGAAGGCTCAAGTGATGGGGACATGTACGCCGTACAGAAGATGGGAGACATGTTAAGCAAGCATTGAATTGGGTGCCCAAGAAAGGAAAGAGTTAGGAAGGCCAAGGAATAACTTGCAAAAGAGTGTGACAGAGAATATTGAATGCACTTGCAGCACCTGGGAAGTAGTACCAGAACTAGTGAGCAACCGGACTGCCTGATGTATCAGCGGCACAGGAGGAAATAAAGTCTACGGTGAGGTCTGAGATTGCGACTCTACAGGTATCAAAAACGTTTGACTTTACTTTTAAGTGAGAAGTCTGCCATGCTCAAACTTATTTTAAAAAATCAAATTCTTTAACCAAGTGGTTCATCATCCTTCATATACTCTGAACACACAGTCAGTACCACTGACTAGGAATAAACGGATCCTGTTTAATGAAAGTACGGAAGTATGTAGTGTTTCACTTTGCTAAGAGATAAACAAAAGAACTTTTCAGGCATGTATATTATATACTCAGAAAAATCATTTTTATATTATATATGAAGTGCATTCAGTATATTGCCCTAGGATGAAGAATAAATATACAGAAATATGAATTGATGAAATATAGGACAGAGTGAGTGCAAGCACACAATAGATTTGGACACAACAAAGTAAGAGACAGTAATTGTATAGGACAGAAGGAAGGGGGTGTATAGACAGACAGACTGACCGACCCCTCTTGTCTCTCTTTTATTTCATGTCCGAATACGGCTATTTTTAAATGTGTTCAATGATTTCTTCTACCTTTCCTATTTCTGTATATTTATTATCTTCGTGCTATAGAAATATGCTGAATGTGGATAAACCATTATTTATTTCAACCTCTTAGTAATATTCGGTTAACTTCTTCATATAAGAAATATTCAAATGTCACTTTTTCCAGGTACTAGACGGGCTCAAATATCTGGTTATCCACAAGCAAAGATACTATGGATACCTGAGTAGGTCAGCTATTTCAGCCTGCCTCAAATGCCACAAAACATAGTAAATGGGAAGGCAAAGTGCAAGAAGTAAGTTCAAAAGTAAAATGTTCCCCAAATCCAGTAGGTATCTTTAACAGCAGGTTTCACTTAAAGTGGATATCACTTTACTGGTTTTAACAAACTTCAAAGTAAATGTCCTAATGCTACTCATTTTGTATGCCTGTTTTACATCAGTCACAATTCTGTATCACGGTTTCACTCCTGCCTGATACATATCATAAATTTTTGTAACTGGAAAGTGCGCTTAGTGTATGGATTAAATTAAGAATGGTTTTACAAAGCAGCAGGATAGCAGACATTCACATTATTAACTCACTTTTTCACATATCTGATGATATGTTAGAGCATGTTAAAACATCGTATGATAATCCGCACCCCACACATCAGCAAGACAAATAAATAGCCACAGGAGATTCTGAAATCACTTTTAGAACTCTCAGTTTTAGGTAACTGCAGAATGTGTCATAACAAAGGTGTTGTTGTGCACTATAAATATTATAATTTAATAGAAGATTGCTAATTTTTAAAAATCACATCAATGCTACAAATGAAATCCTATACATTATTCACCTATCAATGAAAAAGAGTCTTGGATGACTTGGCCAATCAATAGCTATTAGCCAGGATAGGTAGAAATGGTGTCCCTAGACACTGTTTGCCAGGAGCTGGGAATGAGTGACAGGGGATGGAGCATTTGATGATTACCTGTTCTGTTCATTCCCTATGGGGCACTGGGCACTGGCCACTGTTGGAAGACAGGATACTGGGCTAAATGGACCCTTGGTCTGATCCAGTAGAGCCATTCTTATGTTCTTATGAAAACGATCTGCCTGCTAGGCTTTCTAGATTAGGAGAATGGATCTAGGCTGTAGTTACATACTTTCCTCAAGCGAGGAGGAAGTGAGAACTACATGTTAAGCCTGGGATATTCAAAGGAGTCTACAGGAATTAGGTATCCAACTCCCAATACATTTCAATAGGAGTTGGACACTTAACTCCTTTCATCTCCTTTGGAAATCTCAGCATAAACAAAAATGTTCTGGAGCCTTTTTGGTTCAGAAAAGTAGAACAGCAGCCACCAAGGAGGCAATGAGAACTGAGCCTCCACCATGGGGCCATGGGCTCCAACCTATTACTTGCTTGGGGAAGTCCCCCTTAATGCAGATGGCAGACTAATGCTTTTGGTTCCCTCTATCCCAGCACACTTCCCCTACCCAACCCCCACCCCAATGTGGTGGCCTCACTGAGAGGTTGTAGAAGGGGTACCGAGCCATTCTGTGTTAGTATGCAGATTTCAGCACTAACAGTTGACTCTGAGAATGCAAAGTTAGGTAAACAAGGTGTGAAATGAGAAATCCATCTCATCTGGGGACAAAGGAAAACTATTACAAACAGTGCAAATCAAAATTTAGATGGTCACTGATGAATGTCTACGTGTCAATCAGAAAAGAGATCTGGGCAGCGAAACACCTTATTTTCAGTAGTAACCCTGAAGAAATGCGAATAAAATAGGGAAATAGTAAATAGACTACAAATGCTTAGCTACTTTGATACAAAATCCCCACTACAATGCTGCTACCATTATCACGTGACATGCCAACGTTCATCAGCAAAGATGTACCTGCGGCAGGGCTGGAGGTACCTTTGCTCCATTACCTATCCATTGATTCTGTCTGGACAGGATATCCATTTCTGTCATTCAATGATTTCCTCTGTTACATTCTGAAATTAAGCACAGTCAAAGGTTGAGAAGTGTGTCACATTGACATCCTTTCAACCCGGAGACCTCTTTCCAAAAGTACAAACCCATTAACAAATGTGCAATTAATTCCAATGCAACCCCTTCAATCTTGCTGGCATTTGTTAGGCTGAGTTACTGGCTGGGTTTGCTGACACACACCAAGGCTTATGTGGCTGATGCTCAATTGCCTAATACCTTTGGTCTGGTCACCAATGTACAAAAGAAGCAAGTAACTCACAGAAGGGAGAATAAACCCTCTATGGTATGTTGCAAGGAAACCCCAAGGTCATTTCCTTAAATATCTGACATTTGGATCATATCGGATACATTCCAAAGGCAAAAATCAAGTTGCCCATTAGGACTGTGGGGTGAAAATTAGCCATGGCAGCTTACTTTTAGCAGTACTCCATCAATTTAGCAGTATCCAGAGGAGTGGGGGGAGCTTTGCTAGAGTGAGGGAAATGCTCAGCCACACACACATCTATTTAAATGGTGGGGCCTTATCTTGGGAGGGGCTGAACCCAGCTCCCCACCATTCTTTTTTCTCTCTCAGAGCTGACCTTCAACTCAGCTAGAGGTTCCTGTGAACTTAGCCACCAGCTCTCTGCACCAATGAAGAAGAGACTCTTTGCTCCATCCATTCGAACAAAGAGTGGGAAAACATGGTGCTAGGACTGGGTGGGTGGGGGGAGAGAGAGAGAGAGAGCCATGTTCACAGGCTGGCAAAGTTCACACAGTTATGGTGCCCTGAACCCCACAGGAGAGGGTCACAGATGGTCCCTTCAAGGCTGGTCTGCTGGTCCCTTTCAGTTCAACTCCCAGAGCACTGGGCTCCCCACAACACTCTCCTCTTTAGTTGAGTTCTCTGCATGGTAGAGTTGGCATCCTCATCTCTGCATGGTAGAGTTTCTTTGTTATACTCGCATTGTCATCCTTTGCTCTGGAGTAGAAGTTTTTCTTTCCTTGAGAAAGCCCAGGATGGGGTGTACAGATTCTGAAATGGTTTCTTACTTGTTTTCTGAACAATAGCATAGAAAAATATTTAAATATTCACCTATTTTCCAAATGTATCACAATATTAGGCAGTATGGGCTAATGCAGTGGTTTTCAAACTGGGTCACAGAATGTAAGGCAGTCGGTTGCAGCGACTCTGGTCAGCACGGCCAGCCGATTTCCCATCGGCTAAGGCAGGCTAGTCCCTATCTGTTCTGACACTGCGCTGCACCCTGGAAGTGGCCAACAGAAGGTCTGGCTCCTAATGGCGAGGGGCCACGGGGCTCCACACGTTGCCCCCGCCCTGAGCACTGCTTCATACTCCCTTTGGCCAGTTTCCGACTATTGTGAGCTTGTGCGCCTCTGCCTAGGAGCTGAATCTGCTGCTGGCTGCTTCCGGGGCACAGCGTGGTCTGTAGTGCCAGGACAGGCAGGAAACCTGCTTTAACACCCCCGCTGCTGCACTGCTGACTGGGAACCACCCAAAGTAAGCCCACGCCCCAACTCCGTGCCCCAATACCCAGCCCTGAGTCCCCCCCAAAATCCAGAGCCCCCTCATGCACCCCAAGCTCCTCACCCCAGCCCCACCCCAGAGCCTGCACCCCCAGGCCTCTGCCCCAGCCCTGAGCCCCTCTCACGCCCCAAACCCCTCATCCCCAGCTCCGTCGGGTCATGGACAACAACAATATTCTTCAACTGGGTCACCAGAAAAAAAGTTTGAAAACCACTGGCCTCATGGGTGAAGCACTGGACTGGTGAGCAGGAGAACTGACTTCAATTCCTGGCTCAGACACTGGCCTGCTGGGTGACTTTGGGCGGGTCACTTCCCTTCCTGTGCCTCAGTTTCCCATCTGAACTTACCTTCTTTGTAAAGTGCTTGCAGATCTACTGATGAAAAGTGCTATATAAGAGCCAGGTGGTGTTTATTACTACTACTACAACTTCAAAAATCAAATGAAATCTAATAACATTGCTGGTTTTCTCCAGTGCCCTTGAATTAACTCAAGTTCCCATTACAAACTTAGGTGATAATAGGAAAAAGGAAGCATTGCTACAGCATGAGCATGCAGATTCTATAATAAGAGGAATTATAATTCTTCCCCTCACCCTTGCAAGAATATTTGATGCAAATACAACACTTGCAACTGTCAGACACCAGCATTCACACTCACGAAAAAGTCATAATTCCCCCAAATCAAGAAGGAATTACATGTTTTAATTTTGAAATTAAAAAACTCTAATTTAAATTAGTAATTGTAAATCACATACAACTATTTTATTTCTTAATAACCCATAGGTTATTAACGTGGTGGATAACTCCTTTGAAAAGTAGATAAGGACGACTACACTGGGTCAGACCAGAGGTCCATCTAGACCAGTATCCCATCTTCTGAGTGTGGCCAATGCCAAGTGGTTCAGAGGGAAGGAACAGAACAGAGCAATTATCAAGTGATCCACCCCCTACCACCCACACCTAGCTTCTGGCAGTCAGAGGCTAGGGATACAGAGAATGGTGTTGCATCACAGACCATCTCGACTAATACCATTGATGGACCTATCTTCCAGCTTGAGAAACCTAGGGCCTGATTTTCAGAGTGCAATCTAATTCTTTTTTGAACCCAGTTATAGTTTTAGCCTTTGTAACATCCCTGGCAAAGAATTCCACAGGTTGACTCTGTTGTGTGAAGAAATACAATCTACATACCACACAGACTATGCTGACAGCTTGTGCCACACGCTCTCAAAGAAACTGCGGAACCACCTGGTCAACATCCTCTACAGCAAACACGGAAAGATAAAGAATGAGCTCTCAAAAATGGATACTCTCATAAATTGGTTAGTCTCTAAGGTGCCACAAGTACTCCTTTTCTTTCTGCGAATACAGACTAACACGACTGTTACTCTGATTCCTATTGTTTGTTTCAAACCCGCTGCCTATTAATTTGATCAGGTAACACCTGGTTGTGTTATGTGAAGGAGTAAACAACACTTCCTTATTCACTTTCTCCATACCAGTCATGATTTAATATTCCCACCTGTGACAAATCCTCAAAATCTAACACACAAAAATTAGCCATTTCATGAACCAAATTGGTCATAGGTTATAAAAATATTCTGGAAACATTAAAATACGGTGGTGTCTACACACCACTGGAGCTTCAGCCTTTGGCATAATAATTGGAGTTCAAACAAATAAAACTTAAAAGCACACTGTTCCTGGAGATCTTTAGGTGCTGGAGGAGGACAAATAACTAAACAAGGAGTTAAAAAGTAATTTCAGGCCCTACACCTCCTGCTACCCTTTGAGGTTTTACAATTGCATTTTTTAAAAGAAATATTGTTCTTTCCCTTGTCGTTGTGTGAAAGACCCATACAAACAGCATGGGAAACCAACTAAGATTCCACAAAAGACTAAGTGCTTCTTAATGTGCAGGAAAATCAATGAAACTGACAACACAAAGTGGGGTCCAATCCAAAAAGTAAACTAAAAAAAAAAGGCAGAGTAACATTTATTTTCCTCCAGTCTCTCTTAATAATAATATTCTTAGTTAGTAGGTATGTCATTTTTAGATAGTGGTGTGATTTTTGGACTCCACTAATATCTCTGAATAATGCTAGAACTGTACACTTTACATACAAGTTTTGCAAGTAAGCAATTCTTACCATTATTAACATTTGAATCAGCTCTAAATAGTTTGCCTGTCAGGCAACAGCAATAAAAACAGTCAAATTTCTCAGATTCCTCATGTCTAGAACCAACTGGAGAAATGAAAAGAAAATGTTTAGAGAATCTTGTGTTGTATAAAACATTACTCAACCACATGCCCCTCAGAAGGTTATATACTTGTGCTACATGTACAATATTACATCATTTCCGGTCTCAGCAGCTGTATTTCTGGTGCCCATGTGTATTTGGATGATCATACACAGATATATTCTTTATATCACGTGCAGTAACATCCAATCTATTTTGTATGTAATTTATTAAGTATACATTACATTGATATATAAACTACATAAATGTTTAATAATGAGAAAATGATAATAATTCTTTATACATCAGATAAAGCAGGCACCTACTCTGAAGATGAAAGAAAATAATCTATTAATAGCATTCATAACTAATAGAACAAGATATTAGCTATGTGCCAACATATGAGATTAACTTGTTTGCAAATCTTCATTTTCTTGGCAAGATAGGAAAAAAAGAATCATTTAAACAATAGGATTTGAGCATATACTTTTGATAAAATTAGGCAATATGGTGTCGCTTATGAGTCCAAACAAAAGAAAGTGCTTGAGATGACGGGTATGGAACTCTAATAATCCATGACTGCATACATACACCTAGACATTATGGTCCTCAGCGAACTGCATGTTGGCAGCATGGGAAATAGAGTTTATCACCTTTGGCTCTCCTCTAAGGCCTTGTCTACACTAAAGGGAAAAGTCTATCTAAGCTACGCTATTTGAGTTACATGAAGTAACTCAAATCGACGTAGCTTAGATCTACTTACCACTCTCCTGTCTACTCCCCCTACTCTTCTCGATCCGGTGGAGTACAGGAGAGAGATCAGCGGTCGATTTAGTGGGTCTTCACTAGACCTTCTAAATTGACTGCCGATGCATCGATCGCCTCAGCGTTGATCATCCGGTAAGTGTAGGCAAGCCCTTAGCCCTGGTCTACACTAGGACTTTAGGTCGAATTTAGCAGCATTAAATAGATGTAAACCTGCACCCGTCCACACGATGAAGCTCTTTTTTTCTACTTAAAGGGCTCTTAAAATCAATTTCTTTACTCCACCCCTGACAAGTGGATTAGCGCTTAAATCGGCCTTGCCAGGTTGAATTTGGGGTACTGTGGACACAATTCGACGGTATTGGCCTCCGGGAGCTATCCCAGAGTGCTCCATTGGGACTGCTCTGAACAGCACTCTCAACTCAGATGCACTGGTCAGGTAGACAGGAAAAGAACTGCGAACTTTTGAATCTCATTTCCGGAGACTGCGGGAACTGTGGGATAGCTACCCACAGTGCAACACTCCAGAAGTCGATGCTTGCCTCAGTACTGTGGAAGCACTCCGCCAAGTTAATGCACTTAGAGCATTTTCTGTGGGGACACACACACTCAAATTTATAAAAACGATTTCTAAAAAACCGACTTCTATAAATTCAACCTAATTTCGTAGTGTAGACATACCCTTGGAGTCCTAGGAGTCACAGGAATCCACGAAGTCAATCAGCAGGGGAAACAGATCTCTCCCCCAGAATATAGATGTATTTTTTAGAGGTCCAAAATATATTCTCCCCTATAGAGAGCTGTGGTATGAACATATGTACATTCATCCCAGAACTTCAGGGCCAAAGTTTCGCACCAGGGCCTTCAACTCTGAGTGTGCAAATCGACACAGACACACCAGTTTATGCAAACGTTGGTGTGCAAACATCTCTGACTACAGGAGTTAAAAATCAAACACCTGTGCCACATGAGTTTTTTGGTGCATGGAAGTATTTTTTGGCAGACGTTAGACGTCAGCTGTTGATGCACTACAGAGCACGGGTACAGCTGGAGGCTGGGTTGAAGCCCTGCAAAATGTTGAGCCTAGGGTTTCCAACAGTCCCTTATTTTTTCATCTCTGTACAACAAGATTGGGAGTTGCTGGGTGCTTCAGAAAGCAGCAAGAAGTGATGGTGAATGTAGGTGAATATTGCTTATTGTATTATTAATGATATAATAAACAATAATAGTGGGAGGAGGGATGGAGCAGGGGTGTTAAGAAAACAGTCCTTTTTTAAATACAGTGTTGGGAACTCTAGTTGAGCCCTTAAAAGAAAAAAAAAAAAGATGATCCAGTTTGAAAATGAGAAGACAATAGCGATTAGGTCAGAAATGCAGGGGCACAGTATGTTCCTTATGTGCTGTAAAGAAGTTGTGTATTTTTGGCTTGCGGTAGATAAGCGTTGTGTGAACTGCTAGACTCGTGGCAAAGTGGGAATTAGTTTGCATGATTTTTTTAATTTCTCTCTCTGAATCCGTTAAAGCCTTTATTTTGATGTAAAATTTCCAACCAGCTCTTTAAAATATATTAAGTTACATAAATTACCTATAGTCCATTCCTATGAAGTACAGCTATTATACATTTATAGAATTCCTTTTAGCCTGGTCTGTATATGATAAAGCCGTTCTAGGAATTCACATAGTAAATTATGCATTGAATATGGAGGGGTGGGGGAGGCACTAAAATGATCCTAACTCTACCTGACTTATGTCTGTCTGTCCAGGTTCCTATAAGAGTGCCCATCGCCATAACACCTGAGTACTTCCAAAGATACAATTAAAAAACCCCAAAAATAATATGCATATCTAATTTTCCCCCGAAGCTGTCTAGGGCTGTCGGGGGGGGGGGTGGATTTATTTAGTGGGGCTGTCAATTAATCAGTTAACTCACGTGATTAACTCAAAAAAATTAATTTCAATTCATTGCAGTTTTAATCGCACTGTTAAACAATAGAATACCAATTGAAATGTATTCAATATTTTGGGATGTTTTTCTACATTTTCAAATATATTGATTTCAATTACAACACAGAAAGCAAAGTGTACAGTGCTCACTTTATATTACTTTTGATTACAAATATTTTCACTGTAAAAGCTACAAACAAAAGAAACAGTATTTTTCAATTCACCTCATACAAGTACTGTAGTGCAATCTCTGTGAAAGTGCAACTTACAAATGTAGATATTTTTTTTGTTACATAACTGCACGCAATAACAAAACAGCCAAAAACTAAAACTTTAGAGCCTACAATTCCACTCAGTCCTACTTCTTGTTCAGCCAATCACAAAGAGAAACAAGTCCGTTTACATTTACGGGAGCTAATGCTGCCCGCTTCTTATTTACAATGTCACCTGAAAGTGAGAACAGGCATTCCCATGGCACTTTTGTAGCCGGCATTGCAGCATTTATGTGCCAGATATGCTAAACATTCGTATTCCCCTTCATGCTTCGGCCATTATTCCAGAGGACATGCTTCCATGATGATGATGCTTGTTTAAAAAAAAAATTATTAAATTTGTGACTGAACTCCTTGGAGGAGAATTGTGTGTCTCCTGCTCCATGGTTTTACCCTCATTCTGCCATATATTTCGTGTTATAGCAGTCTTGGGTGACAACCCAGCATACATTGTTTGATTTAAGAACACTTTCACTGCAAATTTGTCAAAACACAAAGAAGGTTCCAAAACCAGATTTTAAAGACAGCTACAGCATTCAACCCAAGGTTTAAGACTCTGAAGTGTCTTCCAAAGTCTGAGAGGAATGAGGTGTGGACCATGCTTTCAGAAGTCTTAAAAGTGCAACACTCTGATGCGGAAATTACAGAACCCAAACCACCAAAAAAGAAAATCAATCTTCTGCTGCTGGCATCTGACTCAGATGATGAAAAAGAGCATGTGTTGGTCTGCATTGCTTTGGACCATTATTGAGTAGAATCCGTCATCAGCATGGATGCATGTTCTCTGGAACGGTGGTTGAAGCAGCAAGGGACATATCAATCTTTAGTGCATCTGGTACATATTTATCTTGCGATGCCAGCTACAACTGCCATGCAAACGTCTGTTCTCACTTTTAGGTGACATTGTAAACAAGAAGTCGGCAGCATTAGCTCCTAAAAATGTAAAAAAACTCCAAAACTTGTTTGAGTGATTGGCTGAACAAGAAGTAGGACTGGGTGGACTTGTAGACCTTAAAGTTTTACATTGTTTTGTTTTTGAATGCAGCCTTTTTTGTATATAATTCTACATTTGTAAGTTAAACTTTCATGATAAAGAGATTGCACTACAGTATTTGTATTAAGTGAATTGAAAAATACTATTTCTTTTGTTTTTTACAGTGCAAATATTTGTAATCAAAAAGAAATATAAAGTGAACACTGTACACTTTGTATTCTGTGTTGTAATTGAAATCAATATATTTGAAAATATAGAAAACATCAAAATATATTTAAACAAATGGTATTCTATTATTGTTTAACAGCGCAATTAATCGTGTGATTCATTTTTTAAATCTCTTGACAGTCCTATTATTTAGTCCTTATTTATTTCCGCCTCCTCTGTCTTTTTGTTGTTCTCTACCCACAGGCCCGCTGACGGGAAGGACAAAGGGGGCAATTGTCCAAGGGCCCGGGTGATTTAAAATGGCCTGTGGGCCCCCAGCCCTTTTAAATCACCCGGGTGGGCCACAGAGCTCTTAGGCATGCGAGACCGCTCCGGGCCCCGCAGGCAATCCCAGAAGTGACATATTCGTCACTTCCACCACTGCCCTCCCCCGGGGCAGCCCTGGCCCTGAGGCCAAGCATTTCTGTCGGCGGGCCTGTCTACCCTCCTGTTCACTTCCTCTTCCTTCTTGCCTTCACCTCTTTTTCCTCCTTCTCTCATTGCTGTTTTTAGTTGCAGTAGTGAGAAAGTTAACTCGATTAAATGAATTTTATACATTATTCTGAAGGCAATGAGATTCACAGTCACTTTTATCACCTTGTGTAATGAGTTCTGAAGTCTGGGCCCTACTGCCAAGAAGCCATCTCCTGCGTTCACAAGCTTCACCCTGGACTTTCACAAGCCTTGACATGGCTGATGCATTCTGGACTAGCTGTTAAAATAAATAAATTAAAAATAACATTCTGATGTGCACTAAATTGCAGTAATCCGCCTCGAAGGTCATGAAGGAATGGAAAAGTGGCCAAGACCAAAGGCTTCAGGCTAATCATAGATCAAAAATAATATTTGTAGTTGTCGCTATGTAGGCACCCAACAGCAACACAGGAATCCAAGAGGACCCCTAGACTGAGGACCAGTTGGGCTATCTGGGGGAGACCCCTCCAAAGGGGAACCAGGTGCCAGAGGACACTACGGCTGTTCTCTGCTTTTTAAGTTTTGTTTTTTATTTAATGGATGATGATGCAAACACTAAATAAACACATATAAATGGGGGGGAAAAAAGCCATACTGGCTGTTTGGGTTACCTGATCTTCTAGCAGCTGCTGCGGATCTAACCATGTCCCTAGACCCAGTGGAGCCAGATATTATCCTCACTGTATCTTCCAGCCATCACTAACCCCTTCTTTACCCTGATTTTGTCTCAGCCCACTAGCCTTCATCCACTCCTCAGTCTCAGCCAGTCACTGGGAAAGGCAACTGACATCTCTGTCTAGGTCAGATGAGATGTACATCTAGAATGGATGTTATTAGTACACTGGGTATTGTCACTAACTCCCCAATGGCCCCATATACATGTTAAACAAAAGGAAACATACAAGAGGACCACATAACTCCACACGGAAGACACTCAGGGAGGACAAGCAATTGTCCCACACTATCCTTTAAGCACTCCCATCAAAAAAGGAACTGAGTCTATCACAAGCAATCCCATCCACTCTGTGGTCACCTCCAGGAAAGTCAGCACCACGTCATGTTCAACAGTATTGAAGGCTGCTGGTAAATCTAACACCACCAATACTTAATCTTCAGCCACATGAAGGACAACAAAACTGCTATAAGATTACTTTGAATAAATAGGGAAATTATCCAGCTGGAACAAAGTACTGTAATGAATTTTGATCGTATTTAAAGCTTACATTGGGGAAGTCAATAGTCTTATGGGATTCATCTGAATACTGTTTTAGGTCCTAAATGGGACTGCTTGCAATGACAAACCCTGCACTTAGCACTGAGTGTTTTGCAAGATACAGGCTTTAAATATTACTTTAAAAAAATCTTGACATGTTTTGCCAACAGCCATTACTTCCTATGAATTTTATGTTTGAATTAAAGTATGTGAAAAAAATAAATTAAGGACTATACCTGCATTTTTTACATATATCACCAATTAAAAAAGAGGGAAAAAACACAGTATTTTAGAACTTTTCAAAGTACTAAATGGATATATTGTACCAAATATTTTACTTTGCAAATTTTGATGTAACTATGAATTTTGAAACATTGACTAAAAGTGTCCCAATACAAGAGGCTGGAAAGATTCATTAGTTAATCAGGCTGAATATTTGACATACATTTTAGCTTTTAAAAATACATGTGAGCCATTTCATTGGCTGTGTTGTAGTTCTTTCCAAGGTAATTTGCTATGATGCTAAAAATGGTGCAGAACATTAGAAATGAGATTTTATTTTGTGATAAAATTAAAAAGCATATAAATTATGGTTGGCAAAATAACCACAGATAACACTAATTTATTTAAATATGTACTCTACAATACAAAGAAATTCATTTCTGAGGACCATATAATAAGATTAAAAATGCCACTGATTAAAGAAAGTAGCCTTCAATGCATTTCAGGTTTTAGTTGGAGGAAGTTTCCAACATGAAATAGAATTTTGTAAAATGCAAAACATAAATAAAAGAAAATTAAAGAATTAATTAGGAACAACATGCTGTATTCCTGATCATAGCTAAGAATACAAATCAGATAAGATAAAAAGGAATTTTATATCAGGTATTGTCTATCACCCACCTCATTTGCCTGTGTGATCACAACTTCTGGGATACTGCTGTTTCTGTCATCTTTTTCATCTGCATGCTGAGCTTCTTCTGTTCTTCCATGAATTGATATATCCGAAGAACCACAGTCTAGCACTTCACCAACATACTCCTCATCTTCTGGAAAGTCAATGCTGATTGAAGTCTCAAAGTTTTCTACAAAGGCTGACAGGGACTCTCTGTTAGCACCATAAGCACTGTCAGAGGTTACCTGAGCCTCATTAAAGGTCTGGTGTCTTAGGATGACAAACTTTGTTCCCTGTTGAACAAAGAAAAGACAAGATAGAAAGGGTCTTTCAATAGGACACCGATTCCCTTTAGCTTGCCATGAACTATATTTTATACATAAAGAATCCTAAGAAAGCATGATGGCTAAGTTGGTGAAATTTCAAAGTGTGTAACTTTTCTCAGGGAAAAGATGCTGCAAAGCAAAGTTACGACACCAACGTTCATCCAATCCATTTTCATGACCTATTTAACAATACACAGAAACCCTTTACAAAAAAATCAGTATATATCCTATTATAATAATTTTGGATATACCTGATCAGCCTCATTAAGTATAACTATCATAATTTCAAATATACTGTGATTAATACCATGAAAATCAGAAAGTTACTGCCTACTGAAGGGTTTTATGTACCTTCCTCAAAAATATCTAGTGCTGGCCCCCATTAGTGAAAGGACACTGAACTCAGTGGATCTTTGACATTTGATCCAGTAAATGAATTATCTTGTCTGTCTAGCAAGGAATGTTGATATAATATTGATATTATACTGCTACAATGCTAATAAGAGGAGTGTTTATATACAGAATTTTACACTGCCACAATTTCTTTTTATGAATGCTTTCCCTCCCCCCCCAAAAATTATGTTCACTGGAGCACTGTTCTCCCTCCTCCCCCGTATATTTTAGTGTGCTGTATCCTGAGAGTCTTTAGGTTCCCACTTTGAGTAGTTTCTAATTTAAAATGCACAGCACACCCCCACATACCTTGAAAAAAAAAAACAATCTATTGGGGTACATGTGGGTGCAAGCACAGCATTCATTGTTTCAAGTTACACAGTAATGCATCCTGTACATCAGAGATTGTAATCTGGCCCTTTAATTAGAAAGAGAAATTATTTCATTTGAATCGCTACTTGCTAATTGTTTCTACTTCTGGCCTTTTAAAAAATAACTTGACATTATTTTTAAAAACTGGCAGAGTATGAATATCCAGATGACACATGACATAATTATAACAAAAGGGAAATGTTCTGTGACTAAAATGACATAATGTTGATTTCCACACAAAGCAGGGTTTCAAGAGCTTTGAGAAAAGGAAGAGGGGTCCATACACAATCCTAGAACCTCACTTTAATGAAGTTATGCAATGAACTTACATTAATTTTATTATGTATACCAGTTAAAGTCATTCAGGTGATCACATGCTGACTGCGTAACACACAAGTGTATGGCTATATTCATGAAACAGCTCAGTCTTTGGGAAACCGCAGAGTCGGTTCCAGAAACCACAACACACACTGCTATGAGAGTCTTATCTCAAGACATGTGCCAGATGCTAGCTATTCTGATGCTTTGCCAATTTATACCAGCTGAGGATCTGCCCCAACGTCGACTACAGAAGTTGTTTACAAATCTATTTAAAACCTATGTACTGGATAAATGTTCCTTTTTTCTCCCCCACATTGACAATTGGCCTCATAGTTACTATCTTGGACTCCCAAGAATGGTATCAACCTAGGTATATTCAAGATATTACATCTGCACAGTATTTCATCAGGGTGCTGCACCTGTCTTCTGTGTATTGATCAACAGATGCTCAGACAGACACCACAAAAGTCAACTAACTGCATACTTTTACAATCACAGATGTAGATTGGCTTCTGCCAGTCAGATGGAACGCTTGAGCCATACAACAGATACCAGAGAACAAGCTCTGCCTTAACTGGGTTATATAATGCACTCGTTGCATGCCATGATTTCCTCATACGGAATGCAATACATCAGGCATAGTCAAGAGTTTATCTGAAATTGCCTCATCTTCTAGTAGCCTTTGTACTACTGCTCATGAGCTAACAGAGATTGCCCTTTTAAACTCAAGTACAAGATGGCTGTTTTTGGAGATGGAAGTCATGAGTTCTGGTCCCTGTGCTATATATAGTTTATTCAGCGTGTGGCAGCAAGTTAAAATCTGTGTTTTCTATATGTTTTTTAAGACACTTGTCTCAAGGAGCCCTTCCGGAACATCAAAGCTAAAACAAAGCCAGTTAAGCACCTTTCTCTCTGCTCAGTGCCCCACTTAGCCAGGCTCAAGGGACTATTTCAGTGTAGAATAAGTTTTAAATGATCCATTTTAAAAATTATTTTCCCCATCTGTTTTATCTTCTTGGTACTTCCCAGACCACTGTAGATCCCTAAAAGCATTATTCTTTAACGTCAAGTGCCATGGGGAATATTTGCAGTTTTTAATAAATAAAATCTGAATCCGAATACTACCCACACAGACAAAATAAAATGAAAATAAATTCTTCGCTTTTACTGAGGGGTTTTCATCCATAGGTCTTAAAGGGGAAAGTAATTATTGTCCCCATTTTACAGGTAGGGAAATGGAGGCACAGAGAGGTGAAGCGACATGGCTACAGTCACCCAGGCCAGTCGTAGAGGCAAAGAATAGAATTATCCTGACTCCCACTCCAGTCCTCTGTCCACTAAATCATGCTGCCCCTTCCTTTTGTCATGTGTCATTCACAATTATCAACTCCAAAGCAGGAAGTCTCAAAATGATATCACAGAAGAGAAAAAAAACAAACATGATGCCAGTTCGTTAAAACTTCTCTCAGCTGAGTGATCTTCCTAGCCTGGTTAGTGGGGCCTTTGGATTCTTAAGTATGGCTTTTGCTTAGCTTTAATATATTCTCCCCATGCAAGATCCATTTGTGGGTCTCAGAACATCCTAATTCAGAGTGGAAAAATTTACCAGCTGGTTCAGTATTTGAGTAGCCCCTAATTCATGGAATGTAATCAATAGAAGCTTGATACAAGTGTAACAGTAGTAGTGAGGTGGCCACTCACTGGAGACAAACTGCACATACCCCGTCCTAGCTCGTGAAACCAGTCTAGCTACAGCACCCAGCCTGTGTGAGATAACTGACCCACCCACACAAAGAGCATAACCCAGCTATCTTCTTTGGTGCCAGGAGAGAGGAAAAGGGGGACTAAAACTATGGCATTGCGCCATTTCCTTTTAAAGGAACGTGGGGTCTATCCCCAGAAAATTTGTTAAGACAAATAAAACACGAATGACTGTATTGCTGGATTTGACCACCAGCTCAGAACTAATTTTTTTTTTTTTTTTTTTTTTTTTTTTTTTTAAAGAACACACGACAAGGGTGGCTTCAATGAACAGTACGATCAATCAACTTCCCTTGATATTTGGGAGGGGTTTTTTTTCCCCACTCTAGACAGATTAGCCACATTAATATAAGAGGGTAGAAAACATGATTCTATCCCTGTGCTTGATGTCCTGTGCATCCCCCTCCAGTAAACAGCATCATCATCCCACCTATATTTTTCGACTGAAAGTAAATCAGTATTTGAAACCGACTCAAATATACAGAAAAGTGCCCTCTAATGACAAGCCATTCATTCTGTGCCGTGTTTCCATATAAACATTTATTAGAAATACAAATTGTAGTGGGTCCCTCAGAAATACAGAATAGTGCTACCTAAATTCCATGCTTGCCAAAAAGCACAGGATCGTATTATTTACACGGATTCCAAAAATGTAATCTGTTTTGATGGGTGAATTTCCTGTTAAATACTGGCAAATCATACACCTTTACATCTATGTGAATGATTCCATTTGCTGTCAGTTGTGTAATATGGGCAACTTTGTTACTAGCCAAGCGTAAAAGACAGTGGAAAAAAATTCTGCACACCAAGTGTGACATTGCACTGTAGAAGTAAGCATTAAATTAGAGTGAGAGGTTATAAGTCTGACAGAAACCTGATCTGTATTCCCTAATTATCGAGTCTCACTTTCACAAAACTGACACAAATGTTAAGCCAAATTAAATGTTGTTTAATTAACTATCATATACAAGACTTCAAAGCACAATGTCTACATGTTATTTAGCAAAGTAACGGAAACCCAAGGACTTGTGAATTATCAGTCAACACAAACTGCCATCTCAGCTAACTGCTGCAAGGTTAAGCCATTTCTTTTTCACGCATCTATCCTTTTAGTGCACTGCTTGTAATATTTACAGAAACAGGCAACATGGTAAACAGTTTCACACAATGAGGTGTGAGAGTTGATAGGGCACTATTCAATAGCTTTGAACTCCCCTGATGAGCTGCCAAAAATCGTTATGAATGGCCCAGCTGATAGACTGATGACTGATAAAAGAAAAAACAAACAGCACTGGTAATTCATGAAAAAGCATACACTGCCATGACAACTAAAAGTGCAGAGTGACAGCTCTTAAGGTAAATGGGATTCTGGGAGCTTCTCTCATTTTTTGATTCAGCATTAAATATTTTCAGACCTACTAATTCTTTTAGTGTTAGGAGGAAAACGGGATTTATGATACTATTTATTTCACTTTAATTTGGTAAAATGAAACTATCACTCTGTGTTTTGAATACAAAATTATTTCTGTTATAAAGTGCTAATTGTTGTAGGGCTGATCCTTTAAGGGCTAAAGTCTTCCTGTGACTTCGATGGGACTTAAGGTGCTCAGCACTTTGCAAGATCAGGCTCATTCACTGGAAATTAAAGCATCAATGACACTCAAAAAGTTGAACCCTGGGCAGTGGGTGACCAGACAGACCACTTCTGCAATGCACTATAGGACAACAGCAGGAGTATTAATTAAATACAAGTTGTGTTACTCCAACAGTGGGATGTGCATCGACATTGGCCACCCAACTGATGGAGCCAAAGCCAATGGAGATTTTATCTAACTTGGAACTTGCATTGATTAATGGTCAGAGAAACATGACCTGGAGCAAATTTGTGCATGGGCACAAATGTATTTTACATTGATGGAAGGATGCATCCACTGATGTCTCTAACACGGAATAGGCCCTACAATCAGACTCCACATGGGCACAGGGATCTGCCTGCATCCGATCTGGATGCATCCAATGAAGTGAGTTGTAGCTCACGAAAGCTTATGCTCAAATAAATTGGTTAGTCTCTAAGGTGCCACTAGTACTCCTTTTGTTTTTGCAAATGCAGACTAACACGGCTGCTACTGTGAAACCTAATATTAAAATAATTCAATAGACAAAGCACGGGAAACAAAATTTCAGATGATCTATTTCCAAACCCTGTTTAATGGACGACACTGGCCATAATCATTAACACTCTGAGTCTCCTCACTGCTTACATGCCCCGCGCCGTCCCGTCCCCCCCCCCAAAAAAAAACCCTACCACAGTAGGAAGGGCACATTTTCTAAAAAAGCATTATGCAAGTGATGTGTGAACAAAGCCATATATTAACATAATTTTCCCTAATTGTTTTACAGCTGTTAAATTGACAATATAAAGGGCACTAATATTAGCAGCCCTTGACTCTTACTGTATCCACTCTAAGATTTCAAATATCTCAATTATTGAAAATGGAACTTAGCATACAAGTTGAAGTCAAACATTCATGCTCCTTTTCCATTACCTCCCCCCAGGCCAAAACACAGAGACAAGCTCAGAAGGGCTCATTCTACCATCTTCCCTTTCTATCTTTGTCTCGTAGTAACCCAGACTGCTGGAGGTCTGTGTTTAAAAAGAAAACTTTAAACTGTTTAAACAGTTTGTAAATCTTTTAGGGCCTGATCACATCCCACTGAAGTCAGTGGAAACCCTTCCATTGTTTTCAACGGGTTTAGATCTTTCTCCATTCACACTGGCCATATAACCATAGTTTAAACTATGTCAACCCTGAAATGTTTGAAAATGATTCTGCAGACAGTTTCTATGCTGGGGTGGGGACCCAAGACCTAACTACATGATGGAAACCTACTGTGTTATAGGACTCAAAAAAACCCTCAGGCTGGTCTCATGAATTCTGCAAGAATTAACCATTAATAAAAAATAATTTTAAAAACCCTGGGCTGGGAACTGACAGTCACCTTGCAACCAGGTCCTGCATAGCTTTTCACAGTGACAATTTCTTATTTCCATTAAAAGTGATCTGAGGTCTGGTCTACACCTAATACATAGGTTGACGGAGCTATGGGATGGGAGAAATTCGCAATCCTGAGAGATGTAGTTAAGCTGACCTAAGCCCCGGTATAGGCTACGTCTACATTACAAGCTCTACAGCAACGCCGCTGTAGCATAGATTTAGCATAGAAGGGGGTTTTCTGTTGCTTCAGTGAATCCAGGCCCTCACGAGGTGGTAGCTAGTTCGATGGAAGAACTCTTCTATGGACCTAGCAGTTGCTATTCCAGGGCTTAGGTCACCTAGTTACCAGCTTTCGAGGGATAACTATGGCTCCTTCCATCACTGTAGCAACGCTACACCAGCATGGCTGCAGTTCTTCAGCTGTGCTATTGCAGTGCTTATAGGGTAGACCTAGCCGGAGACTCAGGGAGGGAGCCAGCCAGCCTACCCTAGAAAAACGTCCCAGAGTAGCACAGTGTCAACCTCAAATGCCCCGTCTCTCCTCCAGCAAGGTTGGCTCCAGGGCCAAAATCCTAACACCCTTATTAGAACGTGCGCTAGGATCCCACCAGTAACTGTGTACTGGTTAGTCTCTTAGTACATAGAGTTGGAAGGAAATACAGCTGAGTGCAGAATATTTAAAGAAGGGGGCAGCTGGCACAGTGCTCCGCCTAAGGGAATGTTCTACCCCACCATGGTCCAAAACAGTCTCAAACTTGCTGTTCTTCCAGTCAGGTTGCAAAGGCCATGTGTTGGAATGGGTGCTGGTAGCAGAGTGGAGATCGGATTTCTGTCCAATGGGCAAGTGCACCCTCCTCAGCTGTCTGAGTCATATGACTGGTGATGACATTATGTGCAGTAGGGAGGGGCAAAAGGAGAAGAGCTCCTGCTTTGGGTGGTTTGGTTTTGTAGCTCCTACATGTCAAGGAGGCCTCGAGCTATGGAAGAAGCCTTTAGTGAGAAGAACTTGTCTTGAAATATTTTTTTTAAACTGTGTGCGTACATGCAGGAGTGCATACATAAACGTAGAGAAACAGAGAGAAGGAGTAGGTGCCCATTTTCTGGAGAAGAGTGATGAGGGTGAGATAGATAGTGTAGGAAATAAAGAATCATTTACAAAACAAAAGCCAAACCAAACCACACCACCCTCCCGTATGCTATCACACTAAGTAGTTCAAATATTCAGGACCCAGGTATCAGGCAGGTCTCTACCTTGCCCTCACTTGCATGTGTATGCGCATGTGCATACAGCCACTCAGACTTTGGGGAGGCCAACACGTATGTGATCTTTAATCTGAACCCACAAAACCCATTAAGATGAATTCGTTTTGCAGATGTAAATTGTACATGCTTGGTTATGCATTCGAGTTGTTCAGGAGCACATCATAAATGTTTAACACATAATGAAATTATGCATTCCAGGTGTGGGCAAAACGTAAGCCACAATGTGAAAGTCAGACCCACAGTCTGCAGGTAAGGCCTCCTGTATGGTATATATACACCATGATTATGCCTTTCAGTAGCATCTGATAGGAATGACTACATACAATTTACTTATTGATTCACCTTCCCCATTGAAGTCTCTTTTGTGCATACGTTACATATTCAATGAAGTAAATGGTGTTTTGGGATTGCTACAGCAGGACGTCAAAAACATGACGACATAGGCAGACTGACCACCCAGGAAGAGTAAAAAAAAGACAAACCTGTTATGAAATGCTCTTGTGTAGTATGTGTGATAGCAAAGACAGCCGGTCTGAAAATCTCCCATTTATTCTAATATTTTATAAATACACAGCCACATGGAAGTGTCACATACAGCCTTGCAAATTGCACATCCGATAATCTACAAATATATTTGTGAAAAGGCAGACATTTAATAAAAAAGAAAATCTGAGAAGTCCTTTACTATCTGCAGTTATATCCCAAAGCCTTCCAGAGGTGAAGAACTACTATGGTTATTTAGCCACTTAGGTTATTTTATTCGTAAGAGACAGAGAAAGATTCTGTCCAGCAAACAGCCTTCCTTATGCAAGCATCTGATGACTAAAACACGTTTTCTTCTTAAGATAACAAACAAATAAGGTAGTGTCAATAGCTCTCTGCTCCTTCACAGCATGACTATCTTGGATTTCACATCAAAATGGTAACACTGTTGTGACATGTTCACATCCATGGAACTGATTTACAGAAGGAGCCAATGACAAAGTTTAAAGAAGGCTGTGGAATGGTCCCCAATATAGGTGACTTTTCCAGCCATGTGATACTGCAAATGGGAGATAAATTATATAGGAGTGCAAACTTCTCTCCAACTGACCATATGATCACACCACTTTTAACCTTATCCTTCCTGCCTCCTAAACCCTCTCTGTATTGTTGTCTGCACCTGTTCATTTCTGAATCCTGAAAACACATTACAGCCAGAATCAGACTAAGATTTTCAGGGCAGTGACTCCAATTTGTTGTTGTTGTTTTAGAAAACTGACATGCACATATAACATGCAATCACAATAGCAGCTCCTAATGGTAAAAAAACCAACCTGATTTTATTTTTTTAAGAAAGGCTTTTAAAATTTTCTCTACTTTGTTTTACTTACAACTTCCCTAAAGTATAATTTGCACATCTGGGCACCTTGTACCTCGCTCACAAAAGATGGTGGTTTCTCCCTGCTATTACATCGGTGCTGAGAAGAAGAATCTCATATTACCCAAGTTTACTTCCTTCTACAACTGTCAAACAGTACAATTATTAGAATTCTATGAAGTTTTATTGCAATTTAAAGACTTAGCTGAATTTGCCAAAATAAGTGAGAATACATTTCATTTCATCATGAATTATCTTGGCTTTGTTACTTCCTAATTCATAAGTGCCATTAATCTGTGACAAATCGTGCTAACTGGCACTGATTCGGGAGGTCTCCCGTACGTTGTTCTGACTCATCGGGCAGTGAGCAACAGAAAACAGGTGTTTTAAACAGACAGCACATTGTACCTGTGCTCTATGGTTTTTATTGAGTACCGACAGATTTCCATGAGAAGATAAAAGTTTAAAAACAAGAACCTTAAAGTCTGAAGTGGCCCCCATTACTGGAGCAACAGCTTTGCCCCTTGTGCATTACTGCCATACTTGGAATAATCTGAGGCACATGAGTTGACAGCCCCCTCTGGGCATAAACTTCAGAGGCCTCAGAGCATGGAACTAAGAGCGAGAAGTGCTTCTAACTCTATTTCACATCCCTTGCTGGTTCACCAAAGCCCTGTGTGATGATCCTCAGGAACCACTCCAAGATATACCTGTTCTCTCAGGCTTTTCTCATGAGAGGGGTGGAGGAATGCTGACAGACTGGAAGATTACATTTGGGGTAGAGCCTGGGTTTATGTTATGTTGTGCTCCTGAAGATAAAAAATTAACAACACTGTCAATTATTATACATGCTTCCCACACCCTTGATCTGCCTTGTCCAAACCTGCAACATCACTGCAATTCCAGTCCTGGCCTCTCTTATACCAAGAGGCTGATGTTCACTCCTAGTTATTTGTCATCTTGTTATATGAACAAGTAGAGGTGACCACTAACCCCTGTTTTCTCTCATGACCTACTCCAGAATTTGCACCCATACTTTCATCCAGTGCTACCCAGCCCACGATCTATCTTGTTAGCGCATTTAGTATACATGTTAAAAGCAGTTACAGAACATTCGATTTGCAACCTGCCATGTCTCATTTGTGTGATGTAGCCATTGCAATAAAACACTTTTGACATATTACACCGGCCTACAACATGATGCCAATGGAAAATGACATGCCACAACACAATGAATATGATAACATTTAAAAGCTACACATACCTGAATAACGAATATCTACCAACAGTTCTAAAATAGGTCAGAAAAAGATAGGGGTACCCAGCATGGTTTGAAAAGCACTTCTCTTGCCAGCATCTTCCTGAAAATGCTTCAAGCCAGCGTAGAGTGCACGAGATAATGCTGAGGTGCTCTCTCAATCCATCTTCTACAGAGCTATTACTTAAAAACTTAAGACATTCTATCCTATATAGATTCTTATACTTCCCTCATCACTTAAGTACCCTAGTACCCTCCACTAGTGCATGTGACTAATACCGGACATGTGCTGTTTGTTCTTGCTCACATCCTACCCCAATTGGAGAGCTGAGAGTGCTGGGTCATGTTGTCTCTTGTTGTTTTATTTTAATGTATGCACTGCTGTGCATTTAATTCAGAAGAGGCAGGTTGAAGAAGTGCATCTTGGACTTGGAGCAGAAGGTGGGGAGGCTTTTGCTTGGCCTTTGCTCCTCAGTCTTGGACCAGCCACTGGAAAACTGTCTCATGCACAGGTGACCTTTACCCTTATGATAGAAAGTTCCATTGTGCCCGAGAAGCCAAGATGACCAAAGTCCTTGTCTCAGAGCTTTAGGTGATCTAGATATCCTAGGTCATGGCCACAGAAGTTGTACTTGACTTAATGAGTATTAATATACAAATATACAGCACCTGCCATCTGAGGAGCTGAAAGCACTTTACAAACATTAATGAATTAAGTGTCCAGCACTCCTGTGAGACAGGGAAACAAGGGCAGAGAGAGGTTAAGTGATCGTCCAAGGCCACAAAATAAATATGTAAAAGTGAAACTCAGATCTCCTGACTTCCAGCCATGCACATTAGACACAAGGTCATCATCTCTAATTCATTCATGCCAGGCCTGACGCCTAGAAGTAGCCTATGGGATATGGCAAATTTGGTGCACTATCTCAGATCCTCCTCAGGCTCCCACCAGCCCACCAAGCAGGTAAGCTAGCAGGAAGCCAGGCAGGGATTTCTCCTGAAAGCTGTCTGGGTTACAGTGACATTTCTTCAAAATTAACATGGTCCCTCAGAACATTCTGATTTTGAAGAATCAGTAGATTCCAATGAAAAAAATGTTTTGTCATAATTAAAAGCCCTTGCTGAAAGCTAGCTGTATTAAGCTGTGTAATAGTCTCCCACTGGAAATGGTAGAAACCCCACTGCTGCCTGGGAGTCCTTTAAACCAGACAAGACCGAACAATTATTTTCAGTGTCCAAGCTGAGACAGACAATTTCTCATCTGTAAATGGCATTTCTCCAATCAGATTTTTCCCCCCTTACAACACACACACACACACACACACACAGACATAAGCAGCTAATGGACTAGAATTTTAAGCACCAACACAGGTTGCCTTGAGGGGCCTGTTAGCCTCCCCGTGCACACACTCAAGCACTTACTGTAAAGAGATACATGCTCACAGGGTGGGAGGTGAGACACACCTGCTTGGCACAAAATTGGCTAGAGAAATAAAGGAGACCCACATAAGGTTATGTGAAAACACTTTTGTTCAGAAAGTGCATCCAGGGTGTTGTGTGTAACCCAGTCAGATACATTTGTTTTTAAATATTTTTAACATCACCATATATTAAATTGGAAATATTTTCAGTGATCCATGTTTTCATTCAGTCACCTTTTACATAGAAATGTCAATACTTCACTGCAAAAAGGTGATTTAAGATTTAAATTTCAGTTTGGAAATGTAAAAAAATAAAACAAAATACAGCTGTGACTTCCTGCTAGGACAAGGACACTGGAAGCTCAACTAACAAAATAAGAGGGAAGACGCCTGTTTAATCTGTTTCTTGGCAAGTCTGAATGTTCAAGAATCATGCAGAAACACAGAGCTATCTACAAAGCTTATTTCAGCTGAAGCTGGTAAGTGTCATGTGCACTATGAATTGTACTGCTCTCTGCAGCGTATAAAAGGCATATTTGGGGGACTCCCGGAATCTGCCAGACAAAAAAAGTCAGAGTAAATTGATCTAGTCAGCAGTTCTACAAAATCTTAGGGATCCAGCTGCAACATTACATCCCACAGAATTCTTAGGGTCCTGTTACACAAAAGAGCTAAGAGGTTGTGCAGTTTGAGATGCTATATTGTTCATTACTTTTCCAAAACTTGAAATAGTTTTAAAATGAAGTTTTGCCAACAAACATTTTTTGGTGGGCGAGGGGAGGAGGAGAAGAAATCACACTGTGGTATTTTTGTTTGTCAAAATACAACTTAAAATTGGCCATTGTGCATTTTTTTAAAACTCCTTTTCACCAGAAAGGTTAACCATGCCCATTATCCTCCAAACGTAAGGACTTTTCAAGCCCAAATGACACTCAGACAAAACAAAATCTTTAATGGGCGAGACAGTGTGTTCTCCTGCATGTGTAATTCACTCCCAGAGAAACCAAAGAAAGGAAAATGTATAAAACAATGAGAATTTCCCACCATGATGGTCTTGTACATTTCAGGGGTCAAAAATCAACATATGAACTGTTGAGCCACAACATGGTGTGGTATGCATGGAGTTTTGGCATTAAATAAGAATTTTTGTTTAGCTTATTCAAAAAGCTATGCCATGGCTTCTCTCAATTTCTGTTGAATTTTATGCTTTGTGGTTATTTAGAGCCAAAGAAACAGTTTGAAAGGTCAGTGCAATTCTTCAGAACTGCAACATGTTTTAGAAACTTACTTTTTGTTTTGTTTTACAGAGTTTATTGCTTCTTCCAAAAGGTTCCAAGATGATATCCCTGGAGAATGAAGTCCTCTAGTTAGCCACAGAATAGATTCAGGTCAGGGAGCAGCAGTCCAAGTTCCCACAGTGACCTGGTTGTGCAACCCAACTCTGACCTAGGATGAGATGGTAGTTCAGTCTTTGATGAGATGGCCAACAAGAGAGAATTCTATGAAACACTTAATGTAGGACAATGTGTGATGTTTAAACTCCCTAGCTGCAATAGAGCCCAAGTCATCAATCTACTTCAAATGTGGCTTACCTGCTTAAGAAACTTGACCATTAAGTTGGGAAATATTCTGAAACAAAACCTATGTACCTCTAGAGCACCCTAGGCCATTGTCATGTGACCAAATGGGAAGGTGGGAAAATGCCGTAATTTCTCTGTGCAAATAATGCTAGCTGCTGAAGGCCAAGCACAATGCAGAACCTGAACTGATGATCACAAATGATCGTATGTAAGAGAAAATTTAGTCACTTTGATTGTAAAGAGGTGCCCTGCTTAAAACTGCAGCTTGTATGATGAGGCTCATGGGGATAACTGCACCCAAAAGTTGGAGGCATCACACACAAAACCGTTGAAGGGTGTCACCCAACTTCAGAGATAAAAGGCTTGTAATTGATCCAGGCAGAATAACGGTGGGGAAATAAATGGAATTCTTTATCCGGGAAGTATTCAGTCTGTATGGTGAAATGGTTCTTTAAAAGCAGAGAGGGTCCATTTCATGGTCATGCTAAAGCTTCACCTAAGAACTGACAACGTATATATTTTAAAATATCTCAGCTAAACATACCCAAACACTTTACAAGGCAGATCAGGATCATCATCTCCATTTTACAGATAGGAAATGTGATGGGTAAATTCTTAGAGGTACCTGCATGGCCAGCCCCCCACCAAAGGGCTTCCTCCCCCCTGTACACACCAAAAAATCCCCATTTGTGGCAGAGGATTGAGTCCTGCTGTTGTGAAACTGCCTCAAATACTTAGGAGTTTCCCTGAAATCCAGGAGTGTCCTTGTCTATAGAATCTGTCCCTAGCAGTTTTATAAAAACTCACGTTCTGTCCAAGTTTCTGAAATCCCACGTGAACTCTGAGTAGCTGAGAGCACTTGCACTTCAAGATCCACCCCATGAGTCCTGTCACATTACCACCCTGTCCTCATCCTCCCTTCATAAGAGTCCTTGAACCAGCCTACCTCAACATATAGAGTCAAATCCACATGGAGTCAGAAGCTCATTTGGATTCTGGGCAGCGTTGCAAGGGTGATATCCTGGTCAACTGGCTGTACTTCTCCTAGGAAATCTCTAGTCTAATTTGAAGGTTTTAGTGTGTTACTAAATTGTTTGGGGGGAGGGGGGAAGAACACCAGATTGCATTTAATTTATAAAAATAAAATGTACTACAGGATGTTTTTACATAATCTCTCTTCCCATTCTGTAGGATGGAATACATTCCTGAAGGTACACTGCGAAAGGAAGCCTTTGTATCCCATACTTTGTGCTATGGGAACTTGAAAATTCAGCCACCGATATCGAGGGTATCAGTCAGTAGAACTCACGGTGGTAGCCTGTGTTAGGAACATAGGTCCATTGAGGAACTTGACTGAGTCCCCATTTATTCCAAAAAAGTCAAACACCCAGCAGATGCTAACAGCATTATCCGTACCTTGGCTTCACTAGAACTGGCATCTCTGACTGAGAAAGAGATATTGAACCAATAACCCCAATTTGCAGAGACATCTCACCCATTTAGTTGTGTTTTGTTTTTAATTCAAATTGGTTTCAGGATTTTACACTCACCCACTGCAAAGTGAAGCAACAAATGGGTAATCCCACAAGTTTACTAAATTGCCATGCTATAAAGCTTTTGTAGTGCTGTATAGGTCAAAGTTCTACTAAATTGTGCTCTTTGTAAAGCAAAACCACTATCATACAAGTTTGAATCTTTTAGTGCAGGCCTTTCATCAACCCATAATGCTGCCCAGGCTGAGCAATCTATGCATTTTACAAAATCTGTGTATAGGTTAAGGCTATGTAATGATCATTGTCTCTTGAAAATGCTACTTACCACATGCTTCATTGCCCTTTAGTTTATATTGATTTAACGTAGTTCACTGGGTTATAGATAATTGTGTGCAAAATATTTTGTGCCATGTTAATAAAAGGTGAAGAAGTCAGTTTTGAGAAAGCATGAGAGAAGTCCAGTAAGTACCTGTCAGTCTCCTTGGAATCATTCCTAGAAATAATAATTTGCACTTTAGACTTCAGTATGAAGCGAATGGTAACTTTAAACTACAACTGGACCTTTTCCAAACCTGTAGCCTTTTTTTTTTTTTTTGGTAAGGCCTTATGTTTAGTTAGGCAATTTTCTAAAATATGTTCATCATCTGAATAAGACTAAGGTGGGTGTCTCCTTTGTGAGCCTATCATGAAAACTGCACCAGGTGGCTAATCTTCCTTTTGGAGCTTGAACCCCGCCAAAGTATCCACCAGAGTCTGAACAGATGTTTAGGCACTCATTGACCAATTCATTTCAGTCACATACACGATGAGAAAGGTAAGATTAAGAGACTAATAAACCTCCACACAAAAAATTAAAAAATGGAAAGCTGAAATAGAAATTATCCCCTTCATTCACCCATTAGAGGCTAGGCAGAGTAATGCAAGTTGATGTTTTCCAAACATTATGTTTATGTTTGGAAGTCCTTGCAAGTTATTAGGGCAACACAGGTCAGTCCAATATCTGGGTTCTCCGTACAAAACATTTTTTCTGGTCTAGTTACCCTATTTATAAAAAATTGTCAGCATTAAAAGCAAAGTTAAAGCCAATTTCAAAAGATCTAGTTCTGCAAACACTACCAGATATGGTACGTTACCAAAATAGTCCCAGTGCTATAGGACACACAATATTAATCAACTAAACAGAGAATAACTTAGTTCCATGCAAAGTATTTAAAATCTGTGTTATATCTTTGGTTACAGAAAGTTACTGTCATTCAAAATAACCATTTTTCTAAATAGAACCTAGATTTTAAGGCAGTATTTTTTGCTGAGGATAGCTACAGTGATTGGCTTATACTGAACCATACACCACCTTTGAGGTTAAAAACATACACTAAACACACAAAACTTACATGTGTTTGCATTTTTATAAACACAAAAAATGGAGTGTTCAGGGCTGCTTTCCGTCGCTGGTGTCCCCTGTGGCTAAGCAAACATTATGGAGTCTGCCTCGGTTTCTCCTTGGTTCAGCCAAGGAGTTTAGCCCCATCTGCTAGTTCCTCATTTTGACTCTAGCCTTTCACCTCAGTTGTTAATAGGCTCTCCCTTCTTGGGGCAGCAATGAGTCTAGTGAGGCAGGCAGCCAGTAAAGGGGGTTCAAACAGCTGTGCTCTGCAGGCTTTGATAGCCCCTTTGCTGGGGCTGGTAATGGAACCCAGACCCACTCATTCCACTGGCTTCCAGTCCAGGGACTCTTTATGAAGCAGGTGGAATCAGTTTCTGCCAATCCCTGACTACTTCCTACTACACTTCTCTAGCAGGCTGTTTTTCAGACTCTAACTCTGTGACCCTTTTCCTCTGGAGGGCCAGCAACCTGGGTGATTTCCCAGCACTCCATTGCTGAAGGACCGTACTCTCAGCGGTTCTCCAGCCTCTTCGCAGTCCCACCTGACCTCCCTTCTGATCTGCAGTCTTTGTATCTCCCCAGCTGTGACAGGGCCACTAATCAGCCCCAGCTGAGCAGGCAGCTCCTCTCCCTGTTAACCCTTCAGCAGCTGATACCACCTTGGGACTGTCTACCCAATGACAGCATCATTTAAAAATGGCCTTGATCAAGAAGAGGCATTTTGTACCTGCTTTTAATGCTTGTTTTAGCCCCACTTCTCAGGAGGGCACTAACTGAGTGCTCTTCAAATGCCCCAGGGAGTTTCGAGGCCATGCTCTGGAACACTTCTATCCACAGAGAGAATCCCTTCAAAGACCTCTATGGAGGGGTCATGGGTTATAACAATCAGGTTAACATTGAAATAGGATGTGGATTTAGACAGCACAAAGAGTACCCTATGACAACACAATCAATTGCCTTCATTGTCTAACAGTTTGACTCCCAGTTTCTTCTCTGACAGCCTGGGTCTCCTTCCCTGCCCTGCCACCGACGCACTGTGGGTCATTCCAACTATGTGCCTCAGTTTCCCCATGTATATAATGATTAGAATGCCTATCCATCACTATAAAGTGCCAAGAGATGCGTGGTTGAAAGGTGTTACTCACGTGCAAAGTATTATTTATGCATTGCCACCTGTGACACTCAAATACAAACTGCAAAGAGGATTATTGCATTTACCAACTAAATGCAAATTTGTACCTATGGTATATCAGCCTGTCTGCGGTTTTCTGTGCTCCCATGGAACAGAGGAAAATATTGCTAAAATGTGCACTTAAGTTTTCTTGTACTTTACAAATGCTTCATCTGTTTTGAAATTACTAAGGTAAACTTGTTAAAAAAAATTGTTACATGCTTTGTGGAAAAAACAGTGATCTTCCCTCCTGTGAAACTTTATAAAGTGTATCTCCTACCAGTTTTACTCCAAATTTATTAAATATGTTTCAAAAAACAACCCCCCTCCCCAAAGAAAAGTTTAACCAACAATATTAAACCTTTTAGAGAACATTATTTTAAGTAGGGGCACAGTAATTGCTTGGATCTGAAGTTCTTCTCTGCAGCACTATAGAATACAAAAGAGCAGGGGGGTGACAAGCACCAGTCCTATTCAAGTGTAGTCTAATCTTTGGGGGAGTGAAACATCTAGTAAATAAGGCAGAGACAAACACATATAACGTCTAGATGAGAAGGTTGTTAAGAGAGAAAATTACCAACAAAAATAAGTCACCAGTCTCTTCAGCCTCCTTCCTTTTGTATTTTACCCTCTGTGATGGTGATAAGTTGTCAAAACTAACCAAACCAAAAATTTCAAAAGTCACAAACAAGGGCCTCTCCCTCCCATATACAAAGCCACACCAGGCTACATTTTGAACTAGCATTTAGGTCATTTTAATTTGCCTCACATTAGGCCACCACCAGAACATTATTATGCATTAATTACCAAGCTGAATTTAACTAATCCACTGAAGTGCCACAGATTACAATAAACTGAAAAAATAATAGCTTAAAGAGGGGCATTAAGTCAGGCATGCAAAATTTTCAAAAGAGCCTCAGTGACTTTGGAGGTTAAGTCCCATTTTCAAGAGAGATTCAAGATTGGTTCACTATAGGAACTTTTGCCAGTATCACTAAAGAGTATGATTATTATTGTTTTTTTTTTTTTAAAAAAAAAAACAGTTTTGCCCATATAATCTGAATCTACACGAGAAGGGTTTGCCAGTATATCCAGCAACCCCTTTCTAGCACAGACAAGACCCTGGTAACATAGAAGCCTAAATCCCAAAAGTGAAATTTTGAAAATGGGACTTCAACACTTTGAAAATTTTACCCCTGGTCAATATCAAACATGCAACTGCAGGATGCAGATCTAGTGCAGGAAGTACAAATGTTGGTCTGAGTTGGACATTGTGGGACGTATTTCAGACATTTAAACTATGTATTCTTTTCTGAAAGGGAAACTTCAGATTCATGGATTATTTTAAATCGGTGAACTATAATGAAAATGTTAAAAATAAATCCTACATTAGGCACAAGAGGCTGTCAAATATGACTATTCTAGACTGGCAACAAATGAGACTAGCACCCCTGGAAAACTTTCATAACTGTAAAAAGAAAAGGAGTACTTGTGGTACCTTAGAGACTAACCAATTTATTTATTTATTTATTTTTGCGAATACAGACTAACACGGCTGTTACTCTGAAACCTTTCATAACTGTGGAGATAATCCAATCTCTAATGCAAATGGTGCTGCTAACACATGTTGTCTCCCATGAGTGTGTGATGGTGATTGCCGCTGATTCACATGAACCCACTTCAGAAAAGGAAATACCCTGATAAATCTACGGAGCCTGAACATACTTTTTGGTTTTACTATGCAATCGACACATTACCCTTAGTTCTGCCTGCCTTCCTCTATGAGCCAGAGAGCAGAAAGTATTCCTGTATTATCTAGATAGCTGGTGAAGCTACACCTGAAATGTTACCTTTACCACTGAAGTTTCTTTTGATGAGTTTAATCATATTTCAAGTTAAAAAAAAAGTTAGGTAGGTTCTGGATGCTGGGAAGAGTTGATTTCCTTTGATTTGTTGCCATGGTTCTGAAGATCAGAAGAGGGCAGCTGCATTTGCCTCAGTCTTTTATTCTGAATTTGAAGGATGAGAAATGGGAAAGGGGCAAGGACTCTGTTTATGTTTTGTATGGCACGGGGGCACACTGGGTATGTAGATTGGAGGAAGAGATGCCAAAGAACAAAACTAGACGAGAACAGAAAGATTTCTTTAAGACCGTCAATCACCTGGCAACTCAGATGCAAGCAAGTCCCCACTGCTACTGTGCGGACATCCTCCGAAGGAGACAGGCTGGTGTAGGACTTACAGGAATTGATCCTGGCAATGACAGACAAGATGCAAGCCTCAACACTGTTGTAAGAGAAGAGCTTTGTGGAAATAGACTCAAAAATAAATAAACTGTCCCAGGCCAGGACAGAGTCAGCTTAGATCACTGACATGACAGACTGCAAAGGCACCACTATTGTGTCAGCAGAGCTGCTGCTCATTCACACTGGAGGCTCACTGCAGCTCCTAGATACACAAAGGGCCTGATTCTGATCTAATGTACACTGGTGTAAATCAAAACTAACTTTACTAGTCAATGGAGTTACACTGGAGTAAAACCAATGGGAGAGGAGAGTGAAAGGCCCCAAATCCTTACAGGTGTGTGTGGAGGAAATAAAAGGGGGTGGGGGAGATATACCATGTACACCAACGCTTTCCTACATGAAAATTAAGCATCTGTGAAGATTTTTTAACCCAGCAACATACTAGTTTTCTGTAATGCCACTTTTCTATGAAGTGCACACAAGTCTGTTAAATTACAGACCACAGAATGTTTTTCAAACCCTAATTCCTTTGTAATCTCATATCATCTCCCAAACCTAAATGCTGTCAAGTTTGCTACATGAGACCACCACGGAAAAACCAGGAAAGCTGCCAGTAAGTCTCAATAGGGGGCACTCTTTCCAATGAGTCAATCCTGAAACAGTGCTTCACCAAGTTATCAGAGGGGTCCCTCACTTGGTCAGAGATGCTGTCTTTGTGTGGAACACAAAACCAAGGAGCCTAGTCACTTGTAGTCATTAATATCCCCTGGCACTTTACTAAGATGTAAGGTGTCATATGAAGTGTCCTGCTCACATTCCAATTTGAATCATTACAAACCTACTTACACTTACCCTTCAATTTTCACAGATTATAGGCAGAGCTGGTAACACTGCTTAAAGTTGCCCAACACTTCCCATTATAAAGACCGTGTTTTCACTTGCTTATAATTTTGCCATACTTTAAATATTTGGGCTGAAGTTTTCCATGCCAGGTGTCTGCCTCAGGCTGAGTTGGGGGGGGGAGGGGGGAGGGAAATTTCAGCCAAAGGGGCTCAGCCCTTTTCAAGAATGAGGGTAGGGGGAAAAAATAAATTGTTTTGCTCATGTAAAATGTTGGCAACCTTTTTCTTTAAAAAGCTCTAGGAGAGGCTTAATAATTTGGCAGAGGGTGACCTTTGTGTCAGTGAAGTGCCTTTGCAGACCCAGTGAAAATGCACCTAAATTTGGCCAAAATTATAAACCTCTAAAAAAGTCTTTGTTTGCACATGCCCAGTGGAGCTGAGCAGGACTCTCCCTGCAGCTTTAGCTCTGGGCTGCCACAGGCTGTGAGCAAGGAGATTGCCTGGGCCCCGAAGGGGGAGCAAATGAGAGCACGGGAAAGAGACAAAGAGGAGAAAGAAGCTACCCAATCCAAATGCAGAGGGGGACAAGAGACAGATTTTGGGGTGGGAGAGGGGAGAAGAGTAGATTGGGGTGAACTGGGACTGGAGGCTGCCAGGAAGGAAGTACCTTGGGACTGAGAGTTGGACAGAGGGATTGACTGAATGGCTAGGCAAGAATACTGGGCATGGAAAGGGGACTTGGATTGGAAGGGAAGGAGACTGGGATTGATATGAAGCCAGGGTGAAGCGACTTTCAGGCAGTAAATTGGGGGAGACATTGAATGAGGAGTCAGGAGGAGACAGGGACACGCTGAGCAAGGAGATTAGAACCAAAAAACAGGGGGGTGTGGGGCGAAGAAGGTGAGAGGGGAGATCTGATAAGGAAATGAGGGGAGAGAAAACTGGGACTGGCTGGGCAGAGACTGGTACAAGGAAACAGGGAGGGGTGAGAAGCCTGAGAAGTAGAAATGGACTGGCTAGGAGTGGGGAAGAGACAGGACAGGAACAGGCTGGAGGCACAGGTAACCTTTCGTCTGACATTTCCTAACTTGAGTGCTTGACTTTGCAACCTTACTAATTTTCTTTTAATATTGTATGTTACATGCAGAAACAAACCTGCTTTAATACCTCACCTGAACTGCTACCCAGTTATTTTTACCCCAGAAGTGGCTGCATTTCAGTGGCAGATGAACACTTCTTGCAAATATAGTTCCTAAAGCACGCTGGGACCATTTATGACGAAAGGCATGTTATTAAAGGCTATTATTTGAAACGCTGAGACAAAAGCCTTTTTCAATTTAAAACAAAGACAGACTTGTAGGCTTGGACCCTGTTTGTCAAGCTTTAGTGCAAAGCATAATTCTTTTTTGGGCAAAGTTCAAATAAACCTTGAAAGAGAGTGGTCTGTAATGGACACAATGACAACCACCATACCAAGAGACCGATAGTTTGGGAATGTCCTGTACCCGTAATGACCGTCAGGCTGTCTGTACGTATGTCAGAAAACGTACTGTCATGTTTCAGTGCGGTACTTAGTTCTAAGCACTCCAGAGTATACACAGCATATAAATTCTGTCTACACACACCGAACATGTCCTGCACACAAATGTTCATCAGAATGAGAGTGTCTTCTCCATCAACAGTCGTTCTCACTATTTCCGATTGCTGGCATTTCTATAAAGCAATTTTTTGTTTAATAAATTCAAACTTACCCCTCATCTAAATAGCACTGGGGGTTTTGTGCGGCTTTTTAACTGATAGATACACAACTGGTTTCAATTTAACCACCCCCCCTCCCCAAAGGAGAAATGAAGTCAAATACACTTTATTACTTATTAGCTGGTAATAGAATACCTTTTGACAAGCTGAACAGTTGTAGCAGGCGGCAGTTAAAGTTTCTGCATGGCCTGTTTGGAATGAAAACAGGAATGAGAGACAGCTCTGTAACTGGGTTTTAAACACAACTCAGCCATCATACTGTGCCCAAACCAAGTATTTTTATCCAGTTAATTTAGTGAATGAATCCCTAAGGGTCCCCAGCCATCTACCACTACAGCTCATTAGAGCCCAATATCTGACTTTTCATGTTGTATCACTGAAAGCATTTATGCTTAAAATGTAATTAAACTTAAAACAAACAAGATCTCTTCCCCTTCACCCACCCTTTGACATTCTCACATTTTCCCCTTCCCCCAACTGACAAAGGCACAAACTTCTTTAGGGTTATTTAGGAAAACACTATACATTTCAACCACTTACGGCAAGACATTTGCCCAACTGTTCATCCTGCAAGCAATTAGAAATCTAAATACTTGGGGTAATGCATTACTATTGGGATTTAAACTTGCAGATCTCTTACAAACGAGTAATGTGGCAAGACTTGCTGTCCAATGAGGTGTCTTATTGAAATATCCCAGGCTGTTTCACTTGTCACAGCTGTCGTTTCAGCCATTTGCACTTACACTGTATTGCTTTCATTACAAAAATAGAAATTTGTGTCCTAAGTGCTGTTACATTACTAATGCTAAATATTTAATTCCCCGGGGTTCTAATTATGGTTGAGCACTGGCAACACTGATTCTACTTTTTAATAACAACTGTAAAAGCAATTTGAGCATTTTTCAATTAATTAAATACATAGTATTCGAGTAACCTCTTGTCATTTTGCCCTCCAGGACCTGAGCTAATTTGTGTGGCATAAAATGTTTTGAAAATTAACTGATAAATTACAGTGTGTAAAATGAACATTGTACCCTAGTAGTTATACACAGTACAGTTTCCTTATTTGTGAAGGTGTAGTGGTTTCTTGAAAAGAAAAAAAATATTCTACAACACAAATGTTTAGTTAGCCCTAATTAGCGAAAGGAGATGCAGAGTCAAATATCCCAAAGCATCTATCAATTTACAGTAATACAAAAATAATCCTCACCCGTGATCCATAAAACTTACACTGCTAAATTTACCAAACTTGATTTTATCATCTTTCATAGCTGAAAGTAAACTTACATTATTTCTTTAATTCAGTGGCATTTTCTTTGTATGAATTCCGGGGGTTCACTTAATGTCAATTAAATTTAAAAAGCCCTCACGTAATAAATATTTTATTTAGAACATTCAATGCAACTTGCATGAAATATTTTAACTGTTATTGGAGAAAAAAGTAAACTTGCATGACAAACAGGAATCTACTCTGAAAACTATTAAGAAATATGTAAGTAGTTTGGACCCAAAATGTTTGTTTTCAAATTTACAGAACCCTATCCGAACAGCCTGCAAATCAGTTTTCTAGAATGTATTTATGGATGGTTTAAAAAAAAATCACTGTACCTAGCATTCCCACCCAGCTATAATGCAGTGACTTACTTCTATTATTGCCTACACTTGGCAAAAAAAACCAAACAAACCCCACCCACATTCAAAAGCAATATTAGAAATCTAAAACAAAGCATAATAGTGGTGCACACCATGTATCCAGAAAGTGAAACCAAGCCATCTAGTTTCACTATCCAATCTAAACAAAATGAAAAAACATGCTACATAAATGGCAAAAAGTTAAATTTTCAAATGTTTTAATGATTTTTGACAGATTAATAATTTTCCTTAAACATGATTTTTAATTAGTCTCCTTTATAATAGAAATTATGTGGAACACTGGTACAAAACACACAGAAAACCAACAGAATACAAAGGGCCAGGTTTCAGTCAAAGAACTCAGAGTTAAGGGTAGCACTCCAATCTCAGACTATACCAAATATCAATGGGATATTGCATAGAGGTGTAAAGCCAGACTATAATTTGTGCCAGGAATATTTTCCACTATCATAGTGCTTCAGAAACAAGGGGGGAAAAAAAAAATCTTACTGATGTACAAAGACATGATGGGTTTTCCAAGGGAAACAGTTAAACTTACCATCATTTCCTTCAAACCCCTCTTCAGAGTCTCCCTTCTTTCAACTACCATTCCAACATCAATCCCTGTCCAGGCACTCTCCATAGCCCTTCTCAGAACATGGCAACTCAGATAAATAGCAATAAAGGTCATTATAATTTTTACATTATTAAATAAACCTATTTCTTAAAATGATGGCCATTATGACAATCTTATTCCTGCCCTTTTCTTTTTCTTACACCAACACAAATGAAAACGTTTAAGGTCTGAAAACTTTGACCAAAAATATATATGCCAGTTCTTTCAGGTAAATGCCTTACATTTCTTCATGTGAACAGCCATTTGTTTGGTGATGGTGGAATCTGCAATGTATTGAATTTTTTAAAACGGAAACACATTGGAGCCCTGCAGCTGCTTAACAGTGTAGGGCAACAGTTTAGGATAGCAAGTGAAGAATCTCACCTAATTGGAACTACAGGCTTGTTGCTACAGTTTCGTTGCAAGTAATATATGACAAGTACAACTTGCTTTATCCTGCACATGTAACATACTGCTAGTTGTGCAAAATACGGTAAATTAGAGTTGACGTGACACAGATTGGTCAAAGAATTTTATACCCCATTAAGTTGTTCTTCTTGTCTAATTGAATAGATATGCTCCTGGATGTATTATGGGTTGAATAGTATGATTTTTATTTAAAAAAACCCAAAATATATGGGCACAAGTCTACTTGTGTCTGCTCGAGAGAATGTAGTGGGTCCAGTCTTTCAGATTAATACTGCATGTCTCATAACTGTCCTAAATATTTCTAATTTTAAAATAAGAATACCATATTAATGCTGGAACTAACACTCTCTGGAACTATTTTAATTTAGTGCTTTATATATATATATAAGGCCTGATTAACCCTGCAAGGTGCTGGGCACTCCTATGGGGTGCTAGGCACATTCAGATCCTGCTGTTTTTTTCCCAATGAGAATGGAGAGTTGAGCACATAATACAGAAGGGGTCCATGTTTCTATACAGCTATAACCTGCTCAAAGGAATCTGCATTCTAGAAAAATAACAGTGGGTCAGATTCTGCCACCCTAATTTACATGGTGTCAAGTATCAGGGGGTAGCCATGTTAGTCTGTATCCACAAAAACAGCAAGGAGTCTGGTGGCATTTTAGAGACTAACAGATTTATTTGGGCATAAGCTTTCGTGGGTAAAACACCACTTCTTCAGAGGCAACTGGTGGCACCAGACTCCTTCTAATTTAGATGGAGTAATTCCATACAGTGCCAATAATAATGGAAAAGGTGGGACTACTTGTAAAGAAAGGTGCTACTAGACATGAGCAAAGGCAACAGAATCTTGGCCCACAGTGAATAAAGATGCCATCAGTACATAGAGAGGATAGAAGTGGGGACTGAGTGGTCACAGGACACGGGGAAAGGAGAAGGAAGTTCTTGGGAGACCAATATTTCTTAGCCCTGGTCTACACTGCAGAGTTAGGTCAACACAAGACAGCTTATGTGGACCTAACTCTGCAAGCATCTACATGAAAGTTTCGCTCTCACTGATGTAACTTGCCTGCTACACCAACTTAATTCCACCTCCACGAGAGGCATAGAGTCAATGTTGATGTAGTTAGGTCAACACAGTGTCAATGCAGGCACTGAGTTGCTGACTGTTGCTGGCTTTTAGAAGCTGTCCCACAGTGCGCCACCCTGACAGTTCAATTGGGTACAAATGTTCCTGGTTAGGCCGCGTACTGCCAACACAAGGAGCAAAGTACAGACACGCACCAGCGATGTAATTACTGCAGCAGCTATATGCCTACGTAATTCAGGTAGACATAATTTTATAGTGTAGATATTGCCTTAATCTCTGCACGTGGGTTTTGGATTAGATTGCAGCCTCGCATTCTGCTCACATACACTGTCTTAAAATGAACATGCACTATGTGTCAACTTCAATAAAAAGTAATACAGTTAATTACTCCATTCACCTGGAGCTGCTTTAACAAAGTATTTTTCCTAAAGTGTAAAAATGTAAAATACCAGAAAAATTAGTCATCTATGTGCAATGACTACTCAGCATCTAACAATAATGGATATACTGAAGAATAAAAATGTGAACCACTCTGAGCCCATAAATCTGAGCGACTGACTGTAAAGTATCTATAAAGTCAGCATTAAGCCTTTAAAACTCTAGCCCCAATCAATTGTAAACAAAGAAATAAAGACTCACGATTATTTTTGAAATATAAAAGGCTAGTTCACAATTTGAAATCCATTTTCTGCTCTTCCGGATTAAACCACACTTTTCCCATGTAAGAAATATGCTTATGCAGGAAAGCAAACTACTACATACAAGTTTTTATAGATTAAATTTAAAAAGTCCTAGAAAACAAATAAGTTAATTATAACTGGCATTTCTGATTCACTGATGAAACGTGCATTGCTTGCAGCAGAACATACATCTGTCAGCCAAAAAAGAGAGGGCTGCAGGATTCAGAAATCTAAACAACCAACAAAAAAAATCTCAAACGTTTATGCCCAAAAAACTTTTCACACCACAGAGGAGCCAACATCAACTCTCCAGGCTATATAAGAACCTAGAGAGCCAAGTGACAAAAAGCCTTTTAAAAATGGAGGAATAACTGGGCACTATCACCCTGCCCGATATTTTTTTTTTTTAAAAGGATGCTTTAAGTGAATGGGCACCAGCTAACTAATCTTGGAAGAGAGAAAATCTAATACATGCACAGCAGGATGGCCGTCCGATTACTTTAAAGCAAATAGTTATTTCTAGATGAAACCCCACAATATTACACTTTGTAGAAGTAGGCAAAAAAATGTTAGCATTAAAATATGTTCACATATGGCTTGATTACTTTTATGGGGTCAAGTGAGATGCTGTGTCAAGTAGTAGTATATGTAGAACTCACAACACTCCATTCCCTGGCCAGTACCGCTCCAAAAAGCGGACAGTGTCTCAGAAGTCCCTTTATTGATAGCATGCAGTCCTCTATGCCAGGGGTTCTCCAACTTTAGTAACCTGTGGACCCCCATTTTGATTTACAATTTTTCACAGACCTCCTAGCCTCCTGCTCAGCACCAGGCCCCACCCCCACTCCACTCCACCCCACCTCTTCCCACCTGCACTCCACCCCTACCCCTCCTCTTCCCCACCTCTTTCCACCCTCCTCCTCCTCCTCCCTCCCAGCACCTCCTGCACACTGCTGAACAGCTGTTCCCTGGCATGCAGGAGGCACTGGCAGGGAGGAGTTGATCAGCGGGGCCCGCGGGGCCCCTGCAGTACCCTCACAGACCCCAGTTTGAGAAACGCTGCTCCATGCCTGAAGTTCACACTCCAGTCCTTGGGCTCCTACCGAAAACTAGTGTTGAGGGGTTCCCTTAAGGCAGCAGTGCCTCTCCTGCTACTCTGCAGAAATGAATGTTTTAAAAGCCAAGCAGTGGGATATTCAAGGTGTTGAGGAGGAAGATGGGCCCTTGAAAGAAAGAGAACCTGCAAAATTAAGAGTTTGGAGAACCTCTAGATGGCTATTCTTTAGATGGAAAAAAAAATCAAGGATCCTTCTTTTCTCTAGCTCTCCACAGAAAGATAGAAATCCCACGCCCATTTTGGATAAGGATATTTGATAAGCAGCATATTGGCCCATGCCTTTTCCCCAAGGTCAGAAAAGGCTATTTTCATCATCTAGTCTGATCTCCTATATGACACACACCATAGAATTTCACCCAGAGATTCCTGAATCTAGTCCAATAACCTGAGCTTCTAAGAGAGAGACACTCTTGTTGAAAAGCATCGAGTCTTGATTTAAAGACTTAAGTGATGGAAAATTTACTATATCCCTTGGCAATCAGTTCCAATAGTTCACGACTCTCATTAAAACTTTGCATCTTATTTTCGGTGGGAACTTTACTCACTTTCTCTCTATAGTTCCTACTCTGTCATCAGCTTGGGTGAAAGTGATCATGAAATGGTAGAGTTCATGATTCTAAGGAATGGTAGGAGGGAGAGCAGCAAAATAAAGACAATGCATTTCAAGAAGGCAGACTTTAGCAAACTCTGGGAGCTGGTAGGTAAGATCCCATGGGAAGCAAGTCTAAGGGGAAAAACAACTAAATACAGTTAGCAGTTTTTCAGAGACATTATTAAGGGCACAAAAGCAAACTATCCCACTGCATAGGAAACATAGGAAGTATGGCAAGAGACCACCAGGAGATCTTCAATGATCTTAAAAAAAAAAAAAACAAGTTCTACAGAAAGTGAAAACTAGGTCAAATTACAAAGGATGAATATAAACAAATAGAACAAGTATGTAGGGACAAAATTAGAAAGGCCAAGACACAAAACAAGATCAAACTAGCTAGAGACATAAGAGTAATAAGAAAACATTCAACAAATACATTAGAAGCAAGAGGAAGATCAGGGACAGGGTAGGCCCATTACTCAATGAGGGGGTACGGGGGAAAACAATAACAGAAAATGTGGAAATGGCAGAGTGCTTAATGACTTGTTTCAGTTTTCACCAAGAAGGTTGGTGGTGATTGGATGTCTAACACAGTGAATATCAGTGAAAATGAGGTAGGATCACAGGCTAAAATAGGGAAAGAACAAGTTACAAATGACTTAGACAAGTTAGTTGTCTTCAAGACACCAGGGCCTGATGAAATACATCCTAGAATACTCAAGGAGCTGACGGAGGAGATATCTGAGCCATTAGTGATTATCTTTGAAAAGTCATGAAAGACGGGAGAGATTCGAGAAGACTGGAAAAGGGCAAATATAGTGCCAAACTATAAAAAGGGAAATAAGGACAACCTGAGGAATTACAGACCAGTCAGCTTAACTTCTGTACCCAGGAAGATAATGGAGCAATCAATTTGCAAACATCTAGAAGATAATAAGGTGATAAGTAACAGTTGGCATGGATTTGTCAATAACAAATCTTGTCAAACCTACCTGATGGCTTTCTTTGACAGGGTAACAAGCCTTGTGGATGCGGGGTGGGAAGAGAAGCGGTAGATGGGGTATATCTTGACTTTAGTAAAGCTTTTGATACTGTCTTGCATGACCTTCTCATAAATAAACTAGGGAAATACAACCTGGATGAAGCTACTATAAGGTGGTGGAAACTGGTTGGAAAACCATTCCCAGACAGAAGTTATCAGTGGTTCAAAGTCATGCTGGAAGGGCGTAAAAAGTGCGGTCCTGCAGGGCTCAGTTCTGTTCAATATCTTCATCAGGGATTTAGATAATGGCATAGAGAGTATACTTCTAAAGTTTGAGGATGATACCAAGCTGGGAGGGGTTGCAAACGCTTCAGAGGATAGGATTATAATTCAAAATTATCTGGACAAACTGGAGAAATGAAGTAAATAGGATGAAATTCAATAAGGACAAATGCAAAGTACTCCACTTAGGAAGGAACAATCAGTTGCACGCATACAAAATGGGAAATGACTGCCTAGGAAGGAGGACTGCAGAAAGGGATCTGGGGATCATAGTGGACCACAAGCTATGAGTCAACAGTGTAATGCGGTCGCAAAAATAGCAAACATCATTCTGGGATGTATTAGCAGGAGTGTTGTAAGCAAGACACGAGAAGTAATTCTTCTGCTCTACTCTGTGCTCATTAGGCTTCACCTGGAGTATTGTATCCAGTTCTGGGTGCCACATTTCAGGAAAGATGTGAACAAATTGGAGAGAGTCCAGAGAAGAGCGATAAAAATGATTAAAGGTCTAGAAAATATGAAAAAATTGGGTTTGTTTAGTCTGGTAGAGAGAAGACTGAGGAGATATAACAACAGTTTTCAAGTACATAAAAGGTTGTTACAAGAAGGAGGAAGAAAAATTGTTCTTCTTAACCTCTGAGGATAGGACAAGAAACAATGGGCTTAAATTGCAGCAAGGGAGGTTTAGGTTGAACAGTAGGAAAAACTTCCTGTCAGGGTGGTGAAGCACTGGAATAAATTGTCTGGGGAGGCTGTGGAATCTCCATCATTGGAGATTTTTAAGAGCAGGTTAGACAAACATCTGTCAGGGATGGTCTAATACATAGTCTTGACAGGAGTGGTCCTTTCCTGTACTATGAACACCTATTGCCTTGGAAATGTTTTGGTATGCCCGGAGTATGAAAACTCCTGACTAAAATCAATTGCTATATTTAGATACATTTTCTTGACTGCACTACAGTTTGTTCTGCTGATTCACTCCAAGTCTGAATTAAAGCAATGAGTTAAAAAGTAAACGTACAGTACCAGTTCAGGAGGTAAACCACGTGTTTTGTCAAACATTTTTGTGGAGGAAAAAAAAAAAAAGATGTTTAAAATAATGACGCACAAGGTTATGAAATGCTTGGGATCTAGAAATATTCATACAGAATACAGCAATCATTGTAGAGCCAGGAAGTCTAGTTGAAACCAACCTATTATTTGGAGTATTTATAAAGAAAAAAAATCTGTCTGCTCCGAAACACTTTCTTTTTTAGAGCTACATAAACACTATGACAATCTTAACTAAAATACAGTCATTATGTGCGCTCAAGTAAGATTTTAAGTCATTGACCTAATGTAGTTCTTACAGTGTTGTATACAAAATATGTGTTATTGCACAGTATTAGTTTAATTATGTATAACTACATGGTATTACTACCGTGCAGGCCAACAAAGACTATTAAGAAATCACAAGCATCTAAGTAAGTGTTTTGATATTGGTTCTATAATTGCCAAAATTAAGCTGCAGTTTACATGAATTAAGGCCTGACTTAGAAGAGCTGAGCATTCCTAACTCTTTAAGTTAATGGCACTTGGAGATGTTCAGTAGTCCTAAGGATAAGGCCCTTCACTGTGCTCACTGCGACTTCACTGCTGAGCTTATCAGTAACCCGCCAAGGGAGTCCTGCTGCACATGGCACTGCGTCCAAGCCTAGAACTACACCCCCTTTCCTTCACAATTGCACCCCACTTGAAGAAGAGATGCTGGGAGGATCTTGGAAATTAAGCAGTCAGTATTCTGCCCCCTCACACTCTTCACATTTAAGGAATACACCACATGTGTGGACCAACACAAAGCAGCTTTGACTTCAGTGATCAGAATTTTCTCAGCAAAGGTCTAGCAATCCTTAGCCCTAGCATGAAAGTAGTTTTCCACATGGCTGCTCCTGAATACTGTCTTCTGACACTTCTTTGTTGGTACCCACTTTCTAAGAAATACTACAGCTACTGAAATTACTTTTAAGTTTGCTTATGGTCCCAAATCTCTGACCTGTTGCCCTAAATAAAAAATAATAATAAAAATCCACGCACCCACCCACCCACCTTATGCCACAATTCTGGAGTTACGTGGCAATTTTGTGGCATTAGTGGGCTCTGCATGAAAAGATATGGGGGAAGCCTGGTATGACTGCTCATGGGAACTGTTCTGTTCCTGCAAATTAATACTGTTCCTCCTTCTCCCAAGATCCCTCTCTCCCTTCCCCAACCAAATCTAAGGATGTGAGGGGCAGACAGTGTCACTGTTCCATGGCCGCACGGTATCCCCGCTTCCTCCCCGATTTAGCTCACTTGCAGAGGGTGCACACTTTCTCCTTTTCTAGCGTGTGGCTGGCTGGAAGAAAGTGGGACTCTTCCCTCTGTCTCCCCCTACTGACTGACTGTACTGCTGTCTGTTTCAGTTTCTCATTCCTTCTCTTGTTTTTCCTCCAGCCCCAAGTCAGTGATGTTTCCAGCCTGCAGAATGGAAAATCCTGTCTTAATACGCAAGTTCAATAACCTGTTTCAGAGGATAGTCTATTTTGAAGGAGCCCCTTCATGACTCATGCTTTTCAGCGTTTATTGCTTTTACTCAATAGTATCTCCATTACCAGAGAGGCGTAAGATCGTCCTCATCTAGGCATATGAAAATCAAGAGCAGTGCCTCTGGTTCTGGTGCCCCAGCAGGCTGCAGGGACATCAGCAGTACTGGACAGGAATGCAGCAGCACATGTGTACATCGATGTTTGGAATGGTAACGCAGAGCGCCACACTGGTGCCGTGTGTCCAGTCAACTCTTATGACTGATGTATCAGTCCAGGCTGCCTCCTAGAGGCAGAAAAGCATGGAATTGTACTCTGGATATATAAAGATTTGTACCATTCACTGATGTTGACCTACCCCACAAGAAGACATCATCTGTGTCATACCCACTTTGGCAAGACCAACTGTCCAGGGACATGTCCAGAGGCAAATTGAAATGGGTACAGTTTACACCCCCCTCCAGCCCCCTGAGCATGTCTAACTTAACTTAGGCTCTCACCCACTTCCAGATGTGGAACTTATATTCCCTTTACACATCACCTCTGAAACCAGCCTGAGCCTAAGGAAGACATGTGAAGGGGGTTACGTTGTATCTCGCCAAGAGGATGCTAGTCTACTGCAGTCAATGTAAGTTAACATCACCTACCTGTTCACAGGGCTAGAGGAGGGAGTACAGTACCTTAGGTTCTATTAGAGTCAAGTAGGCCTAGTAAACCCAGGCCTGGAATGGATGGGGTTGGTATGAAGCGAAGATGCACATAAACAAGGAGCTAACACTTGCACTTAGTCATGGTCACACAGAAACACCTAACAGTGTCTATCTTTCCTTCAAATATTTGAACCTGGGCAATCTTCATACTAGAAAAACCCAAGAGTCACTCTTATTGGTACAGAAAAGTGAAGAACTTGTAAGGTACCTTTTTCTTTGTCTCTCTTTTTGGAGACTGAAAGAGCTTTGATCAAAGGAAGAATGTGTCAGTCAAAAGAGGAGGAAGACAAAACCCTATTCACTGCATATTTTTATCTGAAATTCTTAAGAGAAAGGTCTGCAATTTATTGTTGCAGGAGGCTGAGGCAACAGTAATTTAGATAATTATGAGTGTCATAAGAGTAAGTATTCTGTTGCATCAGAGGACTCTGGCAAGAAACACTTCCTCATATGACATTCACCGCCCATTCTAACAAATGAGTAGAGTACACCATAAGAAATTTCAAAAATAAAAGTTTTAGACAAGTTTATCATGATGATCATTCATTTTATATACAAAAAAAAATCTGTGACTTTGTTTACAAAATAGTAAATGTTACAAAAACAGTTTCCAAAGAAGTGTCCTTTTCTACAACAACTGAAGAGTTTTAAGAATGACTGTCATTTGATAAGTTAATTTCACCTATTATCATTAAAACCACTTAAAACTCCTCCTTTCTGTTATCCTTCTCATCTGGACAGTAATTGATAAGGAAGATTTCAGGGAGGCTCAGTCATTGATGGCAGGATCTAGAAAAGAAACAATTTTACAAACAGTTATCATTCCCATCCACCATTTCTAGCTATTGTATTTCACTAATGGCACTTAATTAGGTTCCTTCTGCTACCAGCATCAACACAATGCACAACCAGCTTCATACAAATCACTGCTCACTGTTATATTACATCTTATGCTGTGAAAATGTTGTAGTGATTGCATCCTATCAGGTTAACAGCTCATATAAAAAGGTAACATTGACACAGTCCTATTAACGACCGACTATAAATTGCTAATACAAATCAGCATATTAGCAGACAGAAATCAGAGATTACATATTAACATGTAGTATATTACTTGCTGCGCATACTTGAACTCAACACTATTATATTTCTCTTCGAGAAAAATATCCTCCCTTCCCACAAATATGAGTGCAAATGAGATGGGCTAAAGTTTGACAGAACTAGAGAGGAAGAGAGCTAAGGCAGCAAGTCCTCCAAAAAGATCATCACATCAGCTGGCTGAGCAAGCAATGTATCTAGGAGGAAAGGAGGACAAGGAATGGTCAAAGAAAAGACTTGAACCTTGCATAACGAGGACAATTGCAATGCATCCCTAGAAGATCTAACGCACTACCACCTGACTTTCAAGCATACAAAAAGAGACCAATATCACTATCCTATTGTGAAAGGGGCATCACCATCATAGCTGCTATTTTATTTCACTGCTAAGATCTGCTCACACTGTTGCAACCGTTGCCATCTTCTGCACTCTGCAGTCTCCTCACATACATTGCAAGTTAATGCCAGTTGAAGTTGGAGGAAGGCAAGAGAGACCACCACAAAGCAAATGGATTTCATCATCATTTCTCCCACCTTCCACTAGGCCATGCACCTATTTATTCACTGTGCTGACCCAATGTATAGGGTTTCTGCTACTGCTTTCCAGCAGCCTATCTATTCATGTGACTATAGGGAGAAAGGATCTTCATTCAGGCAGGAAGTTAGTTGTCTTTTTGGGTAGCAATTACATCCTCTTTCACAAAGAGCAGCTTAACTAAGAGAAGGAGCATATGGTCCTTAAAAGGGACATCAAAATAAATATGACAGGTCAGTGCAATCAATAAATCAAATGAATGAAAAGTGTACCATATCTAAAATTAAACGAGTGCACATAATAAAGATGCAGAAGACAAAAAAAAGCTACCCTTGTTTCTGAATTATTCATGAAGCATGTAGCTCCAGCTCTTGCCACCAGCCCAAGGACATTTTACTTTGGGAATGAAGCTTTACATTAAAAAGTTAAATTTTCTTTTACAAAAAAGAAAAAAGGAACAACTGGGTGGGTCTTTAAAGAGAAGCGAAGTGAACTCTCTCATCTTAGCGAAGTGCACTCTATCACCTTCTTCCCAAGCATTTAAAAGGCAAAATACTTACAAATCAATTCACATGTAGTTTCTCTGCTTCTCTCCTACAGCTTCCCTATTTCCCTCATCCTAGACATTCATGTATTAAACCTTTCATGAACTTTTAGCCAGTATGGTCAGGTTGGAATCTTTGAGCATCATAGAGCTTTGGTGTATTCTTTTAAGGTCGTCTCCCGTGTTTCAGTGTGAAGCGACCTTGACCTTCGTACTTTGCTTTACATTTCAGGAAGAGATTTAATCAATCAGTTTTTAAATTCATCTGATATTAACCATTAGCCCTTAATTACCAAATACAATACACAATTTGTTGAAAGCTATATGGCTTACATAGAAAGCACGACCTCTCCTGTCCCATGCACATATGACATCACAACACAGTATGAGATGGGACGATGCAAACCCTGGCCCAGGAGCTTACAATAAGTCTGCATAGCATGGTGCTGCTGCATAAACAATGAGCTCTCCATAATGCATCATCTATTATAGGAGAGCTCTCCAAACTGCTTTGGGCTGAGGGTCTGATTAGATGAAAGCCACAAGATATCACCTCCAGGGCAAAGTTATTTAGAAATTATACATTAACTTTTGCTTGCTGTGATTTTTTTTTTTAACTGTGCTTTCTCCTCCCCCAAAGAAATCACCCTTCCATCTTCTCCTTACTCCTTCCCCTTTTTCTCCCTCCCCAGCATGCACGTATTCTGAAGGTAGAAATCAAGTGAGTTCCTATCCTGGGCAAGAAGGTCCTATATGGATATGACTGCTGTACACAGAAGAGAATGTTTCAATGACAGCAGACACCGCATAGATTGGCAGGGGGAGAAGGAGGCTGGAGTGGATTTGGGGGCTATGGTTCTTGATGGGAAGTGGATCCATTCTTCACATGTGCTTTATCACATTAGCCCTGAGCCTGTACTTCTAACTAATTGAATGGAAAAACTTTTACAGCACATATTCCTCTTCTTTGAGCTTACAGACAGAAGAAATACAGCCACGTGTCTAATGTGCATTTTTATTAATTGGGGCTAGGTCCTTTCTCATATGGCCCACCACGAGGCAGCTATAGTTTATATTTTTTACTTTTATTTTCGTAATAAAATTGCTTTTTTCAATTTCTGGGGTCTGTGTTATTACTGCATATGTATAGATTTGGGGGGGGGGGGGGAGTGATGGAAAGAGACAAATTGGGCAATGAAAGTTGAGCAAGACCATACTTAAAAATTCAAGTGGCCACGTTTTCCATTTAGATTTGCACAAATAGATCATCAACTTTGGACGCAAACATTCCACCTCAAGAAATCAGTACACCCTGTATTTCAACTGGATACACTACCATTTCAAGAACACCTCAGGAATTTTATATCCATGCACTCTTAGAAGACAAACACACTCAACTGTGCAGTTTGGTTAAGTAGCTAACCAAAAGCCTTGTGCATGCGTACTAACTATCTTAGTGTACAGCTTGGTTTATTAAGCCCAAAAGTAAGTTTGGGCACCTCTCCTCCTAGATAACTTCAAGTAACTGTTTGAAAAAAAGACTGATGAAGAATCTAGAAATTCAGCACGTTTTGGAGGTAGGTAATGCTTCTGTAAGGTCTGATACCATGCTCACCACTGTAGTATCTCAGAACCTGCCAATTACGAAAAGCACACTAAGGGTTTGAACCAACACCTGTTGAAACAAATAGCTTCTTTCCACTGATCAGCCCCTATATGAACCTCAAAATAAACAACTTAGGTGCTCATATAGAGATAATCCCCTTGCCTAGTTTCCTTCCTTCTTTGCTACTGACCACTGACAGGCAGAACAGAGAGACATCCCTACACCTCTTTCCACTACGTCTTGACCTGTTTTCTTCCTTTCTCAAGGTTTTGTTCCATGTGCACTGCTTTGTTCTTCCACCTTTTCTTAAGTTTAGCTCTCACAAAGCTGAGCTGAAACTTAGGAGAGCAATATAAAATTGTCAGCATTTTAGGTCCTAAAATGCTGACAGAGCTCTAACTGATCAGATTAAGAAAAAACATTTCCATCAATCACCTGGAAATCATGTAATATCATGCTGAAAAGGAAATATAAATCAAGTACTTGGACATCATCTACAACAACCAAAAGTCTCTAGCATAAACACCATGAAGTAGGCAAAGGTGCTGGATAGTCTCAAGCTCTCCAGTTACGGTCCCCATGGCAATATGGACTCAGTGACTTCGGTGCCAAACATTATACGTGGGCCTGGCCTAGAGTTCCAGGTAACCAGGCATTTGCCGAGTGGGTTATCTTGGGCGTAGACAGCAGGGCCAGAGCTACTGCCTACCTTGAAACAAGCCGCACAGACTTTCAGGCAGAGCACACATTTGTTTATTTCCGAATGAAGAAACTTCCTCTTTGCCGTGCCCCCTGCTGGAGCCACTGGACAGAGCTCATGCACTGTCACTCAGGAAAGGATGATGTGGCTAAGCAGACATGGAGAGAATTTGGGACACCTTAAAAACACTCCCAGGGCAATTTGAGGTCAAATAGTCCAGCCATGGTCTCACAGTTCCAGATTCTCTTGACTTTTACTGTCATTCTGCTTCTGCAATTGTATTTACCCCCTCTCGACTATTTTTACAGATAGTCAAGTTTCCAAGCACAAAGCCCAGCCCCTAGCAAACTAACAGATGTAGCTCGTATCACATCCTGCTTCAGTTTGCTCAGTGAAACCAAAAATGGAATGTGCACCTCATTTTCCATGACTGCATTTAACCCCAAGAGATTACAAAATTCTCCCGTGCAATATTGGAAGAATTTTCTTTCACCTTCATAAAGATAGGAAAACATCTTCCTGCCAAGAGTCTGACACACTAATTGAACTAAACTGCAATCTGCATTTGTTGAGACATTACCTATAAGTAGGGTGACCAGATGTCCCAATTTTATAGGGACAGTCGGATATTTGGGCCTTTCTTATATAGGCGCCTATTACCCTCCACCCCATTCTGATTTTTCACACTTGGTGTCTGGTCACCCGACCTATAAGCCCACCATTACAGATTCACTAGATGATTCTAAACAATATTATTTGTGATGATCCTAAACATGATACAGACCCATACCGATACAAGTGAAGCCCTACACACACACACACACACAAATTACTTGCACATATATACACCGTTATTCAGCCTTCCACACACAGTACATATACTCAAATAAAAGTTGGATATTTATTAAAAAAAATCATTCCATCATGGGATCAACACAAACTGTAATACAAAAATCTGCACCTAAAGGTCTTTATGGCAGGGATCATATCTCATGCATATACAAGATGCTAAACACGCCTATAATACTGCATAAATTACATTTAAATTTTAAGAAATATCAATTGAAGATTCTCATTTGGTAAGAGGCATGCAAGGCTACAAGGTACAAAAAACATTCATCATGGTAACTAAGATTTATGACATTGAACAGAGGCTGATGAAACCATCTTTTTAGGTTGTTAGAGGATTCAGCTTACAGAATAAACATCAGTATGTCCAGGGAGATAAGGAAAGATCAAATTAAAATTACAACTTTATTTTGATGCGTGTCCATGCTTAACATTTGTGGAACACATTTAAGAATGCCAATAGGCTAGCTGAATAATATTTTTGTGAAAGACATTGATATCTATAGTTTCTCTACCTCACTCCATAATATGCATTAAACAATTGTCTGATCTGCCGTATTCTTTAAATAGAAGGAAAGGAGTTGGTTTAAAAAAAAAAAGTTCTTTAGCTTTGTTAGGCTGCATTGTATTACTGTTGTTTATGAGACTGTGCATTTTCAACCAGCTAACGTAAAGAACGAAAGCTTCTCGCTACAAGCTAAAAAGAAAGTCTTTACCATGCTCCTTGAAGAGCTCATTTTCACATTACTCAGGCTTCATTATGCTGAATCAATATTCGTTTAGTCACTGGGGTTATTGACATATTTTAAAATAAAAGTATACCCTTCAGCTACTGCACTCATTACAGGTAATTTGTCTTGTCAGGGAACAGGGAATATTATCCCAGTCTTTCAGGGGCTGACAGCCTATGGAAATACCTCCCTATGGTTACAACTGTAAATAATTTTAAGGTAAAATACTGAGAAAATCAATGACTGTTTCCTGCAATCTGTCACAAACAAATCAATCATAATCTGCACAGCCAGAGAGTATGATTTGAAGGAGATGAGAGCAGATGTAATTCTTGGCTGGAATCTCTCATTTCAAAATCACTTCACATAACGGTGTCATCATTTAAACACTTAGCAGTCGCTGGAACTGCCGCTCAGAACATCCAGTTGGACAAAACCAGAAGGAAGAGGAGGAGAAAATGCCATCGCTGTTATGTAAGCAAACATTTAATTTAAATGGTTGCTGCTGCGTTAGTAAATTTCACAGATAGAAGAGCTATGCTTGCCTCCATACAGAAACTCTGAGCTAATCAATGTTGATCTTCCACATATTCACTATAAATTAGCCTCTGAAGATCGAATGAGTATTAAAAGGAACTAAAGCTAGTTTTTAACATAAACCAACAAATAGGGTATTAGTATTTAGCCAATAGTATTGCCAAAAATATTTCCCCATCTTCAATTTCACTCTCTCAAGGTGTTTCATTAGAGAATTAGAAAGGAAAATTATCCATAGCACCTGTATCTCGTTATGAACAATAAATTTCAGTGTCTGTCCACCAGCTAATGAAAATTTAAAGTTGAAATAGAGTAAGTTTACAACTCAACTTTAGTGTGGTTAATCGATGTAGAGTACCAAAAAAGTAATAGCCTGCATAAATTAGATATAGATATAGCATTCAGAGATTATTATACATGGAATTACATTTGATCAATTTATACATAAGAATTAACTGCTATGCAGTCAAAGAGCTATAAACTGATCTTTGTAAGTGTGAATCATTTGTGTAAAAGTGAAACTAAACTAACCTATTTTAAAGAGGGATGCTAATATCTGACAAATAATTTGCTCATTCATTCTTCTCTTCTAAAGGCTTCATTTCTTGACATGCTGAAATGTTTGAGACACTTATGTGGATGTTAATGGAGGCATTGGAGATTAGTTGCAGCAAACAGGAACCTTGCCCAGACAGAATTCCCACTTGCTCAAGGCAAATTCTGCTTTGGAGTCTAAAGATTAAGAAACTAATTCACTAAGGTGGTCAGGAGGATCACCATGTATAGAGCTTATTAGCACAGAATTCATTTCAACCATAGCCAGATTCCTATTCGTGAGCATTTTTATTTACATTTCTCTCAAACAAAAAACTGACAAAGTCAAAAAGGCAGATATTTGCCTGCGAGTAGGAAAAATGCATCTTTTTCTCAATTATAAATATTTTATAATATTAGGGCATAATTTAAACCTAGGTAAGATTATTGGCATGTAATTATACTTTAAAGAAAGATTTAAGTCTCTCTACCCCATAGCAATACTGTATCTTAAGGCAGGTTCTTTACTGATACAAATTGAACATTTTTTGTTTGTAGCAAAATAAACTTATTGAAAAAAGATAAAAAAAGAGTTAAGATGCGTCCAGCAAGAAAATTACTAAAAGCCTGGTCCAGAAGAAATAGTTAAGGCCTTAGAGGCTGCACAAGCCCAGGAAAACTGCAAATGCTGGCTGTGAAGTGAATCTACTTATCCAGGGGAAAGGATAATTGTTGTGTAAGGCCAGAAAGGAAAGAAATCACTGACAGGGAGGAGAGCGCCATGTGAATGGGCTGCATGTCCTCACTAACCTGGTCTCCTCTATATCCCTGGATGAGATCTAGAATGAAGCTATCGGATAAAGACACCTTCAGGTTGCTCAGCCCTTTTAAATGTCTTTGCTGGCCAACTAACACTTGCTAAGGGAAGACTCTCCCTAGCTCATTAAATCATTTGGACAGGGAGAAGAGGCACCCCGTGTTCAACATGTTGATACTTCCCCAACATCACTCCCCTACATCAGACTGTCATTTCACATACAACCGTCACCCGATTAGGGTGGGTCAAGAATCACAGAAGCAATAGATGGAAGAGATTTTTGTGTGCGGGCGAGTTTCTCCATTTGTAAAAGGGGGATAATGACACTTCTCCTTTGTAAACAAAAACTAAATACTAATTACTGTCATTATTAGGTCACTCAGTCACATCTCTCTGAAATGTAGAATTCTTTCCTAAAATACATTTTACAGTATTTTGCCAAGTACAGATTCCCAAAAGCTACAGTTGGAAAGGTTCAAAGGTTCTATCCTTGGAAAGGGAGAGGTCACAGGAGGTTGCATAATGCTTGGCATTACACAACTGCTCCTTGAGTGGAGTAAACCCTCAAGAGAGAGCAGTGTATGGTGCTGCATAGCCTGGGATGTTTATAGGGCTTCCATGGGTCTGTCCCACAGATGCTGTTTGCTGCTGGACAAGACCTTAAAATATTACGAAGACTTGGGATTGCTGGGGGGACAGAGGGAGGAAAAATGAAGTCATTTGATAAGGAAGAAGAATTACCTCCATCTTTTAAATCTTGTGATCATTTTCTTCTTCGTATCCCCCCTTGGCACAGGGAGGAAATATCATTGATGGAAGGACCTAGAAGAGAAAACAGCAGTTTTATTTACAGATTAGTTTTTCCTTCACCACCCAAATTCTTCATCTATTTATTTTACTTGTAATTCTGATTTTCAAACGTCATGGATATCAGTACAAATACACATTTTAAATGCAACCTCAGCTGCTCTTGGAATATTACTATAGTGCACTACTATTACACTTATGTAGTAAAAGAGGTCTAAAATAATTGTCATGTTAGCAGTACCCTACCTACTGAATCTTATGAAATCTCTCAGGTATTTGGAAGCAAAGAAGAGAACATCTCTGGAACAGATATGGCTTAATTAGCTCCCTCCAAAACAGTTTCTCCATTCTTCAGTCTTCCTTAGATCAGTCTCACTTTGCTTGTCTGAAAAAGAAAAACGAAGTTGTTAACTTACCAACAATAAAAGTTACCTCCTCTACACATCACTACAAACCCCAAATCAACTCAAACTTTCTGCATCAAAAGATATTAACTTCCTTTGTATTATATGAAAGTGAGAGGTAACCCAGCACCAAGAGCAAAAAGTACCAGTGTGATGGACAAATCTTATTTATGTGAATATTATGTGCACAAACAAAACACTTACCATTACTTTTTAATAAGATTTAATAGGATTAAAGACAGCTGCAAGGCAAGCACGCATTCTGGCTTTGTGTGGGGCCTCTTCCTATATTCAGACACCCTTGGTAGGATGGGCTGCTGGAATCAACTTTCTTGTTAGGGATCTTGCTGCTTTTACTCTTGTCTGCACTCTACCGAGCTGGAGAACAGATTTTTTTTGGAGGGGGTGGGGGGGAAAGGGTAATCTTGTTGCCAATTAAAAGGACGCTGTTTCCCTTGGTAACACAACACGTGTATGCAAACAATGCATATTCCAGTCTCTTCACCTATCTTCCATTTATTTGGTTTGCTTTCACATCCAAAGATGTACTGTGTAAGATACCACTACATTTTATTAGTACATACATAGGACTGAGCATCCTCTGTTAAACAGCACAGTATACATGTGGTGCATATGGGGGGGTGGGGGGCTAAATCACATCACCTATTTTGGTGTTAAACTTGTATTCATACACTTTGAGTCTTGGAATTACATCTTGCTTGACTCCTGCATCAGTATTAGCCAAAAATATAGCATTTGCTCAGTAAAAAGAGTCTAACAAATAATATGCATTTCTATATGGTAGCAACCCGGATTTGAAGATTTTAAAGGTTTCAGAGTAACAGCCGTGTTAGTCTGTATTCGCAAAAAAAAAAAAAAAAGGAGTACTTGTGGCACCTTAGAGACTAATTTATTTGAGCATAAGCTTTCATGAGCTACAGCTCACTTCATCGGATGCATACTTTCTTCTCCTCCCCCAGTATGCATCCAATGAAGTGAGCTGTAGCTCACGAAAGCTTATGCTCAAATAAATTGGTTAGTCTCTAAGGTGCCACAAGTACTCCTTTTCTTTTTAAGATTTTAAAGAACTTTCACAACATTCCTTATGGGTAAAACTGAGGTAAAGAGATTAAGGGACTGATTCAAAGTCACATGATATGTCAATGGCAGAGCCAGAAATAGAATGTACAGTCCCCAGTTAGCTACCCGACAGCCTCTCACAGATGTCTCCCAAAACAGTCAATTCAGAAACTCCTAGATCGTTTTGCAATCCCATATTATTGAATGCCTGGTCTCCTGGTGGTTTTTAAGGCTTAATCAAAGAGCTAATGGAACAAGTTATACCACAAAGTGTCCGAATTTCTTGCTTTAAATAATTTAAATCGAGCTAGTTGTTGATCTATCTATTGAAAAGCAGATAAGAAAAAGAACTTACAAAATATCAAACTGACTGAGCTGTCTCCTTCCAAAGGGACTCTCAAGTAATCTAAAGTAAACAGCATCTCAGAGAGATAAAGAAAGTTCTTCCCTGTAACAAACAGGAAGTCGGCATAAATGAAGTCATTCCTGCACGGTTATTATTATAAAGAAGAGCTAGGCATTTTTTTTTTTTTTTTTTAAGAATGACAGAGTATTCTTAATAAAAACTTCAAACAGGTTTTATAGCTGCATATTATCCATTGAAACCAGTCATAAACAGCACTGTAGCATTATTTAGTGCAACTCCAATACGGCAAGAGTCACAACCCATTTTATTTATAGTGCAAGCTACAATGTTAGTTCTTGGCTTTACAGTAGCTGCCATTTCTGTAGCTATTCTATCCCAGTACATGGCAATCTGGAACTTGCTACTTTGTTACAGGATATGAAAGAAGATCTCAGGGAAACTAACACAGTGTAACTGGAAACAGAACACCTGAATACTACACTATGCGTTAGTCTATAAAGAATACAGTGTGAAGAGAACGGAGACGACTTTTGTAGATGCCAACAGAGAATACTTCAGAAGTAACCTCAGAATTCACTATCTGTGACAGGAATGCCTATGAACACTGTAGAAGTTACATGCTTATCTATGGGAGAGGCTGAATATTGCACTTATGAGAAAGAGGAAGCCAGGAAGAAAATTAACTGCTTGGGAAGGGAGGGGAGAAATGAGAGGGGCAGAAGGAGGGAGAATCATCAGCTGTAATCTTTTTATGCAGAAGAGAAATTCTTACCTAGATCTATTGTAATCACCTTGATATGACTCACTCAGCTAGCTTTTCTTTGTAAGACAAGTATTATTATAGCAACAAATGAAGATATCACATGAACACATACAGTTAAGGTGCAGGAAACAACTGCAAGAATTGATGACTTTCTATTGGCTATGTTTCCACTAGTCACATTACAGATTAGAAACTAGAAATACTTAGAGTTAAAAATTACGGAATTAACAGCTGTTAAAAAGAGTTCTTCATGTTTGAAACTAATAATGTCTCCCTGAAGTTTCTAGGCAAGAGATATAGTTGATCTTCCACCCAAACAGGTACTCTCTATTACATTTCAATAAAATAAGGTTGATAAATATGAAAAAAAAAATCATGATGAAAGTAAAATACAACCACTTTTTGAACATTACATTGTTATTAAGATCAAATTCTGTAAATCAGACATCTATTACACACACACACGACCAGATTCTACCTTCAAATACACCCATAAATCCGCAGTGACATGAGTTGAGCCGTATGGGTATAGCTGCAGAGAAAATTTGGCTCAATCCTGAGAGATACGGAGTACCTGTGACTCCTGCTAGAAGTCATTAGTGTCAATGGGAGACACAGGTGCTCCGCTGTCCTTCGAATTTTGGCCAAAACACTAGCAAACAGCATTGTACATTGTCTTTCAAATGTACTGAACTGAAACTGAAATTAGACTGAACTGAAATTAGATTAGGGGCTCAGTCTAAGTGCAGACACCGATTGACTGAGAAAGTAAAAAACTTTCATTCATGTTGAACATTACCATTAAGGGAAGTTCTCTCCATACTTGCACTGAACTCAACAGGAACTAAATGTATATATGGAAAGGAAGATAATCTCTGAAGACATATTAACTTTATATCAAGCCAACAAATTTAAGCAGATAGCACCATTTATGTAAATTATGTGAACATACAAGAAAACAAATAAAGTTCCAAGTTCACCCACAATAGCAAGATATTTCTAGTTATATAAATGCAATTTTAGCCCCCAATAAAGGAGAATATGCTCAAAGTATTTAAAATAAATATATGGTTTTGTCCTGTACACTGTAAAATTAGAGCTTATATGAGTTCATCAAAAGTTACTAAAATTTATATCCACATATTATTTTCTATGAGACAAAAAGTTGATGTATAAAATATTGCTGACGGGAGAAGGGGAAAAAAAAACATTCTGAACTACATAACATCTGAAGGTTAGGCAAGAGGCAGGCAGAAACTGGACAGGGCTTCCATCTATTTATCTATGAATTGTCTCTTAAATCTCCATGATTACGAGCAACCGAGTGAGTTAACAAATGGATTTTCAGACCAAGTCAATTCAGGAAGAACAACATTGAAGGAGTTAAGGACACATCCTAGAGAGCCCTTATGTATAACAAACCATTTAGCATAGATAGTTTCAGTCTTAAGTACAGATTCTGCAAGCCTTACTCATGTAAGTTATCCTTTGGAAGCCAACAGAGCTACTCACATGAGGAAAAACTACTTGTGAGTAAGCACTCTACTTTTTCTGCTGCAACTTCTGCCAGTGGTTTTGGTGCATTATTTTGCTAATAACGTATTGCTTTAAAGTAGCAGAACATAATTTCCCCCTTTTCTGCACTAATCAATTTCATTTCCATGGAATTTTGAAAATGAGAATGATAGGCATAATGGGAGGGAGGGGAAAGGGGCAGGAAAAATCCTATTTTTTTAAATAAATACTTTAAAATCACAGCAAACCTACTGTGTGTGTGTGTGTGTGTGTTTTTTTTAAAGGGAGGGGTATTATCTGGGAGTCCCAATACTTTTTATTATTTTTAACAAACATGCCAAGCCATTTTTCCTCCCTTATCATCATCCTGTCTTACCCAGAGAAATAAATTTTCTAGTATTTTCTTGCTTGTTAAATTTTGAAGTTTAGATTTCATAAACAAATATAAAAGGAGTACTTGTGGCACCTTAGAGACTAACCAATTTATTTGAGCATGAGCTTTCGTGAGCTACAGCTCACTTCATCAGATGCATCTGATGAATCTGATGAAGTGAGCTGTAGCTCACAAAAGCTCATGCTCAAATAAATTGGTTAGTCTCTAAGGTGCCACAAGTACTCCTTTTCTTTTTGCGAATACAGACTAACACGGCTGTTCCTCTGAAACCTGTCAAACAAATATGCTTCTAAAAAAGCCCTCTCTCCCTTTGACGTTCTATAGCTATATCCTCCCAGTAGCAGTTTGCACATCAAGATTTTATTTTGTAGTTAGTCAGTGAACACCTAAAGTCAAATAATCTGGTAGAGAAACATCATAAAAGGTTTTGTAAACATTGGAGTCTTCCTCTTCCTCCACCCCTGCAAAAAAAAAAAATCAAAATCACATCTCCTTTCATAATTCATGCCAAAAGACGACATTTTCTCAGGATCTTAATTAAGATAATGATGAACACCTGTGACGGCATTCTTTGGCAAGACAGCTTTATCAATCATAATCTTTTAAGTACGCTTAAAAAAAACCAACAAAAATCATATGGCAGAAGCAATCTGTTGCCTTTCCTCGTGCTAGTTTTAGCTCACTCTCTCTTCACACACAAGCACACACTCAAGAATGATTAAATCTTTAAAGACTGTAATAGAAATAGGAGCATTGGATTTTAAATTTCAAACTGAAAGTAATTATTAGAGTAAGTCCGTTAAGACATATATCATCCAAGATTCCCATTTTTTACCTTCATATACAAAAAAAGTCACCAGAGTACATCTTTTGTATTTATAAACTATTAGCGCTATGGTTTTGAAGTATGCTGTTTACTGCTCTAATTTCAAAATGTTTTCTTGAAAAACCGCAGCTAGTCCCTAATACACATTCATAAACTTTGTTTTATTTACTACTTTATCAGTACACCATATGTTTGCACATTTTAAATGAAATTAGCCAAATGAAACCATGGTATAGAAACAAATATGTAAATTCAACTGCTGCTACATTTGTGTCATAAAATTCTATGCAGTCACTTCAGGTCTGATCTTCCAAACCCTCACTCATGCCAATAATCCCATTGGAGTCAATGGGACTACGAAAGACAGTAAGAATTGTTTATAAAGGTTTGCAGCATCAGTCCCTCACACTACATGTCACACAAAAAAGAGCAGTTTTGATTCTCTGTACAGATAGTTTTAAATTCTCAGTTTAAATAAAATGAAGGGTGCAGACTAAGCCTGTAAATCCTACCCATCGTTAACTAAGATTTAAATGCTAATATAACAGAAGGTACTGTTGACAGCCTAGTTTCTCAGAAAGGTATAAGGTACAAGCTACAAGATTTTAAAGAAATAAAATTGCATTCAAACAGCTTTGCTGACATAAAATAAAAAGCAACAAGATAACAGACCCATAAATTCAAAAGCTACTAATTACAATCAATGCATAAAGAGGAAGCATATGCACCATCAAGGCTGTTAAGGGAAAAGTTAATCCAATGTTTGTTAATATAACCATTAAAGCAACAAAAATAGCCTTAGAATCAACTTCATATTTCCCTTGAATCAAAGAGCTGAACAGTCCTGTAAAGCAGATTCATCTTAGGCTTTCCTATTTGAATATACTTCTATGATAGGAAAGTGACTAGTAAATCAGTAGAGCTATTAATGTGCAAATAAAGCAGAAAATAGAGACATCTTTAAGAAATGAGTCTCAAACTTGACATAAAGTGAAGGTGACAACCACAGCAATAGAACCATAAACTAAATGTTCCAATATCTTGAAGAATTATCTCCAATTCTTTTAAAACTGCAAGGAATATAACAGTGGAATAATGTAGTGAGGATGTCTATTTGATAGACACGTTCATGATGGCATAAGCCCTCTCTTGCTACATTTCATTAATCAACCCTGGTATTATACAACAGTACATGAAATTGGGCGTAAACTCAGCGCAATTTGGAAAAAAAAATGTTACTTTAACAGAATGTCAAAAATTAAGAGGATAATTTTACATGACATTAACCTTACCTCCTCCTCAAAAAAGTCAGATACACAGGAAAGAAGGCAGTTAAAACTTCTGCTTCTCTCTACAAATAAATTGGCAAGGAAGAACGGTTACTCATTCTACTCACATATAAACTGAATGTTAAACATATAAAACTTTACCAGATGATATCTTACTCGTTGAACAAGGGGTATTGTCAGAAGATTATGACAGAAGCTCTTTCGGGGCGGGGGGGGGGGGGGAACAGGGACAGAAGAACAGAGCACTTTAAAGCGATAGCTAAAATTAACCCAGTGACAAATACCAGTGACATTGTGCAGCTGAAAACTGATCAAAGTGCACACCTGTGTGGATTGAGTATGTAAGAGTGTGTGTGAACCTGGTTTTAACAAACCTTCATGGTTACCACAGGCAAAACCCACATGAATGTTTAAAGAGGCAACCATGCACAGCTCAGCTTAATACTAAAAAAAGAAAGAAAGAAAAAAAGAAAAAGAAAAAGGAACAAGACAAAAAAAGAAAAACAAGCTAAAGCCCCATTATATACTGATCATATATATAGAAGAGATATCAGTCTTCTCAGCATTGTGCCTGAGAGATTCCAGGAGATGCATTTAATCTAACCAGGATTTCAATAAGTCATTTTTTATAATTGCATGAATTATTACAAAAACCTAACACAAATAGGAGCCTCATTTATTTGCTCCTGAATACTAGAAAACTGTGCACAAGCACAAAAAGGGACAACAGATGTGACTTAAATCCTCCAAAACACAGACGTACTTTGATTGTCCGCATACGAATTTGGAAGCTTTCACAGACGTGGGTTTAAGTTATTAGTGAATAATAAAAAGAACCACAAGGGGAAAACGGGGCTTTTTTTTTTTTTTTTTTTTGCTCCCCCAGAAGCTATGTTTAGCCCAGGACTGGCTGCCAATCCCAAGGGGATGGCTGCTGATCCCTTCCCTGCCCCAGTACAATTGGAGGTGGGGTTTGAAACCTCCCCCCCCCCCCCCATCCATTTTGCAACAGTCTCGTGCATAGTTACCAGCCGAAGCACGAGATCTGCTTGCCCACCCGTCACGGCGGGGACGGAAAAGAGCCCCCCGGGCTGACAATGGCCAGCGCACCAGGGCGAGGCGCGGGGGGCAGCTGCCCCGAAGGGCTGCGGGGACAAGCCGGGCTCCGCGGGCGCTCTCAGCCGCAGGGGGCCCCCCAGGCAGCGCTCTCCATCCGCCAGCCGGGGCCACGCCCGCTCCCCTGGGGCGCCCCCTAGCCCACGCAAGGGGTGACAGCCAAGTGGCCGCGGCCCGCGGGGATACCCTGGGGCGGGGCCGCCGCCGCCCGCCCCGGCCCAGGCCGCACCCCCCCCCAGCCCGCCAGCCGAAGGAGCCCCGACCCCAAGAGGCGCCCGGTTCCGGGTCGCTCCGGGGCAGGAACCCCGGCTCCTCACCTCTCGGCCAGGGTGGCGGGCAGCGCCGGCGCCGCGGCCCCGCAGCGGAAACAGGCGGCTGGGCCGGGCTCTATTGGCCCTTATCGCCCGCATGCCCCCTCCGCTTCCGGACTCCTCGGCAACGGCGCGGCGTTCCGCCTTCCCATGAGAGTGACAGCCGGAAGGACTAATGAGAGGGCGATGGAAAAAAGGAAACCGAAGCTACTAACCAATCAGAAATTGAGAATGGGGACTGGCTGGGACTTCTAAGAACAGGGGCGCTTGGGAAATGTAGTCCTCCCTCGTGGTGCCTCTGGACCAAGCGCAGGTACAGAGAGGGACGCTGCTCTCTCCTTTCATATTTTCTCTCGTCCTTTTTTCTTTCCCTTTCTACTTTTCCTCTGTCCTCGTCTTTCTCCCTTTTCTCTCCTATTTTTCCTTTTTTATTTTCACGTTCTCGTCTTTATGCCTTCTTTTTACTCCTTTATCTTTTTTCCTTTCTCTCCCTGTCCTTTCATTGTTGCCTATTTCTTTCGCCTCTTCCTAACCATTAGAAAGTGTCAGGCTCTACCATTGCAACATGATTCATCTGTGTTCGTGCCTGCAGCAATTGCTTCCCCATTCGTTGTTCGCGTAGGACTGGAGGGTGTAAAAAGGGGGGTGATTTTTACATTTTCAGCGCTTCTGCAAATCACTTAAAACTTCTGCACTGCAAGATCGCGTTTGCAGCCTTTGACCCAGAGGTTTTCAGATGCATTCATTTAAACAGAAAATATTATCCTTTACCGAGAGGTATTTCGCTGCAGGAATGCACAGAGTGAGGACGGGAGATGAAACGTAAGCGGGGAGGGGGGATTTCTTTTTCTTGTGGCAACGGTGTGAATTTCTGTATACGTGCCATTGTCACGAGCACACGCACACAAAAGTTGATGGCCCGGCGTTGTTGGACGGGGACCACGGCTCTAGGAGAATTACTAGGGTTTTCAGAGCTGCAGGGAAACTGTAATGCAACCATAGCAAAAATTGATTTTTAGTCCCCTCATAACCTGTGCACACGGATGTTCCCTGTGCTGAAAGCAACTCCCTACCCCAAAATGTTGCAGCCACAGATGTTCAATTCTTTGCTCCCTTCTCTGGAAAATACCCACGTTTTTATGTGAGCAGTTTTCAAAACGCCACACGTGTCAAAGGCCCCTTTTCGGTGAAGAAATCGCCTTCTTATAACTCATAAAGAGCATTAGCAGCAGCAGCGATCAGAGAGAGGAATCAATAAAAAAACCCTGGAGATCTGAATCCTTTGCCAGGCTTGCTGGAAGGAAAAGATTGTCAAACCCCAGACCCCATCGCCCTCTCTCTGCATCCGAGAGAGTTAAACGTCACAAGAAAACAAACTGGGGGGAAGACATGTTCCCTTCGCGAGTTCAGTGAGACCTGCTGGGGCTGGAAACCTTTTGCTGGTGACACATTCTGTCAGTCCCATTGAGTTTGAAATGGGGCGAGGTGTGTGTGGGGGGGGTGACACTGTATGGAAGTAGTCGGACATCACTGCTGTTGGAGGAACCGGTGCTTGTTTGGGGGGCGCGCAGTATCACTTCTAAACGCGCACCGCATGTACGCATAGCTATGGTCTAAGACATTGCCAAGAGGGTTCTCAGAGAGAGCGCTAGATAACCTCAACATAGGGGTTGCTAGTAGCTCCCCTATAACACAAGTGGGGTACATAGTCACATGTCCCACTGTCCCACCCACCCTAAACAGATTTCCAAATAAATAAAGAGGAACCTTCTCCATCTCTTCCCTTCACACCCGCCCCCCAAAAAGGAAAACACACTGGGCTGACATATGAGAAAACCCAACACCCGGGTCCTGGCTCCTTTTTCCATCCCTAAAGCAGCCAGGGTTTTCGAAGTAAAAATCGGTCGCGTGAACCTCCACTTTCCTTATCCGCGACTTCTCTCTGCTCAGCACAGAGCGTAAATTAAACTTTACGGTTCATCTACTACATTGAAAGGCAATCGAGATTCCTTACTCCCATCGCAGCCGCTTTGGATCTTCCAAGAGCAAACAAATTTAAGCAAAAAATTCTCCAGCCGACCTGGTCCGAGGGTAATTAGAACAGGAGAAGGTGCCAGTAAATAATTCAAATGCAGCCTATTTTGGAAAGGCACCAGGAGCTTTGAAAGCGATCCAGGTAAGAGCAGCACTTGACATCCCTCCTCCCTCCCCGTACGTGTATTTAGCTGGAGTTGTTGGGAAGAACGGGTGAAGGGCAGAGCCCACAAATTGCAGGGAAAGCGGCTTGCCTTAGCGCGGGGGGAGGAGGGAGTGAGAGAGAAGAGAATAAATCGGGATATGTTCCTGTTGGGAAATATATCTGGTGGAATCAAAAGAGATTACATCCTCTGATCGGCAGGGATTTATCCCAGTTCATATGGTTTTAATCTGCTTTCGCTTCTACCCTTTTATGAGTTTCAGAGAGAGAGAGAGAGAGAGAATACCTGGTTTATTCTTCTAGATCCGCTGGTAAACTCTCATTTTGAAGGCTTTCTAGCCACCCCTCTCTCATCCCCCAGCCCTCTTTCCTCCCCTGTCCTTCTTCCCCTCCTTCCGGGACTGGCGCTGAGAAAATAAATGCTTACATTTTCCTACAATGAGAAATCACAGCTTAATAATTCATCAAAAAAAAAAAAAAAAAAAAAAAAAACATCCCGCAACCCCTCACCCAGAAACATCGTATTTGGAAATATCCTCTGATCCCTTCTTATCTGTGGAAGGGAGGGAGACGAGGGCCACTTTTCGGGCTGCAAATCTGGACAGCATTTCACATTTCCCTTAAAATTGCAACAGGTACCTTCTCTGGGGCGCGTTCTGGGACCGAGGTGAAATGACAGCGTTTTTAAACAGTGGGGGGAGACAAATATAAATCAGATGATATTACATATTGTGTGGATACACACACACCCAGCCAGAAGTGGGAGAATCTAGAAACGATGTGTTGCCATATTTAAAAAAAAAAAAAAAAAAAAAAAACCTCCCCCATCCCTAGCCGCTAAACATAATTTTCCTGTTGCAAATAAATTTTTCTTTTTTAAAATTGAAAATATATTTTAGGCACCGCCCCCCCCCTTCCCTCGTCCTTTTAAGGGATCGGATCAAATTATATACTGGCCGGGGGGCGGGGGGAGGAAGGGAATGGGGGCAGAGCGTGAGGGGGGGGAGAATGGATAATAAATCTTATTAAATATATATTTTTTCATAAACTGATTGGCTTGCATTCCAGTGCAGCCCGGGCCATAAATCAAGAGGGAAATGTGATGGCTCCACACGGTATTTAGCAAATGAAGAAAGTTGGAGCTGATCTTCAATGGCTTGGATGTGATTGCCATCCAGGGGCCGGCGCACTTGAGCCTAAGAGCTGGGGAAGAGCGAGAGAGGGAGAGGGAGAGAGGCTCTCCTGCTGGTTGGGTTTGGTTGTGGCAAGCCCCGCAGGGTCCTGCCATTTCTTCCACTGACAACACCCCGGGAAGGAGGAGCTTCCCCCCGCGCGCCGCGCAGAAGGCGTCAGAACCCTCAATTTCCAACTTAGCATCTTGGCAGGACCTTTCGCAAAAGCCAAACACAGATCTCGAAAAAAGCCTCTCAGTCCAAAGGCGACAACCACCACCAGCAACAACCGGGGGGGGGGGGGGCAAAAAAAGCGCAGCCCCGCTAGGCGAGCGAGCTGAGCGAGAAGCGGCAGCCGCAGGGAACCAGAAGCCAGGTGCTGGGGGGCTGCTGTCGCCGCTGCTAATCCGCCAGCTGCCCCACCTGGCCATAGGGCTTGGGGGGGGAGGGGGGGAAGTCACCTAGAAAAATCAAAGCGAGCGGCAGCTCCTGGCTATTCTGCTGCCCGTGTATATGTATGTGCTTGGCCATGTCGTATCCTCAGGGTTACTTGTACCAGCCATCCGCTTCCTTGGCTCTCTACTCCTGCCCGGCTTACAGTACCAGCGTGATCGCGGGACCCAGGACCGATGAACTTGGGAGATCTTCCTCGGGCTCCGCTTTCTCGCCTTACGCCGGATCTACCGCCTTCACCGCCCCTTCTCCGGGTTACAACTCCCACCTCCAGTACGGCACAGACCCGGCAGCCGCCGCCGCCTTCACTTCGTACGTGGTAAGAGCAACAATGATCGGCGGCAAGCCCGGCTAGCCAGACCTCGAGCGAGCAGGGCTGGTTTGGGTTCCACTGGGGAGCCCTGCAGAGGCCAGGGGGGATGGAAAGCACGTTGCTAGCATCCCCTGGCAACTTTCTCTCTCTCCTTCCCCCCCCCCCCACCCCCCTCGGTATTTGTCCACACTGTTGCCAGATCAAAAGTGTCTCGGGTGAGGGTGGGGTTCTAGCAAAGAAGTATTATAGGGATCATGAATGCAAATATTGTGTTTTCAGTTAAGGGGACGCACACACCAAACAGCCAATGCAAAGAAAACCTTGGACTAATGGAGTTTGGTTTTGTTTTTAAATAATCGGTGGGATACCGCCTCTCATTTTATGTTATTTTATTTTTTTACATGGGTGGATCAGCCTGGGAAGCAGGCTGATCCACCCATGTAAGTTTCTTCGGCACAATCTTCATTAGGCTTCCCAAACACTGCAAAGCCGTAATCCCATCTCTGCAATCCGATTTGGAAGCATTAATAACAACAACAAAAACGATACGGCGTGGCCGTGTGCTGCTCCCCCCCCCCCCCCCCCGGTTTAATATATTTTCAGCGTAGAAGTAAATTTGTGTTTATTTGGGGGGCCCCGTCTGGGGGGGTATTTTTGTTTCTTTTTTAAAGAAAAACACGTTAGTCTGGTTTTGGTTTTGTTTTTTCCCCTCACCAAAAGCAAGTCTGGCTGCAGCGAAAAACCCTGCGGCCCTTTAGAAAAACAACAGTTGCCCATCTCCGCTCACCCAGCGTGGGTTTCGGCCGCGTTTAGCGGAGTTTCCCCTGCTTTCTCTTTTCCAGCGAGTGCCTCCATTGCGGGGGAGGGAACCGAGCTGGTGCGGTGGTTGTGGGAAAGGTTATGTTCAATTAGACAGTGGGAAAAGCAATTGGTTGCTGCTTAGCACAATAATATGTCAGGGCAGAAATGGATTGTCAGGTTCGCGTTTCTTTACAAGTCAGAAACTTGGCTAGTGCTGGGGGAGGGGGGGGGATGAATGAAGAACAGTCGCTGCCCTTCGCAGTTCTGCCCTTTGGGCTAACGTGTGCAGATTTGATAAAACAGATGTGCTCCGGAGCCTTTGTGTGTCTGTTGCATATAGAGACACATGCACCAAGAAAAAAAAAGTTCTAGGCCATTTTCCCTTTCTGTTTGAAACAGCTCAGTGGGGGGAAAGCCCAGGCTTGACTGCTCCAATCTAGGAACGGCCTCTGGGATTTTCCTGTTCTCCAAACTTTAATTTGGGGAGCGAGTAATCGTTTGGGCTCTTCCCCCATTTTGTTGCCCTTTGTGTCACTGTTGGTTGTGTCGTGACAGTTGCGCTGCTCCCGACCTCACTGTCCGCTCTGTGCCCGCTTCCCCCCGACCCCCTCTCCAGGGCTCACCCTACGACCACACACCAGGTATGGCAGGTTCCCTGGGGTACCATCCCTACGCGGCGCCCCTGGGCTCCTACCCCTATGGAGATCCAGCCTACCGAAAAAATGCCACCCGGGATGCCACCGCCACCCTCAAGGCCTGGCTGAACGAGCACCGCAAGAACCCCTACCCCACCAAGGGCGAGAAGATCATGCTGGCCATCATCACCAAAATGACCCTCACCCAGGTCTCCACCTGGTTCGCCAACGCCCGGAGGAGGCTCAAAAAGGAGAATAAAATGACCTGGACCCCCAGGAATCGGAGCGAGGACGAGGAAGAAGAGGAGAATATCGACCTCGAGAAAAACGACGAGGATGAGCCCCAGAAGCTGGAGGAAAAAGGCGACCCGGAGGCTCCCGAGACAGGTAGGAGGGATTGGGAAGAGGGAGAGCACACCCCAGCTGGGCTGCTGGCGCCTGGGGGGATTGTTCTGGCCTGGCGGCCTCTGCAGCCAGCTGCCTCGGTGGAGCAAGGGGAGATCGCTGCGGGGCAGCGGGTGTTTCTGCTGGGCATGGCCTTGTGGCCTCTTTCCCCCCCCCCCCTCCCGCCAGCCCCACTGAGCCGCAGCTCGGAGGCCAGGGCGGAAAGTCACCTGCCAGCTGTGGAGAGTTGTGTGCGCGCAGAGGGACATGGCAGCCCGGGGATGCCCCTTTCATTCCCTCTGCTCCGGGTGGATGGGGGGAGAACTTGGGCTCAGGATCCGGAGCCCTCGCAAACTTTCTGTGGCGCTCCTCTTCCCCCCTTTGCACACAGGAGGAGGAGACGAGCAGAAGGCAGCCCCAGGCTGCGAGCGGCTGCAGGAACCCCATTCCCCGGCGGGCCAGGAGGCCGAGGGGGGCCTGAGTGACTCGGATTGTAAAGAGCCTCCGGAGGAGAGGCTGGAGGGGAGGCCGGGCCCCCCCAAAGCGGCCGGCCCTGCGGCCTTGGTGCAGTGCCCGGCCGGCCGGATCCTGCAGCAGGCGGCTGGCGGCGAGGAGATCCAGCACCAGTACCGGCCCCCTTCGGCAGCCGCGGCCGCCTCCCACCCGGGAGAGCTGCACCCCATCACCCCCTCCAGCAACAGCACGTCGGTGATCCACTCGCCGCAGCAGGCTGCCCTCGCCAAACCCAAACTCTGGTCCCTGGCCGAGATCGCCACCTCCGCGGACAAATCGAAAGAGAGCAGCAGCGAGGTGTCTCCGGGAGCGGGGCCGACCCAGGGCCCTCCCTTGGCCGGGAGCAGCACCTCGCATTCCCCGTCGCGGTCCCCCTCCTCCCAGTGCCCTTTTCCTAACAGCGCCGTCCTCTCCCGGTCCCTTTACTACGCGTCTCCGTTTTACCCGGGCTACACGAACTATAGCACTTTTGGGCACCTTCACAGCCACGCTGGCACCAACCCGGCAGCCGGAGCCCCCAGCAGCCATTTCAATGGATTAAACCAGACTATTTTAAACAGAGCAGAAACCTTGGCTAAAGAAACTAAAATGATCAGAAGCCAATCCCAAGTAGATCTTTGCAAAGACTCACCTTACGAACTGAAGAAAGGTATGTCCAACATTTAATATTGGCTTCTTCTCCGATAACTCCCCCTGGGACTTTGGGTTTTTTTAATTTATTTAATACTTTGGCCGTTATTTTTCCACTACCAAGAGAAAAAATAAAACAAAACAAAAAATCAAAGACACGCGCCTAGTCAAAAGTTTATAGTTCATAGGAAATGGCTGAGTATAAAAGAACTCAGAAATGTCTTAATCAACTGAAAACAAAACAAAAATTACACACAAAAGGAGAAAGATTTGTATTAAATCTTATTCTGTATATTTAATGTAGCTTTTTGTATTTAAATTGATAATACAGTATCTTTGAAGTAACTTATGAAATCAAGACACCTGTACAGGCATTAATGTGGTTTTCCCGTAATATAAATATATACATTTGTGTCTTTTCCCGAATTGTTTCATAGTTTTAAAATATATATATATATTATATATACACACACACAAGTTTATTTTAACTCTTTTGCCGCCTATTGATTTTTTCCCCCTTGGGTGTGAGCTAAAGTATAATAAATTAATAAAGGAAATAAGTATAACCTATTAGATTTTAAAAACCAAACCTGCAGTCGCCATTGTTAAATGCATATATTTTAATTAAAAGAAGGTTTTAACAGAATCAAACCCACTTGTTTTTGCACGAGAAAATACATACATAACTGGTGACAAAAATAACTTTTTAAATGCTCCTTTGTTTAAAAGTGAGGTTTAATTTAGAACATTAAATGCCTGAAACTGATTTCCAAAGTAAGAGAGGATTTCTAAACATGGGAATCTTTAACAAGAGCACCTAATTGTTGTGGTAATTTAGGCTAATTTGAGGGAAGAAATAGTCAAAGAATGAAAGGATAGTGTAGGAGATAAAATGAAGATGAGATGTATTTATGAGTGAGAGATTAAATAAGGATATATATATATATATATATATATATATACATACTAGAAACACCAAATCGAAGTACAGTACCATCTTTTAACCTAATTACTTCCAATCAGTGTCGTGTTTTATGCAAAGTAATCAGCTGGTGAACTTTGCTAATGAGTTCGATTTTATGCCAGATTTAGCCCTTATTACTATTTCAAAGGTGCTGCAGAGTTATTAAGAAGAGAGCCGGGGAATACACATTAAGATATACACTAGGGGAAAGATCCCCCCTCCCTCAATTCATTCCCTCCCCCCACGAATTTTGCATTGATATATTTGGTTAATTTGATTAAATTAGTGCTTCATCGCCGCTGCATATTGCAAGCATTGATAGGATTTGTAAATCTGTCTGTCCGGAGATTACCATATATAACTGGAGGTTGAGGGTCGGATTGGAATGTTTCCCCACATTCACAGGTAGGTGTCACACTTGTCCTGAATTTCAAACCTACCCACTTTGAAACTGGTGCTAAAAAGGGGGGGGGGGGGCGAGAATCAAAACCTAATCAAGGAGCCTTCAAATACACAAGTCCACTATACTATACGACTCGAAAACAAAGGAAGATAGATTTCAGCTTTACTAGATACAAATTGGGCCAGGAAAGTTTAATGCTCTGTTACCAGTTTAGGAATTTTATCCTCTCTCTTTTGTAAATTTAAAAAAAGCAGCAGCAATTTTAACCATTTTTTTAAAAAAATCTGTTGTGTCGATCACTTTAAAACCAAAGTAAAATAATAATAATAATAAAAAAGGAAATCTATAGGCAAATTAGATATTCTACATTAATTGAAGCCTGCACTTCAAACTACCTCCCACAGGTATTTCAGGTTCTCAAATCTTGACTTTCCCTGCCTTTGCAATGAACTAAGCGGTGTGTTTCATTCCAGAGCAAATTTTTTAATGTTCAAAAACTGTTACATCACAAAGCTCTAGGAACAAATTTGCTCTATTCACATCGGATTTTCTGGGTGTCCGTTGTATAGGAACATATCAGTGACATTAAATTGGACTGGGATATATCTGGTACCATTTAAACAGAAGAGTACTGAAACACCCATTTGATTTTTTAAATTTTTTTTTACAAGCCAGATAATTGTTTTGTAATCGCTTCAACTTTGTCAGAGCTATTTATTAGCTGTAACAGGTTTATTCATGCATATTTACATTTTACGGGATATTAAATAGTAGTTTGTATATTATGTTTTAAAAATACAGTAAATGTTCACTTGCTATACCATCTTTGTCGATAATCTGGTTTAAAGTCAAAATTGTTTCAAGCCGAAAGTGTAAATAATCAAATATTCATGGGATAATAGTATGTTATTTTGTCACTTTATAAATTATAAATGATTTTTAAAAAAAACAATTGAATTCCACAATCGGATCATTTATTTACACTGGGGAAAAAATTATACTGAGCTGCTTTTGGGGGGTTGGGAGGAGGTTGAGAAGAAATCAAATTTATTTCTCACCCGCCTTGTTTAAATTAGGCGAAAGTTTTTTGCGGTAAATGAACTGAAAACCAGTGACATCAGTTCCTGGCATCATATTGCCCTTTTTAAAAAATCACTTAGTATTTTATAAAACCTAGTCTCTCCGAGCACTTTTATTAAAGATGGAGATAATATTTTGTTGAACCCTACGTTAAAAAGTCCAAAGGGCTCATTGGAATAGGAAAGTTGATAATCCCACACAAGGGTGCTTTAGAGACAACAGGTTATACAGTTAAACAAGCATTCCTAAAATTAATCCTTTGTACTTTTGTATTTAGCGATGGATTTTTTTAAAAAATGTCACTATATACACCTTTCCCCCAGATGCTCTTTCTACCTCTGAAAAACAACTTTGAGAATAAGTTTAGGAACCTCGTTTGTTAAAAAAAACAAGTTCCTTATAATAAGGCGTATTTTGAATAAGTCTATTAGCAATATCAATAGGGTTTTCGTTTGATGTATAAATTCCTAAGGGAACGAATCCAATTCCTCTAGGTTAAAGCTATTCAGCTTGTCGCCTATATTTACCTAGTTAAGTCTTAACTAAGATTGTAGATCGTCAATTTAATAAAAATTCTGCGCTTCCCTCTTATCCCTTTCCTGTATGAAATCTTAGATGTAATTGTTCTGGTCTTAAAATTTCAGCATCGTTATTTTTCTAATTAAAGAGCAGTAAAGGAGCTTTTTCTTCTTCTTCTTTTTTTTTTTAAAGCAGCATTAATATATTTTGACAAGTTGAAATGACCTCCCAATTTTGCAACTCAGATGTTACTTTTATGAGGTCTCTTTAAATTGAAATACCTTATTTTGGGGTCAGCTTCTTCACAGAGTGCTGGCGCAGTGTTCTGTGGTTAATACCTAAAAATCCACCAATGACTTTTGAAATATCTTACCCGGTTTATAAATATTACCGGTATAATGTAACATGATTGTTTACATAAGGCTGGTATACACAGCCACACACACTTGTATGTATATGCATAGTGTATTCATACGAGTTTGACTGTATTTTTGTTATGATAAACAAATTAGCTTTAACTGTTCGATGCAGATATTTAAAACTAGGTTTTATTTTCTTGCTGCAGAGTATTTAAGTAACTGGTTTAAACGCGGAGTAGATGGAAAGCTTGGAATGACAACAAGGGTTCTCCCAAGACTGGTTTCAGGGTGATTTTTTTTTAAACATACATATGTATGTTTAAATACAGTCAGTATGAGGCAGTTCACTCAATATTTTGAAGGGGTTCCCTGACAGATTTCTCAAACTGGATGATTTCTTTGATAGGAAAGCTTGGCATTTTCTCCAGCCTGCATCACTCTGATTGTGCTCTGAAATGTCAGTGTTGTCACAGAATCAGTGTAATATAGACACAATAATGTAACTCTTGAGCCTCGCCTGCAAAGTGGGGCGACTGGCCCAGTGAAATGGACATACCATGGCAGGAGGATGTTTGAGGGCGACTTGTATTATCAAAGGTTTCAGAGTAGCAGCCCTGTTAGTCTGTATCCCCAAAAAGAACAGGAGGACTTGTGACACCTTAGAGACTAACAAATTTATTTGAGCATAAGCTTTCGTGGGCTATAGCTCACTTCATCGGATGCATACCGTGGAAAACAAAGCAGTCGTTGGCAGAGGGCATTTTCTTCAAAGCTAAATCACATCACGATGCTGTATCATTTGTAATCTTTAATTGTGCTACCTTTATAAATTCAGGTGCATCTAACACGTGCATCTAGGTCCACCCAAATCCTTCAAGTCTTTTTGGCAACAAGGATACACACAAATTTAAAATAGTAATAGGGTTTTAAATAATAATAATGAAACCTAATACCGATAGCCTGATATTTTAAAATTCGAGACCAGTCCAGGCAGTCAGTTCCTAGTGCTGGCAGGGTGCAGGAAAAAAACCAAACTCATCCCTCCAACCCAACTAAGACTGCCCAGGAAGCAGGGTCTCAGATGCTTCCCTTTAATGCCTCTGTGCTTGCGCGTTCCCGTGTTCTCCCACAGACATGGGTCCAGCTAAGGGTGAGGGAAACGCCGTTTCGCTGGGAGAAGGGATGCGGTTTTATGCTCGGCTGTAGGACCCAGGCAGATTAGGCGATTGGAGGGTGTATTTTATAGAGCTGTTCCATGTGAAACAAGCCTATAAACACACAGCACTCTTCAGTAACACGCTGCTGGCCAGGTAAAAGCATATCGAACAGCAAGTCAGAGGTGCTGCAAACTCTCCGGTAAATTTAAAAAGACTCGCTCTTTGGGTTTCAAATTAATTCTCATTCAAACCAGACTTCCCCATCCCCACCCCTCAGTGGCGTCGGCTTCTTCCTCTGCGGCGGCACCTTTACCGCAAGGACAGGGGCAAGAAGATTAAGCTCGGCAAGATCTCCAGCAGGAGCGACTTAAATTCGCCCAACTTTGCCGGAAGTTGGGCTGGGCCCCACCCGCGTCCTCCGGGCTCCAAGTTGCGCCCTGAGGGGAATTCGGAACCACGCCGGAGCCGAAGGTCGCTGCGGGGTTCGCACCGCGAGTCAGCGGCCGCTGCGGGGCTGGGCTGCGCGGCCTGAAAAGGAAGGGCTCCGCCGCCCGCGGAAGGAGGCAGAGCCGCTCGGAGCCCGGTCCTGCTCTCACCACGGTCAGCGGCAACGCTCCCGTCAGCTCCAACAGGAGCAGGATCCAGTCCACGGGCTCGTGCGACTTCCCCATTGTGGGCGGGGGGAGATTTGTGACAGGGGCCCCGCTGCCCCGGGACAGGCACACAGGCCGCGGGTGAGGGCAGGGCAATCGCACCCACTGAGGGAGTGTGTGAAGCCGTCCCAGAGACTGGGGTACGACTTGCGCCTCTCTACGAGTGCACTGACGTCTCCCGTCCTCAGCTGCAGGACGCTAGGAACAGAATTGGCCAAGACCTCAAGCAATAAAAATGAGTGCCGTGATGGGCAGGTAACCCATGGAGGTTAGAGGTGTTAAAAACGGTTGGTAAAGCAGCGCCACTGCGGGTCATTTCCAACGTGGAAACAGGTGTCATTACAATGCGTTTAGGGGTAGGGGGGAGAAACTCTCCTAGAAATGCAGCGCGGACCCGAGAACTGCCCTGGATGCTGAAGTCCTGGAGCTGCCTCGTTCAAGGGGAGCAGAAAGTTCGCTTTGATTTTTAACCTCACCTAACCCGGTGGGTGGGTGTGGGGGTGTGTGTGTGTATGAGAGAGAGAGACTCTAGGCTCCAACGAGAGGGGCTTTCCCATCTGGCAGCTGTCCTCTATAATTCGGGGCGGGGGGAGGGTCTTCCCCTCACAACTCTACAGCATATTTGGAAATGAAGACAGCGTCCAAAGCAAAGGAGCCACTGACCTGTTCGGGCTTAGGGAGCCTCCTCCCACCTGTCGAAAGCGAAGTACCCCCCTAGCGTGCGATCTCATCCTCCAGCGAACACCCCGGAGTTCGCTTTCATCGAACACAGTGTCTGAAGCATAATTAGGAAGGGAGTGGACGCAGAGATGTACTTTGGATGACAGGCCTGGCAAACAAGGGTAAGGTAACACTAAGCAATCATGAGACCCCAGCGGCCATATTTTTTCCATGGCAAATACTCACTTGTTAAGGCCATTAGGAAAATTAACAAGAAAAAACCCCAGGGATGGAGGAGGCCTCTATTCTTGCTGAGAGGACCTGGATGGAAAAGATCCAAGGCTACCTCACCCGAGAGTCAGTTGGGATTGAAATGCTCCTTTTCCCTCCCCAAAATAAAGTTCAGCTTTTCAGTGAGAGTCAGTCACTGACTCTGATTATCCTGCTGGTTCCTCCCACGTTTGAAATAGAAGACAAACCTTAATTCTGATCCACACACACCCAACTGCTTTCCCTAAAATGGCTGCTTTTTCAATTGTCTCTATTAATTATATAAAATGTCCTTGCCATCTAGCATACCAAATACTACAGTAATCGCTCTCACAGTAACAGAACATAGCTTTCTATGGAAGGCATATTTTGATATAAGTGGCTTACAGAGTTATTTTTACCCCCTCCTTTCTTCTAGTAAGATGATCTAAACAGAATATTTTCTAGTCATGCCTAAAAACGACTTCCAAACTTTTCTAGAGCAAGGAAATGCACTTGGTCAGCAGGTTTAAAAGGCGATTAAAAATAAATTTAGCCTTCATTTCGGAAGCAAAGGAACCATTGTTTAAAACCGATTCCCCGCCTCTCCCAAAATGTGGCCAGTATAAATGTTTAAAAACAAAAAAACAAACAAAAACCACACACCCAGCAACCCACAAACCCCATAAGAATCGGCTTGATAGAAGATAGGCTGCAAAAAAGGAGTTTACATAGGTCAAAAAGTAGAGAAGCTCAAACGAGACGCTGTAAATGCCAGCCAGACACCCAACACCACAACTCAATCAGCTGATTGCGGACAGCTTGGCTATTTAATCATGCAGCTCGGTTCTGTTGACAAACAGAGCGCTATGCTGTTAATTATTGTTTTTACGCAGATGTAGAAGTCAGGTTTCTTACGTCCGGCTTTGCATTAACAAACCACCAGAGAAACATACTCGAGTCAGCCTGGTCTCTAGCGCAGAATCGAATTCAGCACAGAAAGTGTAAAGAGATCTCTCCCCCTCCCTTTCCCCTTTTTATAGGACTTGCTTAGATTATTAGTAAGGACATCTGTGGCTGGCAGTGGAACAAGTGTTACCAAAAACAGAACCGGCTGTTTTTCCAAATGAGCAATATGTTAATTCCTCAACCCCCCCCCCCTCCCCCGGTTTCTTTAAAACCTGGCACAAATACATCAATAGCGGAGAATAAGGAGCCTTTGCAGAGAACAAGTGGCAGTTTTAAATTTACCTTTTGTGTGTGCCTCAGATGCAATCTTGAGGCATTTTTCGTCCTCTCTCCCACAGAAAAAGAGCGTTAATCTGCCCTATCTTGGGACCCAAAAGAATTGGAGTGGAGTGGATATTCACTGAAATCACATAGGGGAATAAGGGTCTTGCTTTATTGAATCATCAAATCCCAGGAATGAAGCTTTTAATTAATTATGGGTGCTAAAAATTCAGGCCAGCTGTTTCTTTTTACTTGGCTCCGACAAAGACAAAGTCTATGCCGAGATCTTCTAAATCACATTCACTATAAATCATTCCCTCTCAATGATACTTCTAGCCACGAAATGAACCTGTAACTGACAGATGGTTTATTGTCCCCCTGCATTCCTCTACCCTGTACCTAGCCAGGATTTTTAAAAATAATTTGTCCAAGCAAGTTCTTGACTATTAATGATCCAGCTCTTAAAATGCCCTCTCTCCCCTCGTTTAAAAAAACCCAAACCCTGCTTTACAAATATTTATGAATAAATACTTGTCTGGGTGAAGTGAGAGAGGGCAATTACACAGCCGACTGCTACTTTAAATAGATTGTGAGAGTAGCTTAGCTATAAAAACAAACAAAAGTAACAGAAAACAAACAACACCTCCCTGGGTTTCCCTAAATCTCGGAGTTCTACTCCTGGGTAAAGGCTGCACGTGATTCTTGCAGCTGTTTGAGGGTTCATCAGAAAGCTCCTGCCCAGTAACAAAATCCCTGCGTTAAACCAGACAGCTCCTATTAATAAGCACTGCATTTTCCAGACTAATATACACTCTGCGTGACGTCTCCTTCCCCTGCTAACTCTTCTGATTTTTGAGAGCCAGCTCCCCTCTTGTTGAAAGGGAGCCGTTCCGCAGACACGTAGGGCCCAATCCTGCAGAGGCTTACCCGGGGGAGGACTGCAGAATCGGTCTCGTACAGCACATGACCGAGCTAAGATTTACTTCACTTTAGCAGAAAGGAACGAACCCCACGCCTCGACATGCACGTTAAGCGCGGCTGCCAACAATTCATACCCACGCCACTGTCACCCAGCAGCCCGGTTCGTTAAGGGAAAAGTTACCGCACCAGCGAGGCGGCACGGTAGCAAACGGTGACCCCATCCAACGCTACCCGACTAATTCGGTTCCATCCGAGAGAGAGAAATTCGATTCAGCTTTATAGACAGAATCTATTTGCATCGAGTCATTCACCACTAACCCACGACTGGAGATCTCCCCTTTCGCTCGAAACGTATTTGGTTTCGATAAGTTTGATTACGTTATTCACTAGTTTTACCTTATTTAAATCACGTTATTGAATAGTTACATTATTTCACGGGACACAGCTCTATGTATTTGCTGGCAATACAGGCGCAACATTTCTTTCAAACCTGCTATTGCTCCTCCCTGTGTTACAGTGTACAAGGGACCAGTAACAGGCTCTGATCCTTTCGGAGCCAGCATTGCCCATGATCGCAGGGACCAATGTTGCGTGCTAAAGGAAAGCAGGATCTGGCCCATACGACCCAATCCTGCAGTCAAGGAAGTCCATGCCAGCACCCTCTGGGACTCCCAGGGGCGCAGGATGGGGACCATAGTTTCTAAAATATTGTTCATTTCGAACCGCTGAGATTCCACTGGGGCTTTCGCAGGGTTCTCAAAACGGGCTAAATCACTAACCAACCTATTGTTGGTTTGTTTTGAAAAGGAAATTGGACTCGGAGATTTGGAAAGCGTTTCCAGACCATAATTACCAGCAACCAGCGTTTTGAACTAATTTTTTAGCGACCCCAATCTATCAGATGACTTCTCTCATTCTGATTTTATATACAAGTTTTAAAACATTCTGGAGACAATTAGCTGATTTTTGTAACTTGTGTTTATATACATGTATATACACACACACTACAAGTATTCGTTTGGCCTACAGGTATATTGCCACCCCCAGAAAATACTCCAGGAAACAGCAGCACTTGGCTGTAGATAGTCTCTTTGAGGGTGGTAGATTTGTTTAATTGTCTTAATTGCCTCAGATGAAAGCAATCTGTATTATTTTTACGGTTTACAGAAACACCTAAGAGGCAGCCAAATGATTATTTAACTGAGTTTTCATTTGCTTCCGTTCAAAATGTACAACGGTTCTACAAACAGGCTGAGAAGCGAAGGACAAAGTCTGCTCTTTCTGGTGGCACTAATTTAAGGAAGCTGTTCCTTCGTTTTCTGTTGGCTAACTCTTTTTCCCTATTACCCCCCCCCTTTTTTTTTTAAAAAAAATGAGCAGGTTTGCTGGATTTCCAGTGGCAGAGCCATGTGTAAGCGAGCAAGACAAGTAAAGATCCAGACTTAATGTTCTGTACGTTGACTCCATTGATTTAAAATAAATAAATGCCTTGTGTTTGGAAAGCCTTCAGTGTTTTTTGATTGACAGTATACCTCATGCCAGGGAACTCTAGTGGTTTGATAGACTACTTGTAAAAGCTTCAGAAATCAGTTCGCCCCCGAATACCAGAAAATAAATGTCCTCACCACACCGTTACTCATCTGTTATAATTAGAGCATGTTGGAACTTGCAAGGAGTGTTCTGAGAACAGGTCTGCTTGGTTGATGCAGGTTATTGTGGAATAATCGTCCCTCTTCTCTTCGTTTGTGTTGGTTTCTGTAGACATTAAAAAGGTGTTTTGGTTTACGAGCATCTTTGCAGACACTGTTTGCTGACTTTCACCTGTTCCGCGGTATTACTTTCAAATCTCTTTTGCCTCCCACCTTCACTTCAGGGGATCCTAAAAGTCACCCTCATCTGACATAAACTGGTATATTTTGTCCAGACACCTCTTTCCCAATGAAGTTGACCTATCTGCGTAAAGCAAACCACAGAACTCCCCACGCTCATGCGTGATGGAAATAACTTTAAATGTGCACTTATTTAATTGGATCAGGTCCCTAGATAAAAGAGATAAACGGGCTCCCAGTTTGCCAAGTTATTTTCAGAGGCATGCAGTGATGTGTGGAAGGAAAGTTAATGAAGAGGAGAAGAGACACACTGTACTTAAAATACCTTGGGTCTAGACTCGTTGAGAGGACGCCTACCCTTTACCACTTCTGAGCAGAGTAATTATTTGCCGCTTATTAGGACAAGTGGTGTTTGGAGAAGGGGAATCAGCAACACCCTTTGTTAAACTATTGGAACCTAGCACCTTGCACGTGTTAACTCGCTTCCCTTCAGCTGTAGTTGAGCGTTCTATTGATATGGAATCACGAAACCCTGCGGTTTTTCTAATAGAGTAATTGCTCCAGGCAATTAGTCTACCTTAGCTTACGTGGGGAAGGGATTTGCTTCAACAGGCAATTTATACCCCCACCCCCTTGACTCCCTTTAAAGCTGTCTTTGCTTGTTTCTTCTCCATGTTCTACATCCTTATGCATGAGCCATTAACAGACGGTTATTGATACAAACATAGTTTGGGTTGCTAACGGCCTTCCAAAACAAATTCTCCGGCTGAATGCCAATGTCTGCATGTTGGCTGGTGACAGCTGATTAGTGAAATGATTTACGGCCAAGCTTTTTTTTTTTAAAAAAAAGGATGATACCGTCAAAGGCAGCAATTTGGAAAAAAGATAAGACTGCACACCCTCAAGGCTTTCCACTGGAAAGCCACCCAACACATCTAAACCTACGCTACAAATACCTGAAACACTCAAGGAATCAATTGGTCGCAGATTAAAAACAGTCTCGATTACGGCTTTCCCGGGTAATCTGTTACTCCTGACAACAGCAGCCTCTAGATTTATGCAGCCACCCCTCACCTGTCCTCCTGGCTCCCACGGAATATATTTCACAGCGGTCTAGCAGGGATACATTTGCGGTCTTGCTACCGCTTCCCCAGAACAAGGGGATGAGATTGAGCCCGGGCCCTGCCACGCACAAGGTCATCCGACGTCATTGGAGTGGGAGACAGCCCTCCTTTTTGTTTCAAGACCTTTTTAATGCTCATTAATTGATTTTAAAAAGCCCCCCCTAACCCCCCCGTTAGCTCTTCTTCATAAAGAAAGCTTTTGCTCTGCAATAAAGTAAGAGACTTTGATCCCAGATCATCCTCTTAGGCCTTTCCAGCTGAAATCAGCGGAGAAACTATGTGGAGTTATTGTTCGCACTTGCTGCACTTCTGATTCAGAAAGGGCTGATTTATTAGCTTGTCAAGGGAAGCATTGTTCAGGAAGGCAATCAAAAAGCACTTACCTAGCTAAACTAAAATTACTGCCTTTTCAGTGGCTAATTTGTATAACTCCCATGGAGGAACTTGGGAAGTGTTTGATGAGGCATAAAATGATGATTAATGAATTTATTGGCCTGCTGCTCATCAAATAGGAGTAGTATATCTTTCCTCTATTGGACGTGGGGTCTAATGCTACATGTCTGTGTAAAGCAAGTCCAATATGATCTCCGTTTTAGCCCCCTTTTAACCCACATGACCTGAAGAATATCTCCGTGTAACAGAGGCAACATCAGGGGAGTGCACAGACAAAGGGCCTGTTTGATAAAATGGTAAACGAGAAATGTGAGGAAAGTTGCTGGAGGGATGGATCTGCTCAGTTTTCGGCTTTTCAATCACTTTGACTACTGAAGTGGGAAGAATGTAGAAACTAGATAAGGTGTGAGAAGGGGGGCGGGGGACAAACCAATTTTAACTTTCATAAAGGATCGAGCCAAACAACTTTATTGCTGCTTGAATGAAAGAGCACAAGGAAAGGCATGGCATTCCTACCCCACACTAGCTCAGCGGCCTTTGCAGCAAAACACACCCGGTTTTCATACAACATTTAAGAGTAGGTTAGTGCTCTGGTCGGATTCCTCACCAAGGATTCGATCCCATTGAGGGCGATTCCTTTTCTTACCCTGAAATGTCTTTCCCTGAATGGTGCTAGTCCTTGAATGGTTATTTTGGGGCATGTGATCATATTCTCCTTCCTAGTTGTTAAGAGGAGAGAGAAACACATCAAGTACCTAGGTAAGTGCAAATCACCTGCCATTCTTGTTTTTATAAGTGCCGGTGGACACCCAAAGAAGGTTTTATGACCAGGATGCCATATTTACTGCTGCGTATCACAACAGAGCCGTTCAAATATTTCTCTTTCCCGCTAGAGCTCTTAAAGATTAAGCTTTCTTTGCGTGCTGAAGTTAAATATCTTCCCAAGTAGGAGTACACATTTCCACCTTAAGCGGGCCGTTCGCTGTTGCTAAGGTTCTCAAGAGTAAGATAAAGTGGGGCCCTGTTTTGCAGAATTACTGATTATTTTACTTAAATAATGTGGGGCATTTTAGCCTCTGATGAAGTTCAGAGAAGTAGGTAACTAGAGTACAAAGGGGTATGGAGATCACAGCAGCATTTGGGGTGGGGGGGGGGTTAGTGGGCCCCCTTTTAGTCTTTCCTTTACCCCCGCCGCGCAAACATGGACTGTGATGTGTGGTTTGGAGAGGAAAAGGCCCCTGGCAGATGCCAGTCCCGAAGAACTGCCACCATTCTTCCCCTGGCCTGTGAGCAGTGCTGCCTTGGGCTGGGCATCAGAGGCCGCTCCTCTTCTCCTGGTCTCACAGCTCCAGGACCGATCTCGGGGGAGGGAGCACGGGGTTAGCCTGCATCTCTGCGCGCTATTTTCTAAAGCCATTGTACCGAATTTGTTGCTCGAACCCGCACCACTGAAGTCAGGGGGGAAAAAAACCAACCAACCCACCCACCCAGTACTCCTATCGATGTCAATGGGCTTTGGGATCAGCGCCCCCCCAGCGAAGGGGATGAGCATTTTGGGGGGAAGATTTGTCTGCGCTTTAACAGCGCTTTAAATTCAACGGCAGATATTTGCAAAACTTTCCGGGCTCCCTATGTCAGAAACGTGCGTTGGTTTCCACAGCGCTCTTTGGAAATGGTTGCTGTTGCCGTAGATAACTCTCTCTGCGGAAACAGAGCAGCTGTGTCTGGAGCCTGCCTGCGACATAATGAACCAAGCATCCACCTGATGTTTAAAAGAGCAGAAAACATTTATTTTAACGCAGCCAAATGGGTGCTTGTCTAGTTGTCTGCGACATATTTTTAGCTAAAATGATCCCCTGGGAAATAAATGTTGATAAACACGTTCAAACAACACCCCCTGACACAAACCTCTCATCAACATCCAGCTCGACAAATTTTATCTTCAAGTCCTTGACCTGTGACTGCTTTTACAAATGCTCTCTGTTCATTAGCGATTTCAGGTCACGTTCAGTACCTGTGTCACCAGCACATAGTGCAGCTGTAAAATATACATATTGAATACTAGCTGCAGTACTATAGTGGCTTGTCCCCCCCAAATGCAGCAAGATCTTGATGAAAAAAGACGTGGCTATACCTGCATAATTACGGCAACATTGTAGGTCTTTAGAGCAACAGACCTAAAAGGCTGACTTATAGGATTAAATACGTATTGCTAAAAGTTACCAAGCTGCATAGTGTGCCTCGCATTAGACAATGACAGTTTTGGGGCGTAATTGCTTTAATGTGGGCAATTAAGACTAAGTGCATGCGATTTTAGTGTCTGCCCTACATTCTTCTGAATGATTACAATGATCAATACACATGATTTGTAAGTCGCTTCCTATTGATCCAATGGTAAAATGTTTGACCTTCCTTTGAGGAAGTAATTTGCTAAATTATGACACCACGTAAAGTCTTTCTTAGTTCAGAGGTGAGGGGTAATGGTGCACAGGGAAAAAAGGGGGGGGGGACTTTTCTTTTGCCTGAAAGTAGGACTAAATAATATTTCTGCCAATCCTGACTCCTCCTTTGTAGCTGCGAGCCCCTTAATTTTGTCTTTGAAACCAAGAGTAGAAAAATTATGTTGAAAACTTTATTTTTCTTTACTTTCAAAAACGTTCTCAAATGAACTACATCCATTTACACTTTCATGCCAAAGCACCGAGGATCCAAGCTTGATGGTTCTTGACCATGTGAAATTTATGCTGTTTGAGTGGTAATGGGATAAAGCATGCCAAGGCAAAGCTAGGAAAACAGAGCATTTTGCCATTGCTAAGAGCTGTAATTATATATATTTATGTATGAAATGTCAATGCTTCTCAGGTTCTTCACCACAGCTCTTTTTGATTTGTATCATCAACGCAGGATAGGCTTTAGCAGATCACATTATCATGTAGTAAAAGCTGTTCTGACAGAAAAATAAGAAAAGTACTATATGTAAAGGGTCTATGAAGCTATACCACTGAGTGAATGGTTAATAGATGAAGGTAGATCAATTTTGATATGAGCTCTGTGAAGACTTTGATTTACAAAGCTGACTTTAGGGAGTGGAGCTAGTGTGTGACCAGAAAGAAGAAACACCCTCCGAGAAGCTACAGTACATTTGCAATGATTTACACTTTCAGAAGAGGGTTTTGGAACAACCTTGTGTATTCCTACATGGTGAGATGCAAAGGAAAGAGGAGGCATCTCACATGCTATAGCTGGGCAGAAATCAAACCATGACAATTCACTATATTTCCAAAATAAAAGTCTTCCTTTAAAAAGTCAAAAACTTAAAATATGAAGTCTGTGCCAGGAAAACAAGCCATATTTCCCAATTGGGAAGCATTCAGAAAGACACTGTGAAAACTCTAACAAAACCCAAACACCTGGGAACCTGTCATTTTCCTTTTGCATGGTTTTTTTAAATGCATGTAATGTTCTTGCAAATCAGGGTGAGACTCTGCCCTTGGATGTAGTTCACTTTCTAGCCTAAATGACAGGTCTCCAGTCACATAACAATGTGAAAAGCCGATTGACTGCCAGTAGTGTAGTTGATCTATATCTTAGTAATGATAGCATTTGTATGTTATCCTACATACAAAGTCATGAAACACACGTGAAATATAAAAGTGTCTGTCCAAGTTCCCTTGAGTGCGCAGATCATGGGGAAGTATCAGATCACGAGGAGTAATGGTCTCAAGCTGCAGTGGGGGAGGTTTAGATTGGATATTAGGAAAAACTTTTTCACTATGAGGGTGGTGAAACACTGGAATGCGTTACCTAGGGAGGTGGTAGAATCTCCTTCCTTAGAGGTTTTTAAGGTCAGGCTTGACAAAGCCCTGGCTGGGATGATTTAACTGGGAATTGGTCCTGCTTTGAGCAGGGGGTTGGACTAGATGACCTTCTGGGGTCCCTTCCAACCCTTATATTCTATGATTCTATGATTCTATGAATGCAGGACTCCAACAAATTGCCAAACACAGGAGCAATGGTTCAGTAGGACCCATTGTAATCAGCCAAGAGTTCTTGAAAGAACTTAACAATGAAGTAGCTGAGTTGCTTACAAAAATATTGGCTCAAAACCAAAGGATGGGAGGGTAGCAAGCATTGTACCTATTTTACTTACTCTCATATACACCCCATCCCCTACCCCCAGGGAATAACGACAAGTGAGCCATACCAGTATCATTCAAAATACAACTGTAAACATTTAAATGAGCATGATGAAAATAACCAACAAGGGTTCTGTAAAGGAAAACCTTGGCTCTAGGAGCATGTCAATTTTGTAGTGGATAAAGGATAACAGTAGAGTGGTTTCAGAGGAACAGCCGTGTTAGTCTGTATTCGCAAAAAGAAAAGGAGTACTTGTGGCACCTTAGAGACTAACCAATTTATTTGAGCATGAGCTTTCGTGAGCTACAGCTCACTTCATCAGATGTTTACCGTGGCTGCAGTTTCCACGGTAAACATCTGATGAAGTGAGCTGTAGCTCACGAAAGCTCATGCTCAAATAAATTGGTTAGTCTCTAAGGTGCCACAAGTACTCCTTTTCTTTTTAGTAGAGTGGTTGACAATTTCAAAATGTCTTTGATAAAGCCCCTCAAGAGAGATTATTAAACAAAAAACACTAAGGCCCAGATTCTCAAACATTTTCTCAGATTCTCTCCATTGCTCTAATTTATGCCATCTGGCTGCAGAGGCAGAGGCAGAGCCCCAGAGGACCATAAATTAGGTGGGGAATGCCAGAGTGTACTCTGCTTCAGTCCCAGTATAGTCTCTGTGTTCAGGGCCTGGAATGCTCCGCTCCAAAAGGAATAGTAAACTGCTCTCAGGGTAGGCGCACCCACTACTTTTAGTAGGTTTTGAAATCAGCTGGTAGCACAGAATAATGCCAACCACAAAGGCAGACGCTGACAACCACTCCACAGCTGAAGCAATCACAGAATTTTAGCCCCTTGCCAGGATATACATTACAAGTTATGCACGGGGAGGGGGGCGGCAGGTTTGTATAACTTTTGGTGGTGCCCAGAATGGGTCCAAGTCCCGCCCACCTAAAACTCTGGGAGGGAGTTTGGGTGCAGACTCTGGGCTGGGGCAGGGGTTGAGGTGCAGGAGGGGGTGCAGGCTCTGGGAGGGAGTTGGGGTGCGGGGTGCGGGCTCTGGGCTGGGACAGGATGTTGGGGTGTGGGAGGGGGTGAGGGGTTTGGCACTTACCTCGGGCAGCTCCCGAAAGCGACCCGCACACCCCTCTGGGAGCAGCTCCTAGGCAGGGAGGCTGGGTGTCTCCGTGCACCGCTGTCTGCAGGCACCGCCCCCAGAGCTCCCATTGGCTGCAGTTCCAATGGCAAAGTCAGTGCTCGGGGCGGGGGCAGCGAGTGGAGACACCTCCCCCCCAGGGGCCACAGGGATGTGCTGGCCACATCTGGGAGCAGCGCAGAGTGAGGGCAGGCAGGAAGCAGCTTTAGCCCCGCTGCACTGCTGGTGGTGGCAGTGGGGCCCCCGGGCCCTTTTAAATCACGCAGGGACAGCAGGGACAGGGGAGAGGCCTGGCCCTGAACATTGGTGGAGCTGGGCCCCCATGCTCTGAATATTCCTGGAGCACGGGCACCACGGGCCCATACAATTCCCTGCCCCGGCAGTGCACATTACAGAAAAGGGAGATACTGTAAAAACTATTCAGATAGCTACCCATGAGTGCCAAATACTTAATATTACTCAAAGAACTGGTCAAAGTTTTTCTAGCTGAGTGTTTTTCCATCAGAAAATGCTGTTTTGTCAAATAAAAAAACAAAACTTTCTGTGTGAAGGTGTCAATTTCGATGAAATTTCATTTAGAAAAATATTTTTAAAAGCTAAGGTTGAAATGTTGTGCTTTTACTTCATTGGAATTAAACATTTGGATTCGAAACAACTTTTCATTTAAAAATGATTTTATATTCTATTATAATAGATATGGAAAAAGTTCAAATCTGAAAGAAACATTTGATTTTTAGCAAAAATGAATGTTTGATTGACTTTTTGGAAAATAAACCTTTGTGGAAAGTTTCATTTCACTGGAACTTTTTTGGTATTGTTCCGATCTGGAATGAAAACAATTGCTGGAATGTCCCATAGAATGCGTATTTGAGGTTCTGACCAGCATCTGAAGAAGTGGGTTTTTTACCCACGAAAGCTTATGCCCAAATAAATCTGTTAGTCTTTAAGGTGCCACTGGACTCCTCATTGTTTTTGTGGATACAGACTAACATGGCTACCCCTCCATGGCTACCCCTCTGATACTTGACCAGCTCTAGTTACTTGGTAAGGAAAAGGGGAAGCCACAGTTAGTGCCTACAGCAAATAGTCACCAGATTACACTCTTGCAACATGTGTACTGATAAATCAGTGCAATGATGCTGCCTGACAGACCAGAGCTCACCAAAGGAGTGGGTGGAGACAGAGGAATGGAATGGCCCACTTCTCATGCTGTTCATTTAATGAGAGATGCTCCTTTCCTGGCCAGCCAATCAGTGGCAAGGGAGAGACCAATAAAAACAGCACCCAAAAAAGGGGGCAGATGATGACTAGATGGCAGAATGGGATTCTCTTGATACCCCTGTGCAATGGATCCCCCGTTATCTACTGTGGGGAAAGATTGGGCTGCAGTTACTATTCCATTGTTTTTCACCTAAAAAAAGCTAACATGTCTCAAACGTGGGTGCCCAAAATTAAGCACCTAAATCCATGTTTAGTCTGGATTATAGATTAGCGGGTTGATTTACAGAGGTGTGGCGCATTCACAAAGCCCCATGGAAGTTACTGAGAACCACAAGGGCTCAGACCTTATGCAGGAAATGGCAGCTTCTTTATACTCAGCAGCAGTTTTGCACTGTGGAACATAGCTAGATGTAACTGGACTTTGAAAGCCTGCACAATGCACATTAGCCAGAGCTGCCTGGCTGCCACAAGCACATCTTCCATTTGGTGACTTGGGCTTTTGAATTGTGATCATCAACTTCCATGACTGGCAGATCTAGCAGGGTTTGGGGTTTTTTTGTGCTGCTGGCTACTCAGTATTATTATGTGTTTCTCCAGGGTTGCTGCTTCTTCATGGTACGCACCAGAGATATCTAGGCCTAGATCTTCAAAGGTATTCAGGGCCCAGAACTTGGAGGTATTTAGGTGCCTATCTCCCATTGATTATTTTATAAATCTAAAAGAAAAAAACTTATATCAGCTGAATCTAGCAAGAAACAAATAAAAATATTTAGCTTGAACAGCATTTACTCTGTCTTAACTATTGTAAGGAATTTTTAAATAATTATTGGTCAAAAACTCTACCCTGTAAGTATTACACCAGTGAATTCAAGTGCTAAATAAAAATTGCAATAAAATAAGCTTATTATAAATTCATTACATAGGGCCAGATTTTGATTCCCCTGTTTACATGGGGTACTTACTACTCCAAGCAAGCACTTGATCAGGTGCTTAACTTTAGTCATATGCCTAAACCCCATTGAAGTCAATGGGACTTAAATGCATACCTCAACTGTTGCCCTGAGTTGGGGTGCTTTCCTGAATTAGGACCAAAACGAATAAGTCTATGACAATCTAGTCCATAGCATCATAGATGTGATCATTTATTTAGGGTGGTCCCTACTCTACCAACACTATTTGGCGAATCAAATGGCTGCTTACGGTCTACACACTATGGCTGGCACTGGTTGCGTGATTGAGTCCCGAATTAGAAGGAGAACAAATGGGAGAAGGTGGCAACATGGGGTTGGGAGAAAGGGGGAATTCTCATTTGCAAAAGCAGGAATAAAATAAATAAAAATCAAGCTGTGTGTGTGGAAGGTTTTGCAAGTTCAAAATATAATTCCCATATTTCTTTGTTACTACTATTAATTTTGTTCTGCCAGCTTATTAACTACATCACTTTGATGAGTATTTTAAAAAATATAATGGCTATCACTCAGTTAGGCTGCTTTGAAGTGTCTGAAAGTTAAATGACTAGTAGCATTTATTCATTTCATAATATGATGCTAAAAGTTTTGATATGGGATTTAAAAAAAAAAGATATTTGAAGTTAAAAGAAGACATCTTGATTAAAGCCAGAACAAATTGTTTGGCTGAGAGTCAAACTCTGGTTCACATGCGTTTCCAAGCTTGTAGGCTCACTCGTTTGCTTGCAAAAGCCCATATGCTTTCAATGGATGAGTCAAAATCCATGCCATGGATCTGCTGACAAAATGATGAACAGAAAACTGCTTCAAGTCTGGGAACCACTGGAATAGCTCAACTCATAAGGGAGTGATAGAACTTAGACATCAGAAATGGGAGGAAAGGATGATCTTGTGGTTAAGGCACCGGACTGAAATGTGAAAGATCTAGATTCAGTTCTCAGCTCTGTCATGGACTGTGTGACTACTTGAGCAAATGACCATCACTCTATGCATCAGTTCTTCATCTGTAAACAGGGGATCAGGCTACTTCCCAGTGACTACTTACCTAGGGTTGTGATGATAAATATGAGAGAGTGACTGTAGTATCCCATAGCTCAGTGGTTCTCAACCAGGGGTACACATAGATCTTCCATGGGGTACATCAACTCAGATAGATAGTCGCCTACATTTACAATAGGCTACATAAAAAGCACTAAAGAAGTCAGCAGAAACTAAAATTTCACATAGACAATGACTTGTTTATACTGCTCTATAGACTGTACTGAAATGTAAGTACAATGTTTATATTCCAATTGATTTATTTTATAATTATATGGTAAAAATGAGAAATAAGCAAATTTTCAGTACTAGTGTGCTATGACACTTGTGTATTTTTATGTCTGATTTTGTAAGCAAGTAGTTTTTAAGTGAGGTGAAACTTGGGGGTACGCAGGACAAGTCGGACTCCTGAAAGGTGTACAGTAGTCTGGAAAGGATGAGAACCACTGGGTTAGAGCAGCCACCTAGAAGCATCCATGGGTCCAGTCACCCTGCTTCAACCATGCTTTCATTATTTATCCACAGTAGAACAGCTTCAACAGGAAAGACAGAGGGAGGCCCACATCAGAATATCCCATAGCTCAGCGGTTACAACACCCTTCCTTGAGAAGGGAGACGCCTGTTCAAATCCTTTCTTCCTCTCTGGAAGAGAGGGGAGAACTGAATCTGGATCACCCACATCTCAGGTGAATGCTCCAGCCACTGGAGTAAAAGTCATAATGTGGGCACTGCCTGCCTCAGTTTTGAATGGGACCCAAGCTAGTAGGCACAGCTAATGAATTGGGCCCCCACAAGCATCGGCAGCAGATGCATGCTTGTCTTTCCCTGCTTTTTGCTCTGGGGCTCAGGTGGGCGATGGGAGGCAGCAATGCACATGTCCAGAGGCAGAAACTTAGGTGCCTAGGGAATTTTTACCCTGAAAGTTGAGGTGCAGAATGAGTTTTGGCACTTTCAGGGTTTGGTGGGAGTTTTGTGGATTTCAGGGGAGCTAACACTAGGATTTAGGCCCCTATTCCTGAGACTTAGGCAAGTAAATACCTTAGTGGGTCTGGGCCCTTATGACTACCTGGATAGAAGACCTATTAGGGTACTGGTTCAAATCTGGAACAGGTTGGCTACGAAAGAGGCAGGGTGCATTCATTTGGTATCAAACACTCTTAGGCCAGCTCTGGTTATGTAGATTCCTGTAAACCACCCCACAATCTGAACTGGCATTCCTTAGTGGCAGCCTCTGCAGAAAGGCTATGGTGTGAATGAGTATAGAGTTCATTATCTTCATGTTTAGATGTGATCTTCCAAGACAGCAGGGAGGGTTTTTGTGCAGACCTACGAGGCCAATGTCGGAAGAAAGCATCCCACGCATGGATGCAATAAAATCCTACAACTCTTTTCCTCATTCTAATCAAGTAGGTCGTGTCAAAGCAGCCTGAGCTACACCTTTCAAAATCAACCAATATCATTAAATCTTCACCAGTGATATCATACTTGATCAAGCCATCTTCAGCCGACATTAACCCTTTGAGTCAGTAATCATTCCTTAAGTAACTGAACGAATACACTTACTAATGGATTACTACTTATACTTAAGGAGAAAATTATATACTTTTGTGAAGTGAGACCTTCACATTGTGGGATTTCATAGGAACTAAACTGGACTTTAAAGGTAACACAACATTTTGCCATTCTGGGGGCATGAAGAGAAAATATTGTATCAGCTTCTATAATGGAAAATGTAATAATGTACCAGCAGTATACTGACTGGGCTGTTAAAGTTGGGGGTGGGGAACAACTGTTGGGTGAGCTGGTTAATATCAAGGGCCACCACTCAACTCTGATTATACTGCAGACCATGTCAGAAGCTTTCTAGTAATCAGTACAGCTTAGGAAAAGCCTTTGCTTAACTTTTCTTTCATCTTTCTCTTTTCCATCTGGTGGTAAAGATCAAACTTTCAGTTCCTCTACTCTTTTAAGCCTTGTCTGTTTGACAGCAAACTTCTCATCCATCTTAAACATGGGGCAAGTTAGAGCGTCTTTCAGGAGCAGTTCCAGAACAGATTTTTATCAGACACTAACTGTATAACCACTGGTCTCACTTTTCACTTCAGCCCGAATATTGTTGTTATGGGATGTTCCCAATCTTTTCTGATTTTCAACTTCTGTCTCTCTAATGTATGTGTGATGTGTTCCTTTAAAATTTTGGAATATACTTTCTGTGTGTCACATAACTTTTTCCAAAAACTTTCCCAGCAATCCATAATGTCTATTTCCTTCAGACTTCAGCACCTGGTCTCTTAAGGCACTGCAATATAGGAGTGAGTATAGGTTTTGACAGCATGGGTTCTATGTGACTATAAACTGTACTCTTGTTGGTTAGATTCTGCACAAAGGCTGCGTCCTGTCCTTTGATAGGATCACAGCAGAACTTGAACAATCAGCTACTCAGGGAGGCCTTTAGTCTCCTGTGTAGGATAAGGGTAGCTGCAATCAGAGACAATGGATCTTACATCTTGCAGCTGGAGAATCAGACCCAAGACACCTCCTACTATTCCTTAGTAGCAGAGCAAGGAAAGCAGATAAAAATATTTGTGACTAGAGTTCACTTGTGAAATTCTGCTTTTGTGAAGAAAAAGATTCCATTTAGTACACACAAATTTAAACGTATGCTTTAAAATGATAGTTGATCATACTAACAATTGTCAGCATAATTATCCTGCAATGTTATTGGCACCATCACAACCACATTACCTTTCAGTGTTGAGGCAAGAATTATTATAAGTAATGAGAATGGAGGAAGTGGGGAACCTAATATTAAATGCAAACACGCTGATTAAACAAGGGGAGGATTGTGACATAAACTAATACAATTTAGGGAAGGGATAGGGAAGAATGAAGTGTCTCCTTGAATTGTGAATTTCAAAGCTGTGGTTGTTTTTATCATTAATATGACCTTAGGTGTGAAATAATTGTCCTGATTCAGCACTGCATTACTGCAGATTTAAACCAGTGTAACTTTGATTTTGGTGAGGTTATGCTGATATAAGTCTAGAGAGGCAGGGGAGAATCATGTCCACAGGGATTTATTTTTATTTCATTTTATTTTTAAACTAATCAAATATTATCCAAATATTATCTACCAAAGAACTGAATGGCAGAAATAGTTGGTCTGCCCTGTCAGTTAACCACATGCTTAAGCTCTTTTCCAAAACCCTTGCATTCTACTAACTGTGCAGATAGTATTTGGTATGTGTATCACACATATTTTAAGCTTGGTATTTTTTACGCAGTAGAATGCAATGGCTCTAGATCCATCTAGATCTTTTGGGGTAAGCATTCTAGTTTGGAGAATGTCTTATATTTACTTAATAGAGAAGACAGTTCAAATGATGTATTTTTTAACCCTTTGGAGACAGAAGAACCTCTAAGGCATGTATTTGTCAGGCAACTAGAGGATGCATCTTGCTAAGTGTTAAAACTGGATTTGATTTAATCAAAATGTATCATGTAAATCTTTACTAGTTAATGGATTGTTAACTCAACAGCTGGTACCAGAGCCATAATTGCTCTTGCCAGACTGGCTGCCTCAGATGCACACTAAGGGGAAAAAAATCTTAGCCCCAGCGTCAGAGCCAAGTAACTGGCTTAGGATCCCAGTCATCTATTCAGGAGGAATATTTGGAATAGGCTTTCATAGTTGGAGGAGACTTCACAGTGCCTGAACACCTCCATTCTGCAGGGAGCAAGTGTTAGATCCAGGAGGTGGTGAATGCCCTGGCTCTGTTCTCATACTGCCTTTTCCTCAAATCCCTGCACAGGAAATTGCTGTGGAGCTGGACTTCACACAAAGGCAGATTTTATGTGAAAACTCGGTCTTTCCATAAGGGCAGACTTGAAAATCATGACATAATTACCAACAGAAATACTATATTAGTTTGCTTTTAAAGGTTTTTATTAGCTCCCTCTGACCCATGCAGGTAGACTCACAATAACTAAGATACCAAGCTTCACAGGTGAAAGGGTAAACAAAAAAATTAAAAAAATCCTATAATACTTAAAAGTCTAAAACATCCCTAAAATAACTTTCTGTCATTTGTGAGGAATATAAAAAAAACGGAGTATGGTGTGACAAAGGTTCTATTAATACTCCTTTGGTATCTCTTGAATAATTCATTTGTGGTTTCTCCACTCATGTGTAACATGGCTTCCACAAACAGACTTTGTAGCACATCACACCATCATGCATTATCTGTCTCTTGTGTCCATGCACAGTGTATATAAGACTCATATACAATGAGTGGGGGGCCTTGTATACTGGTCTGGCCTTAGGACTGAGGCCAGGTTTGCACTACGAAGTTTTGGCAACATAACTACGTGGGGCAGAGGTGTGAAAAAAAACCCTTCCCAACTGACATAACTATTCTGGCAACTATGCCAACACAAGAGGGGTCCCGGCAACATATTTTATGTCATTTGGAGATGTGATGTTACTATATCGGCAGAAAAACTCCTTCTGCAGGCATACGCAGTAGGGAGCTAATCTTTCAAAGCATTTGTAGTGTAGACAAGGCTGGAGAACCAGCAACTTCTGAGTTTTAATCTTGACTCTGCCACGAACTCATGCTCTGGCTTAGGGGCAAACTTTCTGACGGCATGTGAGTACCTATTGCTGCTTTACAGCTGTGGTGCTCAGGGGTACGAGGAGATGTGATTTATGACTAACAGAGCTGTGGCAGCAGAAGCCCGAGTGTAGATGCAGTTCAACTTCCAAACCTGCACTTTTATTGGGCTAGCTTGGGTAGTTTGGGGGTAGTGGAAAGAGTGATAGTAGAAGCACAACTGTTCCAGTGTGAAACTGCCTCCACACTTTCTTTTACTGGTATCGTGTATTGGTATTTCTATACCAGCAAAGCACTCCTCGCGTCCACAAGGTCTGGTACCTCAATTAGCCTGACAAACTTACCTGCCCCAAAGGAGCATTTTGAAGATTAATTTGTTAATGATTGTGCAATGCTTTGATGTGTACAGTGGTACACATGCGAAAGAAGATTTATTAGGCAAATAAGAACCTTTGCCCTCGGTGAGGTTAACTGGATTTTTAAAAAAAAAAATTAAGTTCAAGTCTCCGAGCCTGTCTACACGTACGGCGCTGTAACAGCACAATGGCAGCAGCGGAGCCCTGTCATTGTGGACTTGTGCCGCTGAAGTGCTCTAAGCATAGACAAGCCTAGCTAACTTCCTGGTTTCCTCTACAACATGAAAAGATGCCAGACTTTGTCAGAGTGCCTTGGAGGTCAATAAGCGAAAATAATTCAGGCAGATTCAGCACAACCAAACCATCCCTCAGAGTTATGTTTTGTTCTTGTGTTACATCCAGTGAAATATGGTATTAAAAACTGGAAAACACCTGACTCTCTCCTGAACATTAGGGTTTAGAATTCAGAGATGCTCCAGTGTAGTGCTAACTTACAGCATTTGTTCTTGTACTCTGTATTTTTTTTTAACATTATTGCAAGAACGCTCAGTGCAAAATACATTTCAAGAATCATTATTTCAGTTTACGTGGTCTATGAGATAATGTCACTGAACTTTTTTTTCTTTTTTTCATACGTCATGTTTCCCCCAGTGCTCAAATGGCAGGACAGATGTAATTATGTGCTCCAAGTTAATGTATTTCCAGTTGATGGAATGGAGATATGGGAAATTATTAATTATTTATATTGAGGTAGGACATAGAGGCCCAAACGAGGATCTCGACCCCGTTGTGCAAAGCACAACTCTACACACAAGTAGATAGTTCCTGCCCCAAAGAACTCATGTAATTGTCTCTCCGGACAGCTAGTCTTCAGGGACTGAACCCAGAACCCCTGGATCTTATAACTGCTTGGGAAAATAAACCAGATCTGGTAAAGTGGACTCAGTAGCCAACTCAAACCTCTATGAAGTCTAGCCACTAGATGACAGAGAGCATAGGTTACCCACACAACCTAAGTAATGTGGCATATCTAACTGTGCTCCCTCCCCAAATTTGAGCACTGCACTTTTCCTTTTTATTCCTGGACGCTGGTGGTTCTGCTCCAAGTATTCACCATTTCCCCAAGCTTCTCAAACTCTCATCATGTTACGGGTGTCATATTTCAGGACCAAGAACTTCAATTCAAGCCAGTCCATGGGGCTCCTTAATCTTCTACTCCCAGACTCTGCCAGGTGAGGATTCTTTTCTCTCATTCATGTTTCATTTAAGCTTTTTACTTTCCAGTTTCCGTGTTGGTTATTTTCTCATAAAGTGTCTGATGAACTGGCATTAATGCACTTTAAACTCCCTTTACCAGCAGCTACAGGCCAAGTACTGAGGGGCAGAAGCAGCACCAGACTTCCCATACTATCCCACCAAAGAGCTCATAACTGATCAGACAAGAGGTTCCCACATGGGATGAGGGATAGTTCTGTTTCCAAGCCAGTTTATTTACAGCCAATTGTGCAACTTATACCTACATAGATGAAGACAGAATATACACATTGTAGTTAATATGTTGGCTTCAACTACAAGTCTGGGAGATAGCTTGAATGTAAGCATTCAAGGTTCTGAAGCCCAGATGTAGGAGGCTAGAGACACTTCTTCAGAGGATGCGATTAACTGATTATATCTGCCAGTATAGCCTGGTCTCAAATTAAATCTATTAGAAAACAAGGCTCAACTTTTGTGTTACAAAATTGAATCTAATTCCATATGAAAACCCAATAATGGTGTAACATTAAGGTCATTGAGGTACACACAAAAAAAAGGCCAGGAAATACTGAATGACGGTTTCATGTTCAACCTTAACTCTGCTCTGCGAGGGTTATGAATTACAACATGAGGCCAGATCCTCAGATGGTGTAATTTAGTGTAGCTGCATTGTTTTTGGTGAAGCGATGGTGATCTACACTAGCTCAGAATCTGGCCTGTAGTCATTGCACATGATCATGTAATATTTCTCAAAGAAAACATTTAATTAATCCATTGACACTGAACACAAGGTCAGGATGGTCAGTGCTGTATAAGCACTTCGTAGCAATAGCAGGAATAGAACTCAGATCTCCTGCTCTACAAGCACAGACTCCTCTACCACTTGAAACACTTCCTTCAGCAGTAGAAGGCCTATGATACATAGTTGAGTATGTACTCTAATATAGCTATTCTGATTCCATGTAATACCAGGCAGTGGTACAGGCGTACACCAAGCAGCTCAAAGATAGAAGCGTTTGACTTGTCGTCTACTTTACATTATGCAAAGAAAGGTGTCACGACAGTCTTCTCTTGAGATCTTTTACAAAGAGTTACAAATAATTAAAAATAGGACCTTTAAGAAGATTGGCATTCTTTTATCCCATAGTTTCGTTACTGCAGAGTAGCAAAAGAGACTGTTTAGGGCAGGCAACGCCAGCATGCATAAGGTGAATTTTACCTCCCTGCAGAGAGCCAGTACAAGATGTAGTAGGCCTTAAATGTTACCTAGGCCTCTGCTAAAAGCCTGATAAATGTCATACTAAGTATTCACTAGTTCTGTAATTCCCGGCCCCCAAAATTCACTAAACTGAGGTCTAGCAACATGCAAGGAGTTATAATGGAACAGCGGAACTTTAATTTGTGAAAAAAAGGTTCTTTTCTTCTTCCTGCTCTCCTTTAATCTCATCTCGTTGTTCTGTTCCTTTCTCTTCAGCCTATGTGCTGGCACGCTTTCTGGCTGCCTGAGAGTTTCCTGGCATGAGGGGTATCCTTGGGTGGCACAGAGGCTTTGTTCCATCCCCTCATCCTGGGATAAAGGGGAGATGGCCAGGCTGCCTCAGCTCTCCAGCTATCCCCCAGCTGTCTTTGGAGCTGTGGGTATAAGTGAAAGCAGCCTTTGCGGAAGTCCCAAGAACCAGGGCTCCACAATGGTGGCATAAAGCCACCTTTGCCCTCCCCTCTCCAGTGCTGTCCTGAGTATAGTTTAGCCGGACTAGAGAATCTGACCTAATCATTGTAGGAGAAAAATTCTCACGCCAGTCAAGAATGTCTTGAAAAATGTCCCTGTTTTTAAGCAGATCTTTATTAGCTTGAAAGGTTAAAATAGAAGCTGTCACGGAGTCTAGTCTAGGAGACTGAAGTACAGAAAAGCATCTATTTATATATTTATATTCAAGCTCCCGTAACAGAGATTGTGTTTATTGAAACCACCTCCTTCATGTTCTGTGCCAACCAATATTTTGAGAACAGGAGCAGAACAGGAATAGGTTGCTTTTAACCAATGCACATAGGCTTTAACCCTACTCTATAAATGACATGATGTATTTTTATATGGGCTCTGTTTTTCTTTCTGTAATGACAATATAAGCCTCTTTCAAGTAACTGAAATAAGGTCTCACATCTCTATACTTAACCTATCGAAATTATACCTGAACTGAATGCCTACAGACATTTAGGAAAGATACTACTCTATACTAAGATCTGCAGGATATAAATGTCACTAAATACACATTACAGGATGCTTTATTCTGAATTTCACTACTTCATGGCTGTAACTGCACCTGTAATACAATGGTCAGAAAATATTTCCTGAGGACAGATTCTAAACTCTGATAAAATATTCCAGCTATGAGGAAGTCAAAAGATCTCACACGCTGTGCTATAAAAACCACTTACAATAGGTAAGATCAAGCTGTGATTAGTTAATATAAGGCCAGCATTTTACTACACATGTAAAATCGTGGCTAGATCTTCAGCTGACGTAAACTCACATTGCATAGTACCATTGACTTCAATATGCCTATCCACACGAGCTAAGGATCTAGCCCCCATGCTGATTAGCCCTCCTTCCACACTAGCTGAGGATTTACAGTTAGATTCTGCCACACTTGCTCACACTGAGTTGTAACCTTACTCTGCAGACAACCCCTTTTTTACCCCCACACAAAGCTTTTTACAAAGCAAGATGAGCAGGGCTGGCCAAACTGGGTCCCTAGTTATTATTATTATAATATATTGCATTGCCCTTTCATTCCATTTTACACAGAATATGGGGGATAGAGAGAGATGGGTGGAGGAAAGAATCTGCAACTGATATTCAGTGGGCTAGAGTAACCTGCTAGAGAGGTGGGAGTGGCCACGAATGAAAAAATAGTTCGCAATGTGATATAGCAGGAAAAAAACCAATGAGATTTTGGGTTGTATTGGCGGAGGAATCATGTCAGGGGCCAAGAAGTAAGAGTCCCATTCCCCTTTGCCCCCTGTTTCTCTGACATGACTGTATTGTATTCCGTTCTGGGAATCTCATTACCAGAAGGATATTGACACTTTCGGAGAAGCTCAGAGAAGAGTACTGAAAATGACTGGGATGGATGTATGAGGAGAGATGGAAAGTGTATAGCTATAAACAGACTGTAATAACTGCACCAGGTGACTAAAACCAAGGGCCTGATTTTCAAAAAGTCAGGTATACAATTGCTTGTCAAAGAATTTATGCAATTAAGGGTCTGATTTGTCCACCCACCCCTGGTTACTATGACTGCACATGACTACAGGTACCATTTGCCACACGTGTACCAGATTTCTGCTCACAATAGCATGTACAAGTTAGGTGTGCAACAACTTCTTGAAAAACCAGGCCCATAAGTTAATATTTATGATTTGCTTTGCAAATGTAACAGCCCTGAGTATCTCCTTTCTAATTAAACAGAGCAGTACCAATGAGAACTGCACATCAACTAAACTGCTATGATCACATATTTGACTATTCTGAGAGCAGCATTTTTTGACACATCCATTCTGCCAGTAATATGACGATTTCCTGCCTTCTCCTTTGCATTTCTAATATGCTAGGATTAGACAGTAGTATTTTGCCAAAGTAGCATTGGGAGTGATGACTATATAACATGATCACTATTAGCAAAGTAACATTTGTTAGGGAAAGCTCTTTTATAATTTTTTTGGGGTGTTTTTCAGGTAATCCAGTATTAAATGGTGAGACACTCAAATCTGCAAAGCTGCTAAAATGTGAACATTTGTTGTTCATTATGAGCAGCAGAGTTCAAATGTAGATACTCTGAAAACTTCAGATAATAAAAAACAAGACACTCTTCTGATCTGTTAATTATGTGTCACAAATTATATCTGGAAATCTGCTACCTAGATTATTGTACTCGGTATCCAGAGCATTTGGTGATGAATACACGTCAGACTCACTCGACAGAGGCTTTGAGAAGCAAACAGAATTTTACTTGGAAAACATTAATAACCTTTTTAACACCTGTTGCTTGATCCTAAAATAAACTTTTGACAGCTTCCACCATTGAAGTCTCTGGGTGTTGCCACAGAAGAACAAAAGAGATAAGCAGAGGATCACAGGGTTTCCTCAGCTGGGGATGTGAGGTTGTCATGGCACTAGTCAAGGATAAAGAGGACTGCAGATCAGATCCTCGGGGGTGTAAATTGGCATGGTTCATTGCAGTCCACGTGATAAAGCTGTAAGAATCCATGGAAGCTATGCCTTGCACCAGAAGAGGATCAGGAGCTATATCCAATTTACATCTGCTGAGGATCTAGCTCTCTGTGCCACTTTCTTTCAATCACTCTGGTGTAGGTTCTTGGGTTTGGTACAACTAACGCTGGAGGGGGTTCCCATACTGTGTTCCTGCCTAGATCTGCCCTGTTCCTTGGTCAGTGTGGAGGGACTTCTCTTATAGATACTGCCTGAAGGCAGGATTTCATTTCTAAAGCAGTAAGATTAGAAATTACAAGTGACGGTACAAGCAAGCAGAGAACGATGAGCAGAGTCTGCCTGCTCTGGAGTGGAACTAAGAACGTCATAGATTTAGAAAAGGGTAACAAGACTTGGGGAGAATCCAACAGTTCAGATGCAGGACAGTGTTTCTAGATGGTATTGGCGTGATGTGTCAATAATAAGGGGGAAAAGATTAACAAGAGTCCTGCTGTTTAAGAATCACAGGCTATATTACAAAGTCTGACTGAGTGATATGCGTCTCTGGGGTAAACAGAATTACTTAGCAATAAATACAGAAATCTTACATGGAAAACCCATTGGTTGGATTAGATCTGGGTCTCCATGCTCCAAGGCCAGTGATCTGCTACTGAGCTATGACTGGTTTCAGAGTAACAGCCGTGTTAGTCTGTATTCGCAAAAAGAAAAGGAGTACTTGTGGCACCTTAGAGACTAACCAATTTATTTGAGCATGAGCTTTCGTGAGCTACAGATCACTTCATCGGATGCATACCGTGGAAACTGCAGCAGACTTTATATACACACAGAGAATATGAAACAATACCTCCTCCCACCCCACTGTCCTGCTGGTAATAGCTTATCTAAAGTGATCATCAGGTTGGGCCATTTCCAGCACAAATCCAGGTTTTCTCACCCTCCACCCCCACACACAAATTCACTCTCCTGCTGGTGATAGCCCATCCAAAGTGACAACTCTTTACACAATGTGCATGATAATCAAGTTGGGCCATTTCCTGCACAAATCCAGGTTCTCTCACCCCCTCACCCCCCTCCCAAAAACCACACACACAAACTCACTATCCTGCTGGTAATAGCTCATCCAAAGTGACCATTCTCCCTACAATGTGCATGATAATCAAGGTGGGCCATTTCCAGCACAAATCCAGGTTTTCTCACACCCCCCCCCCACCCCCATACACACACAAACTCACTCTCCTGCTGGTAATAGCTCATCCAAACTGACCACTCTCCAAGTTTAAATCCAAGTTAAACCAGAACATCGGGGGGGGGGGGGGTAGGAAAAAACAAGAGGAAATAGGCTACCTTGCATAATGACTTAGCCACTCCCAGTCTCTATTTAAGCCTAAATTAATAGGATCCAATTTGCAAATGAATTCCAATTCAGCAGTTTCTCGCTGGAGTCTGGATTTGAAGTTTTTTTGTTTTAAGATAGCGACCTTCATGTCTGTGATTGCGTGACCAGAGAGATTGAAGTGTTCTCCGACTGGTTTATGAATGTTATAATTCTTGACATCTGATTTGTGTCCATTTATTCTTTTACGTAGAGACTGTCCAGTTTGACCAATGTACATGGCAGAGGGGCATTGCTGGCACATGATGGCATATATCACATTGGTGGATGTGCAGGTGAACGAGCCTCTGATAGTGTGGCTGATGTTATTAGGCCCTGTGATGGTGTCCCCTGAATAGATATGTGGGCACAATTGGCAACGGGCTTTGTTGCAAGGATAAGTTCCTGGGTTAGTGGTTCTGTTGTGTGGTATGTGGTTGTTGGTGAGTATTTGCTTCAGGTTGCGGGGCTGTCTGTAGGCAAGGACTGGCCTGTCTCCCAAGATTTGTGAGAGTGTTGGGTCATCCTTTAGGATAGGTTGTAGATCCTTAATAATGCGTTGGAGGGGTTTTAGTTGGGGGCTGAAGGTGACCGCTAGTGGCGTTCTGTTATTTTCTTTGTTAGGCCTGTCCTGTAGTAGGTAACTTCTGGGAACTCTTCTGGCTCTATCAATCTGTTTCTTTACTTCTGCAGGTGGGTATTGTAGTTGTAAGAAAGCTTGACAGAGATCTTGTAGGTGTTTGTCTCTGTCTGAGGGGTTGGAGCAAATGCGGTTGTATCGCAGAGCTTGGCTGTAGACGATGGATCGTGTGGTGTGGTCAGGGTGAAAGCTGGAGGCATGCACTCTCCCTACAATGTGCATGATAATCAAGGTGGGCCATGTCCAGCACAAATCCAGACTCTCACCCCCCGGCCCTTTTTTTTTTTTTTTCCCCCCGGGGACACACACACATACACAAACTCACTCTCCTGCTGGCAATAGCTCATCCAAACTGACCACTCTCCAAGTTTGGATTTAAACTTGGAGAGTGAGTTTGTGTATGTGTGTGTGTCCCCGGGGAAAAAAAAAAGGGGGTGTGTGAGAAAGCCTGGATTTGTGCTGGACATGGCCCACCTTGATTACTATGCACATTGTAGGGAGAGTGGTCACTTTGGATGAGCTATTACCAGCAGGAGAGTGAGTTTGTGTATGTATGGGGGTGGGGGGGTGAGAAAGCCTGGATTTGTGCTGGAAATGGCCCAACTTGATGATCATTTTAGATAAGCTATTACCAGGAGGACAGTGGGGTGGGAGGAGGTATTGTTTCATGACCTCTGTGTGTATATAATGTCTGCTGCAGTTTCCACGGTATGCATCCGATGAAGTGAGCTGTAGCTCATGAAAGCTCATGCTCAAATAAATTGGTTAGTCTCTAAGGTGCCACAAGTCCTCCTTTTCTTTTTGTGAATACAGACTAACACAGCTGTTACCCTGAAACCTGTCATTAATACTTGGTCTCCACAAATCTTTTACTTTGTTTAGTCTGAATCTAGCCTTTATAACTTGGTGGTTTTGTAATAGCCAGAGGGTGGACACTAGATGCAGACATCCCAGATATTATAAATATGATTTCGTACCCATTTTGTTAAAGGACTGTATTAACACAAATTCATCTTCCCAGCAGTCCTGCCAGAGAGGTAAGAATCATCCACCGCACTTTACAGGTGGAAGGCTCACAATCCTATATTCCTAGATCATCAGCTTGCAGAAGGAGAACACACATTGCGCCGAGTGCATGGCTAGCCTGTGTTCCTGCTGCTTCATGGCTAGCTCCATGAGTGAGTGTGGATAGGACCACAGTCCTCACCTCTGCCAGCTCTCTCTGGAGTGACTTGTGTCTTGGGGAAGGCTAGGAGAGAAGCGGCTCCTGAGTGCTCCATAATGCCAAGAGTGCTATGCCAGAGGCACAAGATGGGAGGGAAGATCCTTTCAGACCTCCTCTTGTCTTGTACACCCAGGTTATGGAGCTAGTGTGAGCAGCACTGATTTTGTCCTCTCCGGTTGGCTTGACAACTGCAGTTCTACTGAGGTGTCCATAGTCCTTAGGTGTCTCATGTGGCACAAAGCTGTAATGTTTGGCAAGCACTCAGGATTTGAGCTGGAGACAGAGAAAACACAGCACTTGTCTTAATTATATGAGCAGCCAGATAGACAGATAGACCACTCCAGCTTCTGGAAACATTTAAATCGCAGCATAGACAGTCAGGTTCCAGCTGGAGCCTGAGCTCTGGGACCCTCCCCACTTTGTAGGGTACCAGAGCCCTTGTTCCAGCTGAAGCCTGAACATCTACCCAGAAAGTTTAGAGCCCTGCAGCCTGATCCCCCTGAGTCAGAGTCCGCTGTCGCGGGCCAGCCATAGGTGTTTAATTGCAATGTAGACATACTCTTAGGGTGTGATTAGAATCAATGGGAGTCCTTCCATCGACTACAGTGGGTTTTGAATGAGACCCTGTTCATGCTCATAGGTTTAACACGGGTATTAGCACAGTCACTTGCATACTATCATTACATCATCTCATTAGCATAGTTCTCAATGCTTGTAGTGTGGGACCGTCCCTACAGAGCCCACCAACCAAGTGCCTTGAAGTATCTGAAAAATGTAACTAATTATGCATAACTTATCTTACTGAGTTATTGCTTCAAACATAGGAAATGGAAACTAGGACAACATGGCAAATGAATTCCATGCCAATGCAGGATAATAGAACGTTAAAAAAACAAAACAAAACAGTTAGCTGGGCATGTTATTCTGTTAGTCCAAACATTTAAAGGGTTAAACTTAAAAAAAATTGCACTTTTGTACAATATATTTACCTACATGTGTTACCTTTAACAAAACAATAGATTTAAGACAGGGACATAGGGGAAAATATTTCTTCTTATCCCCTCCCGCATGGGTGTATTTAATTTGTGCATTTCACAGCAGTGTGTGTGTAGACAGTTTCATTGCTGCCCCTGTATATTCAGTCTATTTCCCTTTGGTTTGCGTGGGTCTCCCCTTCCCCGAAAGCAACAGAAAAGATTAAAACCTTGTTGTAAAAAATTGGCAGGGTACTCAGTGGCTGAAGCAGTACCTAAAACCTACAGATAACTCTTGAAATTGACCAGATTGCAAGTTGATTGTGTCCCTTTAACATAATAAACTATAAAACACAATAGCATCTGCAGGAAGTCTGCAGATTGCTTTGTATAAGTCTATATTAATATTTTATACCACTGTCATCTCTGCCTATTCTTAGCCACCTTGTTATCTTGCACAGTCTGGAAGGAGCAGTTTAGCAATAGGCTACATTATGAGTGTGTGTGAAATCATGCTGCAGCTAGAAGTGTTGTATCCAGATGCAGATGAGTCTCTTGACCTTGACCCTCCCTTGAGTGTGCAGTGTCACTGTGTGGATTCATTAGAATATGGATCTTTTCCCTGGCTGCAGATAGGAGAGAGAGAGAACTCTAAAGAGGTAGTGGAACCAATATTTTCTCTACCTTGCCTACAATGAGTAAGTATGTGGATTTTTTTTTAAAGGAGCTAATGACTCCAAATATGTTGTTTTGAGATAACACAGTAGGACTCAGCATGACGGTGTGAGACAGATGACATGAAGAGGTGCATTGTCAAAATAACTGAGACATGGAATTGTGCGCTCGAAAACATTCCAGGTATTTGCTTCTTAGTTTCCCTCCCCTGCACATATCACCCATGCAGTGTTTTAAAAATGTACCTCTAAAGTGACTACACACAATGTTATGTGATGAAAGAGAGAGAACAAGAGCGAATTGCAGCGTTGTAACAGATAATGTGCTAGGTTATCCGCAGATACCTGTACACAGCAAATGGCCCTGCTTGCCGTAATCTATATTACTTCTGAATAGTTTGGCACAAATCATATGTTTCCCTTTTTCTTGCCGCTCCAGTGATTTGAAATGTGGAGTTGTCAGTGATCACGCTGTATGAAATAAAGCAATGCAGTTGTGCTTGGGTGTTGTAGCACAGCCTCCTTTTTCAAAGCCTCTCCCAAGAGTGAGCGACATCACGTTCAGTACAGAGCGCTGTGCTTTACCATGCTCTAGGGTAAGTTGTGCACAAAGGATCTGTGCATGTTCACATACATGCACAGTGGACAACACGCTCTCTCAGTGGAATGTAACACTGTCCAGTGATACGGGACCCTATGGTAAGTCATCGGGTATATTGCACTGACATCTTAAGTTCTGATCCGACTACGAACACCCCAGAGGTGGACCTATTGGGTTCTGCATGGAGCTCACCAGACGGGTACTTGCCTGGAGCTCATTGCAGGACCAGGGCCCATGTCATTTCAGAACTCTTCAGGGATTTATTACTACAAGATTAAAAAAAAAAAAACACACAAAAATTAGACCTTGATTACCCCCACCCCAAAAAAACCACTAAAGGGGATGCATAGACCAAGATCTAACACATATTTACACACACACACACACACTCAAATTTCAAGCCTATTTAAAAAACTGAAAGTGGTAGAAATGTGGCCATTAGAAATAGGGCAGTATCCCTTTAAGTAGTTTGTGAGCCATTTAATGGTGCTCAATGTTCTACAGAAGCTGCCAGAACCCATCCAGAGTTGCAGCGTGAATATGTGGTTAGATCTTGCATGTTGGGTAGATTCTGTAAGACACAATCATTTGGAACTGCCCATGCCTGAATGGTTCATTCACATCATTGTTGTGGAAAGAACAAAAGACAACAACCTATGTTGAGGATGGATGGGACTGCAGAGGTCTAGGGAAAGTAAAACTGAAAAGGAAACTGCAGCCTGCAGCCACTGGGACTGTGAGTAAACTGCTCATTTGGGAAGGGAAAAAGAGGTTTAAAATGTTTGTCTGTTGAAAATTGACTTCTTTGATCACCTAGTAGAGGCCTGGCCCAGCTATATCAAGAAGCAGGAATAGTACCTAACTGCTAATGGTATAAACAATGAGAAAGTGTGGCTGTTCTACTAATGTAATGGGGGGGCGGGGGAACGTATAGCCTGCTGAGCAGTTTAACAGCTCCTATCAAACCCAGAGACAGAACGTTTGCTGAGATTGGGGATATTCTATAAAAATCCCAAAGTCACTGGTGACTGTTGAGAGTTTCTCCTTCTATAAACAGACTCAAAAAGAAAATGAAATAATTTCTGAATAGGTGGCGGGATTACAGAAATTAACAGAGCAATGCCGGTTTGGAGAGAGATTACATAATGCATTAAAGGACCAATTAGTGCATGGGTAGGCAAAATGAAGCAATCCAAAAGTGGTTATTGACTGAGGCTGAGTTGTAGTAGTAATGTATAGTAATAGTAATGTAATTTCTATACATTACAATAAGGTTACTTGCCTGAAGAGAAACCAGGAAAGAAGCAGCATGTTTTGCAGCATCTGCCATGCCTCTCTATGACATGTTCCAAACTCACTATTGGCTGATGACAGCACACGGATTAGGATTTCAGTATGGCTTGATCTGGAACTGATCTTTCATTGAGTTTTGAATAACTTCATGGCAGGGGTCAAGAGTGGCATGAAGCTCATCTTCACATCACTCTTGATCCTTTGCCATAAATTATTCCAAATTCAAGGGCATAAAAAGGGTATTTTTTAAAGCACCTAAAGAATATAGAAATGCGGTCTGCATCAACTTAGCTGTTCATTAGTGCAATTCATGCTTACAGCAGGGTTAATGATGTAATTTAGACATTTTGTAACTCAAGAGTGTCTTTATAGTGGATTGATTTGTTTTAATATAGTCTAGGGTAAAAACTTGTACACTAAATGTTAAGCTTAATGTGATTTAATACTTAGGACAATAGCTTTCATCTATTGAAGTCAAAGCACTTTGCAAAAGGAAGGAGGGAGGGTACCTCTCCCTCCTTTTTACAGATAGAGAAGCTGAGGCACAGAAAGGGGAAGTAAACATGACCAAGGTCACACAGTGAGTCAGTGGCAGAGCTTAGAATAGAAACCCAGGTTTCCCCAACTCCCAGTTGATGACCTATCAAGAGAGCCATGCTGCCTCCAAAGAGAGGTTTTTTGGGAACAGAATTTCAGAACCCAGAGTTTGGGCTGGTTTACACTACCGTTGCTGCAATCAATGCAGCAGGGGTCGATTTAGCGGGTCTAATGAAGACCCTCTAAATTGATGGCAGAGCACTCTCTGGTCAACCCCAGTACTCCACCTCTCCAAGAAGAGTAAGGTAAGTCGATTGAAGAGCGTCTTCCGTCAATACAGCGCAGTGAAGACACCGGGGGAAGTCGACCTAAGCTACATCAACTCCAGCTATGTTATTCACATAGCTGGATGAGTGTAACTTAGGTCGACTTAACCTGGTAGTGAAGACAAGCCTTTATAATGGAAGAGACAATGCTACCTTAAATGCAACTGCACAATTGGCACCATCCCACTACCGCAGACAGAGGTCAGTAGAAGCTTGGTTCACATGATGCATGTTTCCCTTCATCTTTCATTTAAGATTCTGCTCACTTTGATCACCAATATCTAGTTTTTGTGACGATCTCAGAGACAGAAGTCGTACAATCTTATTCCAGCCTGGGATGAGCAATCTTGCTTGGCTTCCTTTAGCTCCCATTGAAACACTGTAGGTTGACTAGCTTGACTTGAACTGTAATGATACCGAGTGTGTCTTCCATTAAATAAAGACTGAAAAGGGGAGCAAAGGAGGGAGAACGAAAAATAGTCCAATGAAAAATAAATCCACTCTATTTTGACTATAGGGCACCTACTTGTTCGAGCCCAGCATTATAGAATCGTTCTTCTATCTTGAATGCACATGACATCCTTTTCTATAGAAAAGGTATTCTGGGTATTTCATGCTGGCTCCCGGTGGGTTCTTATAATGCTGAACAAAACTTGCTTTCCCTTGAAGATGAACTAAAATGATCTCTCCAAGAATTGGTATGCAAAACAAAACTTTTAGATCACTATTAGTGAATCAGAATATTTCAATTCCCATTATTTCAAAATGAATAATTTAATGTTCACCCCTTTTAAATTTACCACTTTTAAATTAAAAACTCATTAAAATGTTTCAACAACAGTTAATATTAGCATACCAATAAGACATACCAAGTGGGCTTTACCAGGAGATAATTGACCTGATCTGTAAATTGGTGCCCTTGACTTTACCTCTGTATGTCAATCAATTACAGCAGTCAATCATCCTCAAGAAGTGCCTGCTTCAGCAGGTCTTATTACTTAATCATATAACTGTTGAGCTAATACCATTCAAAAACTCCGCTAGGAATTCCCATTCATTATCACATCAAAATTAACAAGATCTTGAAGTGCATACTATATTATTCATAACATAATACTCTGCCAAATGGAAAACATCAAAATAGATTTTTAACATCTGTTTTTTAATTAGCAATTCTTAAGGATGATCAAATAATTGTGATACAGGTCTTAGATTGGATTCATGGAGAGGATGTGATCAAGTTAGTAAGTCATGGTGAGACTAAGATGTCACTGTACAGAAAATAAGCTACTCTAAGGGGCAGAACCTCAGTTGGTGTAAATTACTATCGCTCCACTGAAATCAATAGAGCGATAACAATTTACACCAGGTGAGACTCTGTGGAGGATATATTGAATGACAGTCTTCTACCTAAAGAAATTTAGTGGACATGTTTCTCTTAATCTTTAGGGGAGTAAAGGTTTTCAGGAAAGAACCCAGAGGGTTCTATATAAGTTAATCACTTGCAAAATCTTACTCATATGAGCAGTCCCCTTGAATTAAATGGGACTACTCGTGTGAGTAAAGGCAAGCAGGATCAGTCCCTTTGTGTGCAGAAGGATAATAAAATCAAAACCTCTTTCATGAAAGTGAAAAGCGGACATGGAAACTCAGGAAAGTTAATCTGAATTAATCTGCTTTTAATTCACATTTTTAGTTAACTAAACTCATTAAGCTGCTGTGTGAACACACTCATTAAGAATTAATGTGTTCCTGTGTAGGCAAGCCCACGATGAGTTTGGAGTCTTGGGCCCCAATCCTGCAAGTACTTATCCATGTGCTTAACTTCACACACAGATATGAGTAAAATTATGGGACTGCACATGTGCATAAAATTAAGCACATGCATAGTGTTTGCAGGATCAGGGCCCTAAGTTTTTCTTCTGGATACCCTGGAGCAAATGTGTCATCATTAGTATTAAATATGGGGCAAATCAGCCAGACGCTTGGTTTTATCGAAGTACAGAAAAAAACCTGCATTTTTGGACAGCAACATATATACTATTAGACTGTCATTGAGGAAGAAGTAGAGAAAACATGATTAATGATAACTGCCTGGACTGCACACAAAATCAAGATAGGAGTCAACATGTTTGGTAACAAAGAAAATGTGGTACCTTAAGTATAAGATTAACAATTACAATGATCTGTACATTTGGCTGCCCCAAGAACCCTAACAGACACAGCCAGAAGAGACAATTAGTAACGTATTGGCACCAGGGTTCTCTCATGTACTTAACAAAATCTGGCACTGTGGATAAACTCACATCACAGCACTTGCTTTAAAGCCTTCTACTGCAGTTAGGATAGAAACATGGTCGAAAATGTGGAGAGAGAAATGAGAGCCGTTACAACATGCCTAGGGAAAAGAGACAGGTATGCCCATTGGCACAAAAATACATCTGAAATTCTGAATGAAGGCTTCAAAAGTAACATCTACAGCAGATTTTGCTGTATTCACGCAAATGCACTTTTGAGGAAATGCTGTGGATAGCAAGGGGATAATAAATTCAAGATTGTTTAGATCACAAGCCATCCTTCTGTTACAAGATTTATATCCAAGAGCCCATACCAGACCATATTTTAATTCACATTTTCTCCTTAAATCTTCTAAAATAGAAGGTATCTATTTTCTTTACTAAATCAATAGGTTGAACTAATATTTTCACACTGGCACATGCCATTATTGGCAGCACCAAAAAAACAGAATCCAAATTCCCTTTATGTGCAGCTGCTGGAAATGACAATACTACTCAGAGATAATTAGCAATTAGTTAACCACCACATGTTAAAAGCCCCTTACAATTTTTTTCTTCCTGATTCCAGCTGGTAATAGCCAAGCTTAAACATTTAATTTAAGACAAATACAAACAGGGAAGAATGGAAACTTGCTCCCTGAATATACCTGGAATAACTCAGTAAGAGTTTACTTATCTATAACTCCTTATATGCTAATAGATGAAGAAGAAAGGAATCCAATAGAAAGAGGAAGAAAGGAATACTAGTGCTAACAAGTAGCATTTAGGGTCTAAGCCTGCTACCTATTGCTATAGAATGCAGTGCTTGCTAACCCTACTGATGTCAATAGTATGGGGCGCTAGATATTACCTTTCATCAAAGGAGCTTTACAAAAGTAATGGAACACAACATCCATGTGGTAAGTATCATTAAAGCCATTTTATAGATGAAAAAATGGAGGGATAGAGTTAAAGGGATGAGTCACTGGAAGAGCTGGGACTCTACCACAGAATCCCTGACAGCCTATCCCTGACTGATTAAAAGACCATACTTATTTCATAGAACCTTTGTTTTATGTCAAGGTTCCCAAGATTTTTGAGAGTGTGGACCGCCTCTTAATGGAGAGGGATTGCCAGTGGGAGGTGATCTGTCTAAAGACAATCACATCACATTGTTGTGTCAACTACAAAAAAAAAAATTGTGTTAGAAAAGTATTCTTCTTTTATTGCAATTTACAGCTGGAAATGAGAGCCAGCACCATGGAACCAGCCAGCTGATGGGGACCACAAGCTCGTGCTCTGCAGATCCATAAACTATAATTGCAGAAACTTTGTTTTAGAAAATTCCTTTGAAAATGCCTTGATGAAGAGTCCATGGTGAAGGTGTGCATTCACATTGCACCAAAGCCCTGATTTAAGAGGGGGAAGAGCAAACAGGAACTGGACAGAGATAGCAGGAAATTCCAGGCCAACGTCCTCAACAAGGTGGCCTGGAAAGAAGGGGAAGGATGCAGTGGTGTGAATGCTGGGTGGTTGCGGCTGCTGCAAGGGTCCAACAGATTGAGAGTCAGCTCTGGACTGGGGAACAGGTCCAAAGATCAGCCTGAGCCTGTGGCCCCTGCACTTGAGAGTCAGAACCACAGCAGGAAGGATATCCTGTATTGGTGACTGCGTAGGGCAGATGCACAGTGCCCTTTGCGTCTGATGTGGGTGGGTGGGCGACGTTGGACTGTCTGTTGCTGCAGCCTCTGGAGAGAAAGTAGGGAGCAGGACTGCTGGAACCCACTGCTGAGGGGTCAACCCAAGGGCAGTTGGACACCAATGCAATGTAGATGCAGACTCAGCACACTGAGTTCACACCATAGACTGGAGCTGGGGCAGTTTGGATTCAGATTCAGTTGGTGGCTAATCAAGGTGACAGTTAATGGTATTGATGTGATCCCTGGGTGAATTCTGGCCTCAGAGGCAGAAGGTGAGGTGTCTACCCAAGGCCAGGGGAGTTTGGAACACACTAGTAGCTAGGCCAGCGCTCACCTTACATCATTGATACACCCCCTTTTACATTGAGCTTTAGCTAGGGGAACAGGAGCAAAAAGTTAATTTAAGTCCTGGCATGAAGTAAGCTTCATAGAGTTCCAACAGGTTATATTAATTTGCTTAGATTATATAATGTACCAAGCCACAGTTACACAATTTAGTGCCATTTCCAAAGTAATTCCAGTTTCACAATTATAAACTTGAATTTCTTCTTGGATGAAACATGTTAAATATTTGTCAATGCCAGCGTGCTTTGTACAAGACAACAGCTGTCCTTGCTATTAAAAAGTATAAAGGTAAGACCATTCATTACAGTATAATGACCTTGCAGTTCCATTATTACAATTTTTTCTGCAAAGTATGTTTTGAAACACTGTCACATGAACAATATGGGTCAATTTTTGGATTGTTCTGTATTAGTGATGGGTCAAACTCCAAAAATGGTTCAGAGATTTGGATATGCACCCAGAAATTCATATGCTCATTTGAGCTATATGTGAACAACCAAATCCTACTTGGTCTGCAAAGCTCAACTGGAAATCTCACAAGAAGTAGTTTTCATGAGGTTTCCAGTAATTCCTTCTTTTGGCTGGGTTATTGACACACTATTATGGCAGCTCTCTGTTATTTGAGTAGAAATCAGAGTTGCATGCTCAAAATGCGTAGTATTTAACACAGAATTAAACTACTTTGACACAAAATTTTGGTTCAAGATGTGTGGTTCCCTCCCGCCCCACCCCCCACATCTGAACAGGTTTCTCCAGCTGCTATCACTGCATATTACAGATTAGAAGCCCCCTGAGTAATGGGAGAATTTGGATCCACATCTGAACTTTACAGTTTAGGCCTATTTCTATGAAAGGGCAGAGCAGAACTCACTTCAAACATCCTTCAATTTGGGGAAAGTTTGGATTCTGATCTGAACTTCATGGCTCTGATCCATCTTACTTGTTAAGTCTCTGATCTCATCCTGGATAAGAAGCAGCAATTCTCTGTCAACAGACTTGTGACATTGGGCAAACCTGCTTGACAAGCAAGCTTGTTTAAACAACAGAAAAAGGTTGCTAAGCTCATGAGTCAGGGAACATTTTAACCAAAATCATGAAGAAGGTGTGTAGCTAATATTAACAGTGAGAATTATCGGCAGAAACTAGAGAAGTGGTGTAAAAAATAAATTAAAAAAAATATAACCCCAGGCATCGAAAAAGCCTAAGTGGTGGAAACAAAGATGGGAATGAAAAATATCTTTAAACAAGTAGTAATGAATAGACTTCCTGACTAAACATAGGGACATGTGGAGGAAAACTGATTCAAAGTAGAGCTAACTCTGCTAGAAATGGCACATGAAGTCCTAGGAGTGACAAAACCAGAGCTGAAAAGGATAAAAAGGGAGATTTGGTGGTGGAATCCTCAAGTTAAAGAATCTGTAGAGAAAAAAATAGATAACCTTTAAAAAATGGCAGATCAGTGGACTGAGCAGGAATCATAGAATCATAGAACATCAGGGTTGGAAGGGACCTCAGGAGGTCATCTAGTCCAACCCCCTGCTCAAAGCAGGACCAATCCCCAATTTTTGCCCCAGATCCCTAAATGGCCCTCTCAAGGATTGAACTCACAACCCTGGGTTTAGCAGGCCAATGAGATGACACACATGGAGGCAAAAAGAGGACAACAAAATAAGCATTGCAACAGCTAAAAAATTGGCGTGTGAAGGTCTACATGACAGAGGAGGAGGAGGAGATGAGGAAGAAAAGACTATCCACCAACTCAATAAGGCAAGAAAGAAAGTAATGAGGGATGTGAAAGAGTTTGCATATATTAGAAATGAACACAGTATATTGCAAGCAAATGGTGAATAAATCAACAAAGTCTGGGGTGATTATTTTGAAAGAGTAATGAATGAGAACCCAAGGGAGGAACTAAGAACACGTAAGCTAAACTGGGGTGTGATAGATTGCATACAGGAGGAAGAGGCTGCGGAGGCACTTAGGAAAATGGAAAAGAACAAAGCACCTGGCCCTGATGAAGTACAGTGGATGTGCTGAAGCTACTGGGAAGGGAAGGTACTGAACTATTTTACAAGTCTGTTGAATGATATTCTTAACAAAGAGAGAATGCCGGATGAATGGTGTAAAAATTTGTGGTGCCCATTTTTAAAAATAAAGGAGATATTAAGCTGTGCTAATTATCACCCAGATAAGCTGACCTGCTGTGAAATTATGGGAGATTACTGAAAAGTGTCTTCATGGAACAGTTGAAATTTAGGAGGGTCGATATGGATTTATGCCAGGAAGGAGTACAGTTGATGCCACATTTAGTCTCTGAACCCCTATAGAGAAGTTTAGAGAAAAGAGAAAGAAACTGGGTCTTTGTGGACTTGGAGAAGGCATACAACAGTGAACCAGGAGAATTAGTTGGTGGAGTTTGTGATGGAGAAGTGTGCCAGAAGGATACAACCATCTTATCCAGCACATGCATGGAGTCAAAAACCAAATGGGACTACAGCAGAGAATTTCCAGTAAACATTGGTCAGCATTGAACCAGTTTTTGTTTTCTGTTGCCATGGTTTGGAGTATGCTGTTTGCTGATGACTTCATGATATATGCGGAAGATTGTACAAATCTGAAAACTGACTTAGAACAGTGGAAACACAGATTTGAGCATGAAGGACTTAGAGTAAATGTTGGTAGACTGAGGCTTTTTACTGAGGGAGGAGGACCCACCAAAAATGATATTACAGGCCGTGAGCTTAGGAGAGTGAAATAATTTAAAGTACCTAGGATCAACTGTTGCTGACAATGGTGCCCTCCTGAGTGAGCCCTGGTCTCCTACCAAAGCTGCTTGGTGCATATAGTAGAGCTGACCGCAGTTCTCTGTGATAAAAAGATGCCATTGACGTTAAAAGGTAGGGTGTATAAAACTAAATCGACCCATTCTAATATATGGAACTGAGATTTGGCCAGTTGCAAGAAAATAAATCAGTACGCTCTCCACCATGGAAATGAAGATGTTGAGATGATCAAATAGTTGGACACTCCACGATAGGAAATAAAATGAGGCTGTGAGGTGCCTAATGTGGGTTGCTCCAACTGAAGACAAGTAAAGGAGGCTAGGGTATATTGGTATGGACTTGTCCAGCAGACACCTGAGAGTTATATCAGCAATGATCATGAATGGAAGACGATCAAGAGGGAGAGACTCAACGCATGGGCTGGATATCAGCAGACCTTAGAGAGACCAGTTTGCACAACTGCCAGGCATACAATCAAGAGTTTTGGAAGGAGGATATAAAAATCATCAACCCCAAATAAGGAAGTGACAAAAAGAAGATACATCTGAAATGTTAAACACATAAGCTTTGGGAATGCTTGCACTCAGTGTGTGTTTGCTTTCCATCAACATTCATGTGATCCAATTTTACTGGCACAAAAAAGGTTTGTGGAGAACAAAATTCAAAGTCAACCTCACCAGTATTCACTTTAAACAAATTTTATAACGTACACGAGCATGTGTACTGAAAATCCATATGTGTTTTTGTTCCCTCTCATCCAGATTGGAGATTGGTCCTGCTTTGAGCAGGGTGTTGGACTAGATGACCTCCTAAGGTCCTTTCCAAACCTGATATTCTATGTGCCTTTGCTAACCCATCACAACTAACCATCGTGGCTCATCAAGCAAAAAAAGAATATTGAATGTTTGCATAACTATTGGCCACCACACCACAGAATTAAAATGCAAAAATCACTGGATACACACAAACAAAGAAATTTAAATCTGTTCACATATATCCAGTGAGCAAAATAAGAGGCTAAATGCACTGGGTAAGTTGTTCATTGTGAATGATTCTCTCAGCTCTAGTCACAGCATCTTAGAGCAGCAGCATGCTAAGCGAAAGACTTAGCTGAACTTAAATACCACCGTACATCAATTTGCCATCTTCTGGAAATTCAGACTTCTGTATGGAATTTAGAAATAATTCCTAGTAGCACCAAAGATATCTATCCTGTGCTCTTCTGAACCAGACTGTCCATGTCACCCATCCTGAATCATCCTGGGCAGCTGTCTTCAGCTGTTGCAGTAGCCGTTTAAACTTGCTACCAGACATTAGACAAGTTAGTGAGATTCACATAGCAATGTGGAGAAGAGTATGTCTTAGAGCCGTTCAAAACATGTGCCTTCAGACTTTTCTTCAAAATCCTACTGAAACATTCAACAGCACCACTTGCCCAGATACTTTTAGACTCAAAGAAGGGCAGAAATTAATAACTATAATTTGTGGTCAATCCTCCTATAATCTATTTTGAACAAAGCAGCCAATCTTTTCACTTTTCTCTACTACCTAAGCACTGATTAAAAGGGCAGACTTCTCACTATTTTTAGTCCGGTTCATTAGCTAATAGAAGTCATCTAACCTGGGTCAAACTCCAAACTTAGTTCCAGCCATAAATTTGACTCTGACATGTGTTGATAGGTTAGAATTGAAAAAATGTAGGCAATGTGACACCTCAAGGCCTCAGCAAATACCAGTCCACCAAACCAAGTCACTGGAATGATACATAGTTCTCATCTTTGCAAGATATCTTTCATGAACTACTTCTTTCATTCTTAATTTATTGTTAGTGGATAAGCATAATAATTAGCTACATTGTATGTTAGTAGGTTTACATGCACACACAATGATACATATGAACACAATATTTTATCAGTATAATTATATAATATAGCCATAAGGTATAAATAGCATGAGTCAGATTCTCAGATGGTATAAATTAACATAGTCCATTAACTTCAGTGGAACTACTCCAATTTCCAGCAGCTGAGAATCATGATATATAATTATAGGGACACCAAAAGTAAACTAGAAATAACTCCAAAGTAAATTGGAAGTAACTCCCTTGAAGTCAGTGGAGTCACTCCAGTATAAAACTTCTGAAAATGAGATCAGAATCAGATGCACAATAAAAATAACATAATAGCTCATATTCACATAGCACTTTTCATCACAGTGGAAAATATTTTACAAACTTTACATATCCAGAAATCACCACCGAAATGCAGCCACTTCTGGGGTGGAACGTGGCAGTTGTTCAACAGAGCAGAGGAACACTATACAATAACTGACAGGAGATTATCAGCTACTTCATAGTTTGACTTCTGAATCTCATTTGTTAACAAAACAAAACACACCACTCCCCCTCCCAGAATGAGCTGTTGGATCTGCTCTTTTACAGAATGCAAAAGCCAGACAGAGCACATATTCTTCAGAGACCTGATAATGAGCACTTCAGGAGGTGCTTATGATGTCAGTCCCACGTGATCCTATGCAATCCACACAGCTGACCTCATTAAGGGCCCAATTCTGTACCCATTGGAAGTCAATGACAAACTTTCTACTGACTTTCATGGAATCAAGATTGGGTTCAAACAAGCCTGAAGTTCGTGACACTCAGCCTGGAGAGCCAGCATTGGGCCCAAACATTCCTAAGTCAGCCACGAGAGCAATTTTCTTCATGCCAAATGGTGATCTGTTACAATTGTCTGTCCACTTCACTGGGTTCCTTGATGTGCTTCTTTTGCATATACCTGTGGGTAGCCTGCAATTAAGGGGCATGGTCTCAGTAAAAGTGGGTGTGGCTTCAGAAAATGCCCCTGTGCTCTGGGGTACCATTGATACATGGAGGAAGATGAGCAGTGGTGGCTACTGTAATGGCATTATTTCATTCATATTTAATTCCATCTAAACTCTGTGTGCCATGGTTGTGATCTCCTGGAGCACACATGGCCTTGCTGCTGAAGCTCTCTCTCCAGGTACTGGAGGAAGAACGTATAAGATCATTTAAGGTGGCTGTGGTTACATAGGCCTGATACAACGTTAACTACTGTGAACAGTGAACTGGAGGTTCCTCTGGAAGTGTCAGAATGACTGATGCAACTAATGAGACAAGATATGCCAGCATTGTTCCAAAATGTTGCATACTAAAAATCCCCACCACCACAGAGGGGCAAAGTTACTGCTAAAACACTCAACTCTTTCAGAGCTTCAACACACCCTGAATGTTGTCCTTTGATTTTTTCCCCTTTCCTTGAAATCAACATTATTTCCCATCTAATGGTTCAAAACCTCAAAGCAATAGTACGCTACACTTCGTTGACACAAATGTAGTGGAATAACACCCTGTTGCGGAACTATATTACACAGAGGCTATATGATTTTGCCATTTGATACACCAATTTTCCGCATGTCACACTGCACAACTAGCCCTGCTCTGCTCTTTAAGGACTTTTGCACTTTGAGTCATGACATGTGCTCTGTGCCATTCTGTCTCTTCCAGTTGCTCTCTCATTTGAGATGGGTGACCAGAGGCAGAGTAACAGAGCATGAGATGCACACACAAGGTCCAATGATTGAATAAAAAGAATAAGCCAGTTCTCATGCCTACATTCCCATGGCCCCACCAAAATGTAAGGAAGCAAAGTACGATGCAAGAGTACTCAACTCAATTCTCTGGACAAATCAGAGCCTCCTCTAGAGGCAGCAAAAACAGCAGAAAAGAAATGTAAAAGATCTTTGACCAGTGACTTCTGTCTAGTTGTGGTCTCTGGTACAGCATGCGTGGTTTCTGGCTCAGAAAGGTAATGAACGTATGTACTGCAATGTGTTCAATGTGCACAGTGCCGAAAGATTAGAGAGTGAAGTATGGCATGGGACATGTCAATATGGATCTGGAATGATCAAAGGAGGTTGTCCCTTGGGGGTATGAGATTGGGTTGGGTTAAAGGAAAAGGAAAAAATGTGAAGTGCTTCTTAATGCGTTTTCTCTGTATTCTCCTCTAGGATCACTGTAAATGGACAAACATCTTCCCCCAATATCTTATTTCCTCCATGCAGCTCCCCCAATAAATATTTTAAAGTTTTGTGTGAAGGATACAATTTAAGAAAAATAACCTGGTTCTTGCACAAATCGTAATGCTTGTTTTTTATTAGCCGGAAGGGGAGTTATGAGTATGTCTGATTTGGATAGTTATCTACCATGAACCTTTTATTTAGGAAATTAATGGAGGGTTTCTCTTTTTTTTTTTTCAAAAAGGGTGATTTACTTACTCTCTTTCCTTGCCAGGTTTCTCTCTTTTTTTAATATTTGGATTTTACAAGTTACATAGGGCATGCTCATTTTTCTTCTGCCTTTTCCCCTCTTTTGAGTTATGAATCCCTTCAGTGAGTAATGAGCAGCTGGCAACTTTTATGCTTAAGGAAGAAGAGTCAATGAATTCTAAGCCCCAAAATGGAAGCTCTCTTTTCCCACGTGAAAATGTAGAGTGTTTTTATGAATTGGGCACACAGTGATCTGGCATTAAATTACTCCTGTGTTTTTTTCAAGTGTGCTCTCATAATTCATGTTCTGGGGGGCACATGAGTCACAATGTTATAAATTCATCCCAATTACTAATTAAAAAGCTTACGATCCAAAAATAGAACAAAGGGTGAAATCATAGCCAATAGGAACTGAACCAGCCTAGTTATCCAGTCACAATTAATTGCAATGTAGGTGACCTGGGACCAGATCTTAATGTGGGGTAAACTGATATAGCTCCATGGTTGAAGATGATTTGGGTTTCTGAACCTGGGTGTCCTAATCCTCCTGCCGCAGAATATGAATAACTATTATTGATTCCATGGGAATTAGTCAGATCATCAGGTGGAAAGAACAGGGCCTCTGGTCCAGCTTTCTTGCTGTCTGGATCAGCCGGGCTTGAAATGCTGTGGAGGCATTTCAGTTAAGGGAGAGGAAATGTTTCCCATCTTTCAACAGCAAATGCTCCGGCTTATTCAGGAATGGCGTTGATAAGCTCTGAAGTCAGTGCTCTGTGGCTGGAAGGATGGCTGTCCCAGCTCAGGTTTCAGAGAAAGGAGAGAGTCAAACTAAGGGATCCTTAGTGCCCAGGGGAAAAGGGGCTCCTGAGGGACATGTCTCCAGGAACCTCCTGTATTTTTATTGAAATTCAAAATTAAGATAAGAAGCAAAAACAGAGAAAATCAAAGCATTTACCAATGAAATAAGCCAGACATTTCATACTGGATATTTTTAACACTAAAAAATACATCTATTGGCCCTATAAATAAAGGTAGTAAAAACAGATATCACATGTAAGTCCATTCTGTAACAAGTTGGCTGCAATGCAAGTTTTGGCCAAAGAGTGAATATTGAGCGCTGCTTGTGGACAGACACTGAGCTGAATTGGTGGGTCAAAGAAAGTTCAGCTGTGCCTTCATTTGGCTAAGTATCTTAAAAATAGTAAAATAAAAGAGCAATATTTATCAAGTGGCCTACATGGAAGTGCTCTGGGCACTGCACAACAGTGCAAGAACAATATTATAAAAATTAGACAGAGTCAGGAAAATACCTTCTTTAAGCACATAAGAGGAAAAAACCAAAACCCTTAGGCTGCAAACTCATCTGCTTGGGTGGACCCCTGCACCCATACGAGACTTCTACTGACTTCAATGGGGCTTCATAAGGGCTTTCTTCCATGCAATGTAGCCAAATAAAGTGGCGCCTGCATGACACAGTAAAGGGAGAGAAGGGAAGATAATACAGAAGGGGAGAAAAGTGACAGAAAGCTTGTTTTGGGGAAATTTTTGAAAGCGTGGAGACAGGGAGATATGCATGAGCCATTGAAAGAACACCACTGAAGTCAATCAGAGCTATGACAGTTTATATCAGTGGAGGAGATGCCCCTAAATCCACCAGTGGGGATAGAAACCAAACTCTGAGAAACAGAACTCGGTGCAATTGTAACTCAGTGGTCACTATGTATTGTGTCTCCTTTGTGGCTCAAGTGCAGAGGTGAACACAAGTTTGTTACAGGCCTTAGCTGCAGAACTTGGCTGTTTACATCAAGCTGTAGAGACTCAGGTCTGGAGGATCCTGGTTCAGTCCCCAGTGCAGGCTAAGATGGAGGCTATCACAGAAGATCAGTACAAGAGAGTTTGTAAGGAACATGATTCTGGGATATGCTGCTGCCAGTTACGGGATTCTGGAAGATAAAGCTGAAGCATTCAGCATGAATTAAGGGTAAGGCGCAACAAACCTGTGATGTGGAGAATTAATTCCAATGGCCACATATTCACTGCAGGGAGGCATACATTACACCTCCCTGCATCACAATGGGCATTCACTCCAAGGGAGAACAGTGGCAATTCCACTGCTGCTTCTATTTGCATTTTCCACCAGCCGCTGTAGATTTCACATCCACCGAAAGCTCCATAGGAGTTCCATGGCCTTGATCCAAAGCCCATTGAAGTCAATGGAAAGACTCCCCTTGATTTCAAATGGGCTTAGGCTCAGGTCTCATGGGCGAGAGCCCCTGTTGGGATACAATGGATCAGGGCATAATATGGCTACTCCTTTTCCTAGCCAGCAGAACCCACTACGCTCCCAGCACAGTTAATGGAGGCTGTGGCTTTTTTTTAACCACTGCAAACTCCTTTCCTGGCAGATCGTCTGTCTTCGGAGCCTCTCTTAGGGTCTACTTTGAAGGAAGCCAACCCAGAGCTGAAGTCCGCCTATCCCCAAGATTTGAACATGTTCCAAAGATTAACATTTCCTTTCACTTAACCCTTTCATAGCTACCTCTAGCCCATTTGCAAACAATGCACTCATACCAATGGGAGGGGGGCTCAGGAGCCAGGGGGAGGATGGAAGAACCAGGTTTCCCCTGCTGCAAGGATTAAAATCATACAAAAATGCGAGATTTATCCATGCTGTCCAGAGGTGCATTAACTAACACATCTTTGAGGGATCACAGAGGACAGAATACACCCTGTAGCAAACAGGAGCTTGGCATTTCCACTGCTTACACTCCCATAGCAGGCTGACTGGAGCATGTGAATGGGGAGCCTCTTTACATGTCTGGTCTAGACTCTGTTGAGCTACTGGGGCTGGTGTTTCTCATGGATCTCCAGCCTCTACAGCTTTTGCTGGCCATGTAGCCTACTAACATTGCATCCTCACAGGCCCTGTACAACTGGGGAGAAGTTGGCCGATATTTAATCCTTGGTGATATTTGACTACATCACAGTTTCTTCTCTGCCTCTCCTTGAGTGAATGAAAGTAACTAAGTGAGAACAAAAAGGTGACAAAAAAACGGAGGGCTTGAGACATGCCACTGCTCCAACTTCAAGTGTTCAAAAAATCATGATTCCCCTCAAAAGTTCTGAGACTGGCTTTTTAAAATATTTTTAAAATACAAAATCTGCATTTTTTAATTTGTCTTCTGGTTTTTCAATGAAGGGTTCATGTTTTCAAGCTTCCCCCTCACTCAGTCCTGAACCATGAGGAAACTAACTGTATTTTTAGAAATTAAAGCCAAGAGTCTCATAAAGTCACCTGACTCTAGGAGCTGGGGCTTCAAGAAAAACACCAAATGGGGCAAGACTCGATGTCAAATTGCAAATGTTGCCAACCAGTGGATTGTTTCCTGTTGCGCTATGATGCAAGCACACAAACATACCCATCTCCCTATAAAGGAGTTACGTTTACTCTGTTTTTCATCCTTTCCTCTTGGTCTCTTTTCTTCTGGAGGGGTGGTAATCCAGTCACCGCTGACACAGAGTTGCGCTGTGGGACAGGGAGGAGTAAGGTGCACACAAGGCAAGTGTGGTTCCCACAGGGTTAAGTGTACAGCTAACCCAGAAGCGATAGATACTGATCACCACTTCTGTAGCTGGGGTACTGGCCTGGAAGTCAGGGACCAGGAGTCTATTCCTGGTTCTGCCACTGATCTGCTGTATGACGCTAGGTAAATCGCTTCCCTCCTGTTGGCTTCTTCACCTTTTGTCTTATCTATTTAGACTATAAGCTCTTCAGAGCAGGGACTATAACTGTTTTTGTAGAGTCCCCAACACAACAGAGCCTCTAGGCACTACTGAAATACAAATAAGCACCAAAATGTTGCTCTGTTATACCCAATCTACTGAATCCAATGCAGTTACTCCAGATTTACCTGGGTCAATGACTCACTGTCCAGTTCACTGGACACTACCACTCATACATGACAGTGTCCCCAACAGCTTCAATCAACCTGAGAAGAAGATTAAACCAACCACAGTGAATCACTTTCTTGAGAATCAATATATCTAGTTCCATTAATACTATACTTTTTCCATTTAAATCACATTTTTCCATTTAAATCACATTCCCGTCATAAACCTCCACTCGCACTTACGATAAAAACGGTCAATGTCTGTAGCACTCGGCATCTTCGTTTGGAAGCCCATCCTCCTTCTCTCCTTCACCCAGCCATTTTTTGTTTCGACGATCCTCACTTGTTGTGTCATGTCTGACTTAAACATCGTAGTATCTACAGGGCAAGGGCCTTGATTCTGTGAAGCACCAATGTCACATTTGGACACTTAACACCAAAAGTGCTGACCCCTTGCCAGAGACGCAGTCCTCTCACCCTTCACTTTAACACACCTCCTCAACCAAACCCAAGACAGGCTGACTGGATCACTGAGCTCAACTGTCTCATCAAAATGAACAGGGCAAACTGGAGGAGTAAAACCCACCTCAGGATGAACAAAGGTGGCACCATATGACCCACAGTAAAGAGGCTTTTGCAATGTGCCCTGAAGATCAAACTCAAGGCAGGTTTACACTGTTCACAGGTAGTGATTGTGGCTTGCTTTAATTAAGCCAGCTTGAGTACTGGCCTTCAGCATGGGCTGTACAAGCCTGCCCAGAACTCTGGGTGATTACTCAAGCAGCTGAAGTCCAGACTGCCGCAGCTTCACTACTCCGGTTAGCTGAGCTGTTGTAGAGAGGAGGGCCCTACATTGCAAATGCCCTTGTGAATCTCAACACCATGTGAGGATCCCAGATCTGTGACACTGAGGCCTGAGCGAGGCTACTGCTTGGAAGGCCATCGATCTTTTGTAGTGACTGGAGCTGTTAATATTTGGATGAACAAGCTCGGTTCCTCATCACCCCGTGACCAGTGGGGCCTCAACACGACAGCACTTATCCATGCCACTAAACTATGGCAGCAGTTGGTTCCATTTCTGATGTTTACTGTTCCAGGGGCAGCACTAGGCAGCCTTTTTTGTTTTCAACTCTCTTAGCGCTCTGTTTTGCCGAAAGCAAAAACCGGTTTCAAGCAATCTCACTCGACCAGTGCCTTCTCTTTGCCTCAGCTAACACAATATGAAAGATGTTGCCACAGAAGTTGATGCTACAGGGCTAGAGAGTTTATTTCAGATGGTGACGATTTTTTTTAACTCCATACTTTTATATAAAAGATTATTTGCTCGCTTTTGGTCTACAACCCAATTTCAAAGCTAGTGAGAAGCAGAGAGAGAGTCATGCACTTGAATGAGACATCGCCATAACATGACATTTTACAAAGAATATCAATATGCCTCCTTAAAGAGACACTGGCCATATTAGTTTAAGTGACTGGGTTTGCTGAGATTTCTTTAAGGTTGACTTAAATGTCAGATGCCATTAGCTCTGGAAGTTCAAAGAATCTACCACTGTGAGCATCTTGTGCAGCAAAGGTTGAAAGGGTCACAGGTAAGCAAAGCCAGGGTAAAATATTGCCTAGGATACATTTGCTACACAGCTGAATACAGAGATTGAAGCTGAACTCTGCATCTTCAGATATATTATTTGTGTTAATGTCATATCAAGCACTACAGCAGCTCTCTGAACTTGTACCTTGCAATTTCTGGCTTCCTATTTGAATCTATTCTAGTCTTCTCTCCTAGATTTGGGGGAACGGGAGGGGGAAACATTTGCATTAAAAGTTCAAAACACGTGTGTGTCTTTGAGGATAAGAAAAGTGAACTATCGATTAGCAATTGACAAATGCAATAGAAATTTTATATGGGTTGAGAGAGACCCATACATAATTTATAACTGTGCCAAATATGAGTGACGGCAAACAGCAGGAGGTTTCAGCACAATATTGATTACTTTAAAAAACTGAGAAAGGCACCGTGCTGAGGTCTGGGAGGATAAAGAGGAAAGGGAACAAGCAGAGAAAACAGGAGCAAAGCCATTAAGGACGTTGTGCTACCAGACACTGCCAGACTAGGAAGTTGAAGAGACAGTCAGGTGGCAGGCACGGCTCTCTCCTTTCCAATCAATAATACCATGTCAAAACATAAAATGCATGCTTCTGCTCTTAAGCAAAATGTGTCTAAGATTTTTAAAAGCATTGATTCAAGATGGATCAATGAAAATCTAGGCATATTTTCCTGTGCAAAAAGGGGGTAATAACACTTTGTAGATAATCGCACAACAGAAGAGACTTCCAATGCTGGTTTATAAATGTCCTGTTTATAGTACAATCTTTTTGTCAGTAAAGGTTAAAAATAGTAGGTCAAGGAGTCTTGCATTGTTTCGAGGATGTAAGTGTGGGGCTGCAGGATTTTATTAATTTTTTAAAAGATGAATAAGGGTGGAATTACAACCTGAAGAGTAGCAGCTTTGTAATTCACTTCTGCCCAATAATGCCTCAGCTTCATGTCCAAAGACTTTAATAGTGTCTCCTCTGGACTTTTTAGCCGCTTAAGGACATGGGCTCAAGAACAGTACTCAGCTGGGACCCAGTGAATAGGCCATTTAGTTTGTCCCTGCTCAGTTTCAACTCCTGTGAAGTATTGGGTTCCTTCAGTGAGAGTTCAGCTGCCTGGCCTTGCCTAAACAAACGCGTGGTTCACAGGAAACTGGGGTGTAAACGTACCTTGCCCTAGCCTGCTGCACACTACGTCTCAGGATGGACCCTGCCGTAGCACACTAAAAGGTTCCTAACGTGCTTTGATCTATCCCACTGCCCTCAGAAGGAAGCCATCTGCAGGCTCCTTCTAGTCTTTCCTCAAGTTTCTCATTTAGCGCCATCCTATGTCGGCCTGTTCTGCAGAAAGGCAACGATTTTATAAACAGTGTTTAGCCCAGGGGGCCCCGCTCTGAATCATTTGGGATGAAATTTGGTTTTTAGTTTATTAGCACACTGAAGTCAGACATTAAAAAGAGGCCAAAACCTACTAATCTGCTTGAACAAAACATTCACAAGAAACCCAAATTCAGGCCAGTGACTGAACAGCAATTCCCACCCTGGATTTTTAATAGGTGGGCTCATTTTTAACCCAGGTGGAAAAAAAAATAGGCCCAGTTTTAACGCTATCCTCCTCCACAAAAGATACAGTGCCCAACTGGCAGGGGAAGGGGAGGGAGCGTAGTCCAATGCCTCCTTATGCAGTGGCATAAATTCAAATTGCTAAAATAATTTTAGAAACAACTTCAGCATAACATCAAAGTACTTTTTCCCCCTATTCAAAGGTGCCATTATTCCATAACAATGTAATGTTTCACTGCCCTGAGTATTTACATGGCCCTGAAGTTCTAATACAATGATGCAATAAACCTTTGCCATCAATAAAATATATTCCCTTTCGTGAACTCCTGCTGTTTCCCTCATCATTGGTAAAAACTGAAAAGCCTCCCAAAAATAATTATTTTGCTGCACACTGTTTTTCATTTTTGATAGAAATCTTAACAGCAGACTTCTCTGAATGCAAATCTAAGGAAAACCATGTCATTATTTCCACTGACCTGAGTAATTAGGTATAAACCAGAAACCCCTGCTTCCTGATTGGTGAAATGTACTGCATAAAGCGGACTCTTGTGAGGTTTTTTCCCTCAAGGAGCCAAACAACACAGCCACAGGGACACGAACAAGAGAAGAGCGTTTATGAAAGGAAGCAGCACAGTCTAGTGGGCTGAAGTCAGAGCTGAATTGTAATGCAGGCTTTGACCCGGCAATTTGGGTGACCTTTCTGGGCTAGATTCACTCCTGCTGGTACAAGATGGCGTGCTTTACACCAGCTGGTCTCTGGCACCCCACAGGGTCAAGCTGGAGGAGGGCAAGTGGTCTCTTCATTGCATATTCCCAGGGTTTCCACTGAGCGGGAAGCAGCTTTCCAACCCACTGGGAAGTTCATAGGACTCTGTACTGCGGAGGCAAAGCATGCAACTCTAGCCACCCTATTCATTGGGCCTGCTGAATATGGGCTGAATCCAGCCTCCGTGGCTCAGTTTCTCCATCTGTATAATGGGAATGCTACTTACCTATTTCCTTCACAGGGCTGTTGTGAGGACAAGTGAGACGGTATACGTATAATGCTTTCAACACGCATGGTGCTTGTAATCCTCAGTTACTAAGCAGGTATAGTATGGGCAGTGCTAGCTCTCTCATCCCTTCAAGCCTGACCAGAATGGGTCTGGAGCAACCATGGTCCTCCACCACTCGGCCTAACACTGCCTACCGTGACTATCATAAACTGGTGCCAATTCTGATGGTGGCTGAACTGGTCTGAAAATACAAGCCATTTCTTCACAGCACACGATAGAGCCATTAGGTTGCATTGACCGATCTAGACCTCATTTGAAACCATGTGGTTGGATGGGGAAGGTATTGCATCCCGTTACTATTACACCAAGGCAGCCAGCCCTCTGCAATGTAACAAAGAATGGTCTTTAATGTCTCAGAGTTTTATGTTAATGAGTTTGGAAAAAAACAAACACTTTTAAATGTGGAGACAAACGTTCATTTAAAGAAGATGGTCAGAGACAACTGTCAGGGATGGTGGAGATTAGACTCCCATAGCGTCCCACTTGCTGGGGGTGTGACTTGATTTAAGGATTTAGTACATTGCTGCTTTCCTGACATTTCTTTGCTGTTTGCATTCAGGAGTCATGTGCAGAGAGATTAGAAATTCAATAGTGGTTTGAATAAAGCCCCAATTTTGAGTCCTGGTTGAGAGGCATTAAAGCTTTGGAGCCAGATTCGGTCCCTGACCGTGTTCCATTCACACTGTTTGGGCAGCACAAAAGGGACTAAAAGTTGCCCCACAGGAGTAGCTGGCAATTCCACCACACAAGGCAGATCCCCAGGTATGAAAGCCAGTGTAGTAGACTCTATGCCACGCCCTTCTGGCCCCCAGGAATCGGGCAGGGGTATGGCCAGAGGCGGTTGTGCTCTGCCAATCCCGATCCAACAAAGTAATCTTTAGGAGGCTGTCACTGCAGGTGAGCAGCCCTGGGACTGATGTAACTTGTGCTGGCCTCGCCCGCAGCTGCTTCCCACAACGAGGAGAGAGATGTCCATGATGTGATATAAAGGTACCTCTGTCCCCCTCAGGTTCACCCAATGGGCCTCTAACACGGAGTCGCTAGATTAGAAGTGCGAACGTGTAAAATACAAGGGGTGCTGTACTTTTTCATTCATTAATATTTATAGTTTGCCACACGCACAGACCCCACATGGCTTTCTAAAGCAGGACTCAGCTGTACTGCATGGTGATTTACTATATGCGTGCTGCAGTATAAGCAGCGATACAGACATTATACTAACATCTTTGCAAACTAGCACAGGAATTAAAAATAGAAACAAAAATATATGACACCGCAATCCAGAAGCGAGCCAGCCCACAAGTGTCCTAAAATACCTGTATCCCTCAGGGTGCCTAAGGCAGCCGCTCTAAAGCATCATCGTTCCTGGAATTACTGCTCTGGAAGGGAGAGGTCTGTGATTCTGGGAAGGATGGCAAAACCACGTCATCTCCAGAGCAGGAGGTAAGGTTGTACTGCGTGCAGCAAAATATCAACACCCCCCACCCCACCAAATTGCAGCAAATTCAGAGAGTATTTGAATCTGTTTTGCCTTGGAGAAGATCTCTGATTAAAATAAATTCCAATCTTAGTTTAAAAGTTTCCCTGAAGTGTCAGAGTCAGATATATACTGGGAAATATGGGGCCACTGTAGGAACCTCAAAGTACACCTTCAAAGTGGAGTGAGGGGGAACCACATGATTGCACTGCAGATTAAAATAAAGAATTAATGTTCCTTGCAGGCTTCAGTGTTTATTCCAGTGATGGGCCAGATTCTCAGTTCTGGCTGAGAAATGCTTGATCCTGCTCGGGGTGGGGTGGGGGTATGTACAGCATTGGCTCTAAGCCACCTTTTTATTCGCCTAGATGGGGGAATCCAGTCCAGCCTTTTGGTGCTATTTAGAGCAGCCTCAGGGCCATTTTAAATAACGCAGGTTTGATTATGGTCCCAAGAAGTGTTCCAGCAGTTTGAACATCCTGGCTACGCCCTCTTTTCCCCTAAACAGTACTGCAGGGACAGGGTGGTATAGGATCTTCTGATGGCTGTGGTAAGTGCTTCACAAGTCCCCACCTCCAAGAATTTACACCAGGAGCTTCAGTCAGTGCAGAGGAAGACACTGCATTTGCTTAAACACACAAGCTATGCTGAGCACAGTACATCTCGGCTCAGCATGGTGCTTGAACCTGCTGTTTGCTTCTGAGCGTAATTCAAGGTCATGGCTTTAATCTATAAAACCCTACATGGTCCCTCTTGGCTGTCTCAGAGGCCGATCTCTAAAGCTGAGATCAGCACCCTCCTCACTGTTGAGATCAGCTAAGGAGTTACCAATTGAGAATCTCAACTCTGGCAGCAGGGTATTTTTGATGGAGGGAATGAAATCCCTTTGTGGGCCTGTCAGAGTCACTGGCTGTTGACCTTTAGGTGACTCAGGCTTGCTCCTTCACACTGCTGCACACCACAGACAGTGTGTGTGTTGGGAGGCGAAGAACCACTGCTTCGGCAGTTGGGTGGGATGTGGGGTTGAGTTGCCTTTTTCTTGTGGTTACCACAAATGAGTTTGTGGATTGCCTGTTGTCAATATGCTATATGTATTTGTTACTTAAATTACCTTTTTAAAGGCATACAGGCCCCCCAATGGCTTGAACAGTGGGTACTCAGCTAATACTCAGTAATACCTCTGTGTTGCTGTTGGGTAATTTGAAATGCCTTTTATTTTTCAGAATGCTTGTTTATCTAATTATACATAGTGCTTGGACAACTGCAGTGCTAACAACTCAGACGCAAAACAAACCTGTGAGGTAGGTAAATATTCTTCTCCGTTTCACAGATGGGGAACAGAGGTGAAGTGACTTGATTAAGTAAACAGAATCACCACACGAGGGTAGGGCACTGGACTGGAAGTCAGGAGATCGGGGGTTTACACTCAGCTTACCCAAGTACCTGCTGGTGGGCAATTCATCTCTGTGCCACTGCTTCCCCTCCCACCCTGGGTCTGTTTCCTCCACTGTGGAAGACACTTGTCAGGGCAGGGATTGTCTTATTCGATGCACTCGTGCAATGCCTAGCCCAGCGGGGCCTGAACCCAGCTAGGGCTTCTGGGCACTGCCAGCCTCTGGGATTAGAATTTAAATGTTCCTGGCACTAGATCACATCTCTTCTGCCTGTTCGAATGTTGTCAAAGACTAATGCTAGTGGTAAAGCTATTGAATATGCTATTTATTCCTCAAATGAGGAACAGGAGCATCACCAATGGAACACACTGCATTTAACAATCTACTTGTCCTCTACCTTTTTAACAATGATTTAATACATTCACTGATACATTAACTAACAGACATTCTCCTTGTGTCTGTAATCAATTGTAAACAGATCTGACACTACTTTATATTACTATATTCTTGATTCTTTCTTACCCTTCATGCTATTTTGCACTTGGGATATCTAATTATTGTCGGTGGATTTAGTTATTCCCTCCCAATAGTACCTATCATAGGTTACACTGCTATGATTTTAGATCACTCCTAAAAGAGGCGCCTTAGGAAAAAAAAATCTATTCTGGAAATAGTATCACAGCAGTGTTGACCATAAGCATCCCCAGAATTGTTCTGCTGGTTATTTAATTAGCTCAGCCAAAGGTTGCAGAGTGCACAGAAATCTATCAGGGGAGCTGCAGTAATATTTGGAGGTCATTTATTTTACTGCTTTGTCATTAAAATTTTATGTACTCTTGCAATTGATAGAAGCAATATATAACATTTCTGAAAATATAGAAGGAAAAACAAAAAAGTAATATACATGAAATTAACCCCTCTCTCTAATTCTCCTAGCACTGTACATGTTCTGCAATAGCATCATCTAACAGTATCCTAGGTCTGGTGTACAGACTACACCTCAATGAATCATGACAAAGTACTTAGATCTAGATATATTTCCTCTATTTATCCCAGTTGGAAAATCTAAATAGAGCTGTTTGAAAAACAGTGAATATATTGCTGTTTAATGTATGAAAGACACATTCTTTGTACTTCAAGAGTTTGTCTGACATGCAGCTGGTCATTGAGACAAACGACTGAGGTGAACCAAGCGAATACATGTGTGTGTTTGAAAGTGTGTTGCAGACAACGTTAGCCTGAAATCTCTGTCCCCTTGAACACCCACCAGCATGTATAGCCAGTCCTGGCACTTTAGCTTATATATTTTAGACACTGTATTTCGATCGGAGATAGGACATGAGACAGGCACTGTACCAATTATTCAGATATATAGCTGCTAATCTAGGGTCCGATCCAGGCAAAGACTCATGGACTTCAGGGGGACTTGGATCAGATCCACACGTGACTTGCTTGGGGGAACAATCTCAGTAAAGAGAATGGAAGACATGAGATATCATCTTGTCCATCAGAACCACTTTATTTTGAATTGGTCGACTGCAATAGCCTTTGGAGATGTTAGTACACCGTTCAGCTCTGTGGAATTTACATATTTGTGATTTTTCCTTTTAAAAAGTTATTCAAGAGCAAAGAACACATATAAGGCAGTTAACAAGATGCACCAGAACCCAACAGAATGAACAAATAAGAACTCACTTTTTGGTTGCAGTTGTTGTGTTAGCAGCAGAAGAAAGAATGGCCTACTGCTGGGTAGGGTGATGTCTGAGATAGTGGGCAACTGTCTTACATTCCCTGTCTGCCACAGACTTCCAATGTGACCTTGAGGAAGTCACCTAAGCCCAGATTCACTTACCTTTGTGTTTAAGATCCTTACTTCCCCTGAAATCAACCTGTGTGAATCTGGGGCAGAGTCTCTCAGCCTCAGTTCCCCACCTGTAAAATGAGGATAGCAGCACTTCCCTACCTCACAGGGGTTTTGTGAAGATAACTACATTGAAGAATGTGAGGTGCTCAGGTACAGAAGTAATGGAGGATGTAAGTAGTTATGATAGCTAGCAAAACACATTCCAACAATTCTGTGGATACTACACAGCAGCTGTTTACACCAGTTTACAGCAGTTGAGGATATGTCCCCCGGCATCTTTGTTAGTGCAGATGTGGACTGAGTGTGAATGGGTATAACATACTCTTTAGGAAACCTGATAATAGGTTTGAGGAATAAAGAGAACTTTATTTTTTGTACAGGCATTCCCCCATATACCAGTTGCCTGCAAAACCGGTGAAAATAACTGACAGAAAATAGAAAGGTTAAAACTCAGAATGCCATTGACCAAAAGATACAGCAAGAGACCCCAGGTACATTTATGGTAGTGTTCAAAGAAGGCAAAAATAGAGAGCTGTAGGAAAAAAAGGGATAGCACCACATTTAAGTTTAATTTTTCTTGTGTCTTGATGCAATCTCGTAAGGTTCACTCAGTTCACCGCAATATACCTTATTTGACCTGCAGGACTTGAGGCACTGCAATCATACAGTTTCTTGTTAAAAGTTTCCTGTGACTAAACTTACCTAACCATTCCCTTGATTTTAAGGACTAGTATCCACTTCTTGCAATAAAGGAGATATTTACTAGTGAAGATGTTGGCATAAGAAAGAAACATATACAGGAAGAGAAACATCTTGCTTCCATGTACCTATGTGTTCTTGCATATGCACTCATTTATCTATTTCTAACCATGCAGAATTGTAAGTAAAAACTTCTGTCTTTGTCTAGTTAGAAGGACTGGTTTATCTCTGATCCTGACCCTTTAATTTGTCATTTAGCCAGAATCCCCTCAGTAAGAATGTTTCTGGCACTTCAAGGCTGCAGTTAACTTAATAAGGAATGTAAGCACAGTTAGATAAATTAATTTCAAGGTCAAGCTCACTGACAATGGAAAATGGATGCAAGTGGCAGGTAATAGAAGAAAATTCTTGTGCATACTGATATACTGTTAAAGGCAGATGTTACTAGATAATTTAATCTGAAATGTAACTGATGTTTTGGGTTGACCTTTTCCATTAAAAGAACTGTAACAGATGCAAAACAAAACAAAACAACCCCCCCCCCAAAGATTATCCAAAGAATTAAGATATGAAAAGCATGTTAGATCACTAAACTCCAATTAGTTAAATTAAATTGTATACCATTATCTACCTGTAGCTTTATTGTTAGCCAGCATTAGCACTCAGCTCGAGCAATAATAAAATTAGAGAATAACACTTTAATTGAATTGCACTTAAAAGGATCATGCTGACAAATGTGATTGTATCTGGCTGTAATGCACACCTTTTCCAACGATCATTAAATCCAATGAAATGAAAGTCACAGGATCTTGACAGCTTTTTGAAATAATCTGTGAGCCATGCTGCATTTAGGAGGACCAAATCAATTTACAGAAGCCTCATTAGGGCTCTGCGGCTAAAGAATACTTAAAAATCAAAACAAATTACAACACATTATGGATAACTAGCTAATCATATCGATACAACAAGGATGTATTGTGTTGCAACAATTCATTTCCTTTGCAAGAACTGATTGCCATGGATAATTTTGGGATTGTTGTTCATAACTGTGGATCATCTAGCCCTAATGTCAAAGCTTTTCTATCAATGCTCATAATAAACATTTCCTATTCTATGTCTGCACTGTATTTGAGATATAATACCAGTCTCTATGCATGCTTGTGTGTTTATTATGTGTGAGCGTCTTCCTCTGTTTTTTGTGTCTTCCTTGAGTATACAGAAACAATGATGTGTGACTATGGGAACAAATTAGATATTACTAGATACCAATGAACATTTCTTGGCAATTTTTGTTTCCCTGTGAGTAAGTACTTTGTTACCAGCTTATTTTACAGCCAATAACTCACTCTCCCTCTCCCTTACCTTCTGTGGCTGTTTCCTTTTTATATGGCAGCTAATACAAAATAGTGTACCTTGATGTAATGCTTACACATAAGCAATTTGAGCTGGGTAATTTAGCAGATTAATGAGAGCAGAAACTAGGCATTTAAAACCAAGCCATATCTGTGGCACGCATTCTTGATCTACTTAGTCAACATGGGACTTGGCCAGTCACCTTTTCCAATATACTCTTTCCAATCACATGATAAATCATGCTTGCTCAATTTTTTCTTTTAAAAATGTTTCCCCTCAGCCTTACTCAATAAAATGCCCTGGGCATCAGATGGAGGACACAGAACCAGACACTGGCTCCTTTCCTCCAAGATGTGCACTATATTTAGTTACTTATTCTTGCTGTTGACTAACATTCCCTTAGCTTCAAGCCCATGGGAGACTGTCATGTTGTGACTGCTGGATCCCAACAAAACATAAAACTAGGTATAATGTTGAAGAGCCGTTACACAATGCCCTTCCCTTTCTCCCTGAAGCACCAATTAGCATGGGCCACTAATAGACCAAAAAGGACAATCTGAAATGCCGTTGTGAAACAGCATAAAATACGACACCAATACGTTAAATACAATTTATAATGTAGTGGTTTAGCTATCTGAAGCAATATGGCTTTAATAAATACATGTTAGTTCCTCTGTTCTCCTGCTGCAAGAGGAACAGAGTGAGATTCAGGACAACATATGGATTTCTATACAGCGTGGAACATTTCAAAGATTTTTTTAAAAAATGCTTGCTCTACCTACACAGAGTGGCTGTTACACGAGAAACACATTGCTGGGCTTTGAGACAACACAGAGCCCAGAATAATCTGAGAAGGGGTGAGAAGAGTACATGATTCTCCTATTTACACTGGGTTCACACCATTTGAACTTGCTGTTTACTTAATTATTTGTTCTGTGGTCATACCTAGTCATGGACCAGGATTCCATTGTACCAGGATGCCTGCCACGAAGAGTTTATAGTATAAGTATTTTGGTGTCAGTGGAATTACTCCCAATTTACTCCACTGTAAGTATGAGGAAAATTAGGCCCACAGGATATATAGTCCAAGAATTAGTGCCCTTTACTTATAATGTATGTGAAAATATTAATTGATAACTCCTTTGCATAGATATGCTGTATTCTATTTCCTTTTTAAAGGATCACTGCCCTCTTATCATATTTTACAAGCCAACGTGTAACTATAATATGCTGGGACAGATTCACCAGTTGTTCCCCCAGTTTTATGGTTATTTAACCCCATTTATTTACACAGAAATAAACTGCAGCAATGCAGTGGTGAATCAGGTCCAAAGCGTTCACTTGGCAGCTGGCTGTCTATGGAAGTCATATCCTCAATCCTGCAGACACTTGTGACCCAGTGTAGCGTTAACTACCATAATTAATCTCACTGACTCGGATTTCCATGGGACTACCCGCAGTAAGCATTATGCTCAACTACAAGTGCTTGCATAGCCTTCATCCTAGCGAATTTAGCCCCTGGTTCTTTTCTTACACATGTGTCAATCAAGACTAACCATTGACTTCAGTGGAGTTACTCTGGTATAAAAGAGACCAGAATCAAGGTCCAGAGGCTTTTTCACTGGCCCTGAGTACAGGCCAGATATAGGGTCTGATTCTCACCAGCATTGCATCTTGCTTAGTTCTCTACACCCATACAAAGGAGATGTTAAATAATCCCACTGGCACACATGAAAAGAGAATAAAACCTGACATCAGAATTCTCATATTGCACAGGCATACATTAATAGGCTAAGTGCAAGGCAGCAAAGCAGGGGAGAATCAGTCCATAGCTTCTACATGCTAAGTCGTCTGCGTATGGAGTGAACCTCCCCTTGTTAGTGTGGAAATCCAGAGAGAGAAAAAAATGTTGTTCTCAGAAGAATAAGAACAACCTACAGTACCCAAATAGATGACAATCTCTCACATATTTCTTTTAGGAGAACTTCCTCAATGACTGTCTCTAAGGGGATGTCTACACGGTGTTAAAAAACCCATGGCACTGAGTCAGGTCAGCTGACTTGGGCTCCCAAGGGCTAAACATAGCAATGTAGATGTTTGGACTCTGGTTAGAGCCTGGGCTTCTAGACCTGCCCCCTTTTCGGGGTTTCAGAGCCTGAACATCTACACTGCTATGGGATAGACCCACAGCCCAATCTCCATGTGCCCGAGTCAGCTGATCCTAGCCAGTCGTGACTGTGCTATTGGTCTTTATACCATCGGGCTACATCTACACAAAGAGCTGGGGTGTGATGCCCCAGCTCACACACACACACTCATTCTAGCTCTCGTCCACCGAACGCAAGTATAAATGGCAGCATAGCCACAGTAGGATGCAGAGCAGCAGCTAAGCTGTGCCAAGTAGGAATTGGCCCGACAGGGGAATGTACTTGGCACGGCTCAGCCATACCTCTGCTGCCACTACCCACTGCCATTTATACTTGCACTAGTTGGATAAGATCTAGAATGAGTGTGTATACACTAGCAGAGGAAACCACACCCCTAGCGAGCATGTACACCCATTCATTCTCGGGGGATGTTGCACTGAGGCCTTGCTAATTGACAGAGGTGGATTTGTCTCTTTATAAACATCCATTTCCTTGTTCCCCTCAAAGGAAGGATGTTGTCATTGTTATAAACCTGAAATTACTCGAAAAAAATTGTTTGTACTCTTCTTCGGACTGGAAAAGCATTTGGGGGGAAAAAACCAAAAAACTGAAGACAAGATGACTGGTTTTAAGTATCCATCTCCCTCTTGCTATTTGGAGCATTCATTTGAGCCAAAATACACGTGTACACATTAGACTGCAATTGCTCAGTAAGAGCGGCAAGAGGCTACAAAGCAACTAATACATATTTTGAATATATTCTGTCTATATTCCAGTCCCCACACTAAATAAAGAATGATGACTAAGTTATATCCTTCAGAGAAGTTTAGTAAGGAAATAAATATACCGGGAAATTTTCTGCCACATGATTAGTTCAGGTCACCAAATTCTGTCCGCAAATAAGAATGCCTCTTCTCCCATTGAAGTTAATGGAAAAACTGCCACTAACTTCAGTGAAAACAGCATCAACAGCATCTTTGATTTCAGTAACTGGGTATAGCTGAGAACAGAATTGGCCCATAGTGCATGGATATATAATGCTTATATCCACATGAGCTGTTCTTCTCTATAAAAGGAAACTAAGGCCTTGGCTATACTTGGAAGTCAGCCATTTTCTATATAGGCCTGGTCTTTGATTGGGATTAGCCCTGATTCAGCAATCAGTGAACAGCAACCGATATAGTACCTTGAAATGAGGGTAAATTTAATTGATGTAAATCATAGTTTTTCATGTCTATGCTTGGGGTTTGCACCAGCACAGCTACACCAGCTGCTGGACGCTGACTGCTGAATCAGGGATAATCCCAAGCATAGACAAGGCCTATATAGAAAATGGCTGAATCTCAAGTATACCCAAAGCCTTGGTTTTCTTTGTAGAGGGAAAAAAAGCTTGTGCGGATATAAACATTACATAAATATGTTATATGCCCAGTCTCTATATAGTCACTTAAATAGTCAGTATTTGCCAAACCCAGATGTTCAAAGACAAGAGGCAAACCCTTAAAACTCAGGAGATTTAAAAATTCATTTTGATTTTTCTTTGCATTGTTTAAGCGCTCAGGTCATATACTGAAGGTGGTCTTTGCAGCCACGAGGTCTAGAAATCTACTTCCCTTTTCAATGAAAAATGAGATTCTCAAATAATCACATGATTCTAGGAGCTGGGTCTTTAAGGACACCTACTATCATAATACTCAGTAACAACTGCAAGAGTTGGCAACACTGAATATACTTGAAATACAATCTAGAGCCAAATCCTGTGCATGACTCTTACTGATCTCAATAGGGAGCATGGATGTGTGGCTAAGGCAAAAAAAGAGGACCAAGAAAAGTCATGCCTATCAGTAATAAAATTCATGTGCCTTCCTTATATCTCATTTCTTTCCTGGGATTTGTTTAAGCTAGAGCAATTTTCAGTGCTAAGTGCCATTTTAACCTGCTTCTACACTTGCAATACCCTGCAGCCATGCAGTGAATTGCTCCAAACTGTTTATAAGCAGGCAGTAAATCATACTGAGGCTATGTCTACACTACCACATATGTTGGTATAACTGATGTCATGTGCGGGTATGAATAAGCCAACCCCCTGAGTGACATGAGTTATACCAACCTAAACGCCAGTGTGGACAGCGCTATGCTGGTGGGAGCGTGTCTCTTGCTGCTCCTTGTTGTGGGTCAATTAATTAAGACTGCGGGAGTGCTCTCTCCCGTCGGCTGAGAGCAGTTATACTGCACTGTAAGGTCTCGAGAACAGTCATAGCCAAGAAAACCTCAGTATTTCTGGGATAAATATAATTTCAGCCTGTACTGCTTCAGTGCCAACGTGGACGCAGACGAGCTGAGCTGGTTCAATTAGTCCTCCTGCTACTGTCCCACAAATTAACCAGCAGCCTTGCAAGATTTCTCAGAAAACAACTGAGCCATGAACTATAGAATAGGTACCCAGAGGGCATTGCAACTGAATTGGTTTAGGACAGCAGTAGGGCAAACAGTGGTTACATTAGATCCAATCAGAAGAGGGGAGGTCTCTCTCGCCACACCAGCCAAGGAGGAGAGGGAGCTGTAGGAAGGGCTGCTTACTCAAGCCAGGAAAAGGGGACGCTATCCATGAGCAATTCTTGTTCCTCTATTTCAACCCCTTGCAGCAGATGTGACATGGTTTTTAAACTGATTCTGCATGGCTAATACAGAAGGAACAAAATCATGTGCATGAACTGATGTAACGCAACTGGTTCAGTTACAAGAGTTGATGTACATAAGGCCTGGGTGTCACCTTTGTGGGTTTCTCTGCTTTAATATGAACTTCTCTACCAACTCCAATATAATTGTCAGGAACTCTGGGCTTTTCTGGAGGTAACCACCCTCTCTCCCCCTCCCCTTTCTTCCAAGCAACGCTCTTTGCAAGAGTGAAAGTTCATCATATCTTTTTCCATATCTTTTACACTGTGATTTCTCTCCTCATGCTTCAGCCACTACATACAGCTCATTTTTACCACTTACTAATCTAGTGTGTGGTTGATTTCAAGGGGCTGACATTTTAAAATTCATATTAGAGGAATTTTAGGTTTACCAAGAGTCAGTGAGATGGGCGTCAATAACAGAGAATGGCAGGTGTCAGCTATGAATGCAGACTTTCCATCTCTTTTGATTCTTTACTAGAAGCAGTCAAAGATTTTCAGCCAAAAAAGTTTCCCTGCCAAAAAAAGCATTGTTTCACAGAAAACTAACATTTCTACATTTTTGACAGGGAATTTCTAAACAAGTTCTGGGTCTGATTCTGTTCAATATCTTCATCAATGATTTAGATAATGGCACAGAGAGTACACTTAAAAAGTTTGCAGTCAATACCAAGCTGGGAGTTGTTACAAGTGCCTTGGAGGATAGAATTAAAAATCAAAATGATCTGGACAAATTGGAGAAATGGCTTGAAGTAAATAGGATGGAATTCAATAAGGACAAATGCAAAGTACTCCACTTAGGAAGGAACAATCAGATGCACACATACAAAATGGGAAATGACTGCCTAGGGAGGAGTACTGCGGAAAGGGATCTGGGGTCAAAGTGGATCACAAACTAAATATGAGTCAACAGTGTAAAACGGTTGCAAACAAAAACAACAACAACAAAAAAGAACATAATTCTGGGATGTATTAGCAGGAGTGTTGTAAACAAGACACAAGAAGTAATTCTTCCACTCTACTCCGTGCTGATTAGGCCTCAGTTGTAGTATTGTGCCCAGTTCTGGATGCCACATTTCAGGAAGGATGTGGACAAGTTGAGAGAGTCCAGAGAAGAGCAACATAAATGATTAAAGGTCTAGAAAACATGACCTCTGAGGGAAGATTGAAAAAATTGGGTTAGTTTGGTCTGGAGAAGAGAAGATTGAGAGGGGACATGATAACAGTTTTCAAGTACATAAAAGGTTGTTACAAGCAGGAGTCAGAAATTTGTTCTCTTTAACATCTGAGGATAGGACAAGAAATAATGGGCTTAAATTACAGCAAGGGAGGTTTAGGTTGGACATTAGGAAAAAAATCCTAGCTGTCAGACTGTTTAAGCACTGGAATAAATTGCCTAGGGAGGTTGTGGAATCTCCATCATTGGAGATTTTTAGAAGCAGGTTAGACAAACACCTGTCAGAAATGGTCTAGATAATACTTAGTCCTGCCCTGAGTGCAGGGAACTGAATTAGAAGACCTCTCGAGGTCTAGTCCTACACTTCTGGGAAAATTTGAAAACCAAAATAATTTCAAAATTGTTCTTCCTGGCTTCCCCCTCCTTTCCTTTTTTGCCACTGAGTGCAATAGAACAACAACAACAAAAAATTCCCTTCCCCTCCCCTCCCGTTTTCCACTCTAACTTTTCAAAATGTTCCCCACTTAGGAAAAGTTTCATTTTGCCAATCTGGAGATTTGTTCTGTTTCTAAGACTGTGAAATGTAAACACCAAAATTCCGAATTTTGTCCCCATTTCCATTTTTCAAACTGCTCCATAGAATAGCCATTGGAAAATATGGCTATTCATCATCACCCTGAAGGTATTCTTTCATATAATGATGCAGGAATAGTGCTAGTAAGAGATTTCTGATTATTAATTTACAACTCACATGTGAATCCAAATCACATTGAGGACCAGATCCTGCATCCACCAAAATCAATTCCAGTCTGATCATTCAATGAAACCAGGATCAGATCTCTCATTTGTTAAGCAGTAACTCCCGTTCTAGCAGCTATTTATGTATTATATAAGTACAGTCTGGGTTAGACTGATAAATGACCACTAACTACCCCACATTGTTTCAGAAGGGAAAGAATCAGACGGACTGATTAATGACTTCAGAATCTGGAGTGTTGCTAAATTTACCTTTACAAGTTTTAGGGAGATGCCTGATAGTTATAATATTGATATAGAAAAGCGGTTATCATTGTGATATAGATGCAGTGTTTCAGGAAGCAGGCTAGTTAGTTATAGTACATATTTTGGAGTTATGAAAGAACCACATGAAATGCCACATGTAAAATTGACTGATGAATATTTGTACTCTCCGGTTTAATGCAAGTGGGGTGTGGGGATGGATGGGGGTCTAAATGAGACAAGAAAAACCAGACAAGAATGCAGGTAGCCTGTACTTCATTTCATTTCCACCATAGAAATGGGGCCTGACTGATGATGGAGCAAATATACATTCAGCTGGTTTAAGTGGTGGGGTCTCTTTAAGAGGAGGTAAGAAATGGAGCGATTGCAGGCTATAGATGTCAGAAGACCTGCTTAAAACACAGAGAAGTAAGTGGCCTGAAATAACTAGATCATCTATACTTTAATTAGTCAATAAAAATCTAGATCCAGAGTGTGTCTACCTGTCTGGGTAGCCGATGAAATGTACTGAGTGAGGCTGAAGGAATCCAATAAAGACACAAAATTACTGGTGAGAGGGGCATAACTCACAGAGACATGAATGCTGAAGTCAATGAGTATGAGAAGCCTCCAGGGGCTCAAATAGGCTGTAAAGAGGAGATTAGTAAAGTCAGTAAAAAGAAGGGGAAAAAACCCCCATGATCTGTAGAGGACAGCAAAGCATTACTGCTGTGAGAGTGTAAAGAAGGGTCACAGGGCGAGAGTCTGAATGAAGGGTAATAACCATGATGCCCCATAAGATCTCCAGGGAAAAAAACAGTTATATTTGGGTGGCAATTAGGATAGAGTGATATGGGAGGAAAAAGCTGATATCTCCAGCTCACTAGTAATCTTTAACTGCTGATTTGGGTCACAGTCCACACAGGCTGATTGTCATACTGCTCCTTCCCTACTAAAGACAGCCATTCTCTCGGCTCGGATTCAGATTCTTTCCACTACTCAGCTAGTAAGACTGAAGCAGATAGCATCAGCGGCCAATGTGGAGTCCAGTGATCACAGTGCTTGCAAGAGCTCTGCCTTATTCCACGGCTGGCTCCAACTAACTGAGCATGACAAAAGCAAGGGCTTCACAGCACCAGATTCTTTCTAGGAAGCTCAGCCTTTAAAGGAACAGTTCCCAATATCTCAACCAAATTCCACTCACCTTAGAATCATAGAATATCAGGGTTGGAAGGGACCTCAGGAGATCATCTAGTCCAACCCCCTGCTCAAAGCAGGACCAATCCTCAATTTTTGTCCCAGATCCATAAATGGCTCCCTCAAGGATTGAATTCACAACCCTGGGTTTAGCAGGCCAATGCTCAAACCACTGAGCTATCCCTCCTTCTTCTGGTAAGTAGCCTGATTGAACATTGCCTATAAGCAGGATTTGGGCCCAGAAATTCAAACAGAACAATGTTTTAGGACACTGAGGAGTTTTGCACTTTCCGCTGATGATCCACAGGGGCCCAAGAGTGAATTGGGAAAATAACTGATGGGCCCATTTTATGTTGCTGTAACAGAGATATGGATTGAGAAAACCCACATGGAGAAGCATGAAATCTAAGGTTCTGACCCTGCAAGCTGCTCTGTGAAGGCACGGGGGTCCTCCCACATGGAGCTGCTTGTTGGACCAGGATCTAATACAGCAAAAGCAGCTGCAAAGCTGGACAGTTCAAGAGGAAGGTAAATGAATGGCCCCAGTATCAAAGTGAGTCAGTGACAGGAAACCGAAAGAAAAGGTGGATTCATAAAAAACAGACAATTCAGCAAAAAACATGTAAATGGTCTCAGCTGCAACAACTAACACATGCTGCCAGTTCACAGCTGGATTCTGGGAGCCTTTTGCAGTGCACAACAACTTTATTGAGCATTAATTTATGAACAATGCTGCATATTCTTATGTGCCAGTAGCTGGTGCTCTTCAGTGCAACTAAATACCTACTTATCCACAGAGAGACAGGTAGGGTTGCCAATTTTAGTTGGACAAATTCCTGGAGATTTCATCACATGACAGAATCTTTAATTAAAGATTAATCTTTAATTCCTGGAGACTCCAGGACAATCCTGGAGGGTTGGCAACCTTTGACACAGGGAGGGTGAGGTAATATCTTTTATTGGACCCACTTCTGTTGGTGAAAGAGAGGTATTTAGTTGAAATGACGCTCGTCTCTTTCACCAAAGAAGTGGGTCCAATAAAATAATATTTTTTCACTCACCTTGCCTCTCTAATCCCCTGAGACCAACACAGCTACAATTACACTAGTTGTACACAGACAGAGCTCTCTTTTACATCGCGCTCTTGTAGTATCACACCCCTGTTTTCTGAGCCAATGTAATTTTATAAACTGATGTAACTAATATTTTATTCTCTTGGAAATACATGAAGAAGTTAAATAGTTCTGATCAACACGGATCTGTGTGGAGATGAATCAATACTTTTTATGGAATGTAAAGCGTTGGGTTCAATAATGATCCCATCTCGCTTTTTACAAGGGAAAGGGCGTGAAAACCAGCACTCTGTCCAAATTCAAATGTGGCACCTTGCATTCAGCAGTAGACATATTTAGGAGGGTGAGTATGCCATGGTGGCTGAAAGTTCACCTCTGCATTCTGCTGCTCTTGCTACAGCTCTGGAGAGGGCCGTTCCTTGCATAACAGCCCCTGCGCCAACTCTAAGTGTTAGGAGGATCACATGTACCCTGCCTGGGCTGGCTCCACCAGCTTTAGGGCTAGATCCTGTCTGTCGTGTAGCACAAGTATCTGATCTTGTTTTTCTTTCAGTGGAAATGTAGATTCTACAGAATCTGAACGTTCCACAAAAATACATCAAACAGGCTGGATGTGTCCCATGTCTAGGTGTCTGATACCACTGCTCTGCATGCTACCCAGCTCACAGTCAGACCCGCCATGTGTTCCACAACCCACACAATGGCTGCTGAGAGACAAAGGGAGAGGCGCTCCCACACAATGGTTAGCAGATGATGGCTAAGGGATCATGAGTTCTAGACTCTCCAAACGATTGGTAGACTGTGAGCCAGGAGACCATGAATTCTAGACTTGCCCATTTCCACAGGCTGCTGCCAACACTTCTGTAGCTCAGAACGCCAGCTTTATCCCCAAAGCTAGAAATGAAGCTCAGGTGTGTAATACGATAGACTCGAGCACCATCCCCTTAGCTACTCCTTTAGATCAAGTGGTAGAACTTGTGCTATGGATCCGAAAGCCCAGTGTTCAAACCCTGCTGGTGGTGACCTCTGTAGGAAAAACCTGTACATCATCAGGTAGTTATGCAAGATGGGCCACATAAAATATCACAAGTAACTGCACAAAACTTGGCAGCTATAGACCATGCTGTAGCAAACTTTTTAGACAAACAGCAATTTACTAATTAGATTTAAAGGGCCCAAACCACAAAATTATATACTAGAACACTGATCTATTTACTTGTAAACAGTTAAAAGCAACCCCAGAGCATTCACTTTCTTCAACATAAATTTAGTCTCTGGGGTTAGTTTTGTCTGTCAGTATAATCCAATGCATTGGATATTTCCATGAAAGTTGCTTGAAACTCACAGTTTAACGTTCCTGTAAATTTTATCCAAAGATAGTCCTGAATCAAAATCTTTGACCTTTGGGAGGTCTGGATTGGGACCCCAACTTGGTCTTCTTTAGTTCTGCCAACTTAAAGCTAAAGATTTGTTTCCTAGGGTTAGTGAGGGAAGGGGCTCACCTTTGTGTTTCAGGGTCAATTCATCCCATACTCCATCCAGAACTCCCTGAAACTCCTCTCTCAGGTAGGCCAAGGTTCACCTCCTTCCCACTGGAAACTGCATATGGGTGGCAGGGATGGGTGCCCAGAGTTTCCAACTTCATCTCCAACTTTAGTCATGACCTCCCATACCCCTGAAGCAATGGCACTGCAGTTTCAAGTGGAACTGTGAGTAAAGAATCATTTGACTCACTGATTAACAATTTGAGGAGTCCCATGTTTCAGGGACAGTAAGTATGCTAGGAATTTATAGCTCATTGATAATACACTCAAACCAAACAGTATTCAAGATTTAGTGTTAACAGCTTCATAACTTTTCCTTTATTTCTTAAAGCACAAATCAAGTTTTCCCTACATGGCATCTATAGCAGTTTTTTCCATATCTGCTACCTACAACTCTCTTGCCAGCAGATTTCAGGCTAGATTTTCTGCTGCACCCAGACCTCTACTTGCCTCCACAGTGTATTTTAAAAAAAGCAAACACAAATTAAATGGAAGTGTGCCAAATTTGCATGCGAAGGGCCCGACCCTCCACCCAGTGAAGTCTAAGGGATGTGTGCCTCTGATCTGAATGGTTGAAGAATTTGGTTCCTATGTGCCTTACTATTAATACAGTATCTTAAGCCTGAATCTCGAAGTCTTTTTTCATTTGTGCTCAAGCAACATTTTCATTGACGTCTATGTAGGTGATCAGCATAATTAAGGACTTCAGGATTTAGTTTTTATTTTTATACAATTACTGTACTCTGCCACCCTGTCACCATCATTTTTCCTTTTCTAACATGCACCTGACTACAAGACATGAAATTCCTCACCTGCTAAGTAGAGCCTAACAGACTGCACTGCATGTATTTGCTTGATGCAGAATGATTTTGAAATGTAGATTCTTTATTCGGTCATTGAAACAGTACTACTGTCACATGGTGCAGACTCTTCCTGTCTTTACAAAGCTAATTTATTACAGGGAGATTTTTAAAAAGGCTTTGTGTGTGTTTAGATTATTTTCTAGCTTTCTATAGAAAGGGCCAGATTTTTGGATAGTGTAAATCAGCATAGCTCCATTGACTTCAAAGTTTTAAAAATTAGCAGCATGTGCAAAATTCAAGCCTATATGAGGTTTAAATGGCTCCCTTATGTGGAGGATACTTATGCAGCTAACAGGCACAGGCTACACCTCTTCATATCCATGGTTTTGTTGACACTCGGTTGTTGTACCGGTATAGTTATGTCAGTTACTGGTGTGATTTTTTTTTTAATCCCGATAGTTATACTGGTACAACTACTTCCCTTACAGGAATAAGTTATATTGATCTAAGAAGGTTTATAGCAGTATACCTGTGCCCACTAACTATGCAGGTATAGTTAAGGTGGTATAACTTTTGTCTTTCGACATTGTGAGCTAGGGGTGTGATTCCCTTGGACGCGGACACATACTCACACTAGCTTGACGAGAGCTAGCACAAGTGTAGCTGCAGTAACATGAGTAGCTGCAGCAAAGGCACGGCTCAAGTACATACCATCAGTTTCTGGTGTGTCTGTACCCAGCATGGCTCAGCCATGCCTCCGTTACCGCTGCCTAGGCTACCCCGCTATTTATACTTGCACTAGGCTGATGAGAGCTAGCACAAGTTGGTGTACACACCCCTAAGGGGCCAGAAAACCAAGCAAGTCCCCTTCTCTTTGGCTTCACTACTGACATGCTAGTATCACAGTACTCTTTCAACTGAGTATTAAATGGTTCAATTTAATGCCACTAAGGGAGTCCAACTGTGATTCCCTCCTAGAGGCTAAGGAATAAGTCCCACTGCTCGATAGCAATGCAGATCCTATAATAGTGCTTATCATCATACAAACTTGCAGATTAGAGGACACTAGAGTGTTCTTTTCCAATTATAGGGGGCCAGCAGGAATTATAGGAACAAGTTATATGAAGTACATTATTGATCCCAACTTTGTGCCTAATACATAATAAGTGCCATAACTGATAAAACTTCCAAAATTGAAGGTAAGTTTGAGACCAGGGTTAGGCAGACCACTTTGGAGAAAACCAGAACTCCAACAAACCTTCCTTCATTATTTTGAAATGAGCTCAATCCAATTTTTTTGTATGGTTCTGAAATATAATTGATCAGCAGATTCTGTAGTTCTATAGTGCCTCCACTAGGGAATTTCAGAGCACTCTGCAAACACTCATGAATTACACCTTACATCTGCCTTGCGAGGCAGGCAAATATTGTTATCCCACTTTAAAAAAAAAAAGTGACATAGAAGGAGAAACTGAAATACGGTGAAATCTAGTGACTTGCCTAAAGTAACACAGAAAATCTGTGCAAAAGTCATGAAAAAGAACGCAAATCTCCTGACACAGGCTGACACGTTATCCACAGAACCATCCTTCTCCCTTATCTTATTAGGCTGCAGTTCTGTTCCAACTGGCATCATAGCCAGATGTGTCAAAATACCAGGAGCAAATGGGTTTTGAACTTAAACTGATTTTTTTTTTTTTTTTTTTTTTTTGGTTTTTCTTGCTTCAGTGAAACACCAAAAACATTTTGTTCAGGTCAAACAAATCAACATTTTCAAAACAAAATGTTGACACAAACAGTTTGGACTTCTTTATATGGCCAAAACTATTCACCCCATTCAAACTGAATTCACAAACAATTTCAGTTGCCCCCCAAACTGCATTTTTTGGTGAATTCCCTAATTGCCAAAAACATTTCACCTAGCTCTGCTCAGAAGCTGGATTTTGGTTTCTTGTTGTCTACTACAAAGCAATGATTTGTGAATGGCTGGGGTTGTCAACACTGTTAAAGGAGCAAGGTGCCTCTCCTACTGACACCCTTGTGCAAAGCCTGGACACAGCTGTTGCTCTTCATATCCTGTTCCTACTCCACACCAGCCAGCAGAGCAGGCCTTCCATAGAGCGGGGAGTCCTGCCGCAAGCAGCCATGCTCTCCGCTTTCTTGGAAGCATTGCCAAACAATATTGTTTTATTTATAACATTTTCAGGAGCCTTATTTTTATTACATAGATCACAATGATCTAGGTTAGATAGATTTTACACAATGTGTATACAGACTGACCGATCAACTGCCTCCTGCAAACTGAATGCCCCATATTTTCCATTACTTATGAGTGAAATTCGTTGCTGTGCAGAGAACCACCAGAAGGTTTATGCACTTAAGTCTTTTAAGCCTTGACCCAGAAAGGGCCTCCAGGGGTTTAGGCACCTGCACAGAAAGAACGTAGCAGGTTGCATAACTGAAGCCTAAATCCTTAACTTAAGACTTAAGTAGTATGTAGGCCAACTATTGACCCCCTCCTACAGAAGGGTGAATTTCACCAAATATAATCAACATGTGATCAGTATAGCTAACCCCAATCATTCAAAAATCACGAATCAATGTCCAAAAAAAATCATGATTGGCTTAAAAGTGACAGCTGAGATTCACCTAACCACTGGACCCCAGAAGCTGGGGTTTTCCTGCAAATTCTGCAAGACTCTTGATTAAACCATGAGAGTTGGAACCCTATATTAGATACGGATTTACAGCAATACATTAAGAAGGGTGAGTTCTTAATCAGACTTATTACCATATGAAACTATTCCCTCTGAAAATTAAAAGTTGTTCCCTATAACATATATGGCATGTACCTGCACCCATGGTTACGGTTAATTAGTGTATTTGTATCATTGCATATACAAACTTCATAAGCAGCCCAGTGCAGATCTTTGGAAAAACAGAGCACCATGATAGCGCTGTTGGCTGACTGTCTGTGGGATACTTTTAGCCAACTGTTTCAATCACGGCTGTTAAACACTGCTTCAAAGCATAATGATATCCAACTGTGAGACAGCTGAGTCAGGTGCATTTAGTAAAGTGCAGCGCACCAAATGCCAACACTAATTACAGCACAGTTGCACTAAGATTAGTGTTGTGTCTGACATATTTAAAAGTGTTTTTAAGAAGCCACTGGATTACTAAAGGAGTTTGATGAAGCAAGATAAGTGACAGCTAAAAGGACATTATGTAGAGTCCAACTTGAAATAAGCAAGCAATAGAGGCTGATGGCAGATTTTGGATTTTAGGTTTTGGAGGATTTGCTTCTTCATTTTTAGGGATCAGCACTGAGATCACCTGGAGCTCTGATTAAACAGCTGAAAAGTTTCATCACTCCCAGGTGTTTTATTGCCGCCTGTCAACAGTTGATTATTTCATGCTTGTTTACCCAATCTAATGCTGAGGTGGAGTAACTCCCTGCTATCTCTTTGATATGTTCAATATGTTCAAACAGCTCCTACAGCATCTTAGCCTGGGATCCAGATCCATATCTCAACTTCACAGCTGGCCCAAGATGTAACTCTGTCAGAGGGCCCCTGAAATGAGAGCTCTTACTTACAATATTGTCATCCAGAGCCAAATATTCAAAGGGTGGAGCAGTGGCTTTGCCTGCCAAATGCATCCACACCCAGTGACAGAACACAGGACACTGTCCTCAGCGGACCCATGAAGTAGTTAAGGTCCTTTCATGGCCTGAGAGGAAAGCCCAGCCTGTAGGGGCTGCCTGAGGCGTCAATCCTAGGAACAGGTACTTGAAGCTGGCAGCAGTGCCTCAGGAGGGTGAAACTACAAGAAGATAAGATGAGGAAAGGATCTTGGGAAGGGGTTGGATTTCTTTTAAAGTGCAGAGGAGAGGACTGGAGTTGGAGCACTCTCCCTCTCTTCTCCAGCCCCGGATGCAGGGAAGGAGTTTGTCTGCATGGCCATGCTGCTTGGCCTCCTGGCCTCCTCAAGGAAACATGCATGGGAGGAGGGCTGCGGGCCGGGCAGATAAGGGCCTCAAGCTGACTCATACAAGGGCTCTCTACTTTGATGTTCCTTTTCCCTGACCATATGTCTTAGAGTGGACACCATGGCTGTACCTGCCAACACCTCAGGCCCTCATACAGCTGCAGCGGGATTGGGAGAAAGCAAAGTGACCTTCTCACTGCCTTTACACCACCTCCTGACATGCACTATGGGCTAGCTTTTGACAAAGAACTCAGGCCCCATTTAGACAATGTAATGTGACCCCAGTTCATGAGAGAAGTTAAGCACAAGCTTAATTACCATGTGTGTCATAATAGGATTTGTTGGGTGCTGAGCATTTTTGACAATCTGCTTCCACTCGTGGGTGCTGAGAACTTGAAGATCTGCTGTTGAGCTCTTTTGAGCATTTGGCCCTGTGCGTTGCTTGGCCAGAGCAAGGATATGGCCTATTGTATTTGAGGTTCAGTGCAGAATTGTTATTATTTTTTACAATGGAAAGGATACTTCTTGAATTATACATTTTGGATAAATATGCCTCTATTGGACATGAATTATTGTAACCAAGATGGACCAAAAGTATCAATCATTCTCCATGTGGGATTTTAAACTTGCTGTTTTTTTCCTTCTAAGCCATGAGCAACATAGCATTTGTTTCAATCTAATTAACTATTGAAATGTTTAATCTCGCATGTGATGATATGCTGGACATCAGTCATGTCATGATATATACACACTAAACCTAAAACTTTCCAGTTTCTTTCACTCTCACTGCCACCTTGAATCACCTTCCTCATCAACAATATTAGGAGAAGCTAGCCATGAAGGAACACAAAGCAGGAAATGTGCTATATTAAAGTGTCCCAGCATTAAAAACAAGGTTCAGCATCACTGCTCCTTCCCATACAGCACCATCCCATTAGTAATACTTTCATTTGATTAGACTGATCCGCTGGCCCCTATTTCCTATTACTTAACCCCCAAACCATTATGTCCTGTTGAAAATAATTGGTAATGACAGTTTCAGGTTTAATATTTAATACAGTGGTTAAATGCACTTGTACTATTTGTGGGTATAGTTTCCATCGACTAATAAGAGAAGTGGGTTGAAATACATTTCAGCAACTGTTATGCTAGCTGAAAGCTAAGCACCATGTTAGTCATAATAGTCTTAAACACCTTCAGAAAAATGCCCCCTAGAGCCAATTTGATATTACATTGATTTGTTTACTTATAGCAGGTCCCTCTTCTTAGTAGCTTTGGCAAATGCTGTAAGGCAGATGGAGTAAGAGACACATACGTCCTTGAAGGTCAGCCCAGCATTTGAAATAAATCCTTTCCCATGATACTTTTGTATAAATGTTCTTGCACAGAGGGTAAACTTTCAAACATGTTGCTTTCCTTTCTGTGTGGCAATGGAAAAGGAGGCTCGTGGAAGCAGCACTAAAGTGAGCATGCTGAGTGTGACCAGGAAATGTCACTATGCCCCTCTTGGGCCCACCTGTCAGGAAGAATTTTGGGCCAAGTAATCTGCTCGGGTAAGTTACTGCTCCACAAGTTGCTTCAGCAGTTTTGCTTATTTACACCATCTGAGAATTTGGTCCTCTGTTTTTAAACCGATCACCCTCCTCCCCATATAGTGCTAGTTTTCCAGGTGTTTCTTCCATTAACGTTCCCAGTTCTGGATGATTATTGTTTATTACTTAGCTGATGTTGGCACCTAGAGGGTCCAGGTAAGATTGTTGCTGGGTATTGGACATGCATGTTATCAGAGACAGCCCAAAGGGTGGGAGGGGAAACGAAGGCAGAGAAAAGTGACTTGCTCGGGGTCACACAGCAGGTGAGTGGCAGAACAGGGAAAAGAACCCAACTCTCCTGACGCCCAGCCCAGTGCCCTCAGTCACTAGAAATCTGCCTCGCCTAGATATAGGCATGATACAAGTTCCACCTATGAGAACATAAGAGCCTGTTTCTGCAACCCCTTGCTCATGTGAATAATGCGTGTTCACAATAATGGGGCTACTCGTGAGTAAGGACTTGAATGAGTCAAGTTGTTCGAGAATGGTTCCCAAACATTAGGCTTAATCAGAAATGCACTGCAACTGCCTGATACCATGAGGTGCAGAATGTCCTTTACTTCCATTGAAGTCTGTGTGCTACATAGCATCAGGCCTTGAATTCTTTCCCACCACACCATTATCTTCAGGCCTCCAATATTGCAAACCCTTAGTCACACTGAAATGAATAGGATTATGCAAATAAGGCCCTGGAGGTGTGCAGTCATGCACAGGAGTGGCTACTAACTCCATCATTCGCACTTTAACTGAACCTCTAACCAATAGGAAATAACTCACTACTTTAAATACAACTGTCTCTTATGTACCCCTCTGTTGTTAAACACTGGAATGAATGTCCTTAAACAGTTGGTGAACTTAGGGCATCTTCCTGAGTCCCAAGGTTAGGGTGGGGGGAAGAGCTTTTATAACAGGGAAACCTCTGAAATTGTACATAGTAGCGGCAAAGTCAATTTACCAAAAAGGGAAACTAGATTGTTGGGTGGATCCAATGTCCAAAATGGACTCAGCCTTATTTATTTAGAGGCACAGCTGAGAATCATAACTCACATATTTCCTTTTATAAATGCCAGCATATAAACCCAAATTTAGGACTTGAGAAGTGCCACTGGAAATAGAAGGGCTCTAATTTTAGCTAGAGCATAGGTGCAACATGGGCAGCAATAGGGAAAATGTCCACTTATCTGCCACAAACCTAGCTTGGGGGAACCTGTAGGAGAGAGGGATTAGTTCTTCTCCATGCTCCATCGGGGCCTGATTTACACCAGTCACTTACACCATTATGAAGTGGAAGTAAAACCCTACAAAATCAGCGTTCTCCACTCACCAGTGATAGCATTTTCTAGTGGTTTTGCACAGGTGTTTGACAATGGAGAATGAATCTTTGCTCCCTCTCCAGAAATTACCAAGCAGAAAGAAAGAGAACTTAAATAATTTCTTCCTGTTAAACATGAAAGTTTAGGTCAAGGTGGTTTAATCTGCCTGTTCCTAAAATGAGTGCTTTAATATTGGGCCAGACTGTGCTAGAGAAGGGAAGGAAATTATGTGAGACACCTTCCCTAACACTTGTACTCTTGTATTCAGGGACAAGCCACAATTGCCATCCCTGAGCAATGTGGCAAAGCAGGACTGCTCCTTGCAAATGCTCTCAGGTGCTGGCCACTCCAGATAGACAGGTTTATGGAACCATTCTGCCTCCACTCATGCTGGCTTCACACTGGAACCAAGGGGTAGAGTAACACTGACAGACCCCAGTCGGGATTGAATCTGGGGCCTCTCGAGTTTAGCGCATGAGCCTCTACTGCACGAGCTGAAAGTCAACTGGCTGTTGGCTAAGGCTGCAGAGCAAACTCATCAATCTCAATCTCTCGCTCTCTCTGCCGCTAGATGGGGCAGAACACCACACCCAGAAGGTGTGGGTTTCAGTAGTACCAGGCATGCTTCCCAATATGCGCTGCAGAGCTTCAGAAGGCCATGTGCAATTCCTCACTACTCCCAAAGGTGGGCACAACTAAGAGTGACAACAAAACCCATAGGTAAATCAGTGCTATGACAGAGATCCAGTCAGGAATTAAATCTTTAGTAAATATAAATTTTGAAATCCTCCATTTTAGACCTCTTACCTATTCACAAAGGGTGACATTCAGCCTGTGCACCACTTAAACCCAGTTTAATCCCTCAAAATAGGTTTTAAGTGGGGCATAAGTGGTGCAGAGGCCTTTATGCTGACCCTCAGCACAGGGGTTAATTTCACCCCAAGAGCTTTTCCAAAAGATAAGGAAACAAGCTTTCATGTACAAAGTGGTTGAGGAAACCAAGAAACAGCAAAAGAATCTGCCTGCTTTCAAAGCATTGTATCTCACCTCTGCACTCAATAGAGAGATGTGTTGTGTTGACGTACTGTAGATTATACCTTAGCCAAATGGTAAAGTTAAAAGGAAACAAGATCCCTTGACACCGTTTTAGACAAACTATAATACGCCACTATCATTAAATGAAGTTTACAGAAGGGTTCTATTTACATGTCTGCAGAAAATAGCACAGGGCGCAGGATGCTAATTGCAGTGTAAATGTTAACTGTGGGACTGAACAGCATTTGCTGGAGGTTTGGAAAATCTAGTGCAAACAAAACAAAGAGGAGAAGATGGTCTTATTATCCAAGCATCCAGGCTGTATATCAGCTTTTCCTGGAAACAGAACAGCCTTCATTATTCAGGAACTCACTAGTGCTGTGGAAATGGAGAGCCCATCAGCAATTTCAGAATTAATTTTGGATTTTCAGGAGTTCATAACTTGGCTGTAAAAATTTACTTCAGACTGAAACATAACATGCAATTGACCTATGGGTAGTCCAGGGTATATGTTGGCTTCTCCCAGAACAGTTCCTTGCAGATGCTTTTGGCATTGGTCAGAGTCAGCAGAAGAAGAGGTTGTGGACCACGGCTGCAACCTTAAGTCCATTTCTGTACCTTGGGGAGGCATTGCTGACCACCAACCTCAGGGTGAATCCCCGCCCCATATCCTGAGCATAGGTAGCTAGGCTGGTGCAAGTTTAATGTAATTCACATCTCATGTCCGGTGTGGGTGAATTTATAGGGGAAGGTATCAAATCCATTTAGACAATTTTCTAAAGAAATCCATTTTTTGGGGTGGGAGGTGGGGAGGGCGTCCAGGAGTTTGCTTTATTGTTTCTAATTTTAATGGTGTTTTTTCTCTTGTAAGATCTTTCACCAGCACTAAACAGAGGTAAGGTACCCAGCTGATCTATCGGGAGACTAAGCTCTGTTTAATTACAGAACAGATACAACATGGACGGTGCTTCTTCCAGCTTTCTCACACTGCCCTAGAAATTTGCACCTACCCTGCCCAAGAAGATCACGGATGAGGTGAAAATAGAGTTCAGTCCATTCAAAGTTTGGAAGTTCTGCAGAGATTGCTAACCATTGTACCATATATACAGCTAGGCTGAGACCACCAGCTCCTTTTACATATATTACCAAGTAAACCTAAAAAGGTAGGGACTTCAGTTTACTACTGACCTGGACTGAATTTGAATCAGTGCCTTAGAAGTGAAAAACTCTATTTATCCATTACAAGAACTGAGGATTTGGCCCTGTGTTTACAAAATGGAAAATCTGCAGGCTTTGCATTAATAGGGTTTGCTCTGGTGTAACTAAGAATGATCAGAACTTGACCCACTGTAGAGTTTGTAAAGTACTTTGAGATTCTGGATTACGTGTGTTACACAAAGTGCTATCTAAGGACTCAACCGTGCAAAGACTTCACATGAATAACTTGACTCAGGTGAGTAGTTCTACTGAAGCCTTTAGTGTTGCATGCCATTAGTATCATGTTGTCATTAACAACCCTTTAGTAGACAGTAGGGTCAACTGTGTCAATGATCCATAAACAAAGACAGGTTTAGAGGATAAATTGTACTAGCCCAGCAGTAGCTGTTACTGTCTCCCTTTTCAATAATGCATCTTTAAAAATATTCCCTACATACTTATTAATACCATGAGAAGTAATGGCCATCAATAACACTAATTTTAAACAGTCCCCAAGCACATTACATGATCTGCATTTGAAAAGTCTATATCCAATATCCACACAGTCACAAAGGAGCCATTAGGATCTCCCGGTCACCTACCATATGCTTGTGTGGGAAAAAATGTCCTTTACTTTTACAAAATTAACCCTTTCCCCACCAGATAAAGGAAACTAATGCGCAAAGACTTGCTGAAGTTTAGGGTTATGACACAGACATAAAGAACAGAATCCCAGAGCCACAGCACTTCACATCAGCTGAAGATCTGGCCCTTCATCTTTACCACGTCTCATTGCATGCTCTCAGTTCAGAACATGGTGTTATGAATAATAGGAATGTCAGTACCAAGGTGCAAAGATTGCTATTTGACGGCTGCGCTGATCTAGGCATCTAAGCACTGACAGTTGCTTATTAAGCACTGATAGTTGCTTCACTACTTATTGCCACTACAGAAGATTCATTTTGTTTGGGAGGACAGAACAAGTGGGCTTCCCCAGTACTGCCAGACCTCTAAATTGGGGGTAGTCATACTTACTGGCCTTCTTTAGAGGGGTACCAGGAAGATGAATTTTGCCCATCACAAGTGATAACTATCAGTATTTATTAATTGCTAATCCAAAAAGTGACAGTCAGTGAATGAATGAGGAGCCAGGATGTTAACACTCGCAGTGAAAGCATGGGCCCGCTGACTGGCGTCAATGGCAAGACTCACCACTGATGTTAAGGGGGCCAGGATTTCACCCCAGGTGTCTTCCAGAGACCATCTCTCTCCCCCGGCTCCCACTGTCACAGATTTGCTTTCTGGCAGTGCCATATACTGTGGTAGTGTAAGTGATGGGTCTTTGGCTGGGGCAGGCGATACAAAACCAAAACAGCAATGGGCATTCAGGGGCTGATTTTCAGAGGAACTGAGCACCCTTATTGATATCAGTGTGACTTGGGGAGGAAATGCACCCATGTGCAGAGGCCCATGAGCCACGTAAGTCCTCAAAGCAGGGTTTAAATATGTTCGGAGAGGTGCACAGGAGTGCATTTCACTCTTAGTACATTGAGATACAAGTGAAGCTCACTTCCCCACTCTGCCCCTGCCCCATTTTGTTTGCTATAAAAGTTTGCTACAAAATAAAATGGTGCGTGGTATAAGAGAAGGGTCAAATCGTGGAATCACAGTCTTGTGTATCAAAAGCCCAGAAAAGTGTAAGTAAAACTACAAAGACACTGAAATTCTGCTTAGATCTTGGATAGGTAACAATGATCATTAGTTGTTTTCTACCCTCACGCAGAAGAAAAAAAGTAGAAGACATGATTACTGATAAATTGCACATCACTTGAACATTTAAAAACTTATTTGCCAAAGAGGTAGGATGATAAACTCTCACTTTAAAGTTCATTTGCAAAGAAATAAAAAAAATGGAAAAAGGATAGAGCAGTTACACTCAAAGACTGAATCCGCTCCTGCCTCCTAAGCTCACAATGATTTTATCTCTGTGGGAAACTGACTTTTTTAACTTCTGCATTTCTGTAACTGCATGCCATGCTGCTACTAGGGGATGAGATCCAGTGACACCATACTTAGCTGTCACAGTGATGAATCAGAAAGGTGCTGTGGCTAATGCAGCCATGCACGGGATAAAGCCCTCCCCATCTTCCCCTGTGTGGTCACTTTAAATGGGCATAGCTTATGGCTTGCACTGCAAGGGGATGTACATCAGATACTTCCTGTGCCTCATGAAAATGGGTGAGGGAGGAAGTAGTAGCCATCAGTCCACTTCTACATGCCAGCAACTGGAACAGGCTGGATACAAAGAGGAGAGCATGCTGCCAACCTGTAGAGGGCCATAGCAGATTATTCCCCTCAGGGTAGGAAAGGAGTACAAGGGAAGCTGTGCCTCAGAAGACTATTTGGGTTAGTGCCTCCCAGGGCTACTGCTTCACCATATGCCTTATGCAGGGCTGTTTCTAAAGGCATAAATAATTTAGCCTTAGCTAATTAAGAACAAGCAAGGGTTTGAAGCAGAGCCATCCAACCCAGTGGAAGAAAGGCTTTATAGAAAAATTGCCAAAGAAAGGTGACCTTACCAACTGCAGTAACTGGAGAGGTACCACATTACTATGTGCAACATCATCCTGGAACATATCAAGAAATATAGACCTTCAACTCAGAGAGGAGCAAGCAGGTTTTAGACCACTGGGATCATGTACAGACCAGATTGCTGTCTTCAGACATATTATAGAACAAAGTGCAGAGTGGCAAGCACCTCTTCTGATAAATGTTATACATTTGCAGAAGGCTTTTGACAGCGTACATAGAGACAATGATGGCATACTGTGAAATACCAGGAAAAATAACTAGCATAATCAGAGACCTATATGATAATACTATATGTGCAGCCGGAGAAGGTCATCAACATCAGTCAATGGTTTGCATTGGAGCAAGGCAAAGAAAGAGTGTATTATATCCTCACTATTGTTTGCACTGGTCATTGACTATGTCCTGAAAAAAGTAACCGCAGAAAGCAACGGAGGAATTGTATGGATAAATGATAAAATAGAATGGGATGACTTTGTTTTTGCTAATGACATTGACTTGTGCAGTTTATCATATGACTTTCTGGAAGAAAAGACCCAGCTTTTGGTAGACACGGGAAAACAAGTTGATTTGCTCATGAACAAGGGGGAGACCAAATAAATGGCTATCAATATTCCTAAAGCAACCATCAGAGTAGACAGTGGAAGGAGAAGTAGTAAGTCATTTTACTGGTCTGGGGATTGAGATGTGCAATGATGATGACACCGTGCTAGATATGAAGCAACAAATATCAAAAGCAGCAAACAACCTTCATGAACTTGAAAGGATTTGGAAAGTAACATGATCCGCACTGATACACAAAATACCAATTTTTTAACACTATCGTCATGGCAGGCCTCCTTTATTGAGCAGAGTCATGGAGATCCACAACAATTGTTAAGATGACCAACTCATTCCAAAGTAAGTGCCTGAGGAAGATTGTCAGAGTCCATTAGAGAGAGTTTCTTACACAGAAGAAATTCTAAGCAGAGCGTACCACCTTAAAACATCAAACATGGAAAGAAGATGGATATATCTAGGACATGTGTTAAGGATGCCACCAACATGGCTTCCATGCTAAGTGGTAACATAGACACCAGCTGGAAAGAGAGAAAGAGGGTAACCTAAAGAAACCTTAAACAGACCTACACAGAAAGAAACTAAATCCATCCACATGACACTTGGAAGGCTGAATGGCCCAGCACAAGATCGAAATAAATGATGGAAACTGGTGGATGCTCTGGGGGCACGGAAAGATAAAGAAAGAAAGGTTTCAAAATGAAACCCAAGAAGTAGCATAGGAAAGGGTTAAAGATTTCTGTCAAAGATAATTTGTCAGGAATCAGAAGTGGAAGCAATTAACTGTTTAAAAAAGAAAAGGAAGAGAATTTTTGTTTTGTCCTGCCCCCTGCTGCAGGTGGAGAGTTACACACAGGAAGCCATTTGCAGTGCACTAGAGTTATTGGTTCCACAAAACCCAGGAACAATGTTACATGTTCTTGAGCACCATCTACTGGTGACTTATTTGTTAACTATTTACATATAGAGAGAGAGTCATTTATTTTACACAGCAGTGCCATTTCACCATTGAGCATTCCCATCTGATCTAAGGGCTCGTTCCCACTAGCACTTACATATTTGAATAAAGCTGAAGCCCCATCTTTATTTACATCTATGTTTTCAGGATAGGGTCCTATATTTGCTTATTATTATTATTTAAGCCCAGATATACACAGATGGACTCTTTATAACTACATGGAACCTCACTGAAGTCCCGTTGCAGTATCAGGGCCTTAGACTGTAAGCTCCTTGAGGCAGGGAGTTGGCTTCCTACAGGTTTGTAAAGCACCCCCCTCCCTTAAGCATGCTAAATAAATACCATTCTCTATAAAAGGAGGAGCTGTAGGAAGACCAAAGATGGGAACCACCATTTCCTTTTTTAAGTTCACAAAGCAAATTAACAAGGACTTCCATATGCTGAAAGTTAGTGATGTACTGGTAATGTTATCTTCAGGACATAACATCTACAAGAGTTAGATCAGGGATGCATTTGATCTGCTCTCTGTAGTAGGTGCAAGCTGTTGGTTATATTCCTGTAAAAGTCAGCATTGTCACAGGTTCTTTTTTGGTACATTTGAAAATATCCTTTAGAATGTCTGGGCAGGCTAGGCAGTAGTGTCTGTAGTCTGAAAGATGTCCCGTTAAAGCACCACTGTGAGTTTGTGGTATAGTTAGGGTGACTCTCTACACGAGAAGGTAGCATTCTTCCAGAGATGGAAAGATCATATAATTTCAAATGGGCTCAGTCACACAGACTTTGATGTCATGAGACTCTTGCTTTTCTTTTAAACACTAGAAATGAAGAATACTGCCATAAAAAATAATTGCAGGCTGCTGTAATATGTAGTTGTACTGCTTGAAGAAGGTCTTGCAGCATCAAGCCTTTTACATCCTTAGACTGAGGATACAGTACTGAAAGAGTTAATTAACAGCAGGTTAATTAATTAATTAATTAATTATAACACTGGAATGTTAACTACCTCCTAGACCTCTCTAGGGGATGATAAATCAATAGTCAATACAATCTGACTAGGAAAGTGTGTCATTTTCAATTCAATGTAGTGGATCGCTTATTGTTCTGTTGGATTAAATAAGAATCACAAAAATATCATGCTTTGTAATAGAAATAGCATTTTCCTTCAGTTTGACTGGTAAGTAACGTGTCCTCCATCAACCCAAGAAGTGATGCAATAGCAGCTTGTATGGATGTAATTGTATATTTTGCAAGAATCAGAAATAAAGGTTTCAATGTATTATTAAAATCCTTGCTTGGAGGCAGGCATTTTGTACACCTGCAATCATTTTAATTGCATGTTCCAGATTTTTTTGTTTTGGAGAATTTTATGTCAGAAGCTGAAGTTAAAATGAATACCTGACAACATATTTTCCTGAGTTACAGTAATAAGTTTTTCTCTGTGGGGAAATGGAGTGGTTTGTACAGAGTGTTATATTTTTAGTTTTATGGAAAGGTTTTGGAAAAGATTGTGCCAAACAAAACATGTGCAGTAACCAACATGCAAACTACTGTCAATTAAATAAGTCTGGAGGCCAGAGGAGAACAAGCTTGGAAACTAAAGACTAAATTCCAATCTCTTAAGAAGTGACAGCAAAATCTTGCACTGACTACGACTGTGCAAGTGTAACTTTCACGTTTCTGGATGATGAAATTACCTCTCTTGGGGGAAATTTTTCCAAGATAGACATTTGCCATTTTTGCAGAAGAACAGCTTTCTCATGACAAACTACCAGATTTCTGCCTGGAAAAATGGTCTTGTGTTTTCACGAAAAATTTCGGGCAAAAACCAAAAGCACACGAGAGAAGATGGTCTTGTGGTTAAGCTACTGAACTGTAATTAAGAAGATCTAGGTTCAGTTCCTGGCTCTGCAGCTGACTTCTCGTGTGACCTTTAGCAAGTCATTCAAACTAGGTGTCTCAGTTTGTCATCTATAAAACAAGAAGAGCAATACTTCTTTTGTCTGTCTTGTCAATTTAGATTGTAAGCACTTTGGGAGTAGCGACTGACTCTAGATCCCTCCCATCTTATCCTCTCCCAATGCTATAACCACTGAGTTTTTCTTGCACTGATCTTAAACTGCTGTTCCAGAACTAGAACTACTGTAAACATGGACACAATCCAAACACCAGTTTTAGTCACTAGGGGTTTGTTTACACAGCAATGAAAAAACCCGTGGCTGGCCTGTGCCAGCCGACTCTGGCTCACGGGGCTGCTTCATTGCTGTATAGACTTCTGGGCTCAGGGTGGAGTCTGAGCTCTGGGACCCTTGGACTCCAGCCCGAGCCGAGAAGTCTGCCCAACAATGAAACAGTCCCACAGCCCGAGCCCTGTGAGCCTGAGTCAGCTGGCATGGACCAGCTGCAGATTTTTCTTTGCTGGGTAGGCATACCGAAGGAGGGACAGCTCAGTGGTTTGAGCATTGCCCTGCTAAACACAGGGTTGTGAGTTCAATCCTTGAGGGGGCCATTTAGGGATCTGGGGCAAAAATTGGGGATTGGTCCTGCTTTGAGCAGGGGGTTGGACTAGATGACCTCCTGAGGTCCCTTCCAACCCTGATATTCTATGATTCTATGATCTCCTCTTGCATCCCTACACAAAAGCTAGCCTGAATCTCACCAGAGAGTAATTTTTGCTCTTTAACAACCCCCCTGTAAGGGATTAGCTGTCTAAAAGGAGGTGGGGGCGGAGGGTGAGGCCCTGGCTCCATAGTCCCTTTGTGCTACCTATCAGAGCTGGCCAGGCCTGAAGGAGGGACTATGCTGCACTTTCTTTCAGGGGGGCATAGCAGCCAGGCCCAATATTCTGACTTGAAAGATGAAATCAGGTCTGTATCCCATCAAATGTTCCTGACAGAACTTATGGCACAAGGTACCCTGGAGAGACTCGGTGTACCAGCTGACGATCAAGCTAAGGAGCAGAAGGTGATGTGACAATGGTGGTGGCTGGCAGAGGAAGAGACAAGATGCCTGGCTCTGCACTCACATCTACTCTCCCAACAACCAGGCAGAATGGTGCAGTAGACAGGCCCCGGGGCTTGCCTCGTTTGTGACAATGTGCAAGTCTCTTAGCCTCTCTTTTCCTCTCATCTTCCCCCATCAAGAAACTGGGGGCAATGAGACCACTCCTTTGTAGTCTAGGATGAAGTTTATGATGAAAAGTGCTGTGGGTCTGATTCAAAACACATTGAGACTGTGGAAGGATTCCTATTGACATCAGTGGGCTTTGGAGCAAACCCAACACAAGTTGTGAATACAGTTTCTATCAGGAATGACTCCAGTAAAGCCAGAGGATGAGAATCACATGGGCCTGACTGATTCCACTTACACAAACACCTGTGCAAGTCACGGACTTTTGCAGTGCTGCTCCTGATTTACACTGGTGTAAGTGGGATGAGAATCAGGTGGGGAGTCTTTTGGGCCATGCACCTATCCATTTGTCACTCTTTTTCATTTGACCAGGGGCAGAAGGTTGGACAGTGGCAGCTCATGCTCATAGCAAGGACACTTCCTTTCAAAAAAAAAAAAACCTAAAAAAAAACCCAACCCCCACACCCAAATCTTGAATTTCATTAAGCTTAATGCATTTGCAGCCATTTGGATTTGATAGAAAGCCCTTTCCCATGTAGTATTTAAACTCATCAAGAGCACTAATCAATGACTGGTAGTTAAATGCCTTCTTAACTTTTTATGTGCATTGTCCTTGTGCCATGTGCTATGATGTCTTTATGGCAGGATCATTAAGGAGAATCACAAAGATTAATAAAACTATAAGGCAAATTGGACGCAAGGGGTTCCATTAAGTAGAACAGGATTACAGACAAATGAAGCTCTGTGGTATTTTGAACTATACTATTTTAATTCGGGTTTCTTTGCATTCTGTGCTTGCTGGTATTTTTTTCAGTCATCTATGACACTCGTACTAAATGCGTGCAAAACAGGTCAGTCCTTGTGTAAGCTTGGAGTTGAAAAGAGTGTGTGTGTTCCCAGACTTCCATGTTGCTATTCTGCCTCCTGGAAAAGAGCGCGAAACCCGGACTTGGAATTAAAATAAAAGGCAGAAAAAAGAAGCATCCATCTAGGATGTTTTTATCCCAGGTCAGAGCTTATAGCTAAAAACAACATTGGCCTAGATGGCTCCCCTAGATCTATGCGTGGAGGCAACAACTCTATTTAGAGAAGATAGGCTATAATGGAAAAACAAGCTGTTGGGTTTGATGCAGGAATCCCAGAGCGCAATGCCATAGCCTGCATTATACAGGTCCATGAATTATTACAGTGATCCCCTCTGGCCCAGACATCCGTGAGATTTACAGCGGAAGGGCTCAGTCTTGCCCCTCTGGAGGCCTCTTTGCTCAGTCTGGGATCTGCCCTGATGGAGGGGACAGAAAGTGGGCAGACTAAAGGGGAGGAGTTGGTGGGTCAAGGATGTACACTGTTCTCTCTTCAGTCCAGTGGAAATAAGTCAGCAGCCCCCAGGTATATGATCTTTTCCTGTGGAGTTAAAAGCCTGATTCTCATTTACACTAAGGCCACTTTGCTCCGGAAGTGTAAAGGGGTTTTAAAGTGGACATAAATCACATTTGCAATGGAAGGAAACTTAGTTGCAAATTGAAATCCAGCCCTTAAGGATTTTAACTCTCTGGTGCACTGATCCATGTAGGCATTGATGAAGCTTTCCTTGGACTACCACAGGCCATGGAAGAAGAAGTGGAAGCAGTAGTAGCAGTAGTAGGGCTGGACACCAATCCTGAAGGCCCCATAGCCTCTTTTATGGAATTATTATTAGACCTTGACACAGCCATAGTAAATGAGGAATTGGGATTTTGCCTTTCACGGGTTTGTGGAATTACAACAGAGCTGGCTGAAACTTTTCATATGGAAATTTGTTGGCAAATGCCATTTTTTCTTCACTTTTTCTCAATAAACATGTTTTGGGAAGTGTTCTGGTTTTCCGTTTATCGTTCTTCTTTTTCTCCTCCTCTTCTGCCCCTTCCTGACAATCATTTTTAAAGGCAACACAGAAAAAGGGGTGGGGTGGGGGGAAAAGGAAAAAACTGAAGAAGTCCCCAAAATGAAAATTCTAAAAATTCTAAAAACAAATCCTTGATGAAATACTGAATAAATGAAATCTTGATCTTTTCAAAAGAGTGCAACAAAAATGATTTTTGCATGAAAAAAGTGTTTTCTTGTTTCCGCTCAGCTCCATTAAATGGTTTGCAGTTCCTCCATCACTTGTTCCTGACATTGAGAAGGCTTGTGGTTAGCATTCTGAACCGGGATTCAGGATTTCATGGTTCAATGCCCAGCTCAGCCACAGACTCCCTGTGTGACCTGAGCAAGTCTCTTTTAATCATTCTGCACCTCAGTTTCCCATCTGTAAAGTGGGAATAATAATTCCTTTCTTCCATCCTTTGCGTTATCAAAATGTAAGCAGTTTTGGGCAGGGGCTTCTCTTGCTATGCATATAAACACAGCACCTAATATAATCTTAATCTTTTTCCACGACAGGTTAAGGGGAAGTTTCCAAATCCCATCAGGTAAAGAGCTGCCGTTTCTTTCAAGAGTTTTGCAAGCTAACTTGTTTTCATCACTATAAAAATTGTTGTCTGTTTTTAATTTTCCTCTATCTGGAACAAAAAATAAAATCTCAGCCCTGTGCTTTAGTAAGACACTCAGTAAAACTGTTATTGTTCCACTGACCTCTTGTTAGCCCCAGTGGTCTTTAATCCACAAATTATCAGCATGCAAGACCTTAATGGCATCTTCTTAGCTGTTTGGTCCATGGAGTCAATAGGCATTTGTAGAGCCAAAAAATAACGTGCTGTGTAATCCATGCACTGTGTTGTTCATGCATCATAATTATACATATTGAAAATCCATATGGAAAAAGTAGTGGTTATGTACACATAGTAGCTGCTTATTAGACCTGAGTATCAGACTTTTCTTTAATTACCAAAGGAATCAAGTCACACTGTAAACAAATGGCTTCACATTCTATTTTGAAATCGTGCTAATTTGGTGAGTCAGGACAGCCAAAAATCAGTAGCCACAAATGTTGTAATAATTTCTTTGGCCTGCACTCCATGAATTAAAATGGCCCATCTTAAGTCAGCTAAATATAATGCAAACATAATTCTCTCTTGAGCCGAGGCATGAGCAAACTGAGTCCATCCCTTGAAACATTACTCTCTTCCAGCAAGTTTTCACTTCGGTGCTATAGCCATTTTCAGTTAGGGGCAAAACCTCTCCCAAGCTCATAGCACAAGTAGCTGGACTGTGTGCTGGGGAGAAACGTGGGGAAAGAAGGTTACAACAGGGACTAGAGAAGAAAAAACCCACAAGGTTTAAGAATAATAATTTAATAATAGCATTTAATAATAGCAGAGCAACTTGTAGCCACTGTTGGCTACAGTAGTTCCTATTCCCATGCAGACATTGACTGATGAAGAGTCTGCCAGTTAGGTCAGAAAATGGGCTTATTTTCTCCCACAGAAAAGAATTAAACAAAAGGGAACTGTTTCAAGTTGGAAAAGCTGCTGCAAGCCTCATGGGAGTTGTAGTTTGGGTGTTTATGCTCCCATTCTCTATGGCTGGGCTCCCTGGACAGACTACATTCTCTTGTGTTGCATCAGTTTCCCCTCCTGGAGAGGAAAGAGAGTGCAACATGGGAGTCCATGGCCATGGTACAGAATGGGAGATGTAGTCCAGCCAGGGAACCCACCCCACAGAAGATAAATGGGGACAAGAAACCACTGGAGTACAACTCCCATACATCAATGTGGCAGCACAAGGAAATCAAAATTTTGGGGGTTGGGGCAAAATAATTTGAAAATTTCCAAAGAAAAGTAGACACTTTTCATGAAAAAAAATTGATTTAGTCAAAACCCAAGTTTTATGTAAATTAGATTGAAATTTTTTGACCAGCCCGACCACCAACATCAGATTTAGTAACTTGATCCCATGCGATTAAATAAAAACCTCATAGTAAAACTTACAGGGTGTTATCAACATTCCCTGTGAGAGTGGCATTATTTCTAGGAATGTGACAGTAGGTATCTTTTTATTAACCTTATTTTGATAGCATCCACAGCTGCCCTCACTGCCTTTTGGGGGAACTGCCTGCCATCACTAGAGAAATGCGCCATTCAGAAGACAACAGACCGGTTCTCCTGCATTAGAAGCTGCTCTTGGGACTCTGGCATTGCACACCAGGAGGATTTCTGCTTTGTTTAACACAGCAAAAAAACCATAGGTTGACACTGTGATGTTAAGAGTGGTGGATGCAAGTACAACCGATAAACAAACACGTCTTTGTTTTAATACTGGGGAGTGACTTATTGTAGTTAATTATAGGAATTTACAGCTATTTATGTGAACTCAAGAAAGCAAAAAACATTCATTTGTTGGTAGTGTAACTGCTGGGTGGAGGCAGCCTAGATGTATGGAGAAGAATGCTAGACTGTATCTTGTTTGTCTTGTTATGCACAACTTTACTATGTAAATTTGAACTTCAGTGAGTAGCTTCTTGGCAAGTTCGAATATATAATTATATGCACATACAAAAAACCATGGAAAGTGACATTTAAACATTGTTTCTTTGTCACATATCAGTTAAAAATAGAAAAAAAACCATATTTACTTGCACCTGCTGCTCACACGCAAAATATGTCATTATACTCAGTGTCCATTTCTGTACATGGAGTTTTTATGAAGAAAACAAAGTCAGTTTGGTTCAGCCCTATTTGACTCATTTCAAGCTGCAGAGGAGCTGCCCTTATTGGGGAACGGTAAACAGAAAACAAAATCGACATCAACTACAGTTCATTTGCAGGAAAAAATGTATATGCTGCTTTTGTGTGCATTCAATAATTATCCCAGCAACACTGTGAACTGATGGGGGTGAGTTCGAGGAACAGGTTTTTCCTCCTTTCAGAGGCTGCCTGTGCAACAGCTACCAATGTAAACACTCATCATCAGCAGGCACACTACTATTACATGAAATATTTGGATAAATTGTAATGAGCCAGCAGGAACCAAGACAACATGGTAGTCCAACCAAGACAGCCTGCTATTATACGAGTGCTGGTTAAAGGCTTGCATGGTTCACAAGTTTTTATTCTGGAGGGGAATTATTGATAAAACTCATTTAAATAATATTTATATAATTCATGATATTTGCAACTGATGTAGTCATCAGAGGGCCAAAGCTAATGCTAAAGACGCCCTGAATTAAATTCCTGGCTCTGTAGAATGATTAGTTTAAATTTAAAGTTAACAAGCTTCTTAGGAATGATCTAATTCGATATCTAGAACTCGTAGGTGCTTATTTGGAACAATAAGCAGTGTACCTGAGCACATCAAAATCTTTAAAGCTTTTATCCTTACAACACCTGAGTGAAACAGGGAGGTGCTATAATCTCTTTTTTACAGAGGGAGAACTGAGCCACAGTTCACACTGTGACCAAAAACCCGCAGTACCAAGTCTCAGAGCCCAGGTCAGCTGGCTTGGGCTCCGTGGATAAAAATAGTCGTGTAGACGTTTGGGCTCGGGTTGGTGCCTGGGCTCTGAGACCCTCCCCCTTTGTGCATTGCAGAGCCTGGGGTCCAGCCCAAGCCCCAACATCTACACTGCAGTTTTATAGCCCCACAGGCCACCCCCGTGAGTCCAGTTTTAGAGCCCTGAGCTGTGCTGCAGATCTTATTGCAGTGCAGATGTACCCTAAGTGATTTGCCCAGGGTCTGTGACAGAAGTCTGTGGCAGAGCAGGAAATTGAACCCAGGTCTCCAGCTAGCATCCTAACCATATGGGAGCATCCTTCTCATAGTGCTTATACAGTAATAGGCCAGCGGCTTCCTCCCTTTGCTCAGCCTGTAAGCAGTCCTGTTGATTTCAGCCTGAGCAGAGAATGGGTGCAGTGAATAATGAGGCCCAATCTAAGTGTGTCAATCTGCCCTTTAGATCTATTACTTTGAGTTCAATACTCTCTCTCAAGCTCTAGTTGCCCTTGACAAATATTTAAAATGTAATCCAGAGAAAGAAACACAAAGAATAATCTTACAGATAGTCCACTGCATGCTCCATATGCCTAGGTACTCCACAAATCATATATACAGGGATCAGGTCAACCGACACGGAAATGCAGCCACCTCTGGGGTGAACATGGCAACAGTTGTACAGCTACACTTAAAGGCAGAAAGGGAAGAATTCCGTGCCCAGCTGAAACCACAGGGGGAATTTACTGGATGGAGGTTAGTGAAATATAAATATTCAAACCCATGGATTCCTTCTACTCTTCTGAATGATATTTCTCTCTCTCTCTTTTGAGAAATGATGACATGACTAGACCTTTACCAAATGGTCCCTGCCTAAAGGCATCCTGTGTAGTTTCTGAGTTTAATACTTTTCAGTAGTTTACATACTGTACCTCAAACATACTGGTCAGGCATTTCAGAAGGAAAAGTGAACAGGCTCCTTTGGGGTTACATTCTCTCTTTTTGAGCTACTCCCCCCTGCAGCTTTTAATGATTATTTCTCTCTAAAGAGATCAATGGAAATTCTAAATACATTCTTCTGATATCTGGACTTGTAATCAGTCACAAACAACAATTACCCTTTGTGTGGGTGTCTGGGTTGGTAACAAATACACCAAGCATAACAGACCTGGGAAGATACCACAAAGAATACCAATTGATACTTAAAATTACATATGGGATCATAATAGCACATTTACAAAAATATTTAAAAAAGAGAATGGCAAGTCTGTAAAGCTGCCTGTAAACAAGACAACTGGGTGGGTATTTCGTTGATGAAACCTCCTGAAATGGCAAGTGAAGCAAACTGCACAATCTGCAATTGATGCTTCTAAAACAGGGCAAAAAACAAACAAAAGCACCCAAACACAATCACAAGGGGGGAAATTAAAAAGGAGACCCAAGCAGTATTTTTTAGCTAGGATACAACACTGTTGTTTTATTCTACATCTTCTCCAGAAAGTACATATGTGAAACCTGCTTTGTTCTGCAACATCATTATTATTGAATTATGCTTAAGCGTTTGTTCTGATTTTTCTTTTGTTTTTCATTTCTCTGTCCTTCAATTTTTGTCCATTCGCCCCTCTTAAACCTTCCCCACTCCCGCCCTAATTTTAAGTATCTTTCAAAGAATATAGCTGCACTGCAGGCCTGTTATACTTCAATTAATGAGGGAAAAAATCTGACCCTTTTCATAAACACTTACTATTCAAAAAGGCTTTCCTCAAGTCTATTTAGGTCTTTATTTTCTCTCTCCCAGGGCAAAAAATTATAATTCATCCTGGTACTACTGAGAACCTTCTCTAGCAAGTGCTAAACAACCAAAAATTCAGTGGCTACTGGCTAATCTTCAAAAGACTGAACATAGTCCCAGCATGGTGGCTGAACATACAAGTTAGCAAGAGTTGGATGCATTTTCATTACTGAAGAAACCACTTTGATTGGGTCTAATTCCTTTGTGAGTTCTAACTGTTCCTGGCCCACATTTATCATCCTTTTCATTTTATTCCTGTCTTACTCTGGCTATAAAACCTCCTTCTCCACTCCTTCCCTGCTCTTCAGGAAGCAGGCGATTGCCCCGGTTATTTTGAAAGGAAGGCTGCATTAGCCAAGTTACTTCTATGAAAGAGACAGGAGCTCTTTCATACCAGATTCACATTTGCATAGTGGCAAGCTATGAGCAACCACTAAGTATTTTCCAGGTGTGTATTTTTAAGTTTACCTTCCCCACAGTCCAAGGGCCAGCTGGTGTCATCAGTAGAGCAGGCCCCGTGAAAATTTTCACAATTTCAAAATTTTTCTCTTTCTGCATCAGGGTGAAAGAGAAACCTGAAATTTTTTCATGAAAAACAAGGCACATCCCCCCATCCCAGAACAGCCAATAGCCCGGTGATTAGGGGACTCATCTGGGATGTGGGAGACCCAGATACAAGGCCCTACCCTGAATCAGGCACAGCAGGGACTTGGACATCTCAGAGCAGTGAGCCCAAAACACCAGACCACCAACCTATTGGCTATCTTGGGATGGGGGATGGTGAACTTGGGGTCCCTCTTCCCCCCTGCCCCATTCCTCCTGTCTAACCCATCCCGGGCCAGAGACACCTTTCTAGATGAAAGCTTTGTCAAAACGGACGCAGTCTCATGAAAAGTTCCAGTTTCGATGAATCAGCATTTTCTAATAGAAAAACATTTTGTCAAAAATTTCCCAACCAGCTCTAATTTTTAGGCGCATTCCTGAGCATGGGCTGGGGCATGCAGCACCCCACCCAAGGAGCAGCCCCAGGAGGCAGTGTGACAGGATCACAATTCCTTCCCTGCTTTCTCCTAGCTCTGGGCCAAGTGGTTTCAATTTGCTACTGCACCATACCAGCAACCCAGCATCCCTGCACTGGCTCAGACACGAGGCGTGGCAAACGTGTGCTACAGGGGGAGGCTCAAGCTCTGCCCACCCCTCCCTGTCCATCTGCCTGGGAGCACAGAGCAGCTGCACTCTTATTCCTGTATGCCAGGGTCCAGGTAATCCCCCTTTACTCTCCTGCTCAGGCATGCAGTTCAAGTCCACTCTAGCCCCAGTTGTCCGCAAGATAAAAAGCTTAACAAGGTAATCTTAAAATGCAGTTGAAAGCCACCTAATATACACACATAGTTTCTTCAACTCCAATTTGAAAAATACTCCCCCCCACCTCCCGCTGTTCATACTAACTTCTTGCTAGCTTTTGTTTTCTCCTCTCCTAGGCATGCACAATGGCTTGCTTTTGTAGGGTTGCTCTGTATTGCTGGCTGAAAATGAAGAATTTTTAGAATGTGTTTGAGGAGGGGAAAAAAGAACATCAAAACATTTGCTTTGCAGTTGTCTCTCCCCAAAAGGTTGATTTTGCAAATAGAGTCCAATGCGTAACTCTGGATTCACATTGGTGCCATGGAGATCACAATATGGTTGCTCTGTCTTTTCAAGTGGTACTGTGCGGGCGCCGATTCTGTTCATACCCTTGTTATACAGCAAGTTAACTCTATCGATTTCAGTAATGCTACTTCTCATTTACATTGTGTAACAGACGGAGAGTCAGACCTGGGAGCTAAAGTAAATAGAACAGAAGGGATTGGTGCTATCAAATGAAGATATAGCATTGGTCAGTTGTCAGGATGCTGGACCGGGAGCCCAGAGACCTGGGTTCTAATCTCAATAGCCCTTGACTTGGGTGATCTGGTTAAGTCATTTTAGCTCTCCATGCCTCAGTTTCTCCATCTGTAAATGGGACAATGATTCTTATCCTCATTTGTAGAAAGCTTTGAAATCTATGGTTAAAATCATGATCTGGGCTTGATACAAAGTCCATTGAAATCAATGGCAGTCTATTGACTTCAGTGAGATTTGGATCAGGCCCTATCAGATCCAAGTGTTATGAAATGGGATTTGTAAACAGAACTGAAAAATTTACCTTATGGAATGTGGTCATTGTGCAGTTGAAAATGTTGATTTTAATGAAATTTCCCCATTTTTGGATGGAAAAATTCAAACCACCACATTTTGTTTCAATGAAAAGTTAATGTTTATCTCCACGTTTCCAAATTACAACTTTTTCAGAATTTCTACTTCTGCAAAACTTCCATCTTTTACATCATTTCATCCCATTTCAGGACAGAACCAAACAACAGAATTTCTCAAGGGACAAAAATTCCATTTTCTGAACAGCTCTGCTTGTCCATTTTACTGGCAATACGAGCGGGAGTTGCAGAACTACACAGCAGAGGCTGCCACGTTTTGCTGTGTAGAATAACTGTCAGGAAGATAGGCCACATATTTCACTTTACTGATATGTATGCCACATGGCACAAAAATCTGAAGCCTCCTGTCCGTGTTTTGGATAAGTAATTCCAGTTCTTCACAGTGTTCTCCTACATGTGTCAGCATAAAACCTTTAAATGGAAACAATACCCATTCAGCTTCCCCCTCCAAGGCATGTAGTTTCTTAACATAGCTTTCAAGAAAGCATTGTGTTAATTATCACATACAGACACATGGTGAGTATCAGTTCATTCATGATGAAGGAGTGCTTCAGAACTTTTGACATTTCATTGGGGTTGTCTGAAACAAATGTACTAAGTTCACCTTTAAGGAACACATTTGGGAATCAATTATGACTGTCAAAATAACTCAATTTACCAAGACAAAATAATCCAGGTGGTCTAAATCCTTATAGTATTTTGACATTTGCAAACACATTTTGCTAGCCATTAACCTAGCAATTCTAGTTCCTAGAATGCAGCAGAGAGGATTATTCCACTGGGTGTCTGGAACAAAGTATACTCTGAAAACAGACATCACTGAAGTAACTTTTCCAGCAGGTAGATGCTAAGTGGTGAGTGTGAGCTCTTTGGGGCAGAGACCATGTTTTGTCAGCTGTGCCTACAGTGCCTAGCGCTATGGGACCGAGGCCTCTAGCTGCTTCCACAATACATATTATTAATAATAAAGAAATGTGCAGTACATGGATTATATGGACAATAATTAACCAGAGAGCAAGAAACTCATAATTGCAAAAGTTTCAGACTAAGTGAAAAAATATTCCACTGAACTCAAGTGAAGCCAATAAGCCTTAGAAATTGTTTAACATGGCTTGTTCTTCATTCTTTCATTAACTGAAATAGCAGTTAATGCTAATAGGAATGACATACGCACACAGACAGGCAAGTAAAGTGCTTGGAGTGCTTATGTGGTGACTGTAAATATCATGGCTGGAAATGTATTGTGCCAAGGAGAGACACAAGATGTTAGTTCAAACCCTGACTCTGTAGAAAACTCACAATGCATTTTCAATTGTTGAAGTGCCATGTTCAAGAACGAGAGACAAGATGCACCTTCTGAACCAGTGTTTATGACCAAAGCAAATTCAATGACTGCTTAATGATGGTGTAAAGAAACTTGTGTGGTGCTGCTCAAGCTTTGCTGTGTGCAGCATGCTATCACATGACCAAACCTCTACTGCATAAAATGGCAAGCTGGGGAAAATAGATAAGGAAAACATTGGTACTGAAATATACAAAGAACTGCAGATACTCTTTATTGTGTAATGCATTCAATTATAGTGGTGTGGTGTAAGCAATTTGTAAGCGTCGCTCAAGTATATATAAAAAAAAACACAAAGCAGAAAATTTGCAGCATTCATGGAACCTTTTTCCCCCCACTCTGGTTCTGAATCCCACTTTTGAGATTTCCTCAAGTTATAAACAGGAATCTGTAGATTTTTAATTTGAAGTGACTGAGTTGCATAGGTCCAAGAGAGTACACACTGTGCTGCAAATCCGGACTACGGAATGGCAGGAACCAAAGGTTGAATTTGAACTAACAAGGACATTCAGATGTTTTCTCCTGTCCACCAAACGAGAATTCTCACTTTGCTTCACAGGGGCAGGGACTACATCTTGTCTTGTTATCAATCAAGTGCCAGATTTTGTCCCTCCTTTCTCACGTTGGGTGCAATTTACCCTGTGCAGTGGACAAGTCCTAGGCAGCTATGTTTACAATAACTATATACAGTGGACTTATGTGGAAATTAAAGGTGGCATAGACTTTATGCTGGCCCTCTGGCCAAGGGTCAGTTGTGCCATCTGTGACTAAAGGTGGCAGAATCCAGCCCTAACCAGCTTAATTTGGACTCAGATCTTTATACAAAGTTTCTCAGATATCAACCTACATAGATTTCATTCAACAACTTGAGGGTGTACTAAGTTGCCCCAGAGAAAACGAAGTCCATTGCAAAAAAAGACAGAATCCCAGTTCTCATTTCTTCTGAATTATACACCTCAAGGTGTCCAGAGCACTGCAAGTCCAGTACCCAAGCAGCATCATTCCCTTGTTCACCTTTGGAGTTATGGTGAAAAAAATTCCAGAATGTTTTTTCGGTCCACAACAGGAGTCCTATCCCTTCAATAAGGGGGAACAGCAGATGAGACTTCAGTCAGCGTAACAGTAATTAATTCAAGTCTCTATTAGTCCCAAATATTTTATACTCTGTGTAAGAAATACTGCCAGACAGTTTGGTTTGAATAGCCAAGTTACACTGAATTGACTCATTGAATATGTTGCGGTTGTATGTTTGCCTCACTTGCTTGTGCAATGCAATTCATGTTAACAATGGCTCCTCAGGGTCCTCTCTTAAATAAGCTACTGAAGCCCAAGAGCCTACTCTGTATAAGGATCTTAAATAAACAGACAGGAGTGGAACCTCTTCATCACCACACGTGTGATTTTTTTGCACAATAGGGTTCTTTAACAGAAGATTTCAAGCTGCAATCCATGTACCAGTAGCGCATTGGCAAGCAGCTGCTGGTGGTCCAAGGTCTGATCATATGGGGCCAGATTTTCAGTTCACCTCCCATGAAAGTATCGAAACAAGAGCTAGATTTTCAGAATCTAGAGCACCACACCCAGCAGCTCCCATTAACACTTAGGCTAGATTCTTGTGCTCAGCAGCCAATGGACTGAGATCTGTGGAAAACTTGGCCATTTGTTTTGGTGCCAAAATGAGAGCGGAGTGTCTCTGAAATGTGGCCCATGGTGCTGGTTTTACCTGATTTCCAGCTGCCAAACCCCATTAAAAATATGCCTAAAAATATATTAGCTGCTTTCCTACTTCCACTTTTCAGAGATCCATTGTGCCTAACTGGATTGTGCTCTTAGCAGTGTAAACCAGAAGTACCTCCGCTGAAGTCAGCAGAACGACAGTGAGGGAAGAATCAAGCCCATTGTATAGATAGGAAGGTATCATGTGGCTCTTTGTATCTAGGAAGAAGAATCTAACGGAAGGGAGGATGAAGAACTCACAGCTGTGTTCTGGTCAGGAATTATTATTAGTTTTTAAGACTGAGCTAATGACATGTAGGATACCTCAGTTTCTAAAGGTCCTATTTGGGCAGAATTTCTAACCTACAAGGGCAGAATTTCTAACCACATAGAAAGATAGCAGGAATGGGGCCAAATAAGCAAGCAAGTTTCTTATTTTTTCTCTATATACTTTAAGGAAATCTTGAACTCATCAGGTATGTAAGTTAAAGGAACCCCCCAGGCACTTTTTGCTTGCTTGGCCAGCATCATACTCTACTGTTCATTGACCTTGACAGCATTACACAGAAACTATTTTCACATGAATGAATTATTCTTGAATAATTTCACCAATATGTTAAGAGCAAAGACACTTTTCTGGAAATATTAGTTTTTCCCTTTCCCCCTTTTATCTTCAATAAACAGGTATTATGAACCTTGCCAAGACAATCACCTGATTGGCTCATGACGGGTTGCTCTATGGACTTACAGCATTTCAAAGCACCACGGGCCTGTCTTTCCTCTCACTTACACAGGTTTTATGCCAATATGCTTGACAAGCTACCTGTGGCTCTTAGACTTGGGTTTTGAGAGGACTTGTCAATAAAAGCTGGGTAAATAAAACAAAATCCTGGAAATCTAGGGCCTTATTTACCCCTAAGGTGACAGAGATTAGAATCAGGCCATTATTATATACAATCTTGTTTTATGTTGTAATCTAATTTCTTTTGGGGTTGTCTCCTCCCCAAAAGTTAAGTCTAAGAGTCATAGTTAATGACTATTGCATTTTTTCTACATGTAATTCTTCCTGCAGTAATTGCACCTGGTGGCTCCTTAACTTCTCTGGGCAGAGCTGATTTCCACATCTTGTTTTGCTGTGAATCCTCTTTGGATCAGAGTTCTCTGATTGCCTAACAATTTACCCAATGCAGAGGAAAAAATCCCACAATCATACTGAAAGGACCAGTTAACTCCTCATACCCTCATCAGCTGCTGCATTTAACTTCCTCTCATATTTCCAAATATCATGCAATTGGTCTGTCGGACAAGAGTTACAACAAACAGCTTCCCCTCATGGTCCTATTTGAAACAACAACTTTCCCCTTGAGCAAAATACTCCACGCAACACTGTTTAAATATTCTTCTAGGTTATGGATGCTATGGTAACCTTACCGTTAGTACTTTGAGGTCAATAGAACTATTCACAAAATATCACCAGGCCACAGCTGCAAATCAGATACTTTGCTTACCACAGACACGATAGGATAGAGGGGGACAGAAAAGGAACTGTTATAAAATACAGGAGGAGTTTTACCACAGCAAGCACAAAGCTACCTATAATCAAACCCCCAGAAAGTACTCAGTTCAGTAATTTAAGAAGAAAACTAGGACCTATACTTCAAAGATTCCAGAGACTTCTTGAGGTCCCATCCCTTCCCTTCTATGATTCCAATATAGGAAGCCCATATCTGTAGAGCACCACCAGGTGATATCTAGAATCCCTGCAAAAGCATCCCCTGCTCTGAAACTGTTTTCTCCAGTACTGGTTGAGAGGGCGAAGAGCTTGTATTATATAGGGCCCCAGGCTCCTCCTACTCCCAACGTGCTTTGCTAAATGGAAAGTAATAGGAAGTCTTAAGTTTATTTATTTTTTCCAATAGGAAAAACTTGCTCCTCGCTGTGCTCTAAATTTATCACTGAAGCTAGTTAATGTCTTAGGGTTTATTTCCTACTCTATCCTGAAAGCAAAGCTGGCTAAAATGGAGGAAAATGAGGAGTCCTGCTCTCATTTTCTCTCCAGACCTCAGCTTTGTGGCCCTAGCAGCAACTGGTGTCCAGCTTCCTAAAGAGCAAAAAGACTTCTTTTCCCTCAGGCTGCTTCTTTTACCCTGTGACAGCTTACTCTGTCACAGTAGGGTTCTAATTAAGGTAAGGATGAGCAAAAACAGTCCCCAAGTAAATTATTTGCTGTTAATTATTCACTTGTCTCTACCGCCCACCTTACAATGGATTCTGACTAAACATTCTTAACTCCTGCCACTAACAGGCCAGAATGTAGGTACACTCTTGTACCTCCATTGTTGCAGTGCTTTATTTCATGCATGTGCTTTTGGTGAGCATAAGCAAGAAATTACATCTAGTTTTTAGAAGACAACAGGTGTTCGTCAAATATATTTTGGACCACTGCCTAGGAAATACACTTGGCTATGCACTTTGAGTGCAAAATATTATTCTTTTTGTCTGTAGAACCTAATGTATAGTTCTCATGAAAAATCAGAAGGCTATAGACAACCTGCAAAGGTTTTTGCACTTTCAGTGATCCCCAAGGACGTGCTTTTTTGTTCAGGTCGAGCAGTTTTCACAGCTCTACGGACAAGCATGGCAATTAAGCATGTCCTCATTCTACAAAGGATGACTTTTAAAGAGATACCATTCTTCTGTTAATGGCTTTATAAGACCACAACCCCATCAATCATTGGCATACGGTATAAGCAGCATATTAGGCAACTTGTACTGAAAGAGGTGCTGTGGCTCAAGCAATTTTTTTTTAGTTTCATACCTGACGCGGCAAGCCCAGAGGTGCTGGGGCTATGAACTGCCAAGCCTAGAGGTGCCAGGGCTCAGCCTTGCAAAGCCCTAGCACGAATTATGCACTGATATTAGGTAGAATTCCACCAGCACTCTGGGTGGCTAGTTTGTTAATCATGACCAATGTGTCTCAAGGATACGGATGGGCTCAAGTCACAAAATTTGAATCCAGATTTCAAACACTCCAGAGTTCAGGGCTCTCTGAATCAAGAGTTCTCACTCTTTCCATTGGAAAGATGAGGGCCATTTACAAACAGCCAGCATTTTCTTGCATAAGTAGTACTCTGAAGACAAGGGACTACTCATATGAATTAGTCCTTACTAATATGAAGGGCTCCAGAATGCGGCCCAAAGTTTGTATCTGGATCTAGCTTTGGGTTTCAAACATCCTCAAAAGTTCCAGTTTGGATCTAGGCTTTTGTTTGAGATCACTTGTACTCATTTGATAAGAATTGCTACAATCCAATATGTGAAAGTATTTGTATTGCAATCCCTAGTAAATCATAAAGTTGAACATGTCAAGCTTTCAAAGGGCAGAATATGAGAAAAACTAGAGATTAAATGATGTGGGACATTGGTAAATCCCCTTTCACATAGTGACGACAAAGGACTCCCCCCACCCCACCTTCTCCTATAAAGCAGCTGTGTGCAAATAATACAACAGTTTATGATTGTAACTAGAAAAACCTCACCTGATAAAAAGTATTGCTTTACTGCGTGTTGTCATTCCTTTGTGGGACCATGAGCCAGCTATGGGCTAGGGATCTCTCTTTTTGATTTTTTTGTCCCTCCACTGTTCTTCATCCAGGCCAGTATATGGATTCACAGAAAGGTCAAAGTCCCAGTTAACTGTCCTTAAAACTCACCACAAATTTCCTGCTCTACCATAACTTTTCCAAACTTTTTAAGAACAAACTTCTGTTTACTGATTTTTTCTTTTTGTCTGCATGTATTTTATTGAAGAAATTTCAACACTAAATAAAGTTAGTACAACAGTGTTTAAAAATGAAATAAAGGGAGTGTAGGAAAGAGGGATTGTACCTAAGACCATGATCCTGCAATGGACTGTGTATGGGCAGACCTCCACTGAAGTCAGTGAGGTTCCACATAAGCACAGTGGTCCCTTGGCTCAGACTCTGTGGTAGGACTGGGGCCCTTATTTTGACTAACTATAACAGAAAATATTAGGGCTGGTTAATAATTTCGCCACAAGCTTGCATCAAATTTATCAGTAAATTTACTTTAGCTGTGTTTGAATTTGTGTGAATTTAACTTCAGCGGTGTCTACTTTTTTGAACACTTTAGTGCAATCAACATTTATTCACCTAGTTTGAGCCATTTTGAGTGGTTTTGGATCTGCCCCAAAAATACTTGTAAAAGGCTAATTATACATTTCCTCAATTAATTATGCCTAGGAAGAGTGATAGGCTATGCTGAATAAACTGTCCTCTGGTGTTGTTTTAGGAATGACTCTTTATCTGTGGCCTAAATGTACCTATCTGCAAAACAAAATTCTCTGTTTTCTAGGATTAGTTCTCTTCTTTGTGTGTCAATGACCATCAATAAAAGGTAGGTAATATGTTTTTTATATGGGGCACTGCAGATAACATGGTTCCCCCTATCCCTGGTCAAGGTCCTGGCACACAAGCAATTAAATGAACAAAAATACAATCTCAACATACCCTTGCTAGATCTAGCACATAGAACTACAACTGCTAGTAAGATTATAGGAACACTTGAAAATCTGAATCAAAATGGAATTTGAGTCTCAATTCAATTTAAAAGAAGGTTACAGTAAGTGCTAAGAGTGCTGGTGGGTTTTTTAAGCTTATGCACTTACAGTATCCTGTAGTTTTAAAAAAATGCTTTTGGAAATTGCTAACTAGCATTAGTAAGGTATGGGGAACCATTGCCTGTCCCTTCCCAACCACACCTCCTCAATAAGTATAAGTGGGCAAAAAATTAGAGCTGGTCAAGAATTTTTCAATAATTTTTTTTGTCAGAAAATGCTCATTCATTAAAACCAAAGCGGCTTGTGGGAAAGGACCCAGTTTGGGCGAATTTCTTGGTTTAAAAACATTTTTGGAAAAAAAGTTCTGACATGGTCAAAACTGGTTTTGAAATGAAAAATTCTGGTTTGGGGGGGGGTCAGAACAATTGTTTTAAAAATTAAGCTAATTATAGTGAAAACAATTTTAAATAAGGGATTTTGTCCCAATTTTGATTTTGAAATTATCAAAATGAAATGGTTTGACTGGCCCGAGACTTTTTCATTTCAGATTGTCAATTCCTGAACGTTTTTGAGATTTGGACTTTTCATCCTGATTCATGAATGGGAAATTTTTTTCACAATCTCACATTTTCCCAGGGTAGGAAAACTACTTCGCATTCAGCTCTAAAAATAACCCATCTCCGCACACTCCCATTTATAGATGGGAAGTAACTCTTCCCCCTTCCCAAGATCTGTAGAGGGGAAATAATTAAAGTATTTTGGATGCTATTGTGTTGCAACTGCTAGTAAATGTTAACTTTTGAACGCAGATGACTAGGACATGCACTAAGTAGCAGACATGGTGAAGTGTTATGCTCTGCCATACAGCATGCACTTAGAAAGCCTAACTCGAGACGTGGGAAGCCCTGCAATCTATTTAGGGTTTTGCCAGAAGTGAAAGTGGTGGAGCGACAGGTCTAATGTGAACTGGTCAGCCAGGGTAGCATTAGCGTTGGCCTGGGAAAAACCCTGCATGGGCTCTTCAGTCTAGTAGTCCCGTCTCTAACACCTGGGGTACCTCAAATACTTTATTATGTTCTTCGGGGTCGTGTGGTTCGAATCACATATACAGAGCTATACACACCCAGAACAAAGCAGCTCTTAGTCAGTCAGTCTGAGGGTCCTTTTCATTCTGAACAGAGATGTGAGGGCAGTCTAGATGAGAAGGGACAAGATATATAGACACTCCGGATTTAAGAGCAGGTGCAGCAGGGAATGGGAATGGTGTCTCAAAAGGGCTACTGTAATAGATGCTGCATTAGATTTTTAAAAGTGCTTAGCATTAGCCTAGTGCTGTTCTCAATGAAGTCAATAGCAAGCTCCCTTTGACTACAATGGCCAGCACTGAATGCTTCTGAAAATCCCCTTCTCCAAGTACAGCTGTGCATATTAATCAATTTCAGCTTCCTGGCTATTTTAATGTGTGGGGAGGGAGGAATCTAGAATTTGAGAGTATTATGAATGCTATATAGAGAGAAATCTCACCCTTTCCACTGTGAAATTTTGCCATAGGCAAAATATAACTGTTCCCAGGAAGAAATTTCACTATTTTCAGCAAAACAGCCAACAGATCCATGTGCAGCTCTTGATGATATTGGGTAAATTTTTCAAAGCGCCTAAGTGACTTAGGAACCAAATTTCCTTTGAAAGACAAATTTTACTGATAAGACGTGTTTTAAAGAGAAGGGAAATAACTTTTGTTCTTTGTAATTTTTGACTTTCAAAGGTGGCTTATGCCTGATGTGCTCTAATAAGGATGTGTGTGAAGTTTGGAGTTTGCAGCAACTGTGGTTATGTAGCTACAATGAGCTGCCAATAAGGGAGACACACATGGCTAAATTTCATAATGGCATGATTTAATTGTTTTCTCTAACAAAGCTTGGCAAGTATTTTATCCAAAAAATGTCCTAGACAGTTTAATTGCATCACAACAACTGTTCAGGGGAAATTTGGAGACTCAGTTCCACCATGAAAGTGTGAAACGGAAGGATTTGAATCCTGCTTCAAGTGAAAAGCTCATTGCAACTTTAACTATGAAGTTGCTACAAATGCCTCCGTAATATAATCATGCATATAGGGCTGGCTGACAGCAACCTCAATTGCTAGTTGCCAGACATATTACATATCATGTTGGAAAGGGATAAAGCTTACACTTAATCTGCAGAATAACACATCACAACATCTGTACGGGAGCCCCATAGCTGGCAGACTTTCTACACTCACTGCCAGTTTAACAAAACAAATATTGACACAGCTTGTTTCATCTTGGTGGCTACTATTTTGATCTACTTGGCCTATATCATAGAGGAGGGCTGGGGAATTCCAGTGCCTGATGGACTCACCTCCTCACTATTATGCACAATCATTACAGTGGAAGGTTAAGAAACCTCATTTCGTGGGGGGCTGCTTGGCAGCTGCCAGCAACTGCTGAATGGGCAACTGAAGCTTTACACTTTCTATGTATTCTGTGCCCTTGCTGAGGAAAGATACAGTGACAGAACAAAAACTGATTGTCTTTCAGAGGTGCCAGATTAGACTCTTCCAATGCTGGCCAAAGAGGCAAAATTTGTCAGGCCCCCCTGAAAGGTCACAGCTGGTACTTCTATGAATTTCCTTATTACACAGGAATGAAGCACAGATTCATAGAGAGAGACAGATGGTAAGTGGCAATGTTACTTGTACTAATGTGCATGTGAGACAAAGAGCTTTCTGGCATACCCCTAGACAGAAATCTTTTCTGCCTTGTGTCGGGCAGGGGATTCAAGCCAAGTGGTTTCCCACCCCACTGGGAAAAATCAAATATTACTCCTTCTTGCTTTCAATGTGTCTGAGTCACAAGTAGGTTAGTATAGAGATCTTTGCCAGAGGTCCAGACTCTGATGGACAAGCCCAGAAAATACTCTGGCCAGTTTTAGTCATGTCTGTCTCCCGCTCACTCCTCCATTCACATGGGTGTGACAGAGAAACTGCTGAAAGCCTGGTTTCAGAGTAGCAGCCGTGTTAGTCTGTATCCGCAACAAGAAAAGGTGCCACAAGTACTCCTTTTCTTTTTGCTGAAAGACTGGAAGCGACCATGCTGATGAGGGTGAGAATTGGCAGCCTGGAGCAGGAGGGCCTCAGGGAAGAAAGGATTTGGATTTTAAACATGTGTATTAATCATGGCTCAAAATATATATGTGGCTGGGAAGGGTAAAGGATTTTTTTTTTTTAAATGTGCAGGGTGTATTCATTATGGCTCAAAATGGAATTTTGGGGGTAGGGATCAGAGGCTATCTGGGAGAGGATAAAAAGACATTTTGCACATGGCCTGAAGGAAGTAATTTCCAAAAAGGAGGAGGGCCAGGTTTTGATCTTGCTGACAACAGGACTAAATCTGGGATAACCTCATTGATTCCAGTGGAACGACTCGGTTTACGGCAGCGCTTTAGAGATCAGGATCTGCCCTGTAGCGTTCAGAGGATAGTGAATGAGGAGACTATTTCACACCCCTCCCCATCTGTTTACTTGTGAATTTCAGAACGCACATGGCATATTCACTCTCATCTTGGATGGAGTTATAGCTCAAGCTAACGCTGAGGCCATGACAGCAGAATCTTCTTGGAAAGACCTCAGAGCATCACAGGCAGCTCTTCCGGGGATGATAAAATGTGGCAAGCATTTGGCAAATGCTTGTTCAGAGCCCTTGCTGGTAAAGCAAGCTCTGTAGTCAAGTGGATAACTTTATATCCTGGGAGTCTGTGGGGAAATCCAGCCAAAAGGGAAGAAGGAGGATCCTGGGAACTACAGGCCAGTCAGCCTCACCTCAGTCCCTGGAAAAATCATGGAGCAGGTCCTCAAAGAATCAATCCTGAAGCACTTACATGAGAGAAAAAGTGATCAGGAACAGTCAGCATGGATTCACCATGGGAAGGTCATGCCTGACTAATCTAATCGCCTTCTCTGATGAGATTACTGGTTCTGTGGATGAAGGGAAAGCAGTGGAATTATTGTTTCTTGACTTTAGCAAAGCTTTTGACACGGTCTCCCACAGTATTCTTGTCAGCAAGTTAAAGAAGTATGGGCTGGATGAATGCACTATAAGGTGGGTAGAAAGTTGGCTAGATTGTTGGGCTCAATGGGTAGTGATCAATGGCTCCATGTCTAGTTGGCAGCCGGTGTCAAGTAGAGTGCCCCAGGGGTCGGTCCTGGGGCCGGTTTTGTTCAATATCTTCATAAATGATCTGGAGGATGGTGTGGATTGCACTCTCAGCAAATTTGCGGATGATACTAAACTGGGAGGACTGGTAGATACGCTGGAGGGCAGAGATAGGATACAGAGGGACCTAGACAAATTGGAGGATTGGGCCAAAAGAAATCTGATGAGGTTCAATAAGGATAAGTGCAGGGTCCTGCACTTAGGACGGAAGAACCCAATGCACCACTACAGACTAGGGACCGAATGGCTAGGCAGCAGTTCTGCAGAAAAGGACCTAGGGGTGACAGTGGACGAGAAGCTGGATATGAGTCAGCAGTGTGCCCTTGTTGCCAAGAAGGCCAGTGGCATTTTGGGATGTATAAGTAGGGGCATAGCGAGCAGATCGAGGGACGTGATCGTCCCTCTCTATTCGACACTGGTGAGGCCTCATCTGGAGTACTGTGTCCAGTTTTGGGCCCCACACTTCAAGAAGGATATGGATAAATTGGAGAGAGTCCAGCGACGGGCAACAAAAATGATTAGCGGTCTGGAACACATGACTTATGAGGAGAGGCTGAGGGAACTGGGATTGTTTAGTCTGCAGAAGAGAAGAATGAGGGGGGATTTGATAGCTGCTTTCAACTACCTGAGAGGTGGTTCCAGAGAGGATGGTTCTAGACTATTCTCAGTGGTAGAAGAGGACAGGACAAGGAGTAATGGTCTCAAGTTGCAGTGGGGGAGATTTAGGTTGGATATTAGGAAAAACTTTTTCACTAGGAGGGTGGTGAAACACTGGAATTCGTTACCTAGGGAGGTGGTAGAATCTCCTTTCTTAGAAGTTTTTAAGGTCAGGCTTGACAAAGCCCTGGCTGGGATGATTTAATTGGGGATTGGTCCTGCTTTGAGCAGGGGGTTGGACTAGATGACCTCCTGAGGTCCCTTCCAACCCTGATATTCTATGATTCTATGAACCTCCAGGACATCTGATAGTTTAAAAAGTAAAGACAGTTCCTGAAACTGAGGATCAAAAGGAGGAGGAGTTAGAGTAGGAACTGGCAAGTCAAAAGGGAGAGAAGGGTTTTTCTTTCAAATGTCGTTTGAAGCGTGTGGTTCTGTCGACAGCAGGGCACATGAAAAGGCAGGTCAGTATTTGCAGCGTACGTATGAGTTTTGCCCAAGTCGTAACAGGGACTGGGACTCCACAGCCAGCTACGGGAATGATGAAAACAGCTTTTTTTAGACCTCTCACTTTAAAACAGTCCCGCTCTGATGCAGCACTAGACCAGAAGACAACATATTTCACATTAAAGGCAACTGACTTTAATTAGGCCTTTCTTGGGCACACGAGATTTGATGGCTTGCTTCCAAGCAAAATGAAGAGGACTTAATGTTTAGGAAAGGCACCAGACTGACAGCACAGGAGACTAAGGCCTTATATATGTCTGCTGAACAGATAGCACATGGGCAACAGCGGGCAAGCTCTCCCAGTGTGCCTCTGTTCTGTTCTGGAGGCCGCGTTCTCTCAGGCTGAGAACACCGGGGCCGATCCTCAGCTGGGATAAACGGTCACAGCTCCACTGAAGTAAAGGAACTGACAAAAATTCTGCACCAGCTGAGGATCTACCCCACAGCCTTTACGCTCCTTCATCCAACAGCCTCTGCTGACAATGGCATAACAGATGGCCATCACTTCCCAGTCCAGCTACAGTCTGGGTGATGAGGCCATAGGCTCTCAGATACTATGGTGATGTTCATGGTGTAAGAACCTGAAGAGAACAGTCGTGAATTCTGATTAATAATATTTGGGTTTAGACCAGTGAACTAGAGGCGAAGCACCTCAGCCATCAATTTCCCTGTGAACTTGAATAAAAGCGAACAACTCACATGCAAATCATTAAAAACAAAACATTTCCAAGCTTTGAAAAGCATCTGGGGATATTTTTTTATTCTCTATTTTTGTAACAACAGCCAAGAAGGTGAAAAACAAGAGACATTTCTGCATCAGTTTGGTTTTCTTCATGTGTGCGAATGACTTCCACACTCTCCCCAGAGAAGGCAAGGAGGGTCTTTGAGGATGTAGACAAAACAGAACAGTAGGTGTCTTCCAGCTCCCATTGCAGCCAATGGGAGTTTTGCAATTGACTGCAGTGGGAATAGTGGATGATCAGCATCTTTGAAAACCAGTTAACTTTTACTGGGCACCTAATTTTGGCCTGTATTGGCTTGTCCCACATCAGGCAAAGTAGTCTATCAGAACTGACATTAGAACTCAAAGAGTATGTCTACACTGCAATTAGAGGTGTGACTACAGCATATGTAGACATACCCTTGGCAAGGCTTTGATCTAGCTCACCTGAAACAACCATAGCAATAAAACAGTGGCAGCCTGGCTGCCATGTCTTCACTGTTATGGTTATTCCAGCTAGCTATGTCAAAGCTATCTTTGGTATGTCTACACATGCCGTAGTCACAATTCTGAGTGCAGTGTAGACATACCCAAAGTCATGTGCTCAGATATCTTGATATGCCATGGATTAAGGCCCTGGTTCAGAGAGGTACTTAAGCACGTCCCTTAGTTTAATCATGTACAGAGCTCTGAAGTCAAGGGGAATACTGAGGTGGTTAAAGCTAGGCACATGCTTAAGCATCTTGCTGAAATGGGGCCTAAATACTATTGCTGTAAACCAGGGCACTGGGTCTCTTGTGGTGCAAGTTCTCTGAAAACTAATCTACAGGGGAGGCCTCAAGTAGCCAGCACAACCCAAAATATAGGGTCTTGTTGGTCAAGGAAGACATGTGGCCAGGACAGCTGGAAATGCATTGATTCTAGTTCACCCCTGCTGCTGCCTCTGTGGCAGACCCTTTATGGAGCTCTTGGTAGAGCTTACACCTGCCTTGCCATGAGGAAGAATACTACCTGATCCACCTGGGGCTGAATGATGGCTTGCAAGAGGCCATGCTGACATAGAGATGTCCAATTTGCACCTCACTGCACCAGTGGGAGGAATCTATCCTTATATATATATATTTATTACCTAGAAAGCATTCCCACCAGATTGTAATTTTAATGCTGGTAGAGTTGGGGCCTGAAGTTCTTAGCTGTGTCCCTGTGTGGTTTCAACAGGAAAGATACCCACACTTCCTCCAGGCATGAATTTCCTTAAATACTCTGAACACAAATACTATACTTCTGCTAGTATAGTAAACTTTGCACCTTAAGTCTAAAATTGTGTCACAACTTTGGCCATTTTTACAGATGGTTGTGGCAACCATGACACACTTTTCTGGTGTCTTGTATAATGACAGGCTCCAAACTAAGTTGCTTTGGGGAAGGGGGAAAAAAGACTAAATTGAATCAGCCCTCATTACTTGTAGTTGTTTCATATCTTTAAATGATTCTAGTAAATCGATAAAGCCCTGCAAAGTGGTTGTTGTCTGCTGATTTCTAACTCTAGTCAGTGGCATCCGCTCTTTAGTGCCCCACACACTTGCTGTGTAGCCATTAGATGAAAGCACGATCACCTGTCAAACAAACTGCTAGAACTGTGATAAATTAATGATCAAATAGCACAGTCTGATGTACAGTAGCAGTGCTGAGGCTAGTTACAACCAGGCCCCATGCTTGAAAAATGTAGCTGACATTAAAAAAAAATCAGCCATTAAAGAAAAATGTCACAGAGCTTTTCAAAAACAAAAAAAAAACCAACAACAACAAAAAACCCTCTATTTAAAAATGGCCACATGCTGATATTCCAGAAAAGAAAAAGAGGCAGTTGTTGCTGCAATCCATTTTGTGCACCGTGCATTTGCAAGGCAAGGAACTCCGCGCAGCTAAGCAAAGAGGAGGCTTTTGTATTTTGGGTATGTAATGCTGTGTACAAATCTGTACCTTAGAGGAATCCTCTGGCAAATTGTGGATATGGTTCTATGTTTGGAAGGGACGTGCTCAGAGCTTTCTCTCTCTCTCTCACCCCCCCCAACCCCCATTTTTCGTAATGCTTTTGATTTTTGACATCATGAGTAAAATATTTCAAGGGAGCTCCGCATTCCTTCTAAATATAAACAATACAAAATAAGCCTTTGCTTTTGAAGCACTTGACATCCTTTGAGCTTTGAATTTCAACTCCTAATAACTCTTGATGCGCGCTGCATTAATGTATAAAGTCCTTTTTGTGAGCTAGAAATGGTTCCTCGTGTCCCTCCTGCCATTGGCTTCAGGAGCTTAATTTATTCTTTTTAATATAAAATCTCATTACCTGAACATGACACTACCACTTCCATTTTATCTTTGATATAAGAACAGAGAGAAACCAAAATCAAACCCTTAAATAAAGTCTGTAATCATCCCTCACTTTTTCTTGCTTTTCAAATTTCTAAACAAAATTAAGTAGATATACCTTCCAGGGCACACGAAGAAATGTGAAAGGTAGTGGGGGGAAAGGTGGGGAGAGAAGCACGTTACTTTACAGTGAACTAACAAGGGACATAATTACTTACATAAGCAGAATATCTTTTTCTTGATGATATTCCTTCACCCTTATTTTGCTACAGCACTGAAAGTTGGGAGCGGGTGGGGAAAAACTGAGATTATGTAGAACCTGACCTATGAAATAAATCCTGATCAAATACAATTTCTTAATCTTGATGTATTTAAAGATAATTTTTCCAAAGTTTAACTTCCATACAAGTACCTTTGACAAGTACCGGTTTTGTTATCGTAATGGATTTTTAGCAACAAGAAATTAAAAACAAAAAACCTGTCTCCAGAACAACTAACGCAGATTTACGCTTAAGTTAGGACTTCTTGAAAACTGATTTTAATAGAAAATTGGAGTGATGACTGTATTTGCACATGAAAGCATCAGTTTCATGCACTAATGGCAGTTTCTTCATGTTGTTGTTATAGCTGTGACTTAAGCATTGACTTAAATTATGAATCTGGCAGGGATCAAACTCCGTGATCTAATTATGTCTTGTGGTTTTCACTGAGTCTTTTGAGGTGGCTGGTTGCAAAGATAAGGACTCTTTTCATCAGGAATATGTTTTTCATCAGAATCCACATCCTAGATCCTGCAGGATCTTCAATCTCTGCCTACTTCTGTGGAAACCTTAAGCCAACAAACGATGGTTTACGCCCCTCAAGGAAAACTATATTTTAGCTGGGAAATGTCAAGTACTTCCTCAGAAATCATAAGACGCTTGTAAAGATTTCAACTCTCGTACAGTGCTTTTCCCTCTGAAAACAATAATAATCAGGGTAGCGCTTGTTTGAGGCTACCATCCTGTATCCGTTGTTGAGAATGTCAATTAGAATGAATGAGGAAATTGCAACACTGAATCTGAGTTTCTGAAGCTTAGTTTCCATGTATTCCAACATGCTTCTGTTATAAGCTCAGACATAGCTCATGCTTTGACAAAACTCATGCTTTGACACAAAAGTAGGTTTCAGAATAAAAAATCACTTCAAACCCTTCATGTATTATCAATGAAGAGAACAGGCCTGATTCTCCTCTAACCCCTATGGACATTCAGAATAACCGGCCTGAAAGTCAGTGGAGTTACATTAGTGTAAAATCCAAGTTAGTGAGAATGTACAAAAGTATTAGAAAAAAATCATATTGAGAGCGAGACCATATGCTGTTGGAGTAACAGGTAGATTTGTAACACTGATTTTGATGTAGGAAGCACATGGTACAATATTTACATAAAAGGCTATGAAAATAAGACAAGGTAATTAAAATGATTGGTTTTGGCAATTGAGTCTATTGTGTTACTTGTACACTGTTTACTTTTCCAATATTACTAGGTATTATGTTACATTTCATTATTCATCACATTTTCTTCCTTAGATAAATAGTGTGACCATTACCTCCACCTATGAGGGAAGTTGTAGAAAGAAAGAGAACATTTATTCTTGTTCAGGATATTTCTCACTCATACACTTAATATTCATTTTGCAATTTCTCAAACCCATGTAGCTGCAAGGGTAATACTTCCAGTTTATGAAAATGCTAAAGGAAACTACTACCTAATTTTCTCTTTAGGTGACAGTAATTTGTTGGTGCTAAAATTTTGTAGCAGAACAGGTATGGGTAAATGGAAAATAATATGAAAAAGAATCAGTTATAAATAGATACTAGGGCAAAGAAATTATTAGAGCTAAATACACCAGATAAACAGCAAGTTTAAGCTATTGATTTGACAATCACAGACAGAAGGGTTTTCAAAAAACAAACAAGAAGCAATTAGTCTGAAATAATCCATTTATCTCTTCTGCAAGTGACTAAAATAAAGCAAAATTAGATAAAACAACATGTGGGGAAACAACTAAATGATAAAAAGAATGCAATCAGATGATATTGAACAAGAATTAAGAAGACAGGGCAATAATGCATAGTTCATTTGCTTATTGGAGGCTTTGATTCCTTCCCTGTGGTAACTGTAAAATTTAATAATATCTGCATACTTACACAGTTCTGAAAAAGTGTTACCATTACACATTGTTATATCGCTGTAGGTTGAATGACAAATGCCTGGGGCAATATTACCATCAAAGCATGTGACATACCCAACATGGATCTTCTAATCTTCATACGAATGACAACTGTCACTTTTAAAGTGCATGGCAAATGAGGAGGGCATAAGAAAGAACACCTATTGTTTGCATAGCTGGTAGTTTTGAGGACTATTTAAGCCTATACTATGTTTTAGACCTCTTATAAAACCAAGATAATTCATTTGAACAGATGTATAGATTTCTTAATGCTTAAAAAATGCTGTCCAGTTCTGGGAATAACCATGTGTTCCTTTGAGACTCACACTCTCTTAGCTAATATATACAGCTAATACACTATCTACCTTATGTTTGAAAAATAGATCAATGTCTGAACCAAAGGTAGTTAACATACTGTATCAACAAACAGCCTTGCTTCAAACTTCGTTTTTTCTAATGGTAGCAAACATCTCTCCCTATTTATTTATTTATTTTGTAGCTTTGCAAAGTAAATAAAAATCCAGCAGGCTGTTGATTTCCATTAACATTTTTTTGCTCATGTAATTTTAAGTTCTATGCCATGTCTGGTTCTTTTAGTTTCTCTGTGCTACTGTATATGGAACAGATGGTGTGGATCAACCAGACCAGTACTTTGAATAGGATTGTCACTTTAATGTTCACATGGAGTTTTCTTTTTAAAATTTTTTCTCATTATAGCAAGGCTCAGTGCTGCAAGACACCTTTTGTTATGTATATATGAATAAAAGCAGTCAGAACAAATTTCACAAACTGGGCAAAGGAACCAGGAGCTGACAACAATTAATAGACAAAAAAGACAAGACACTGTATACTAGATTTAATCTTTTCTTAAAATTTGCCTTCCTGAAACTGCATAATACCTTGGTCATGTGCTTTCAGCAGAATCTAGGTTTAAAAAAAATATGATTTCAAGAAATGTTTGATTCCCAGAGGTCTTAGAATAACAGATGAACAAATTTTCTTTTGCTGCTATGATTGTATAATTATTAGATTTCAAACATTTCAGAAAGGAATATTCTGCAAGACTTTCTTCTGTTTATACACAGCCTATTAACAATGGGGTCCTGGTCCGTGACTGAGGCTGCTAGACACCAAGGCAAGGCAATACAATAAATAATACATAGTAATACCTGAAAACCTAAAATACCTTACTTGCAGTCACTGTCAGACTTAGACAGATTATTAGGTATGAAATCACCAGTCAAATGTATACATCTAAGAAACTCTTTCTATATGTGCTATATGAAAAATAGCAGGCCCTTTCTAGCCAGTTGGATTCTTTCCTTTGAGTTCAATGGAAGAAGATTGGGCTCAGTATAGCAGAGCAGAGGAAGCAAAAAAGCAGTAAATATTATTTTTAAGTTCCACAAAAACTGAAGCTGAAGAGAAGCTTTTTCCATCTGAGCTTGTTTCTGTTTTCTAGAGTACAAGCTCAATATCTTTTGCTCAATAAATGATTTACCGATGAGAGAGATGATTATGAGCCACTCCCATGGGGAACTGGATCTGAATTTTCCTAAAGTCTGAAGGTGTTTGGAGGCAATGTTTTTGGTTTGGTCCATTATATAGAAAAGGGACAATTGCAAAGTTGGGATCTAGATCCATTGTTTGGAGTGTCATGTGTGTAAAACGACAATAAAACTATTGTAGCTCTTGAGGGCAGGGACTATTTTTATTGGGTGTATTGCCCAATGAGGCCCTGTTCCTAACTGGGGACCCATGGGTTCTACTGTAAGAAAAACATTAAATAGCAACAAGATACAAATGTGCTCATATTGACTCTTCTTCACACGCACATGGAATGCAAAGCATTCGTTTTCTCCAGATTGGATCCTCTTGAAATAATTTAGTAAATATGGCTATATTTTTTGTTAACAAATGCTTGAAAACAGAAACAGTATTTCTTAAAAATAACCCACTATATAAATATATATATATTAAAAATTAAAAATAACCCACTATATAATGGCTTTACATTAAAATTCATTCAATTTTTAAATCTTGTCTTATACTAAGATGCCAGTTGCATCTGATACTGAAGATGGAGCCGCTCTATTATAGTTAGGTAGAGCAGCAAAATACCTAATCAAGGCACTTTGAACAAGGCCAGACTTTGCTGTCAGCCCTTCACTATTTAGCACTTACCAACCATGGAAGAGTCCATTCAAACCCATAACAGAGAAGAGGTGAACAGGCTTTTCCAGTCAGCTGAGAACAGCTGACATGGAACTGCACCAGCTATATCAAGGTAAAAGCTAAGGTACAGTGCTTTTTGATGCTGTGTCAATGACCCATAGCCAACATTCAACTGCTGTAGGGTCAGAATTTTCCCACTGGACACAGCTCTGAGTAGGAGATCACCAGGCCTGTAATAAGCAACTGGCCATGGCCAAGAAAGCATGAAACTGGAGAGAAGATTTTTGTGCCTATGCTGCCTAACTCACCAGTGCAAGAATGAGCTACAAATTGGCCCATAAGTTATGTTTTCACAGAAAGGATGACTGTTGTTTTTTTAAACTCACTTGACCTAATCCAGTAGTCCCTGCTCCCAGTCCATATCCCCATCAATCATAATCCCTGTAAAGCAGATGTGCCTAAATTAGCAGTTCTCAAACTGGGCTGGGATTCCAAAATGGGTCGTGACCCCATTTTAATGGGGTTGCCAGGGTTGGTGTTAGACTTGCTGGGGCCGAAGCCCGAGCCACACCAGCTGGAGCAGAAGCCAAAGCTCAGGTTACAGGCCCCCCACCCTGGGCTGAAACCCTTGGGCATTGGCCCCCCAAATCGGGGTGGTAGGGCTTGGGCTTTGGCTCCCCTCTCCTGGGGTCATGCAGTAATTTTTGTTGTCAGTGCAGTTTGAGAACCGCTGGCCCAAATGCACGAGTTAAGCATGGTTTGCATGCTTTTGACCCACACTGACACAGCATCGTTCTGGTTTTCTAACGACTGAACTAGGTACCGTTAAAGCATCACAAAGCCAGGAACCTCAGGTTACACATCCAACATTGCCAATTCGCATCATTTTATCACGTCTCACCATACTGGGTGTTTTTTTTTTAAACCCCAGCTTCTTTTGATCACACTAGACTCTTAGCTTTCCTTTAGGTTTCTAGCCCTTTTGGTTATGGAGAAAATACTGAAAATTGAGCCCCATCTACCCTAACGTCTCTAAGAAAACAGAAGGCAAATAAATTCCCAACGAAAAAAAATCGTGATTAACAATATGACGATGGGACAGGCATATAGAGAGGCTCACTGACAATCAATGGACTGCAGCTGTCATCTTGTGGTACCCACGGGAACTGAAACGACCACTCGTCTGACCTCCAAAAGAGATGGGACGATTTTATTGTGAAAAGACATGGCCGCACAGGGAGAAGGAAGGCCAAGATATGAGAAGAATGGAGGATGTATTGTGATCAGCGCAATCTATACAAGGGCTGAAGGACCAATTGATCAAGGCAATTTCATGAAAAATTATGGAGAACAAAAATAAAACTTTTCAAAAGTTTTTGCAAAAGAGAGTCAACTTGAAATATTAGTTTTCAGATCAGAATGGTCAGGTTTCCAATTTTTTTTCTCTCTCTCACACACACACACACATCCCTTGAACCTGAAAAACTTATCTATCAAATTGCATCCATCTATATATTTTCCCAAAATGTTATGGTTGTGACAAAATGTTGTCCAAAATTTTCCAACCAGCTCCAGTCTTACGGGGTTTTTTTGGGTCCTGGCTCATGATTTTGGAATGCTTGGAGTTGGCCATACTCAGGGTTCTTAATATGGATATATTCAAATTTAGAAAGCTATCCCATCAACAAAAATCTCCCCCCAAATACAATTGGGATTACTACTCAGTGTCCATGATCCCTTTCAGAGGTCTAATTTTTTAAATGGTTTTCCCCCCTACCTCTAATTTTGTGCTTACTATCAATTGTGGCGGCATAATTTTAGACTCAGTAAATAGCAGGAACAAATGAGTTATTGTCCTGTTTCAGCAAAGAACTGAAGCATATGCCTAACTTTAAGCACACGAGTAGTTGCAGTGAAATGAATGTCTAATTACTTGAGCTGAGGTAATCAGGTAAAGATCTAAATTTTGTCATTTGGCACAAAGTGAGAGATCATTTCAAATTTGGACTTCATTGCCTTATTAAAGGCTTCAGGTGAAGCTTTGGGTTATGGACCCTCAAAGTTTACTTTAATTACCAAAAATTATCTTGAAATACAATCCCTTAAATATTTGTTGATATCATGGTTTGCTAGTGTGTTTGTACTTTTAAATCAGTTATTGGACTATCTGAGGACAGATGGGTTTGCAGTTTTAGTCCTAAATTTTGACCAGAGGCAAATAAATATCATCAGCAATTCTGACAAAGTACTGGATTCAGTGTATTTTAGAATTCACATGTGAAAGGTATTTATACAACTGATCTTTGACACTGAATACATGCTGCAAAAGGTCCATAGTTTTGTGATTTACACTTGAATTCTTGTGTCTACTGAATGGCACTCTCTCAGCCAAGAACTTCCTACATATGGCTTTTTCAGTTTCAGTGCCCATTTTGCCAGTTACCAAGAAACTACTGAATAGAGACAATATGGGAATGCATTGTTCATTTCCTAAATCTCCACTGCAGTGTTCTGTCCAGATGCAAAAAGGTAACTTGATCCCAATTAATGAAAGTGACTAGGTCAGCCTGTCACGTCCCATGCTCTTTATGTGCTGTTCAGACATCTATGTGCTTATTAAAACCTCAGGCACTCTACATAAGCTCTGCCTTGAAACCAGTTGCCAGAGGCATCACTGCTCAGAACCTGTCTACAGGTTTCTTGGTATCAGATCTGACATGATATAAATCTCTCTCATCCAACTTGGCAGCACAGATCAGATGAAAAGCAGCCCCATCCTCACAGAATAACACTCATAAAAAGGATGGAAGGGGCACAATAATAAACATTTCACTGGAGTTGTTCTTCACAAATGTACCTTATTGCTAACATGTTCCAAGGTTATAAAATGCCTGCACATCATACGCCTCTATTATTACTTCTATAAGAATCAGAATTGGGTACTTTCTGATGGGAATGCTTTCTGTCCTACTCTAATAATTGTCCCTGCTGTTTTTAAACTATAATTAGAACACACAAAATTCATAGTGATTAAGTTATTTGATAAATTTTAGCCTCTGAATAATTCTTGGTCTGTAGATTATTCATGAGCAAGTCATTGAATGGTTTTAAGTTTGAGCTGTCTTGGGTTTTGACTGCATGTAGGGAATAGAAACAATGTCATGTGATCTAATTGGATGGGTAATTGTTAGAATCAGGCTTTTGGTGTGAATACAACTGACTAAACCTGAAACCAGGCAAGAACTGGTAGGAAGCGGAAAATGTTCTGAAGTACCAGCCACTATAACTTCTCCCACTAATTGTGAGCATCTGCTCAGAGACTGTTGTTGGCTGACAGCCTTGGGGTCCATTTCAACTTGGCGTTATGAGGTGTCCAAATAGGCTTGGCAGCAAAATGAAAGTGGCAGCAAAAAAGCATCCACTTCCATCTGCAACTGGCCAGGAGACTGTGCCTCCATTACTGGACACATACCTAGACATGCTGATTACGCCTTCCTGACCTCTTGGCTAGTCACTCCAACGCATCGTATCTGATGAGCATAACAATGCCCCATGCTCTCAAAACGCTCCAATTGCTAGAAGCTCGCTTTGAAAATCTGTCCATTATAGCCTGTTGTTTAAGAGCAGGTTCAGCAAATATAAACCCAATGGACCAGAAGTTCAGAATGACAGTCATTCCATCCTCACACGCTAGTTCTTCTCTTATTTATATGGCCTATGATGAAATATTCAGGTTATACATGTAAGAGCCACAAATGGCCTCCTAAAAAGAGCTTTGAACTTTATTTCTTCTTCAAAGAGGTTTGGCTGTTGGAGGAAGTGGTTTAATAACTAAACCTACTGGCAGAGGCAGGAAACAGAGTTTCCTAAGTACAGTCTGGCACCATAATCAGATTGCAATAAGAAGAGCTTCTGATTTACTTGTAAAGAAACAGTAGGCCAGGGTCAGCCACACACTACCTCAGATGGGAGTTCACGGCTTCGGCTATTCAGAGAGAGAGGCACTAGACTTATTTTGGTGGTAAAAATCAGAAGTATAACAAGAGTCTGTAAACAATAAAGCCTACAGATAAACTAAGGGGACAGCCAGAGTGCTCTAGTGATTTTTAACAAGAATTTAAGCTTAATATCAGAATATCCTCTCCTTTGGCAGGCTTAATCTCAACCTGGCTAATAGGTTTCCATCAATGGTAAGTCCTACCTGAAGGCTTGGTTGTGCTGCACAACACGAAGCAACAACAATCGAGAACAGCTGCTCCCGAATAGCTGAAATAGTTAATTATACTGTATACCTACAGTACATCTCCAGGCCCTGCATTAAGAAAGCTGTTGCCTGCGTGCCATACATATAACAAAGGAAGATATTCATGAGGAACTGCAAAGCAAATGGAAAGCAGACTCAGATGCTAGCTCTTCACTTCTTGCATGAAACAAAAAACAAAACAAACTAACTATTATCAAAGCGCTAACATTATCATAATCATGTAGTTATGTTGCATGTATTTTTCATGTGTGTATATATCTGTAAAATAATCATTAAAGGGTCAAACATCTGGTTTGCAAAGATGGTTCCTGCAATGTTTATGTCAGGTATTATTTCACAGATGTATAATACTTTTATTTTTACAATCTGGAATAATCACAGCCTGGCATAGGAAGAAATAGCTTTTATAATCATGCTCCTCACCCAAATATGCCCCAATCTCCAAGATATGCACATGAAACATTTACATTAAGAAATAACTCCAGGATGATAAAACCTATACTTATGAGTGGTTTATATTAAAATTTATAACAGGCACATTTGCTCAGATCTTGGTTTTCTTTAATAACTTTTCAATTCTTAAGCACAGCTGGAAGTCTAAAAATAGGCAACAGAAAATTGGCATGTTTTACTTACGGTAATTTACAGGATATCCTGTTAATCCTACCAGGGTCAGGTTGGAGCATTTTTGCAAGCCCTAACAGAAAGAATGTACAGTATTTACAGTATACACTGACAACTAATGCAATCATTTTATTTGGCATTTGCAATGGTAAATTCATCTCAAGCCAAGTCCTCCTATTCCACGCCTGATCTAGATTAACTATGCTCTTTCCAGCCTCATTCTATTTAGCCCTATTCTCTGGTTCAGTCCCTTCACCATTAATGTCTTATCACTACAGCTCATTCCACAAAACTTCTGCCTTATTCATCTTAAACAATAATAGCCAGTATGCTTTATAATGAGGCAGTTTGTCCCCAGGGGCAGCAAACTGGATGGGTGACTCGCAACATGTTGGTTCTGTTCCAAGCTTTTTCACTGGCATGTTGCGCACCCTTGGGCAAGGCACTTCACCTCCCCGTGCCTCAGTTTCTTCATCTGAGAAATGGGGATAGTCATTCTGACCTGCTGTGTGAAGCGCCTTTTGATCCATGGATGAAAAATGCTGTACAAGAGCTAGCTGCTAGTCTTATCGAACCAAACAATAGTATCAAATGTAAAATAATGAAGGCTTCAAAACATTGAATGTTTTAACATGAAACTAAATTAATGATCTGATGGTTCTCTAGGTATCTAAACATCAGATCTCTGCAGACTGTGAATCAATCACTTGGTTGGTCTTAAAGGTGGAGAAACTCAACGTTGTTGGCCGCTCTCAGTACAGTCCCAATAAGAGGAAAAACACAGCTCCCTTTGGGGCTTCACCTTATGTGGCGCTGAGCACCCTAAACTCCCTTTGCAGTCACTGGGGACTGTGAGAGTTCTATACCTTTAAGGAGGCACTCAGGTCCAGATTTTTAAAAGTATTTAGGTGCCAAAAGATGCAGTAGGAACCTAATGGGATTTTCAAAAGCACCCAGGCACCTACCTCCTACTGATTTCTGAGGCGCTTCTGAAAACCCCACAAGGTGCTTATATGCATCTTTAGGTGCCTACATACCCTTAAAAATCTGGCCTTCAGTACCTTGTAGGATTGGGCCTTGTCATGACCTGGTTGCATAATGCAATCAAGTCCAATTAGATGCTGCACAGGAAGGAACTGTTTCTATAAGAACAACCCATAATTTTAAACACTTTAAATGACAAAGTGTTAATTTGAATAAAATGTTACCTCTTAGCAAGTGTCAGGTGTTCTGGGCCCTATAGATTACAATTGAGAACCTGTGTGAAAGATCCAGTCATTAAGGTTTAAATGAAGGGTTCTCTCTGAACCATATGTGACTTTTCGAAGAAGAAAAAGGTGGAACCATTCTGTTTGAGTTTGCAGAACTAGCTAGAGTTCATGAACCTTTCCTTTCACCCCCGCCTCTCTTCTAATCTAAGACCATATGGCTTTTCATGGGTTTAAAAGAAATATAGGGCCAGAATCTCAGTCATGCCAAGATTACACTTATTACAGCTGATGGGAGCAAGGGGAAGGTGGCTTTAAGCCACTTCCTTGTTCCCTTGATTTGGAGATGGCTAGGGGCCAAAATGCCAAACCCCACTCCACATAATTTAAAGCATCTTCATTCCAATTACGCCAACTGCAGAAATACTGCAGGCACAAAGTGCCATGCATTACATCCGCCCTTCCCACCTTGACATGCCCTGTGGGGAGGAGGGTGAAACGAGAGGCATAAAATCTGTTATGGTGGCTTTATATATTCAGATTCCCTGCTGTTTGGGAACTCCTCGGTTGCCTCTTTTGGGCAGCCTTCCACCTGATTCATTCTGGATGCATACTACCAGGGACCATAACCTGTCCTCAGTATTTGTGCAGAAGGCCTATTGATTCTAACTAGTAGATGCTCACATATGGGGCCATGTAAGTGCTGGGACAGAAGTAGAGATAAACCTAATGGTAAAGCACGTGTGTGCAAAAACTGGAATCTGTTCTGAATTGCAGGGGTCTGTGTTACACATGGAACAAGAATCCCTGTCTTGGCTTAGCTAGCACAGCTGCATGCCACAAGCTGCACCGCCCAATCCACATTGGAATTTCTCATGAAACAATAACTGAAACTAAAATAAAAATACAGTTCCCCCCCCCCCCACTGAAGTTGTCAGCCAAATAGAGCATAAAGAAGTAGTAATATCCATATTCCAAGTCCTGTACAAAACAAGGTTTGTTTTTCCTGGCTCTCTGGGGTAAGCTGAGATACTGAATCCTTTGCCTACATGCTCTGAGACAAACGGGATGTGAAACAGTGAACTTAGAAAGAAATGTGGCGGGGCAAAACCATGGCTGTTCCCTTTAATGTTCTTCCAGCAACATCATTAGGCAGCCCACACAGTCCTCTTTACTATGTATTACTTTCATTATGACTGCAGCACTGGAGTGGCATATGCCTGGTATGGCACTTGTCTCTTATTTGCTAATGCTTTACAATGTCTTAGAGCAGTGTATCAGTCCTGGTGTCAGCATTCGAATGAATCTTTGTCTGGAGTTAATACACTTTGACTACGGAAACTCATAATGCCTGGAGATATTTTATAGGACAAGTTCTATACATTCCTGCTGAAAATTAGTGCTGGCAATAGTTTTGAAATGTAGTCCAATTATTTACGTTCCTTGAGTCATGCAAAAATCAACACTACCATTGGGACAAATCTCATGAGCCTCTCCACATTTTCATGCAAACTGGCACAGATTTCTCTCCCACTCATCTCATCCCCCATAGCTTGCCTTATAATGCAGCCTGAAGTGTTTAATGGATGCTCAAGATAACACTCCAATTGTTCCAAACACCCTCGCTTCTCGGGAATTTGAAAAAAAATTAAAAATCGGAGGCTGCATTTCAAATACTCTTCTTTGCCTTGGCTCATGGCAGATCTTCCAGTAACGGACGTGCTTTTTGTAACCTTTTTCCCAGGGATACACTAAGCCCCCATTTAAACTTTGAACACCCACAGCACCGTGCTAAGGAATGGGAACCAGAAAGTGAAAGTGACTGTACAAAGAAAGTGACTGGACAATGAACTGAAGTGACTGTGGCCAGGCATCAACGGTAAAGAACTGCAGAAAGAATTGCTTTTGAACATAAAACAAGATACTTTATTAGAATAAGGAAAATATTGTCCATAAAACTACTGTCTCTCTGCTTCTGCTTAAATCCTCTCTCCTGCCTAGTTTCCTGCTACAGACTGAAAAAAACAGTGCACAAGAATGGAGAGGGCCCAAATTTTTCAACTGCAGCTCGTGATTTTTGTACGTCTCTATTTCTGAGTGTTCAAATTGAGACCCTTAAGGGGTCTTGATTTTCAGAAAATGCTGAGCATCCTCTGTCCCAGGTTGGTCACTTTAAATTGTCTCAGGTTGATCACTCAAAGATTGAGGCATACAAAATCATTAGACACATTTGAAAAGCCTGGCCCCCAAGGTCTATTTTTGTGTTATTTTAGGAGCATTAGAGTTAAAATACTTCCTACCCTAGTTACACAAAAATGATTTGTCGAATAAAGCTAAACCTTTAATGGGTTATTTTCCAGGGGTATGTTCATCCTGTTAACATGATAGTTTCTCTACCTGGTACTATATGCATTTGGAAGTGTTTCACTGTGTGTACATGTTGTTTTGGTGCATGGAAAATGTGTTTTTGAAGTATGGCTAGTGGGAACATTTTCAGAAGATAAACAACACTTCAAACAGGATTCTACAACAGCACAACATTTTCATTAAAACTAGACAACAAACAAAGCATCTCAATGGTTTTGCCTCAGTTCAGGAAAAACAGCAACACTGCCCAGGTGTTTAAATAAATAACATAAAAATAAAATCCAGTTCTCATCAAATACAGATTCCATAATTTAAAGAGACATATATCCACTCCTAATACAGTCAGAGGGCAGGAATCTAGATTTTCAGTTTGGGCCATAAGTAACACCAGATTTGAAGGCCTCTAGCCCTGGAAAAAAATTAGCTCTGATGCTGACTTCAGAGCTTATGTCCATCTGGACTTATGGCAAAGACCTGTTTGCAGTGTTCAGTTCCCATCTATGTCCCGTCATCTTGACTGCTTTGTATTTAATTTAGTTTCTGTCCAACTTTAGGTCCATGAAGCTGTAGTATAGGATTATGTTCCTGACCAGCTACATCAGGGAGTAAAAGCAGACATGTTCTTTTCAATACATCGCTTGTGGGGCTCAGTGTCGATCTTTCCCTTGGTTGGTACAGAACAACCCCAAATCTAAACCCCTCTGTGTTTAACAATTCATGTCTACGGGGACCAACCCATCAGTTTACCAAGTACAAATATAGACTCTCTCCCAGGCACGATGGAGCAGAGTAAACTCAAATAAAATCTCTGGGGGAGAGAAGGAAAATATTTTAATGTTCAGATCCAGTCTCTAATTCTATACCTAATCAGCATGACTGGCCATCCTCTGCTTTGCAGTTGCCTAATGCATGCAGATGCCTTTCTGTGCAAGTCCATTAGAGCATGAATGCACTCCTGCAGCCACACCCAAGCTAGCTTTCATCTACCTAGCTCAGATATCGAAACAGAGAAGCCATGGCAGCTTAATTTGTAATGAAAGAGATCCTGGGGCTACTAACTGCCAAGCCTGGAAGTGCCGTGGCTCAGCCCTGGCAAGCTCTGGCACAAATTAAACACTGCATGGCATCATGGGCATCATTGTGGACTAGCTGGCCATGTAATTACCCAGGGTTCTGGGCAGGTTTGCACAGTCCATGCTGATGCCCAGGCTGCTGCTACTGAAACTTCAATGCTTGGACACCCAAGACACACCCTAAAAGAAAACATGCCCTACCCCTCTCCTCCCAGCACACACAGAGCACACACTATATTAGCCAGATGTCATAAAAGCTGGTGAATTCCTTCCTAGACCAATACACCGTCATTTTTAATCATAAAATGGCTGTGACTGGAGAAAGTGTGTTCATAGGTGGTACAAGTACTAATGGATCTAGTTAATGTTGCCAAGCACTTCCCATTAATAAGACCTTATTTTCAGTTGCTTGTGTCAAGCTATTGGGTCTGAAATTTCATATGCTGAGCGTTTGCCTCAGGTTGAATTTTTGGGGGGAAGTTTCATTGTTAATAAGATGATATGGTAACTAGTAGTTTGATTAGGAATATAATGTGCTTGGCAAAATCTATAAATATCTAAGTATTCAAAACAGTGATCATTAGAATCAGAAGTTAGTTTTAACTGTATAGACTTTAAAAGTGTGTGAGAATAAGCATGTCAAAGTGTCAGTGTGGGGGGGGACTGGAGGAGGGGAAATTCACAGCAAGATTCTTTTTGCTGTTAGGGAAGCGAGTTATGTTTTAGCCTTTACAGATCACTCAGGACGAAAGTGATACTAGAATCAAGGCCTTGCTTTTTGAAAGCACTTCATTAGTAGTTCTCAAAAGTACTTTTACAAAGGAGGTCAGTCTCAGTATGCCCAATTTACAGATGGAGAAACTGAGGCACGTGGCAGCAAAGTGGTCACCCAAAAAGGCAAGGGGAGCCAGGAACACAATCCTCATCTCCTGAGTCCTAGCCTCAAAGTGTCTAAAAGTGGGCATGCAAAAATTGGGGCATGCAGAATTCTCAGTTACTTTGGAAAACGTAGGCAAGTTTATTTTGCCATCGCAGTCACAACAACAAACTGTATGCATGGCAAAATGTACATTATGGCAACATATAAATATATTGTCTGGAGTTTGTTCTTTCACAAAAAGTGAACAAACTCACTAAAATATATGAATCAAGTCAGATGCCTGGGACCTTTATTATACTAAGCAATAATTTTCTGAGGGAAGCGATGAAAGCCTATTTATCGAGAAACGGAATGAACAGGGCAATTGAGAAGTGTATTCTCAAATAGGGCAGAATCTGATCCTGGCAGTGAGTGGGTTAAATGAGCTCATAGGTGTTTTCTTTCTCTAACACCTAGGGGCCAGTTTACTGGGTGCCTGTGTTGTATGGTTGGAGGGGGGGGGGGGGAGGGAGAGAATGAATGACTTCAAAGCATACAGCTTGAAAATTTGCTTTCCCCTATAATAATTAATGCAGTCGCCAGTGTTCTAATGTGCAGCTGAGAAGAATCTAGCTGTAAATTAATTTAGAAGTGTAAACAGATACAAGAGCAAGGCTACTGTTAGGTTGACGCACACTGCTATTTCTGAGCAGACGGTCACTTCCTTTCTCTGCCTGAAATGAATCTCATCCCACGCGCAGCTCCCAAGCCTTTCATTAGTGGCTGTGTTAGTACATAATAGCTATAATGAGAAGGCCATAAAAAATCCCAAGTTAGCTGAGGGGCTTTAGCCATTTTAAATACAGCTCTCTTTCCAGATTTTATTTAAACTTTAATGACTAACACATAGGATCAAGCAGCAAGAAACAACATTTGTATTACAGTGTATTATTTAATTTCCATTAGTTAAAAATGCCAGGCTACTGGCCAGTAGCTGAGGAAAATAAGTGGTGACAGGTGAAAGAAAAATACCCTTATCATAGCATCTCAAGCCACTTCAAAGCCCGAGGCATTGCAATGTAATTTACACCTAATGAAATCCAGTGTCATGCAAAATTATTTAGCCAAATGTTATCCATTCACTAGCATGGACTCTGCTTCTTTTAAAGACACAGTGCACTTCCTGGTCATAATTTCCACTCTCTAATTAAACTACAGTAGCCATGCATGAATGCCTTATCTGTCTAGCTCTGGTATTAACTGATTTACTTCTGCTTTTAAAGTCATATGATCAATTCCAACTTACACATTGGCAGATCTATGCATTTTAAAGCCCTAATTTGCTCTCTAGTTTAATTAGAGGAACAGTCTTATTGGACAGCCTAAAATGTTTAGAGTAAGTCACACTCCAAATCTGATTATCCTTTTTAATTTTGAATTAAATGCAAAGGCGGCAGGGGCATGGGGTGAGAAGCACAGGTCTCTTCATTTCAAATTTTACTAAGCTTTTTAAAGACTTCTCTTATCCCCAATGGCTAAATTTTGGAAAATATAAAGCAATAACCGAAAAGAGATGCGTGAACAGTATATAGTTTACTACAGTTTTCAAGAGAAATATAGCAAATAAACTCGATCAAAAATAAATATAATAGACTGTAAATTTGTATTGATCTGCCTGGCTCTTGAACAATACATTTTCCTTCAATGTCAATTAAATTTTGCCTTAATGTTAAAGTTAGATTTCAATGGAGTTACTTGGTTGAGTAAAAGGTCACAGGAGTGGATTAGGAAATGAATTGTGTATAAACAGAACCACCATTCTTTTATAGAAACACACTAAGCTTTTAAGGAATAAAGAAAAAATATGGGTTAAAAGAGGGATTTAGCAGCCCAACACATCTCACCCAGTCCCTTAACCACAGGTATCTTCTTCCTTGTTTATTAAATGTGTGTGCTAAATGCTGTACAAAACAATGCAACAGTAAGGTCCTCAGGAGCTTACAATTTAAATGTCTAATAGATGCCAGATTCTCATTCCACAGTTAGTCTCATTGATTACAGGCGATTACTTGTAGGGTAAGTTACTTCTCAGTGTGACTAAGAACAGCAGAACCTTGCCCTAAGTAAAAAAGTAAGTGTGGAAAAGTAGTTAATGAATTATCTGATCATGCCTTAGTCTTTGTACATGAGTATAGAGTTTGTTACTTATTTTCTAAATAAAAATAAATAAATAAATAGGATTGCCGTTTAAATAGTTATTTATTGAAAATGCTTCTACCACTGGTATTGACATCTTTTTAGACACATTTTTACCACTAATCTGCACTAGAGATTTTATTTCTATCCCAAACCTGAGTTCCACTCTTGTAATATAATTTGTTCATAAGAGTCAACAGCAATTTTAAGCAACATTAATATGAATATGAATGTTACCTTGAATGTTCCTGACTAAATATTGTAAGTGATGGAAAGTGCATTGTTATTTGACAGATCCTGCTCCCACTGACTTCAGTGGAAACAGACTTGGCTCTCCTTCTGGGCTCGGCACAGACTGATTTTTCAGACAATTTAGGTGTGCAATTGTGTGAGCCTAATGTGCATGCTCAGCTAACAGATTTGTGCATGCAGATCAGGTAATTTCAAACACAAACAGAGATACATTGCCTCATCTGTAAATGGGGTTAGTAATATTTACCTAGGGCTGACTAGATTTGCTAATTGATTCTCTTTCACCAGATGTTTCCAATGTACCTATCACCATAGTATCTAAGATCCATAACTGTTTGTAAAAGGTACCAAGCTCTTTGGATGCGTGGTGCCATGGAAGTTCAAAGTAGTGTGTGTACAGAAATACATTTATTTCCTTAAATAGAGGTCAGCAGTAGAGTGAAAAGATGATCTCATGGCTAAGGTCTGGGATTCAGGAGACTTGGATTCAAATCCTGGATCTGCCACAGATTTACTCTGAGACCCTGGGGCAAATTACGTAGTCTTTTGGTGCCTCAGTTCTCATCTGTAAATTGGGGATAATTATATTTCCCTTCTTCTACCCTTTGTTTTGTCTCTTTAGAATGATTTAGATGGTAAGCAATTCATGGAAAGAAAGAAAGAATGGTCTTTCACTATAAGCTTGTACAGTGCCTAGCACAATGGAACCCCTTATTATTTACAACTTGGAGGTGTTACCCTAATATCAATAATCATCAACTGACTAAAGATGAATTAAATTGGCTAATCCATTGGCAAAGAGTTGCTTTGGCATACTGGTGTTCAGATAGTTATTGGAGGGCTGCAGGCCACACAGTTTGCAGACTCGGCTCAGAACCTGCTTCAGAGGCAGATTATTAGCAAATCAAATGACAAAAGCAGCATTACTTTAACATAAATTTGCTTTTCGTTTTCTCCCTCTCCCTACAGATGCATGGCTGCCAATAATCTTTCAGAGAAATAAGCAGAATTATAAAGGCCCCAGTCCCAACTGTGGCATTTGCTTTGTCAAATCCAGTGAGTCCCTCTGGATTATGGCGGTGCTGCTATTGAATATGTGCTGCAAAAAATCCCAAAACCAAAACTGCTTTTCTCTCCCAGCCTGGAATGTCTTGGGATTAACATTCCGAATTGAGATTCAAAACGTTCCATGTTTCTCAACATAACAGCATATTAAAAAATAAGCATTTGTAAAACATAGCCCGTGATCCAGTTAGGGAAGGAATTCATAGCCTATACTAATACTGGAGGCCACATTCTGACTAGAGACAAACACACACAATTCTTGCTGAAGTCAGTTGAGTTGGTATACAGGCATCCAAAGGTAGATTACGAGTATTTTGTTTCAATATTTAATCCCTGAAATTATCAACTTTGGTTTTCTTTTAAAAAAGAATCATATTTAGTGGGTCTGGCGGAAACAGGCTTATATGTCAATCAACAACCCAAATGGTCAGACGATGGGTTTTAGGAGTCACAAATAGGAATTAGAGTTGGTTAGAAATTTGACAAAAACAAATGTTGGGACAAAAATACTGATTCATCAAAACAAAACTTCCATGGGAAAGGGCCAGTTTTGACAAATTTCTCGACTCAGAAAATTTTTAAAAGAGTTTTCAAATTTTCTAAATGTTTAGTTTTGACAATGTCAAAATGAAAAATTCCAGTGTCCTGGGTCAGAAATGACTCTTCATTTCAAAATTTAAACTACGATAAAAAAATGAAAATTAAAAAATGGTTGAAAATCAAAAAGTTTAAAAAGGATGGATATGAAATGTTTGGACCTGAGCCAAACTGAAATCTTTTCAGATTTTTGGTTTGAGAAAATTGTTTAGATTTTGATTTTTTGAAATGATTTGGGATGGGGGAATATTTTGAAACCTCAAAAGTCCTAGTGGAATGGGAAAAACATTTCAACTTGGCTTTACTGGTAATAGTGATATTAGGGCAGATGCTGTACGATCTTCATAGTCCACAGGAGTTTTGCCTGAATAAGTTCAAAAGACTGTCAAATTTGACCCTTGAAAATTTACATGAATAAAGTGATTTATGTTAATATAATTGAAAGTAACTTTTTAATGTTGCTTATTATTTATTTGTATTATGATGGCATCTAGGGACCCCAACCAAAATGGGACCCACGTTCTAGGATGTTCACTGTCTACTCAAGATGTTACTGCGTGGCAAGCTGATGCACTGTAGATTCACAGCCCCGATTGCCACCCGGTAAGATTCCAAGAAGACAAGCCCAAAGTGAATGGGGCTAATCATATGACTAAAATTAAGCACATTTTACAAGATCAGGCCCTTAGATTATAAGTGTCAGGAAGCAGGGTCTATATTTAGTTGTGTGTATTGTACAGTTCTAGGCACATAGCAGGTACTTAAACAACAAACAATGATGTTGAAAAAAGAAATAACAGCAATAGCTTGATCCTATATTCTTTGCAAGAGTGAGGGCTGCAGGATCAAGCTCCAAATTTATATTTCTAAAATGCAGAAAATCACAGACAAAGTTAGAAGAATTCAGGAATAATTGGCCACAAATCCTTGAATGTTTCAGGTTCACGGTGCACATTTCTCAGAGCAAAAACTCAATTGTTTCCTATTGCTCTCTGAACAAGCAATGTCTGGTATTTGCTTCACTGTTCACTGACTTTGAGAATGACAGAAAGGATGTTGACATTTTGTGCCATACTTAAGGGAAGAAACAGATTGTCTCTCTGTGAAAGGTGCTCTATTTTATTTGCAAAAAGACAAAACTCTGAACCACACATCAAATAAAATCATACAATAAAAACGTTTTTTAAAGGGAGTGAGTATTTTGCATATGAATATTAGATGACATCCATGCAGCAAATATAGAAATTATAATATTCAGTATCTCACACAGCAGAGACATGTATGGTACAAGGAGTTATGGTAACCAAGCTGTCTTAAATCTACAACCTCAAATAAAGAAGGCTTCATTAAAATTTAATATTCACGCAATAGGGACTCTTTCATTGTGATGAAAGCTGATTAGGACCAATCATAGCATCTGGGTTGTATGATTTACTCCCTTCCCCCAACCAGAAAGGAGGGTGGTGAGGGAACCAAACCCAAGGGGGAAAACAAAACTGGCAAACATTCTTCTGGTAACATTCCAGAGGAGCTACTATTTTGCATTTGGTACCCATGCAATCCTTACAATGTGGTACACATGCTCTTAGAAAGGGGCCTGGATGGACATTAGTAATGCAAATAAGGGGCAAAGGTGACAGAATAAAATTAAAATGTGTACAATTATTTTCTAGCACACAAGCAACTGCATTTGTCTAGTGTGAGGGGTGGGGAAGGAGAGAGCAGTTGATAATTTTCTTGTAAAGACGTGGACAAAGCTTTTTAAAGAAGTCACACAGCTAAAATAACCATATTGTTAGACAATGACTCATGGGAACAAAGACAACAATGCTATCTAGGATCATTATGCTGGTGCCTTTTAATCATAATGTTGGTACAGTTTCCCTCACACTGACCTAGTTTAACTGGTTTAGAAAGCTTAATAAGCATTGCTTCTTGCAGTACATTTAGCTAGACCTAAATATATACAAGTGTTTCTTTTGTGAATGACAATTACTGATTTGGGGCCAAATTCTGCTCCCAGTGTAAATCCAGAGTAATTCCACTGAAGCCAGCTCACTAAAGATTTACACCAGTGTGTTTGAGAGCAGAATTTGACCCACTGCCTTTGAAAACATCCAATTTGGCTATCTGAGACTGTATTTCCAGTACACAATGTCCCACAGTAGCTACATGTATCAAATTTATCTTTCTGTAGCAAAAGTACATCTGATCAGAAACAAAATACAGGTTAAAAAGTGCTTTTATTAAAGTGCTTACTGGAACTGGTCTTGGAATGTGTTTGTTTCTGTGAAAAATATTGATATAAAAGAAAGGTTTTGTAGATGTTTTTCTTCAAATGTTTTTGGGTTTTCATTGAGAAACTGGAAACCAAAATAATAATAAAATAATAATAAAAAATTAGCTTTTGGGTTTTCAAAGACAATCAGAAAAATAGTCCAAAACTGGTATTTCCAGCGGAAAATTTTATTTTGAGAAAAAAACTCTACTTTTGATCCAAAAATTTTTTGATTGACACATTTTGACTAGCTATGTTAGTGCTCAAAAATGTGCCCATTTTAAATTGACATCAGATGCATGATACATGTATTTTAAAAGTAACAGTGGTATTTTGTGTCAACTGGATTAATTCCTTTTATTTTTAGTATGTTTATGTTTTCTAGACTAATATAAACTCATTTTATGAACATCACATTTTGATATGCACGCGACTGATATATGCTCGGTGAACTCAGAGATGGTGGAATAAAGTTGAGAGTTATCTCAATGCATTACAGTGTGCAACCTCCAATACTGGTTACAGTGACTGTCTATTTAACAGGGAGAAATTCACTGCTCTGGAAGACTCATGATGTCTAGCTGCATCAGTTAAGCTCTGTGATGGGATTGTTTGCATGAAGCCATAGTAGTCCCAGAAGGGAGACCATGCACCTTCTGTATTTTATGAACCTGTAGTCTGTCCCCACAGACTGGCATAAAGCGCAACGATGAAAATGGACTGAACAAGGGGCCCATGGGATCAAGTTACACAGATTCAGTGGCCCTAACCCAGATTCTGGTGCTGTGGATGGTTGCAGATGCCATTCCAGTGGGTGGGTTGGGGGAGACTGTACTTCACCCTTTACCTGACTAGAGCTAGAAACATATTTTTGCAAAAGTTTTCATGAAAAATGAAAAAAAAAATCCTTTCTTAAAATGGAGTGGGGGGAGAAATTAATATTTGAAAATTTTTAGCTCTCTAGCCCTGAACCTCAGTTGGCAGGGTGAAATTCTTTGAATTTCACCTGCATACTGTCCTATTCCTTGGCCTTTGCATGGGTGAAGAGAATTTCACATTCTGTATGTGTATGTGACTGTGTCTTTGTGTATGTACAAGGTGGGGTTTTCAAAAGCATTCAACACTGGCCTAATTCTACTCTCTGAAGTCAATGGTAACATGTCCATTTATCTTCAGTGGAGAAGACAGACCGATACTAAATGTTTAAAAAAACCCACTACCTATTCAATATTATACATACACACACACATGCACGCACGGTACATACATGCAAGTTTAATTTTTCATAGGGAGGCTGAGTGGAGGACCACTGCCCATATTATTTTGGGCCAAATTCTGAAAGGAAGGCAATTCAAGCAAGGCAGAGTATATTCTAATTGGAAAATCCGTCTACCGAATGCTAGATAGGTCCTGTAGTTCCCAAACCAGGAATGGCTTTTCCTGACAGAAGGGAAATTAAAGCAGAGCAGATTTTCTTTCTATAGAAGGCTTTTAAAAAACAAAAATAAAGGAGAGAATTTTTAGGTAGGATGTTTTAAAAAAAACAACGAAACACTAGACCACCAGGCAACTTGGAAGGGTGCAGCTTTACTTTATAAAACCAAACTTTGTTTCTTTCAGTTTGTTAACATAAAAGTATCCTCTAATTTTATCTCCAGCTACCACATTCTCTGAGTTACAATTGCCAAAAAAGGTCAAAATATCCTAATTTTACATTCCTTCAAGTCACTAAATGGAACAGAAGTAGTATGACTATAATTCATAATTCAGAACTCAAATTTCATAAGACAACATCAGAACCGTCACTTTAACCACACTAATTCCTTCACAGTTAACATGAGTGGGTGTTGGTCAAATCCAAGCTGAAAAAAGCCATCTAATTTCAGCAAGTGTACCACAAGCCAACTTGGCAACCCTCCACCTGGATCAGACAAATGTCTGCTCTGTGGAAGCTGAAGGCACAGTGATAATTATCATAGCTGATACTGCATCAGTGGTAATGACAGTGTGGTTTATAAATATGAACCAAAGTCGGATTCTCTCTTTCCCAAGCAGGGGTTTGGTATTGCTGTGGGAACCCAACATAAATGCTATGGAGCTGAATGCGGCCATTGATCCAAACCAGACCATATCTCTGTGAAACCTGAAAGTCATTCAGTTATTGCACATGTTGACTTTTTGTCACCTTCTCTCTTGTTACTCTTAGGGTAATCCCATTATAAGGGGAACAGTATCTGGCCCTTTCTGAATAATACACCAACTCAGTTAGGGAATTTTGAGGGGAGAGGAAAAAAAATTCCATGGGACATTGCTGCTAAGCCAGTACCAAAATCTGGTGTTTATTGTATCCTCAAGTAGCTTCCCGTAAAGGACAGAAGAGATACTCTGTTAAGTCTAAAGAACTATCAGCACAAAGGTTAGGATCATCTTGGCGTACACACCTGCCATTGCTGGGTCTCAGGCATTGGTGGCATCTTGATGATAACACTTTACTTCTTTAAGGGATGAAGCTTTATTAATTAATATTATTATATAATGCTTGCAGATTCTTAAGAGAAAGGCACAATACCATTCCAGAGAACTATTATTATTACATGTCCCGTATGACTACTGAATAATGGATGTGATTTCACTGTTATTAGAAAAGGTTCATAATGGAGAGTGCTGGCTGGAACATGTCCTTCCCTCCTCCCTCAGTGAAAAACTTCTTTTCAGTAAAAAAATAAAAATCAAACACAAAACGGACACATTTGTATTTGGGAATACCATCACAGTGCCTCTTGGCAACTGGAGTTGAGGTACCTCATGTCCACTTTCTCCTCTATGGGCCGGAATCCAGGTCCAGATTACGACTCCCATGGTGCAACATAGTTCCCCCTCCTGCTCAGATTCTGTGGTGTGTCATGGGAGATTTAGTCCAAGTGTGGAGCCCAGTCCAACTTGGAAAACAGGGGCTCCCAAGAGGCACAGCAATGGAGATTTTCCTTCGAAAGCCAACACTTGTCATTGAAAAAAGACGGCATCAACAGAAAATTTTCCAACAGTCTTAATAATGAAATATGGAAACTCAATAGCTGTGTCCCATGCTTGATTTCTTGTTCTGAGCATCACATTTCATATCACCCTCCTAAAAGGTGAATAGGCAATTCAGAATAGAAACAGGCTCACTGCTAGAGTTAAAGCCACATATTTTTCCTTCCCCTTTCTCAGTCTAGGTCACTATCACACTCCATATTGTCTCCATTACTGGGTGTTGGCCACTTTTGCCCACTAAAAGATAAAGTCTGTGTAGGAGCAGTAAAAGATCAAAAGAAAACTCCACAAAAGTTAAAATTTGAGTTTCCTCCATATTTTTTTTTATCCAGGGTCTGGTTTTGCCTCTTCTTATGGAAGAACTGTGATCTCCAAGCCTTGCAGCTCCCCCATATTCACTCTAGACACAGGGTCATTTACACAAAGGCCCTGTTCCTGTCAGATTCCCTGTGGCTCTTCTTAGTTCCCTGAACCTCCTTTCATTAGAGAATATTCAGGGGAAGTGAATTTTGATCTCTTAGTCATGTGTATTGTATTTGTCCTCATCACTGAAGTGTCTAACAACAGAAACAGTAACAGACTCTTCCTTTTGTTTCCTTCTCAGTCTGTAGGGGAAATAGTTTGATTTGGGGCCATTTTAGTATGTGTTCGTGTACGTGGTTGTGCTGCGTGTCTGCGTGTACACGTGTGAAAAACTCACTGAGGTGGAGCTAAGTGATTAGTGGAGATAAATTGCATTCAGATCTCAGTCTGATGAAGCTAGGAACTCATTATTTTCTCTTCTGGTAATCTAGGTTCAGCTCCCATTAGTTCCAGCCCTCACAAGTCTCCCCTTATTGGTCAACAGTTTCATCATTCAAGTGGAATTTTGCTGTCACAGAAGGTGATCTCTCAAAAGATCAACTGAATATGAGAAGAATTTGCTTGGACAGAAACCTCAAAACTGGACCAGATGGCACTAACCATTCTGTCACACCTAATGGAGTTTAGCCCTCTCTCTCTAACCCCCACCCCTCAATGTTCTGAGAAACATTAAAGCCAACACTTATAAACCTGGTATATGTCCCTGCTGGCTGATGAGAGCCAGGGAAGAACTACCATGCCCTTTGTTAACAGATCACCAACACCATCTTCAGAGAAGTAACCTGCCAACCTCACCGAAAAGCTCATTTGTCTTCAGTAGCAAATCACAACACACATCATTTAACTGCTCAGTTGTGCTGCTGGCTCATTGACAAACCTCTGTCTACTCAACTCATCCCACATAGCAGCTGGCTGTAGTCCTTGCATACGTGATTTAGGGGGGCACAGTCTTCCTCCCTTGTGGCCCCAGGCCGATTCACAAGCTAACCCTAACTCTTTCTGGGGGAATAGACAGGTTCCCAATGAAATCGGTGTATCTCTTGTAACCAGCTTCCCTTGGCAGTGCCCCCTTGTAACCTGCCACGACACAACTCACCTTCCGGCTATGCCACCCTGGAGCCCCAACCCTTCCAGGTGTCTTCGAGTCCAAAACAAAAAGGAAAATAACAGGTTTCAGAGTAACAGCCGTGTTAGTCTGTATTCGCAAAAGAAAAGGAGTACTTGTGGCACCTTAGAGACTAAACAATTTATTTGAGCATGAGCTTTCATGAGCTACAGCTCACTTCATCGGATGCATACCGTGGAAACTGCAGAAGACATTATACACACACAGAGACCATGAAACAATACCTCCTCCCACCCCTCTGTCCTGCTGGTAATAGCTTATCTAAAGTGATCAAGTTGGGCCATTTCCAGCACAAATCCAGGTTTTCTCACCCCCCCCAAACTCACTCTCCTGCTGGTAATAGCTTATCTAAAGTGATCATCAAGTTGGGCCATTTCCAGCATAGCCCAACTTGATGATCACTTTAGATAAGCTATTACCAGCAGGAGAGTGGGTTTGTGTGTGTATGGGGGTGGGGGGGGTGGTGAGAAAACCTGGATTTGTGCTGGAAATGGCCCACCTTGATTATCATGCACATTGTGAAGAGAGTGGTCACTTTGGATGGACTATTACCAGCAGGAGAGTGAGTTTGTGTGGGGGGGGGCGGAGGTGAGAAAACCTGGATTTGTGCTGGAAATGGCCCAACTTGATCACTTTAGATAAGCTATTACCAGCAGGACAGTGGGGTGGGAGGAGGTATTGTTTCATGGTCTCTGTGTGTATATAATGTCTTCTGCAGTTTCCACGGTATGCATCCGATGAAGTGAGCTGTAGCTCATGAAAGCTCATGCTCAAATAAATTGGTCAGTCTCTAAGATGCCACAAGTACTCCTTTTCTTTTTGAAAAAGGAAAATAGTGAACTCAAAATCAGAGTCATCAGAGGATTTGCCAGCAAGACCCTACCCTTCTGCTCCAGGAAGGGCGCCATGCAGCTAGTTCCTTCTTGGCCATCTTCCTGGGCCTAGTTGTTCCATCCACAAAATGGCTAGTCCAGCTAACAAACTGACTCAGGCTGTTGGCTGGAACCAGGCTTCCTTTGCCGAGGAAGTAGCACAGCTCTGCTCTCCTTCCTGATCAGGCCTCAACTGGGCTAAGTCTCCCCTTTTTGACACCGCCGACCCCATGACTGACATTAAAGGAAGGTAGTGGGCAAAGCCCACAGGTTCTCCTTAACCCTCTCACTGCCTGCATGGAACCTACGGCCCCCATTGCACTGATGGTTAAGTATTATAGAGGAGCCCCACACTCTGGATTCTGCTTTTTCATTTTTCTCCTTCACCAGATGTTAAAAAAAAAAGAAAAGTTGTTGTTTGTGTACGGCATGCACATTAGCACAGATAAACTGTTCACTGAGTGTCTTGATTAATGATTGAATAGTGCAGTTGTTGCAAAAATAAGTCATGCAGTGATGAGAGATCTGAAGATTATATCTAACACCAGGGGATGGCTTATTAATCTTACTTCTTGAAGAATTCCTGAGTAAATCATTCTCCTTTATTAATGATATTTCACTTTCCTCTGTGAGACATCTTTTATACATCCAGAAGGGCAATTATCTGTTTAGGCCAAGAAACAATATTAGTTACAGTCAGTGCTTGAATGTTTGATGTAAATCGCTTAAATAAAAGGGGGGGGGAAAGAATGAAGCACACTCCAAAGACCTACTACAAACATGATTGCATTAAGGGATGCCTTATTTGGTTGGAATGACATTGTGTATGTTTTCAAGTATCAATTATTGTGGCGCTTGCATACTCAAACTGTGATAACAACTCAAGAAAAATTACATTACTTTTATCTCTTCAAGGTCTGGAGGAATTCTATAATATGTGAGGTAGCTAACCATATTCTGGAATGGTTTATTAATACAACAGTCTTTCAAAGGCAGGTCTTGAATTCCTGATAGGAAGAAGTAGTGAAAGACAGAAAGGGGGGAGTCTATAATTAAAAAAAAATATTTTCTAGGTTCAAGGCATCCATTTTTCTAGTTGTCTATCATCTGCTACTCAGCACAGATTAGAGGATTTAGAGAGGGAAATGGGATACCAATTTAATGGATTGCTTTAAGAACTATAGCAAAAATTTAAATGATCCAAATGGAAATCTATAAATCAGCCCCAAAAGGAGTTTCATTAACTCACTTAAAGGACCTTTCATATGAAAATTATTCACTTTTAAATTATAATAGCAATTGCATTAGATAACAGAACTTAGCTGTGGTGGATATATCTAAGACTCATTAAACTTTGACAAATAAGTTTCAAAATATCACTGAGTTATGATCATCTTTGGGATTCACATATGAATGACTGTATAGACACAAAGTGCTGTCTTTATTTGACTAGCAGTTTATTGAGAGGCAGCATGGTCTACGCTAGCAGTTCTCAGACTGTGGGTCGGGACCCCAAAGTGGGTTGGGACCCTGTTTTAATGGGGTCACCAGGGCTGGCTTAGACTTGCTGGGGCCTGGGGCTGAAGCCCAAACCCCACTGCCCGGGGCCAAAGCCGATGCCTGAGGGCTTCAGCCCTGGGCAACAGGGCTCAGGTTACAGGCCCCTTGCCTGGGGCTGAAGTCCTTGGGCTTCGGCTTTGTCCCCCCTCCCCCAGCCCTCGGGCTTTGGCCCCCCACCCAGGTGACAGGGCTCAGACAGGTTTCAGTCCCCCACCCTCCTCCTGGGGTCATGTAGTAATTTTTGTTGTCAGAAGGGGGTTATGGTGCAATGAAGTTTGAGAACCCCTGGTCTAGTGGATAGGGCACTGGACTCAGAGGGGAGACCTGAAATGGGGGGAGGAAGGAGAGTGGGTCCATTTTAGGGTTAGGAATAAACTTGTCCTATATGGAGATGTGTTTGTGACTTTCTATAATATGCATGTCATGTAGACATTTTAACCTCTGTAAGGCTGGCATTTTATACATATTAGCCAGTTTCTGGTGAACACTTGTATGTAGCTCTGCCTTCTCACTAAAATCACATATTGCTTATTAGATATTGTACCAATTGGGTGCACTTGTATATGTAACTACCGCTACTGGATGGAGTTAGAACTGCTTAACTGTGCATCACTGGTGGGAAAAATGGTCACTGTGAAATAATTTATTCACCAAAAAAAATGCAGTTTCAGGGTAACCAAAACTATTTGCAAATTAAGATCTAATTCAGCTAATAGTTTCAGCCAAATAAATAACATTTTTTTTAAAAAAAGGTCAGTGTTTCATTTTGAAGTTTAGCTAGATTTGGGTTTGTTTGTTTGTTTGTTGTTTTTTTTAAAGGCTAAAAACATCCCAAAACATAACAATCAAAGTAAAAAAAAAAAAACCTGACCCAAGGTTTTATTTAGGTATTTTTTCGTTTCAGTAAGCAAAAACTGAAAAAAATCAGTTTGAATTGTAATGATTTTTTTTTTGGTTTCTGTTTGGTCACAGAGCCAAAAAAATAAAATAAAAATAATAATCACAGGCACTTCAATCTAGTCATAGACACTCCGCTGTTGCTGAGAATCTCCTTTAGGTCAAATAGCTGCAAAGACACATTTGTACCAAGGGATCGGAGCTTTGTCATGTGAAGAAGCAACTGGCCATGGCATGCAGCATAGTGACAAATATGACGTTTCTAAGTGGCCAAGGAGTCATTAGAGTCTGTACACAGTGTGTGTATATATATCTATGTTGACATATAGGTGGCGTTGGAGGAATATTCTGGTAGTGATGGCCTGTACTGTAAACACCATTCTAATTCAGATTTCAAAGCTCAAAACCACAACTCAAAACTTGAATGAACTTGGAATCAGCCTTTGTTTGAGTTCAGCCAGCTTTCAGGAACCAGCTGTGGCTCGCACATACTTTATTCATTTCTATAAACATTTCCTCAAAGCACAATATGAACATTTTTGGGGATAACAATGTATATTCTGAGACTGCTGTTCACTGGTGCATTTCAAGTTTGAATCTTGTTCCCTAGGAAGAACAACATGGAGTATCAGCGTGGCCACTAGTCTCATCTTCTGGCTCCAGTGACCATGTGTAAACGTAAACTTTGCCTATCCATTCATAGTTACATTCAACCAGGCGGTGAGGGGTGGGGGTGAGAAACAAGTTTCATTCAAAACTGACTTTTCACATTTCTGGGCATATGCATATAGGAAACCAGTTTAGACTGCTAGGACAAAATACTGGTCCCACTGAGGTCATTTGCATTCAGTGGGATCCAGATTTGACCCATAATGCAGATGTTCATAAAAAATGGATTGAGTTCAAAAGTCTGGATTCGAACTTCCTGAAAGCACAGTGTGGTCACATTTTGGATTCGCTCATTATAGACAAAGGAGTGAGCTGAAAAGCTCAGATCCAGACCCATGTTTTCTCAAAACATAAATTTTGCTTTGGAATCATCAGTGATTTTAAAGGATAAAATTAAGTATTGGTACAGTGTGTATGCAAATTGTATCTTGCTTTCACTGGAGCTCTGCTCAGTCTGATGTAGGTCTCAGTGACTTGAAAGGAGAGTCTCAAAGTGGTTTGAAAGAAAGAATAAGTGTTATTAATATTGATTTTTCTCTTCTCTGAGAATTCCATGTCGTCCTTTGCAGGGAAGCAATGTAGCAAGAGGAAGCAAATACCCAACACTCCTGGGAGGTGCGTGGGTAATTTGGGAGTAAATATGCAATCTCCTTAGGGCAAAGTGGGCACCCCATCCCCATGTTTTCAGATTCTCCTGGAACAGCTCCAGCTCTGTTCAGATTTCCATGCCAGATCTACTTACAGGAAGTACATTATTCATACAGACTATACCGAAATAATCAGCAGTTAGAAATGAACCTCAGTTGATAGTGACTCTATCAGCATTTTCCCCCTTGCTTTTATTAAACGTAATTAAAAAACGAGTCTTTGGCAGAGGAGTATGTACAGTATGTCATAAAGTCTCTCTGAACTACCTATATATTTACCCCTGAAAGTGAATTCTTTATAAGACCTAGGATATCAAAGAAACGATGGATCAAAGTAGTTTTAATAAGCAACCCAGTGTTTGTAGAACCTGCACTTTCATGTATCATGTTTTGTTCAAGTTTTTAATTTTGGTTCCTCACCACAGAAGGCACTTAAGATAACTATCTATAACCATATTGTCATGTTGAATCCTTTGATTATTTAACATGTACACCTTAGTGAAACAAAAATACCTTTCCCCCCCAAATATTTGGACTTCATTGTATTTTTATGTGAAACAGATTTGATTTGCCAGATAGTTTCAACACTAAGTAGTCTTGTGTATACTATATTTTCATATATGTTAGTAGTAAATAATTCTGCCTGTTTATATAGCATATTTGTAATCACATGAATCAATGTAATCCGTACCATCCTTCATCCTGCCTCATTCTTTTCCTTAGTATCAAATATATATATGTAAATATATGGCAAAAGATCCTGAAGAGTATAAAAAAGAAAATTAACATGCCCTTGACAGAGAATCCAGTCAGAATTTTGCTCAGTGCACATGGGACTGGTTTGGGATTTTTTTAACATAGTAAAATCAATTTGCTCATCCTCTCTTTCAAACTAGAGCTCTGCTATGCTTACAAATTGTTTTGCAGTGAAAACAAACTTTTTTTTAAAACGGAAAAAAGTCCTTATATATTTGATCTATAGTCATAACGACATTGTCAACAAAGAATGAGAATTATTGCACTGCTTAAACTCCAGGTTAAAAGTAAAGTCTGAAAGAGTGAGGAACGTAAGTACAGAGTGTATGCAAGAAGCAGGCATGACAAATGGGATCTGGTAGCTATTTCAACTATACATCTGGGCATAACACCTTACCTTTTAGCTCTGAAAATTACTGTTCAGTCAGTTAGGAATTTGTATGAACTCTGAGTTTAAAACCCTAACGGAAACATACTGTAGCTTAAGTAAAGTAGACAAGTGCTTTAAAAAAAATACATGGTCAAAATTTATGATTACTATGCTAGCTCACCATACCTTGAGATTTGGTAACTAGGAATATCTGAATTGCACATGGTACTATTTTTGTGGTTGCCTTTGAAAATTCAAAAACCCAAGTCCTACCACAGGAAAATCAGTTTTGGTATATTGGAGGACAGCCATAGGAAATCACATTCAAAAGGAATTAGAACACACAACCCCTAAGCCTATTTATTCCTAATTTAATTGTGACTATGACTGTTTATATTAAATGCACTTCTAAATATCCCACTTTATGACATGTACAAAAGACATTCTAGGATGATGGTGTATTCTAGCTGGACAAAGGGAATTCCAGATCAGTATCCTTTTAAATAAAGCATCGGAACTTTTTCACGTTATGCTTCATTTCATCATCTTTTGGTGCACAGCTGCTGGGTCCATTTGCTGTCAAATGCTGTTAAATGCCAGTCTGTTCTCCATGGACTGCTACCAAGCACTTTGTAGACCAGCAGTGACCCATGGACCAGAGTTTGGGACCTCTTTTCTAGAATATATTACATACATATATATGCAAAACCAACAAAGGAACACCAAGCCTAATACAATGAAAAAGTATACCTCAGAATTTCAGGTGATCCCTTCCAATGTGCATTGCCTTGCATTTGTCAAAATTGCATCTAATCCTCACAGAATAATAGGGACTATGTTAGAACTAACTTTCTGCAGAGAATATTGGAATGGCATTATATGATAGTCCCTAAATATTTTAGGAACCAACCTATAATCCCTTGCACAGTTCACATGTACTGAGTCAAAGTGAAAATATTGAGTCTTCTAATTACACAAAATAGTTCTTGATAGTAATAGTGGTGGCCAAGTTGGATTCCTGAGGAAATGGAAATCCCCAATTCCACCAATATAGCTCATGGAAATAATTGTTGGAGATGATAACTATTTGGGGCCATAAAAAAATCGTCTCACTCAGTGTTTTATGTTGGCTGTATCTTTGTGTTTATGTTGGTTGTATCTTAGTTTGGTATCAGCTAGCATTCATCTGCATCTTTCAGATCCCAAAATATGGGTCTTTGCATACAGTATGAGATGATCTCTAGCAATTTTTATATGCCCATGAATTGATAGCTCTTATCAATGCTATAGAGATACTAGTTATTGATCTGCATTACAACCTGTGCCTTGCATCAGTAATTACCCTATCTTGCCATAAAACAAATGATGTACATATAATGGGTCTGGTTCTCACACCACATAAACCCAGAGTTAGGGGGTGATCTCCACAGAGTTCCATGGCATCACACTTGAGTAAAGCTGGTGTGTTGGGAGCATCAGCTGAGTAACTCAATTGGCTCTGAGCATTTAAAACTTAAGGGGAAAGTTTTGAAAAGGGATTTTGCTTCTCTGACAACCGTGGCAAGAGATTTCCCCCTGTTTCTTATCTGCTAGACCAGACCTAAATCAGGCTGTCACGTAATCAATGGACTATGATAGGCTGATTATCATGTAGGATAAGTGATATCTATTAGAAAAAATTGATCCTGACATAACTCAGAAAAGGCAGCAGGTTAAAGCTAGAGGCCATGGGCCCTGGACTGGCCTTTGTACATATGTAATGGCTGTCATTTTCCTGGAGGTGCCTGAAAACTGCAAAACTCTCAGGGTAAATCTATATTGATTGAATAATTCTTGTCATCTGTTAGGACTAACAAAGCTGTCACAGCACAGCCACAAGCAAACAGATTTTATTTGATAACTTTCTTTCCATTTCACCATGGAAGCACACAAGTACTAGAGTTTCAAGGGAGCTCCTTCATGTTTGGTCTGTTTTTACTCAGGTAATTCCCCAGTGGAGGTCCTTATTTCCAGTGACTGATTGACTCCTACATACTTAATTAAACCTGCATCATCAGAATTACAGTTTATGAAGGAATCAGAAGGTAACTGTCAGCAAACCCCTGATTTTACATAGCATGTGTTGTATTAAGAGTGGAGCCTGAATGATTATGGCTAGAAGCTTGATCAAAATTGTAGGGGAGGGTGCGCTTGAGGCTGTCCCTTGTGACAGCATCTCCTTTTATGAATACAGAAAAATTCATCAAACAGAAATCATTAAATGGAGCAGATGGGGCTTGCTGTGTGGCTGATGCACAAAGTGCCTGGAGATGATAGCATCGCACAAGGCAGACCATCAGATCAAAACGACAACCCTGAGAAGGTGGGACAATGCACGATTGTTTGCTATTGTTGTCCTGGCCATATACATTGTTTTTGTTCTGATCAGCAATGGCGCGTCATACAATCTGTCAAATATCCTCCATTGCAATCTCCCTTGAGTGTCACATGTTTAATGCACTGTGTCTGCTTCATGAAATCCCAGCAAAATGACTGGAAAGATCAATTTGGCAAAGAAACAAACAAACAAACAAACAAACAAAAGAGCTTAATTCCCAGCCCCATTATCTAACTATTTTCAATGTACTATGGTAATTCTTTGCGATTTTTTTTTTTTACTGAACACATTTTGTAATATTTCACTTAGAGAGACTTTGGAGACGATCAGACATGAACTCTCAGAAAAGCAGAAGAAAATTCTGAAAACTGGGTCCAGAGATAGCACTCTAATGTATATGCCCATTTGTTCATCCTAAGGTGTATTTGCATATTGGTGATAAAATTCTGCCATGTTTACCTATTACTTTCAGGGGTGCATCTTCCCCTCCTCAGATTCCATGGGGGAACATAATTTGACAGGGATCACAAAGTGCAGAAATGGCAAATGGTGTGAGTAATTTTTTCGTGTCAGTGGGAGGCTAGAATGTCATCTACTACCGTTACTGGCAAGCAGGAGATGTTTCAATTTTGTCTCATCTTCACATACAGGAGCTCTTAAATTCAAAATGATTTTTTAAAATTTAGTCTTTATTTAGTCCCCAAGCCTAACACTCTTAATGATCCTTTTGTTTCTAGCCTCACTCTCACTCACTTCTTTTTAGAACTATTCAATTCAACTTACAAATGTTGTTTTATATATAGATAGATAGATATGACCCATCATATGACCACTGCTACCTTGGGTCTGGAATAAACCCTTCTCCCCTAGTGACAATTCACAAAATTTTAGGAAAAGAAATGAAAGATATTGACAAATGAAAATGCAAACTGGAAGTTAAGCAGCCAGAATGTAACTGTCCCCACTGGAATTTCCCCAGAAAATTGGGGCTTATTCTCTTACTCATATAAAAGGTATTAGACCTTTAAAAAGATTGAAATGTTCAGGAGGACCTCAGTGTTATATCTCAACTTTAAAAGAAACCAACTGAAAGCAAAGCATCCCCTGCTGTTCAAGGTTGGGGCAGCACTGTAACAGTGGCTGGTCCCCTCTTGCAGTACCAGCTGACAAGATGTAGCTTCAAGAGAGTATGGGAAATATTCACAACGCCACTGGCTTACTTGGCAGGCTATCTATGCTTAGCGAAAAATGTAACTGATCTCACATCAATGTAAGTCAGGAGTAACTCCTCTGACATCTGTGGAATTATTGGTGTAAATGAGAGGAGAGTCTTGTGCAGAGTCTCCAATATACCACATTCTGGGCAATTTTCTGCTACCATCTGCTCTAACATAAAACTTCACCTACACTAACTACTTTGTGGCCTTAGTTTGCAGTTGATTTGACACTTGGCGACACATTTTTATAAATGTATGTACTGTCTTGCTCTCTCTGACCTGGTACCTTGGTCACTTCGCACATACCACGAGCTGAAGGGTAGCTCCTGTAAAAGCAAAACACAACATATATATCGGAGGAGCCACGAATGGCAGAATTTTCACAGGACCAAACTAGCATAGCATGGTTCTTTCCTAAGGAAAAAAAAATAGTTCTACTTGCTTGGGCATTAACTCTGTGTGGATCTTATTTGAACCACCTTTAGATCAAAGCACAAGGTTTTCCTGGTTATGCTTAAAAAAAACCCTGACTTTCTGGTTTCAAAAGGAAAAGATCTGCTGAGTTAGACATCAATAGCTTGCTTAAAACACAGTGAATAGTACTATTAACTTTTTTTTTAAACAGGGCTACTTGTTCCACTTGCATGTCCAAATGCTTTACTCTTTATAAGCAGCCAGCTTCCACGGCAGAGGAAATGAGGCAAACCGCACAAATTCCAGAAACGCAGTCTCATTAAGACATTGCCACTGTACAAAATGACTTCACACCCCTAAAAATCAGATCACAGTGCCATTTTTTTCAGATCCTCAACTGGAAAAAGCGAATGGTTCTACCACAGTGAGAATTTTGTTCTTCCATCATTTTCCCAGGTCTAGTGATGGAGTGTTAATGTAACATGCCTGCCAAGAGGGTTAAGCTTAGATTGCATGCAATCTGTTTTACAATGCTAACATGAGATACAAAGACCTAGGGGGAAAGATGACAACAATTATTCTGACACATCAGTTTTTTCTAATGCATGGAATTGCTTAAATTCTTTTTAAATTAAAAAGGAAAAATAAAACAGGATAAAATTATTCCTTATTTTAACTAATGAAACCCCCGTCTTTTTGTGAGATTTCAAAGTATGTACATTTTTTGTAAGTATGCCAAAGTCAAGGCCTGTACAGCATGTGATCTATAATAAACTTCAAAAGAACACCTTTGACATTTTAGATAACTTGCAAATGATGATGCAGAAAGATCTTTTGCCACTACAAAGAAAGAACAAAAGAACCAACATGAAAGAGAAATCAATAAACATATGGCAATTAATAAAACATTTTCTATGAATACCCTACAAAGAGTTTTACAACAGTATAAAAATCCAACAGTTGTTTCAATGTGGATTTAAAAAGTATCAGCTGTTATATTAAGATATCTTTTTTAAGTAACAAAATGTATGTAAAATAACGGATATGGATTTTGTTCTAAATCCATCAATTGCAGAGATTCAGATCAAATGCAAAGTTTTTTTTAAGGTGACCCAGTCAATTATGTAATAAAATTGTTCATTTTTCAGTGAATGAAAACAATGTTTGGAAACAGAAACATTTGTTTGCTGATGTGCTGTTCGCCTGGAGGAGTTCAGCTAGTTTTTGAGCTGCTTTTTTTCTTTCTTTTTTTAAAAATCATGTCTTCAATTTTTTTAAAACATTCCTATTGATTTCCTTTATAAGTAACATTATACTCACCATTAGTACAGACATTACAATATCTTCAATGTAACCTACAAGCAATAATTTATCATCATAATAAAGATGCATCCACTTACACACTGTTAACCCAACTTCTGTCTATCCAGTCATGAAATATTCCAATTCCACAAGCATTGTCAGCAAATCTTGGAGCCCCGGAGCAATCCCTCATACTGCCTGTACCTACACATGCACCTCACACCTGTTTAAACATTGTGATGGCCTTCCCAGCCTCTCCATTACCTTCTCCAAAGAGGCACATGCTTTATTCTGTTTTCCTATTTTCTTTCAGATAGTGTAGTTCCACATTATGATAACATTGTCCAAAGGCTTCTTTGCAACATAGCCATAAAGAAAGAGAATTTATGGTGGGGGGAAATCAGATTCACTAAATGTGCACAATAGGTGGAAATACATAATTCCAATGGCTGGAGGGTCCTAGTTCATCTGCATTTGCTGGAAACAACAGTTGGTCTGACTTATGAGTCTGGCCTTCCTCCTTTCCAGACAGAAGAGCGAGATGATAGTTTCTCAGCCAAGCAGACAGTCCATTTCATTGTAGGCAGTGTATCTGTATCCGTGTCGGTCTCAGAATGTTACAGAGACAAGGTGGGTGAGTTAATCTCTTTTCTTGAACTGACTGCTATTTGACAGAGAGACCAGCTTTTGAGCCACACAGAGCTCTTCTTCAGGTCTGGGAAAGGTATCCCGAGCATCACAGATAAATGCAAGGTGGAACAGATTGTTTAGCATAAGTAGTCAGCACATATTCTAAGGCACCAGTCAAAGTAGAGTGGTCCCTTTTTAGAATCATAGAATCATAGAATATCAGGGTTGGAAGGGACCTCAGGAGGTCATCTAGTCCAACCCCCTGCTCAAAGCAGGACCAATCCCCAATTAAATCATCCCAGACAGGGCTTTGTCAAGCCTGACCTTAAAAACTTCTAAGGAAGGAGATTCTACCACCTCCCTAGGTAATGCGTTCCAGTGTTTCACCACCCTCCTAGTGAAGAAGTTTTTCCTAATATCCAACCTAAACCTCCCCCACTGCAACTTGAGACCATTACTCCTTGTTCTGTCATCTGCTACCACTGAGAATAGTCTAGAACCATCCTTTCTGGAACCACCTCTCAGGTAGTTGAAAGCAGCTATCAAATCCCCTCTCATTCTTCTCTTCTGCAGACTAAACAAACCCAGTTTAGTGTCTCTTTACACTCCCAGAAATGCGTAAATGAGAAGCAGGCCAGAAGATATACCTAACTTGGTGCATCTCTAGTTAAAGACGATGAAATTGTTAAGCACCTGCCTGTGGCTGCAAAGATAGCTATCTTCCCCCCTAGTTTCAGTTTGAAGCCTTATACTCATTAATGTGGACTCACCATTGTTTAAATTGGCTTTCAATGAAATATTGCATTTACCTCCTTTCAAATTTGTCAAGTGACGCTAACTGCACATTGTGCTTCCCACTGACTTTGTTATCTTTGCTGTCCTGGCCAGCCAACTGGAGATCCTGAGCCCTGCATTGTGTACTATCAGCCTGAAACAACATTAAATCCTCATCAGAAATACCCAGCCAGGATGAACAGTGGCCCAAAGAACTTCTGGAAAACTGACAAACTAATCATGCACATAATTGCTTTTTGACTTTTTGCTCCTGCTGTGGCAGGACTTAATGATAATCTCAAAGGTTAGCATTGGAACACACACGTCATTTAAATGACTCCAGGATGACACACTTGTAGAATGTTATTAATTCTTGCAGACCCACTCACTAGCACATCCAAAAGATTAAAAAGAAAATGGCTTAAAAACTGGTCAGAGGAAGTGTGTATTTCAGGTTAGTTTCACTAATTAGAAATTACTGCTCAGATTTTCCTTGTTGTAACATGCTTCTGAATTAGTTTGATATCTCCTTGTGGCCAGACTTTTCAAAACATATATGGGATTGCATCAATAACCACTTTTAAGTCAAGTTAGTTAACAGTTCTGTCAAACAGAAGACACGAGAGGAAAGCATCTACATTTAGTTTAATAAAAGTCATAATAAACTATCATAATGAAGACATTAGATGAAAAAAGTATCGTTCCTCTTTGTACTGTTTAATAAAGAAGTTGGCACTGTTTTGGAACCATTGCTGCAATGACTATGAGCCTGATCCAAAGCCCACTGAAGTAAATAGGAAGACTCTTGACTTCAGTGGGTTTTGGATTAGGCCCTATAAGCAATGGATTCAAAAATGAAACTTCATGTCTCTAGAATTGTGCTGTACCCTAAAAAATCTACCATACTCATTAATTACAGATCCTAATGTACAGCAAACAAGTAGGACCATAAGATTAAAAATTTCACTCATACATCTGAGAGTCTTCCTCCTGAATGGATTTTTTTTCTAGTAAATCTCTTTAAAATACGTGCCATAAGCCAACATTTATATTGCCTCAATACTTATGCAAAATAAGGCAATACAGATCTGAAATGCACTTTTATTTTACTGCTTATATAAGAAAATAATTTGTGCTGCCAACAATTCTGTTTATCTTTAATGAAAAAAATTAGTAACTGAAGGAGCTATAAGGGGAAATTGAAGCATATATGTCCTTCAGTAGAGCTGGTCAACAACTTTCCATCAGAAGTGGTTTTGATGGAAAATTGGGTTTTCTGCTACAAAATTTTTCATGAAAAGTGTCTGGTTTAGGCAGAAAATTAATATTTTTTGTTGAAAACCCAAATGCCTGATAACTAAAATATTTTGATGCTGATATACTGCCACGGTGCCTCAGGAATTGTAATTCAGTTTCCTCAAGTCCACCTTCTCATTTTGGGCTGCGCTTCCCAGCCAGACTACAACTCCCATGATGAACTGTGGTCAAGGACTCCCACAATGCCTCCCTCTCACTATAAAGTGAGATCATGGTGCATTATGGGAGATACAGGATGGCTTATAGCGGAGACTGGGGGCATGGAAACCTGAAGTACATCTCCCATGAGGTATCACAGTATCATTTCTAAATCAAAATATTTTAGTTTTCCTCCCAAGTATTTAGGTTTTTCATTGACAGTTTTAACAAAACACAAATTTGGTTTGTTTTCATCAAAATTATCCATGGGGAAAAGCAACACATATTCTTTCCAGCTCTATCTACTGGCAAAAGGTTTAAAATGATCAGAATGGGACACATTCTGCTTGCCATATACAGCTTTGTCACTTCAGAAATTGTCAAGAAATTGCATTAATAAAATAAAATGTTACCATTTTATACGTTGTACAGAAAATTATATCTTTTTCATGAGAAGGGCACATCAGAATTCATACTCAGGACACTAAGATTTATTTTAATTTTAAATATTTAAGGCCAAAATTTTCAAACCTAAGTATCTAAAGTTAAATTCTAATTTCATATTTAGGTCCTTAAATGAAAGTGGCCTGATTTTCAAGAATGCTGAGCACCTGCAAATCCCTCAAGAGTAATGGAAGCTGCTCTTCTTTGAAAATTAGGCTACTTTTATTAGGTGCCTAGATATGGATCTAAGAGCTAAAACTTATACACATTGCATATTTTCCTAAATTGTCCATTCCACCTCTTAGCTTCTGAATAACTGGGTAGAACAACATGAGGTCAGCAGTCTGTGGCTGCATGTGGAACCAATAACCAGAGATCCATAAATCCAGCTGATTGACATACACTGGATTATTGGAGCCAGGAAAAATTATAAATGGAAGCTCCCTACAGTCGTGGGTTTAAACCAGGAGCTCAAATAGTAGTCCTTCAGCTGGGATAGTGGGGTAGATAACACCCTCACTCATAATGATAGTATTAAAGAACTCCTGTGGTCACAATCAATAGCACTCATGTGATTTGTCAGGCCTGTGGGAGAACTATAAGGGGGAGGAACTCAGTCCTATTGGGTGGCAACCAGAAACAAGCAGAGCTAGTTTCCAGACCAGGGCTCTGGACTGAAGAATGGCTTGAGAGCACTAACAGCTTGTGCCCTATGACAGCCTAGTTTGTTTCATTTGTTGAAACCCCCAGGACCAGGTCTTGGCCTATAGCTGTGCAGGAGGGCGGGAGCTGAGACTTCCGGCAGGGTCTGAAATGTTGGCTCCCAATTACTGCATGAAGGAGGTGACCTGGCCCCTCATGGGCTATAGAGTTATTTTCCCTTTTTGGTTGGGACTGATTTTATTATCCACCCCCACCCACCTGGAAGGAAATGGACACTGTAAGAAGTACAACTGAAGGTCTATACCCCAGGACTGCACCACAAGACTTCTGTTGCCCATGGAAGGACATATAAGATAAGCCTTCACCCCAAGAGAGCACCCACCTAGCCTTCAGCATGTGGGCATTCTTATTGTTCCTCTCTTAAGTTGTACATACAGACCATCAAGGAGCAATAGGGTTAATATACTGTGTGTTTCTCTCTCAAAGTGCAGACCACAGCTGCCTGCCCTAATATGTAGACATTGTCAGGATAGCACGGATGAGCCACTACAGTGAATTAAATTATTCCAGAAGAACACAGGGATCTATATTGTTGTGAATTCACTAATAATAGCAGAAAGACCTTCCATGGAAGGAAGAGGACCTTAGTTGCTGGCAAAGCCAATTGGTGATCACTGGAAGGGGCAAGGTAGTACAATAGAGTATTTATTCCCCTTTTACCTAATCAATGAGACAGCAAAGGTCCTTTTGAAACTGCACTCTTGTGAGAAAAGAAATTGCACACAAATCTATTATTCAAATGGGCACTATCTTTGAAGGAAAAATAAAGGGCAGACCTGCTTAGTATTTGAATGGGAAACCTGAAAAGAAAATCCAAGTGGCTTTAATAGGACTGAGCAGGTGGCACCAGGAAACTATTTTTCAAATCAAGGCACCCGACCACTTTGTTAAGAGGTCATATAGGCTCTTTTTTTTTTTTTTTCCCCTAAAATAAAGGTAGAAGGCCCCATGGTCTAAGCAAAATTCTAGCTCAGTATTTTCTCTCTGTATAGCCACATTTACTTTCGCTGTTTTATTGAGTTTCCCACATTTATATTTAAATGGTGGTAGCACCACTAATACTAGCCGAGTGAGGCGTCAGTGTCCCTCCATGCAGAATCTTCACGTGCCTTTTCCTTCTCTTTATCACCCATGCTGGGCTGGCCGGAGTCAGAAAAATGCTTTCGCAAGAAAGGTGCTATTTAAATACAAGGGACTATTAGCTTTTATTAGTCTCACACAGCTTGGAAATAGCAATGTTTACGGTCCTGCTCACCCTTGGGCTGCTGCCATCTTCCCCATTTGTTGCCTATGCGGATGGAATGGGGTACTATCATCCCTGCCAGCCAAAGTAGGAAGATTGTAAATGGATGTTCTCTCCTCATGGAGCACTTAAGGATGTCTGAATGGAATCACTAATGATCTCCTGAAAGGAAAAGTCCTTGTTTCCAAGATAATAAACATTGGACATCTGTAGCTGGTAGGAAACTATTTTCTTTTCCTCCCCAGTTTTCCCAGGATTTCCACGTTATGTGGCAGCTCTTCCTGTGGAAAGCTGGCAATTAAAATGGCAGAATTTACCACAACGGGAAGTTTCTCTGTTCTCCACTGTGCAGCAGAGTTTCCATGTTGTAGGAGACACACACACACACAATCCCTAGAATGTCTGATTTGGCTGACTAGCTGAATTTAACATAAAGTGATATGTAGTCTGAATCAAATATTAAAATAAAAAATCTTCCCGAGCTGCAGAAGTTTGGGGAATATGAAGCCGTGAACACTTCACTTTTGGGATTACTGTGTGCTTTACATATGTTTTGAGGCCTCAGCCAAACCTTTCAACATTATGGATGTGCATAAAGCCAGAGAGGCTTTTGCCCCACTAAGAATGGCTGGCACTAACGTACATCTCCCAAAACGAAAGGAAGGAATATTGTGATATCTAGAAACTTTCTAAATTTACTCTGCCAACTTGTTCTCAGTACTTCAAACATGCTGAAGGGCACTTGGATTCTGGAGAGGTAGCCAATAATATAAAGTTTCCCCTTTCTAGAAAGACATCTAGTTGTTAAGGGCAAATTAATTATCTGTATGAAATTCAGTTTAAGAAAATTATTAAGCATAAAGGATTCCTTCTTCTCTGCTTTTCAAGGCATAGAGCTTGCATTAACTTCTTCTCTGAATTAAACATCAATAAAAAGACATGTCATTAGTGTTTATTCTGAATGGTATTTTTTTTAAATACAATTTCGTAGACTTTCAAGCAAGTCCAAGTTCTAATATGATTTCCATCCCTCTGTCATGATAATTTCTCCAGTGCCTCCCATCTAACAAGTTATATAACAGATTTATAAATAATCACCTAATTTCCACTTTGCAGCTCTTTAATTGACAGTGCTACCCAGAGTACATTATTCAGATGTTCTCTTTCTTCTGAAAAAAGAATTAAATTAAATATTTTCAAACAAGTTTTATCTTTTCTTTGGCAGATGACTTTTCTTCGAGCATAATAGGGGTTTATACTGTTGAAACTTTCTTTGTTTAATGCCTAAATGATGGAGGATATCTGGTGGCAACATTCAGTTAAGCCAGAAGGCAAAGGAAATCAAACTATATACATCAATAATCCCCCTAAACAAAGGTGCGTATACTATACATAACAAGGGTGATGGGTGATAACAGTCTTGTCTTAGCATTAAAGGCCATTTGATGAGTATACTTTATATAGTATAATCTAGAAGATGATATTTTAACACAGTTCAATGAATAAATATATTGGGCCAGTGCATTAGCTGGCGTAAATTGGCACTGCTTCATTGGTTTCAAAGAAGCTATGCTTATTTACACCTGCTGAGATCTGACCACACGTTAACAGGAGAGACACACTTAGACTGAGAGCCCAGTGGTTGTTTTTGTGGATACAGACTAACACGGCTACCCCTCTGATATTTAGACTGGGGACAATATATGGCCTTTGGAAAGAAGAGAAGAAATGTTATTTCTGTCTCAGTAATCTAGAAGAAAAAATGCTTTTGACACCAACTTTTACATAAATTGTTTACATCTGGAGTTTTCCTCTTTGCCAATCTCATTTGTTTATATAAGCAGGGCCAGCTCCAGGCACCAGCTGAGGAAGCACGTGCCTGGGGCGGCCCCTGTGAAGGGGCGGCATTTCGGCCATTCTTGGGGCAGCGCTTCGGCAGCTCTCCAGCCGCATCCTTTTTTTTTTTTTTTGCTTTGGCAGTTCGGGTGGCGGTTTTTTTTTTTTTTTTTTGCTTGGGGCGGCAAAAAAGCTCGAGCCGCCCCTGTATATAAGGCAAAGTTAGAAGCTTCATGCTACCTTGAAAGGCTCTGAACTAGAAGCAGGTAACATCTATATTGCACCACCTACAGGAGGTAGAAGAATAGTAGATACCAAAGATAAGATGTTCTTTGGTTGAAATATTCAAATTCACTAATTTTAGCCTTTCCACTAAATCTTCTATTTTCAGGAATCTGTAACTTGGTCATAAAAATTCAAATTTCAATATAATTTAAAAAAATGATTGTAGATACCTGGAAGCTCTAAAGTGGCCAATTTTTAAACTTGGGCATGTAAACTGGGCACTCAAATCAGTTAAATACCTCTTAACTACAGCCAAGTAGATCTGTCAGAGCACACCTTTAGTCCTGGAAATGACTCCACCTTGCAGATCAGAATGAACCTCCAGTGCTGTACCAAGTGTTGAATTATGTTTTTGAATGGAACATACGATGCCACATCATCATCTAAACCACTGAAGAAATCTATTTTTTTCTTTTCCATCCCTATAACTACAGCCCTTATCTATAGGGATGTATCCATCCCGTAGTCTTCCCTCGCATCAATTACTGCAACTTACTTATCTCACCTCTCCCTCCTCTAGTTTACGTAAAACACTGCTGCTAACATTGTCTCCTCATTTGTCACATTGACCATATCACTCCCCTCTTTGAATGCCTTCATTAGCATCTTCTCACTTCCCATACCCAGTGTAAGCTTCTTTTCTGTATCTATAAGGCCCTGAACAACTTCAGTCTTGCCTCCATCTTATCTCCTCTGATTTCCACTTCTGTTAACTCTCAAGCCTCCCTTCCTTAATGTCTCTCTTGTATTCTTGTGCTAAGCTCTATTCCTTTTCACCTATAACAATGAACCTCCTGGCTCATTACTATATCCAGCCTCATAATTCCTCCGGCACAGAGAAAGTGGGGAGAGACCAGGCTCAGGATGGAGGTTGCGACTGAGCAGGAAGAGTACGCTGAAGGCAGCAGTTTGGGAGATGACTGGGGAGAGGAGGCCAGCTAACTTAGGAGCTAGAACTGAAGCCCTGCAACCCAGGCTGGGAAATAGCCTACTGCTGGCAGAGGGATCAGTGGCTGCCATGGCTGGTGGGTGCTCAGGAACAACCTGAAAACAGGAGGCCATGTGAACTGGTTTGAATGAGACTACTGATTTTAGACAAAAGGACTGGATTCTGGCCAGGAGATAGTTAGCCAGGAGAGGAGTGGCTGGGAGTGAGTGCATAACCTGGCACTAGGCCTGAGATCCCTACCTTCATACCCATGTACTAGACTCCCTGCCATTAGAAGCTGGACTGGGACCTGCTGGTTATCATCTTTTGTCTGAAGCTTAATGCAATCATGCCCTGGGTAACTGAAATGTTTACTCCTGGCAGCCCTGTAAAGTGGTCCTTTGTTATTCAACTGTACAGCCACGCTAATGGCTGTACAGAGAGGCTCAGGGTATGTCTCCATGGCAAGCAGAAATCCATGGCAGTGAGTCTCAGAGTCTGGGTCTACAGACTCAGGTTTGCGGGGCTTGAGCTATGGTCTGAACCCGAACATATACAGAGCTATTTTTCGTGCAGTCGCATGAGCCCAGTAAGCCTGTGTCTGTAGGCCTGGGCTCTGAGACTTGGTGTCACAGGTTTTTGCTTTTAATGTACCCTTAACGTGTGGCAAGCCAAGGTGTGAACATACAGTGCATTAGCTTGTCAGGAACTACACTGCTGTGTGGACAAGCTCCGAGTTAGACGTAGGGTTGAATGGGCAAGGACAGGATTTGGCCATACACGTTTGCAAGATGAGTTTGTCTGTCTGTGTGTGTTGCTGTGATAGACCTGAAAGACTCATGCACTGCTTAAAAAAATTTAAAGGGAAATTAATGTTTTGATTTACTTTCCTTCTCCTGGAGGTCACAGGCATTGCTATGTTCAAATGACAGAAGTGTTATGAGCTAATAAACCAAAGAAATTCAGAGGCCAGGGTGAAGGACTCTCTCCCTCAGCCATTTCTCTGAGTGCAACTATTGCAAGTCACATAGCATCTGAGACCCACTTTAACTCTTATTTTACTTGCTTTTCAGATTTTGTCAGACCCTAAAAGTCCTCATTAAAACCTATGATTCCCTCCACCCACATGGGGAGATCTGGTTTCCTGCTTTTCTTTAAAGTTAAAGTCTACTTCAAGTAGGACACTAACTTAAAGCTGAATACTTGAAATCTTGGCACCCCTATGACAATTATTCTCCGAGAGCAATTTTTTTTTAATTGCTAATATACTAGTGTTGCAAAATGTTATTTCAGAGGCACTTTATTTCTGCAGTGACTTATTAATGCCGTGATTTTCCCACAGCACTAAACCTAGGTTGCAGCTGTCTCCTTCTTCTTAGTTCTGGCATGACTTTGACCAGTTGAATCCCCAAATATGTATCAGTAATCAAAAGGTATATTTCAGTACAGGAGAACCTGTTTGGAAGAATTCTCCTCATTTCTTCTCTGCTTGTTTTATCTTTGGTTGAGGTGTGAATAATTCATAGGCCTCTGTCTGCTTTACAGTCAAACACATTCTGTCCACCCAAGACTGTTCGACTTTGTGATTTATTATTTAATAATTTGCAGGGCTGCGCTGTTGTAAGGTGAGCATTGCGACTGCTTGCAGAACTGTTACAATCTGGTCGAGTTAGCTGTCCTTTCTTTCTCTCTCTCCAAACAGCAGTAGGTATTGATTTTTTTTTTTTTTACAAACCTCTGCCACGTAATCCCATAGCTGCTGATCTCAAAGCTGTTACTATAAAGTAAAAGCTAGCCCTTCTTCTTGAGAACAAGCAGTCGTGTTTTGATTCGCTTTTTCTTTTCTTTCTTTTCTTTATCAATTGTTTGCTGCCCCCCCTCCTTTTTGTGCCTCCATCAGTGACAATACCTAGGAAGTGCCACTGGCTTCTCTTAAGGATAAAACTGGAAAATGAAAGTCTTTGGGAGAAATACCTGCTGATGCTTTCATTATACCGGATATAAAAAAAAAGCCCCTCTTTCAAAGGCTGGAAAGTTTCACTTTCCCAATAGAAGAGCAACTATTTTGCCTATTTTTTTTTATATATTTTATTTTGTATGCTGTTGCCCTAATATGATGTTTGTGCCCAAGTCCCACTGCCTGTTATCAAATACACAGAATGGGTGAAAGAAGCACTCCAAAAATATCCAGGGATAATTTAAGATTTACTGTGCTGAAAGAACATCAACTGTATCTCAAAATACTAATCAGTGTGGAGTTAGGGCTTGATTACAAACCATTGAAGCTAGTGGAAACCTTTTAATATAGAAGTGCACCCAAACATGATTAAGGATTCTAGCAGGGTAAAGCCCAAGTCTGCTATTTCTCTGCTGGTTCTGTGGAAGCTGTGGATTAAATATTTGCAGAATTACTTTTCGTAATGTACCCTTCTCCTTTTCTCTTCAAGCTATGTCTATGTTGTTGATCAGCATTGCGTCTGCTGACTTCTTCTTCTTCTCCAACGCTTAGCCGAATAGTCGGCCATAGCGATTATTAATCATTTGGTCCATTCCTGTGTGGCTGTAAGGGCTTGACAGGCCAAAAGTCCAATGTTGGAACAGACTTGATGCACCCATATAATAGGGAGTCTGTCTCTGGGCCGCCTATACCTCTTGGTTGGCTGAAATTTATCCTGGATGTTGCAAGCCACCCCAAGAACAGCATCTTGCGGCATTCTGGTGACAGGTCCAAAAAGCATAAGATGCTGGCTGCAGACAATGGCTCCAGTAGTCTGTAGACCAGAGTGACCATAACATCTGCATTACGAATGAAGCCATTCCACTTTCTGTCTGTAGTGGGGTGGTTACCCACTCCAGCCCAGAGAGGGCTGGGGCTGTGGGGAAAAGCCCAGGCTGATGAAGGGAGCAGCCGTAGCTGTGGCCAGCTCAATCAGGCCCAGTCAGTCTCCCTTTGCCTGTAGAGGGAGAAGGGCCTGGCTGTAAGGAGCCAAGCAGGACACCTAGATTGGAGCAGGGCTGGGGAAGGGCCAGAGGAGCTGGGAGCTCCAGCCTGGAAAGCCTCAGGCTGCAGGCCTGACTACAGGCCGAATAGCTGCAGGGTTGCAGAGGGGCAGCCCATAGGTAGGCAGAGGAAGCAGGTCCAAAACCCCCTTGCCTGTGATGAGTGGCGTATACATTGCAGTCTGCCCCCGATACAAGGGGCTAGATGGGGACTGGCAGTAGCCCAGACTGAGGCGAAGTGGGTTTAGAGGGTGGGGTTCCCCTGGGTGGGGAGACCCAGAACCTGAGAGTGTGGGAGTACTGCCAGGGGGCAGCACCCCAGAGAAAGGGGCACCAGGTCCTGGGAGGGACACGGGGGCTGGCGGTAAAGTGGATCACCGGCCTGCAGAGGCCGCTTCGGTGGCTGGACGAGCTAATTCCCGATGACTACCAGCAGGAGGCGCCGCCGGGTGAGTCCAAACCTTTACAATGCCCAATATACAATGTTGGCATTTTGTGAGGAAAGCCTCCTGTTTTGCCCAGTCTGAGCAGCATAGTATCCATGTTTTGCAACCGTACAGCAGTATGGAGAGGATACAGCTTGAATAGATCCTGAATTTGGCTGTCATGCCGAGATTATGTTGAGTCCATATTTGTGATAAACAACCCATGGCAGATGCTGCAATACTAATCCAATGAAGAACCTCTGTATGAGCTGAAAACCATTCTCGGAGAAAAGGAGTACTTTTGGCACCTTAGAGACATGCCACAAGTACTCCTTTTCTTTTTATGGATACAGACTAACATGGATGCTACTCTGAAACCATTCTCAGAGCGTAGTTATTAGTGGTTCACAGTCAAGCTGGAAGGGCATAACGAGTGGGGTCCTGCAGGGATCAGTTCTGGGTCCAGTTCTGGTCAATATCTTCATCAGTGATTTAGATAATGGCCTAGAGAGCATACTTATAAAGCTGGGAGGGGCTGCAAGTGCTTTAGAAGGTAGGATTAAAATTCAAAATGATCTGGACAAACTGGAGAAACAGTCTGAAGTAAATAGAATGAAATTCAATAAGGACAAATGCAAAGTACTCCATTTAGGAAGGAACAATCAGTTGCACACATACAAAGTGGGAAATGACCGCCTAGAAAGGAGTACTGCGGAAAGGAATCTGGGGATCATAGCGGACCACAAGCTAAATAGGAGTCAACAGTGTAACGCTGTTGCACAAAAAGCGAACATCCTTCTGGGATGTATTAGAAGGAGTGTTGTAAGCAAGACATGAGAAGTAATTCTTCCGCTCTACTCCACTCTCATTAGGCCTCAACTGGAGAATTGTGTCCAGTTCTGGGTGCTACATTTCAGGAAAGATGTGGACAAACTGGAGAGAGTCCAGAGAACAACAACAAAAATGATTAAAGGTCTAGAAAACATGAAATATGAGGGAGGATTGGAAAAAAATGGGTTTGTTTAATCTGGAGAAGAGAAGCCTGAGAGGGGACAAGATAACAATTTTTAAGTACATAAAAGGTTGTTACAAGGAGGAGGAAGAAAAAATGTTTTTCTTAACCTCTGAGGATAGGACAAGAAGCAATGGGTTTAAATCGCAGGAAGGGAGGTTTAGGTTGGACATTAGGAAAAACTTCCTAACTGTCAGGGTGGTTAAGCACTGGAATAAATTGCCTAGGGAGGTTGTGGAATCTCCATCATTGGAGATTTTTAAGATCAGATTAGACAAACACCTGTCAGGAATGGGTCTAGATAATATTTAGTCCTGCTATGAGTGCAGGTGACTGGACTAGGATGACCTCTCGAGGTCCCTTCCAGTTCTATGATTCAATGACAGATCCTCAGCTGACAGAAAGATACACAAGTGAAAGAAAGTGTCAAGAAGTAGATTCTGTCTGGCTAGTCAGAGTTAATGGTGAGTCCCGTATGACCTTGGGCAATGCCTTAAGGAATCAAATTTACCACAATATACATTTGGTATTCATAGTATAGGACAGTCTTTAGGATAACAGGGACTTACGCGACCAGGAGGTCTGAAAACAGATGCATATTGGCTTTTGTGTACAAGGTGCCAGCATGTCAGCAATATTGACGTTGCGGTAGATGTTGAATCAAACTATTGCATTAATATAGGAAACCTTTCCTCCTATGTTCTGGTGGGTTACTTAATAATATTTTAAGGTAAAAGCTAAGTAGCGCAAGTGCTGTTCCTTTGAGCACAGGTGGCAACGAACTGCACACAGGAAGTCTTTGGTAAGGCACTGCGGACCTGTCCCGAGAAGTGGCTGCCTTGAGCCCCTGGTTACATTTAGGTGAGGTGTACACACCCACCAGGACCCTACCCACCCGTTTCATGGGGGATTTGTGTATTTGGCACAGCTGAGCTGTGCCTCTGTTGCTGCTACCTGTTCGACCACAGCTACGCCGCTCGTTATACTTGCACAAGCTCCCATTGAGCTCGCATGAGCATTTGCACACAAGCAGGGGGAATCACACCCCTAGCTTGTAGCATCCATGTAGTGCCCTGCAAATGAAGGTATAACTGCAGCATGCATTGGTAGGAATACAACTGTTGCTTTAATCTAGCCACCCCGGTACAAGCCCACCGGGCACCCTGGGTACATATTCAGGTTGCTTGCCCACATCGGAGTGTGTGCCCTCATGTCTTCACTACTGTTGTTACCCACGCTAGCTAGATTAAAGCTACTGTAGATACATCTACCTGTGTTACAATCACACCTTCATTTACAGTGTAGATGCACCTACACTCCTTCTCTAGGACGTACACAATTCAAACAAATCCAGCTGCTTAATATACAGTGTCCTTTCCCCTCCCTTATCCCCTTACACCTGGGAAAAGCCCTCGTCAAGGTTCCCCTCAGACCTCAAGGTCTGGAAAGGTCTAATGGCCCAGACACAGAAAAGTGCTTTAACTCACATAATACCCTTAATGACTCTCTGGGGACAGTTACTGAATGGTGTCTAACTCTTAGTATGGCAAGGTTTCACCCTGGGTGCTTATACATTAATGACCCCTAATGTGCAAGCCATTAGCACCTTTCACCATAATCTCCCCCCAAAGTCTATTTAGATTACAGTAATGGCCACTAGTAATGTACAGTAATGGCTACTAGTAAGAATATCATAATGACTTCATTGAATCTGCTCAGTGAGCGCTCTCTTATATGGCAATCATATACCCTTACATAGAGTCCCTTAACTCAAGAAACGCATACATCTTGCCCTTTATTCTGAATGCTCATCTTTCATGTGGACCTCTATTTCATATGGCATTAACTTCATGCATATAACAATATAAGCGACACTGAAATATTTTGCTTTACATTCCCCAAACAAAAATATGAATGTCTTCACAGTTAGGAAGGACATTTCTATTTAGGTCAACGAACAGGTAACAACATCACATCCTATCATTATTATTGAGAAGGAGTTTTCGCCTACACTTGGGGGCCAATCACATGTGCAATAAGGCCCCTTTATACAGCTATAGAGGTGAATAGAAGCCTTAGTGTAAAGAAGAGTCAAACACTAAATGTAGAACAGCATGGTAGTGACTTGAATAATCAGTTCTACCCATTTTTATCACAACAGAATACAATACAGGAAAAATCCTTTTCATCTTGCTCAAGTGAGCAGTCTCATTGAAGACATTGAGATTACTCATGGGTAAAACAGGTAAGATTTGGCTCTACACGTCAGTTTCCTTGTCTAATTATGCTCTTTGTCCATTTACCTATGTTGTGCACATGTAGCTTACATTTTTTAATGCCATTTTCTTGTAAGCACTAATTAGTATAATCAAATTAAAGGCCTGGCTTTCATTAAAGCTGTGTCAAATATTGGAAGGGATCATAATATTGCTTTTCATCTTTTCTGTTGTATTTGTCTTCATTTAATAAAATTCCACAGCCCTTTAGAAATTATTTTTGTAGTTTATTTTTTCCATTTTGGGGATAGACACTGTCCTTTGCTCATGGGAAAACAATGCTCTGCTGAAGTGTGATAAATTTGCTATTGCCATTTTGCATCCCTGGGGATAGATCCTCGCCCTGATTCAGAAAGGTACTCAAGAACAAGCCTAGCTTTGAGGATGTGGGTAGTTCTATTGCCTTCAATGGTATTAATCATGAGTTTAAAATTAGACTGAATCAGGGTTTCCTATGAGGTGCTGTGTGCCCTCAACTCCCACAGCCTTCATTGCTCAGCAATTCACAAGATCAGGCCCTAGAGAAAAGTCTAATTCTGTCAGTTTCACCCCGGTGGATCTAGCTTGATCAATCCTATCGTGCACAATATGTTGACTTCTACATGGATTGTTGTGAGCATTATGTGCAGGAAACAGATATCTTATGATTTATAGACAGGGTTAGCAAGCCAAATCAATCTACAGAGATACAAGTTATTTAAAACTAACTTTTTTTCGTCCTTCTTTTAATACTGCATAATACTGCATCCTATATGTATCCTATATTTTAATACTGCATCCTATATGTGGTGTGAATACCCTCAGCTATCAGAACAGCTTCTGTTCTCTGCTAGGGCTGCTTGGTAAACTCACAGCACTTGGTACAGTAGCAGCTAGTGTACATGGTAATCTCTCAGAGACGGATGAATAATTAATAATAGAAGTAAATAACTGATCATTAAACAAGTAAATGTTTTCTTCTGTAACTGAAAATGCCAGCAGTTTCTAGGTTATATTATGCTTTCCAGTGAAAGCTCCCAAACATTATCTTCAATACAGACAAACACACTTCAGATGTTTCTTTCATACAGAATGGTAAATTATGTTATTGCTTTTGTACACTATTCCCAATGCTTATTGCATATTCTCTCGTATACATCTAGTGCAACATTATATCTTGTTCTGATTTTCTTTCTTCCCTCTCCCCCCCCCCCGTCTCTCCAACTTCCTGTCAACAGTTGGAGAAGCTGTTAATACTGTATTGTATAGTCATTATCCCAGCTTTTTCTTTACAAATATCATTATAACATCCTGCATTTGTAAAGTAAATAATTAAACATTCTAGAAAGTCTTATAGGACATAGTAATCTAACAGATGAGACATCAGAAGTGTGAAAATCAAATAGAAGCACATGTAATACGTATCTTTTAAAATAGTTTTCAGAAAATAGGGTTAATGTGTTAATCAACCATATTTAAAATGCTAATTAATCACCAACTTAGAGCCTATTCATAAATAATTGAATTTCCTATTTATGCAGAATTTCTTATTCTTTACTCAGAAATGTGTGGAATTCATTTCTGGTCTTGGGCTATGGTGTACTGTTTTAAGGCTCACTGCACTCTTTTTGCTCTGTGTATGCATAGTGCAATCATTACTACTTCCTAGAGACTCATTCAGTTATATCTGTCAATCAAAACTTTGAAATTAACCCCTTAAGCCCCAACAGTCACATAGGTCATAGTTTTTCATGTGCTGGCGAAGAACTGAAAGTAGCCCTTACAGTGCCTTCTTTGCCACAAGGTTCCAGATAACAGGCAATCACAAATAGGTGTTACAGGTTTCAATTAGCTGGATTTCTGGCATGGATCATACCAACTATAGATAGTCTAATTTTGGTGTGATAAACTTCGCTTTTCAAGGGATACCCTCCTCCCCATTTGGGGCCCAGTTTTTCAAACACCAACTCACGCAAATTATCCTTTTTTGAAGAATTCTACTGACCTCAGAATACGTCTTTGAGGTTATAACATACTTGTTCTAGTCCCTGTTAAAGGGCTCCACCTTGTAGACACTGACTACCCACCAGAGTGCTTACTGCCATGAAAATACCATTGACTTTGATGTAAGAATTACAGCTATTAGTGCTTGGAAGATTGGGACTAACTCTTGGAAATACAGCACCATAGGTGTCCAGCTAAACCAAAACTAAAAAGCCACAATGCCTTTTAAGAGGACAGGAGAAAGTGATTCCTATTAAGGATGCAAAGATGTGATTGAGACCTCACCTTATGTGATTTAAAGGGCAAGATGGGACAGAAAACTTGCACTATAATTGAATAGGAAGAGTAAAAAGGGTAAGATATTTCCTTTCCTAATCCTTCCCCATGACTTAACAGAATGGAAATTTATCTGTTGATGAAGGCTTGGAGATGTTAGAGAGCATCCACAGGGACTTCAGAGGAAACCACTGGCTGCGGCGTTACCATAAAGGAAATGGGAAGAGGATAACAGCCAGAATGAGGTTGGTGGAATTGCTTAGGGGCAGGAGCTACTTCTCAATGACTGGCTGCAAGCCTGCTGGGATTTTGTGGTTCTATAAAATGTGGACAGTTGTTGTAGAATAAGCTAATGGAGGGGAAGAGGCTCCTGGACGTTGCAAAGAGAACTGCCATACCCCAGTGAAGTGGAAGAAGAATGCTGCAGGAGCCATCAGGAGCCTGACCAAAGAAAGCTTAGGCTGATAATAGCCACTGGTGCGCGCAATATCCTTGGTGCACCAATATATTTGTTCCTGAATGAACCTCTTTGCCTTAAGGACACTCTTAAACCAAGACTCACAAGCCCTACACGTAACCCAAAGACAGGAAAAAATGTGTCTTTATTCCATAGTGTATAAATGGTATTTGCAGAGCTCAACCAGCAGCGACAGCTAAAATTGACAAGGGGGAGGGTTCTAAGTTCAGTAGCTGGCTGCTGTTCCCACTCCTGATTCCAGCCGAGAAGAGACTGGATTAGTGGAAACAAGGTGAGGGAGGCTCTTAAAATAACCAACTCTTTGAAACATCCTGGTTTTCCAAATCCACCATCTGTTTTCACGGAGATGGGGACTGGCAGCCAGCAGCAGCACAGCATTGTTCTCCTTTCTAGTTGCCATTAGAAATGAGCTCGAGTCAGAAAAGACGAGATCAAAACTCTTACCTACAGCTTGAAGAAGTTCTGACCCACCATCCCATTTCAGCCCTCTCTCGTTTCCATCTAAAGAAGATGCATGTTTGAAATCCCGGAGTCTTATTTAAAAGTTGAGGTCAAAAAATGGCATAGATGCCAGCAACGTGCACCTCGTGTAATTGGCTCCTGCTCGTGACTAGGGTTTCCTGGTGCTCGCACAATGCAAATCAATCAACAAATAGACAAATAATAGTGACAATACAAGAACAAAATCCTTAAAGAAAGCAAAGCTAGTGGCAACAATGCTTAATCCGCTCATGCTAATTTCACAGTTACAGTGGTGAGATAGTCTCTCACCTATCAGAAGACTGGCTTCTCTTGCAATCATTACATCTTGTGTATACAGGCCAGTCTCGTGTTAGGTTGTGAATATCTTCCTGTAGTGCACTGAGGGGTGTTTGTGTCTATCCACTGTCCTCTACTGGACAGAATTGGAGCTGCTCAACTGTTTAGTCATGATGCGTGGTTGGCCTGAGAACAGGATATAGACCATCTGACTATGAGGAATTAGGATATTCTCCATTAGCCGATGTGGTAAGAAGCCCGTGATATTGGAGCAGAAGGTCATGAGTTCAACTTCCCCTGCTACACTTTGCTATTAAGATGATAACCACAATGGCTGCATGCCAGCAATAGACAGTTCCACCTCCACACACTTTATTCTGGGTTAGCACCATTCAGCCTCTTTTCTGTTCGCTGCAAGCTGGTTTTTCAGTCAAGGAGCAAGAGGGTGAGAGACCCCCCCTGTCTGATTCCCCCCACCCACCCACGCCACCAGTAGAGCAGCAGAGCTTAGTCTACTGTAGAAAGAGTTGTGCCTCTATTCCAGTGATGGTGAAGCTATACTAGTGCTAAGTGCTAGTCCAGATGGGCTCAGGTGTTGATTGGGCTTTTTCATTATACGGTGGCAAAAACTCCTGAGCCTTGTCTACACTAGTGCATACCATCAGTGAGCTGCACCTTACCTGACTAATGCAGGGAAACAGGCACAGTTTTTTCCAGTGGAAACACAACCTAAGTGGCTGTTATTCCCCATATCCTCTGCATTGCACCTCTCTGGCCCCAGGCTAAGAATCAAGAAACACAAGGTCTCCTGTGCTGCCATATATCATCCTGCCCCACCCTATAGGCTCACACTACTTTCTCTCTCTTACACAATTGTAATTTAGGCACATTGGTCACCTCCTACATTTGGTTTTTCCACATAAAAAAATGGAATTGAACTTGACTTTTTTTGTGAGCTCAGGTACTGTGGACCCAATGTATTGCTTTTTCTCGTACTAGCTGGCTGTGTTGGGGTATTTCAGTCCCAACCCTTCTCTGTTTCAAAGCTATATTTTAATCTGGTATGTCAGGTAGAACATGAAACAATATTAATCTATGCTACATAAATAATTTCCTTCAATTATCAGGAAAGTGCAGCAAGACATGAATTTTCAGGTTGATTGAGTTTTAATCTCTAAATTCAAAAATTAATAATTTAGTTAGGTGAGCTTCTCCAAATATAGAAAATTGAAGGTTTAATATTTCCTTCCTAGGGAAAAAAAGAGAGAGAGAGAATTGTATCCAAAGGTCAGGAAACATTTATGGGTTGGATATGTGACAATTATGAAATTATTCACTTAAGGAAAATGCTTAGAATTCAATGCAAGATGCCTAGATTCATCACAAGGCACAAGAGATTGACAATCTATTATGAATGCTTCACATCACAGATAAATATTTCAATGCAAATAAATAAAGGATGCTGAGTGTTTCTCTTCTGAATGACTTTTCACAGCTCACTGCACACAATAGTTCTGGGACTTCTCTATGTCCCAGACTCCTGTCCAAGGTTTGGCATCCCCAAAGGCTGCCTACACTGAAAACAAGCAGGTTACACTGTGCTTTCAATTTGGAGGTACAAAGAACCAATTAATCTGTTTCCTTCAAACAGAATGTAAAACTACTCTTTGGTGCATTAGGACATTCATGGGCATTGTGAAACTGCCTGGTTTTGGTTTTGTGTTCCCTAGTAATTTCTGTAAAATGTACCATCCTTGTCAAACTTAATGACTTTTTTGTGGGGTGGGGGGTGGAGGGGGAAAAAAGGGGAAAAGAAAAGACAATGCCTCTGAACTCACGACTGTATTACTCTGCAGCTGAGTATACTAATAAACTAACGTATACACTTAGGTCCATGATTCACACCAAAACACAGCTTTTGTGCAACATTTTGATTATCCGCAACAATAGTTGTTCGTTGATAACTTTTGTTATGTATGCCTTAAAAAATCCTAATACATTTGTTTTGTTCTTGCTTCCAAACAAAGAATGAAAAAATGGATATTTCTTTCTGAAGTTTACATAAAGTACAGTAGACTATTGTCTTTTAACAGTGACCTGCTTTTTGACTCTTAACTGTCTTAATCTGTTCAAAGTAATTTTATTATTCCAACCACCAATAGAAAATGCCGTGCTGTGTATTGCTTCATATGAAGCCATTTGTAACTTTAGAGCTTTTTAATTTTGCAACAACTACATAGAAAAAGAAAATGACAATGTAGAATTGCATCACTCATGACTGCTTCTCCATTAAAACAATATAACTCAAAAACATTTGCATGTTCACAATAAATGCTGAGAAGTACATTTATCTGAACCGAAAGACATTTTCAGGATTTGCAAAGATAATACAAAATACCTAGAAAGCCTCTGGTTTAATACCCTACCAAAAGAAAGATCCACCAGTCTTTAACCACACTGAATTATAATTATTCAGCAAATCATTTTAGGAAGCAGCCAACCAGATTCAGAGACATCCCTGTGATTATGGGATTATTAAAAGATCTAGATTTGAGGGGATTTACCTGAAGTATTTATTTGCCTGGCTTTTGTCATGATGCATAACAATTTGATATCAAATCTCAGTAAAACAAGATGCCAGAAAACAAAATAAAAACACATTCAAGCACAAGTCCATGGTATACAACCCCTCCTCCCCCAACATTCAATTGATATTCAATTGATACTTTTGGTGGGTATTTTGCTGCCTACTTCCTCTTCCTCTATGATGGTTGATGCCATCATAACTGGGATGTCTTTCCCCCAAATCTACACTCCTAAAAGCAAGCATATATTCCTAAATGTTGCCTTGGTGAATATTTGCAAAAGTGAAAGTGATGAAGCCTTTCATTAGCAGTTGATCTCCTCTCCCCTCCGCTTTGTAGGATGCTTTTTTGCAGATCTTGAGTTGATGGGTTACTGGTTGAAATTGTCACGAGAGACATCCTACCAGCAAAGCAGTTGATGAGCAACATAGGTTCTAATGCACACCGGCGCAGCGTGAGGGCCACTTGCATGCAAGTAAGATTGGCGAGGGGAGCTTTAGCCTAGAATATTATTTCCAACTGGGAATACAATATTTTGGGCTGTTAATTGCAAAAACTTGGCAAATTGCTAGAAAATTTACTCCCAGGGAGCACTGTGGGGAAAACCCCTAATGTGATAGTTTTCTTTTGGATGTAAGTATTGTTGTTTTGTTTTATTTTGTTTTTAAAATAGATCATATTTTTTGGAGGGGCATTTCAGAGATTAACTGAAGGGGGTGGCATGTGGCAAGTAGTTCATTTCCTGAACACTCCTCTGTAATCAGTATAACACAAAGTCTTGGATCTTAAGAGCAGGACTATGTTGCTGTCAAGTATATTTTTATGTAGAACATTTTTTTAAAACCAGTTTGACGACTGTGGTGTGAGTGGGACTGCTTTCTGCTGGTATGGATAGCTCTGCTGCTGCTCCTCATGCTGAAAATCTGATCAGTCTTCTTCTCCAGAAAAAACCTGTCAAATGGAAGCTTCCGTCTGAGACTTTTGTTGTAGAAATCTTGAACTCCTGGTAGTCCATATTTGAACTATAGTCAGTATTTCTACTATACTTGGGCCAGTACTTTGGAAATGATTTTTTTAAAAGTATGTATTAATTTGGTGTTTAAAGTAATTCAGGTTTTATTGTGCATAAGGCCTTCCTTTGGCATTCTTGCTTTGAACGCATTGCCTCTTCCATCAGTAGGACATATCAATAAATGTATTAACCAAATAATGGGCCATTTATCCTACAAGAAAAGAAACTGTGGAAATTTCAAATCACAGTTTCATACAGAGTATATATCTGACGGGATGAGTTGGCTCCTTCAGGGGATTGCTTGGCAAGCTGGACACAAGCAAACAATATGCATGTTAATATGGCTAACTGGAATTCTAGGAACACAGGCCAGCCCTTTAGGTTGGGGGACCCTATCGTAGGAAGCAGTGAATCTGAAAAAGGTTTGGGGGTTGCAATAAATATTCAGCTGAACATGCACTCCCAGTTCAATGCTGTGGCCAAAAGGGCTAAAGCTAGCAGTGGATGCAGAGACAGGGGAATTTCAAGTAGCAGTAGAGAAGTTATTTTACCTCTGTATTAGGCACGGGTCTGACCACTGCTAGAATACTGTGTCCAGTTCTGGTGTCCACAATTCAAAAAGGATATTGAAAAATTGGAGAGGGGTCAGAGAAGAGCCACAAGAAGCATTAAAGGATTAGAAAACTTGCCTTATAGTGACAGACTCAAGGAGCTCAATCTATTTACCTCAACAAACAGAAGATTAAGGAGTGACTTGATTACAGTCTATAAATACCCAGATGAGGAATGAATATTTGATAATGAGCTCCCCAGTGTAGCAGAAAAAAGGTTTAATACGATGCAATGGCAGGAAGTTGAAGCTAGACAAGTTTATTGGAAATAAGGTGTACATTTTTAGCAGTGAGGGTAGCTAGCTCTAGGAAAACTTATGAAGGGTTGTGGTGACAAATGTTAAATCTGAAAATTTAAAATCAAGTTTGGATGTGTTTCTAAAAGATCTGCTCTAGGAATTATTTTGAGGAAGTTCTGAGGTATACAGGAGGTAACATGACTAGACCACAATGGTCCTTTCATGCGTTAGAATCTATCAGTCTTGGAGTGAGCAGTGTGGTTTTCCTAGTCAGGAGATGCAATGAGAAATGTGGGGAATCCTTTGGCCCACGAAGCACCTGAGAAGTGCTAGGAGGTGCTGGAGCTGGGATACCAATATTGTAATGAACTCTCTGAGTAAACTGCTAGGAGTCAATTAGCTGTTACACAGCTGTAATACTGGCATGTTGGTTCTTCACTGTTTGTGTTCTAGATTGTTGAAACCAATCTTTACATGGGCAACTGACACCCATCTAGACACTCGAACCTAAAATAATACCCTACATAATTAAGTAGAAGATACATATGAGTGACAAGTAGAGCTGCTCAGGAAATGATTTTGTCCCTGTGAAAATGATGCCTTCGACCCCCAATGCCATCAGTGCCACTGGCAGCCAAGATTGTCACTGTTTTGGATATTCCTTTAATGTTATTGGAGAACAACAAATAAGAAGCAAGAGTTGGTAATTCCATGGACCAGGCAGATTATTTCCCATAAGTAAAGAACATGAGAAAACACTGATATTGTATAAGAAACACAGTTTACCATACAATTATGGTACTAGTTAATATGTTTCGCATACATATTAATTACTACTGATTCACCACTTTCCCCATACTCTTTTTCTTAAAAGGGATACCATCATCCTACATGCACAGAATTTTAATTGACACATGCACCATGTTATAGACTTCTGCTCTGATTACATTTATACATTAGGCTAAATTCGTCCCTAAGATGCAACGTCCCTATTTGATGTGTATACATTACTCTAGAAAATATTTTTGAAACCAGTTTTTCTTGAGCAACTTGTGTGGAAATTTACATGTGTCCCAGAAATTACACAGGTATCAATTTGCTTTTTCTGGTACCCTGATATTTTTGTTTTGGTAATGATATAGCAACAGATATTACAGAACAAGATGAAAGCACCAACCTGTTCAGAAATGCAATAAGGATGGGCTGCAACTGCCCGGTTAAAGTCAAAAGGAGATTTTCCATTGATGTTGATAGGAACTGGCTCATGCTCTAACAAGACAAACTGCCACAGACTTCCAATTTTAATTCCATCCTAAAAACAAATCACAAACCGATCAGCCAATCCAGTGTGACCATGTGCACCAGATTTTTTAAATTAAAAGAACCATTTCATTTTTCTGCATTCACTGAGCCTCTTTTCTTTTCTTTTCTTTGTGCCTCCCCATGATTTTCTGTGTATGAACAAAATATATTAAATTATTTTTCCAGACATGTTTGTCACTTTGTATTTTGCAAGTGTAGATCATGCACCAAAATAAATCAGACACTACCAGATAGTCTGATATATAAAACTTAAGGGGTGGAGAAGGTTGTATTTTTAAAAAAAATATGTAGCAAAACAAAATGTTGACAAGAAAATAACCAAGGTATTTATTTTTAATCTCTCGGTAAAAGTTTTTTTGTATTGTTTACCCATTTGCTGCCCAAACATTGCAGCATTGTATGTGTGCCTCAAAAAACCAGAAAGTCAAAAGTCACATTGTTCAAACCAACAAAATATCAAAAACATTGCCAAGCAAACTAAATTTATTCCCCTTTTGGGTCTTGCACACAGGTCTCTCCACCATGCACAGCATCCCTGTATCACTGGACAATGACTACTCCATAGTCTGGCAATGATGTTACATAAATAGTATTCATTCTCAAGTACTATTATGTTATTACATGGAAATCTATTCTATATGGTGCAAAATTCAGTTGGGTCAAGTCCCAAAGTCCTTAGTCAATCATTATTTAGGTTAAAATCCCATTGGCTAACTTCAGTGAGGACAAAATTATTAATTCCTTTCACAGTATTTACTGATTAATTTAATATAACTATCACTCCATTATACATGAAAACCTTCTGTGCTGTCAACAATTCTGATTAATTTCTAATATTTTATTAAACAACAAAGTTGTTTCCTTGAAGGTGTATTTACACAATATTATGTCTCCATGACCCTTCACATATAAACACCCCAAATAAGCACCCCCTCTCCCAAGTCCCAGTTCAGCAAAGCACGTAAGCACATGCTTAGCTTTCAACACGAGTAAACTTCAATAGGACTTCAGCACAGATGTAGGGCTTCTGGCCTGCCTCCCCATCCCAGGAAGGACTAACGCCATGCTCAAGTTTCTTTAAGAACCTTCTTTCAGGACATAGTTTATTAATTCAAACAAAACACTCACAAAATGACAACAAAACAAGGCTATTCCCCTGGACCAACACAGACTACAGTGGTTCAGAGATCTTAAATTCTGTGCCTCTCTCTGCTCCAGGGCCAGCCACAGGAGCCAACATCCCTCCTTCAGCACTCCTCCACTGAGCTCTCTCCTTGCATAGGGATCACCTCATTCCTTCATAGATGGATCTGATAATGGAAAAGGGCTCGCCCCAGGCTACCTGGCCCTTAAAAGGGAGGTTACAATGTACTTTGAGTTTTGTTGAATCAGGGCATTAGAGCTGTCTCCTGGCACAACAGTCAGTCTCCACTGGCCCTCTACTTAGCCATTTTCAGTTCATCATTATCTGAATATGAATTATAACAACATTAAAACTAATCCTTTACACTCTCATCTACCTTATTTGGATACAAAGTTATCTGAAGCAAGCAACAGCAGCACATAAAGCAGATAGAAGCGGATCAAGAAATAGAAGTGGGTGGTCTTGTGCTGTGCAATGTTCACATTATTTCTGAGCAAATTCACCCCATCTCTAACAACAAGTTGGGTTTCTAAAAAAGGTCATAAATAATTTTAGCTCATTAGAGCAACATCAGCAAGGAACAATGTTTTATTTTTTAATTAGCATTTAGTGGATAAGCATTGGACGGGAGACGTTGTGGTGCAGAAGTCTTGTTGACTACCGAGGTGCTCCAAAAATAGGTAGTTAATTAGTTGCTATCAAGAATATTTATACACACTCAAGCTTTCAAGACAACTCAGGCAACATCTGAAGATGAATCCTGAAAAACATGTTTATGTTGTTGCAAGGGTCTGATAAACTATGACTAAATGTTCTTAATGACCTTGCTATTTAGAAGATAAACATGTAAAGCACCAAGATGATAAATATGCGAGACAGCTCCCAAAAACTCAGAAGTTGAATGCAGTGTTAAAAGTAAGGAATTGAAAATACTCCATTGGAAATTATCTATCCCATTCTTTGGACTCAGAGCCTGTTTCTGATGTGTGTTCCAACTCCCATGGCATTGGCTGTTTCATAATGGATCTTCTATGTTATATGCATTTCCGCAGATGGTATTCAACCTCCATTGCTATACATACACCATGTCTTTAAAAAACAAAGGTCTTTTGGTGAAGACCTTATCAGTTGTTACCACATAAGATTTTGCAATGCAAACTACTGTATATTGTGCTGTAAGTGGGAAAAAATGATGGCAGTGAATAGATGTAATTATGTATAGAACTAGTGACATGCCACATATAATTCTGAGTATGTACAACACAATCAGAGTGTCAATTATTTAAACCATAATTAACATAGCTCTGCATGTCTTTCCAGGGCTCACACAGAACATAGAGCATTGTTATAGTAGAAGAAAAGAGAAAATAAAATATTAATAGAGGACTGCTTTGTTCTCAGCACAGTGAGATAGAGGTGGTTGTAAAAACTGGATTCCTGCAGTTGCTTCAGCTTTAATTAGGAAGGTCGCTATCTTCCTAGACTTCCTTGGATTCCTTTAATTTCCACAGAGGAAAACGGCTTCTGAATTTTATTGAACACAGTTGAATTTTTATTTTCAAAAATCAAAACAGAAACATTTCTTGGCATCTGTTATGAGCACTGGGTGTTATTTGCTCTTTAGAGATAAAGCTGTTTTTATACGGGGATATAGCTTGTGGGGAAAAAAAGAGGGCCAAATATATTCGTACTGGGAAAGCTGCTCAACAGGGATATCATAGTCAGCAGAAAATATCTAGCCAACCTAATTCATCCCATGCTAGAATCCACTTAAGGCCAAGGAAATACAATAGATAATATATAGTTTCACAATGCTGATCCAAATACTGCCTTTAACTCATTCAGTCCTGGAACACAGTTACTAGTTTTCCAGTTAAAAACAATACAACTCTAATAAAAACACTGGAACTTTAATGGAATCTAATAATGGGTCTGTGATGGTTGTAGAAGTGTTACTAACTGTAACTAAATAAAGTATTACCATTCTATATCTGAAGATGAAAAATCAAAACTGAATAAATGAATAATAGCACTAAACTAACAAACATTTAGAAAAATAACTAGTCGAACAATCTATCGTTCATTCATTAATCACCATTTCACTGTTATAATATCATTCAATAGCTTTATTTATATATGTACTATTTAGCATGGAATCCAGTTGTTAGGTACACTATCCCTCTTCCATGATTCTAAATTCACACATCGATGAACATTTTTTTGATTAGTCCTGGTTATTCATAGAATCATAGGGTTAGAAGGGACCACAGGGGTCATCTAGTCTAACCCCCTGCCAAGATGCAGGATTTGTTGTGTCTAAATCATCCAAGATAGATGGCTAGCCAGCCTCCTTTTGACAACCTCCAGCTAAGGAGCTTCCCACAACCTCCTGTTCCCACCAGTCTGTTCCATTGTCCTACTGTTCTTACAGTTAGGACGTTTTCCTCCTTTGTATTCTTCCCTTGTGTTGCTGCTTTAATTATCAATTCCATGATCAAACTTATTGAGCTATGAGGAATGGGATCTATTACCCTGTTATTTAAATAAGTTATATTTCTTTCCTTCATATATTGTTCAGCTGGTAATGATTGTTCTTTAGTGCACCTACTTAATGCATTACTGTGTGGAGACCACTTAGAAGTGGTTTCCTGCCTCTCACTCCTTTCATTTTTTCATGGTGGCCTTTCGATCTCTATAATGAGTGGCATTTGTGGACTTCACAGGGAATCTTACCCAGGTCACCTCTACTGGGGAGTATCAGTAGGTTAAAAATGGGGAGCAAAATCTTAAGAACTTAATGAAAACAGAACCTCTGTCCTGCCCCTGGATTTTGCACAAAATGTGCATGCAATATACAAGCCCTCACCTGCAGCCTACAGCAAGACAAGATTCTAATGAGACCTCATTGTGACTAAAGTCTGTCGGACCAGACACACAAGGCCAGACTCTCCTTACACTGGTTTTGCTCTAGTTTAGCTGATATATAGACGTCTGAGAGCAGTATCAGGCCCATAGTTTCCAAACGGACAGACCTCCTCGAACTCTGGCAGTTTTCGGCAGTCACCACTACTCTTTCCTTGAGCAGTAATAGTTGCAACAATCCATGGTAGATACCTAATGCACACAATTATTTCTGTTTCCTCAACAAGAGTGGAAGCTGAATGGTAATTGGGTTTAAAAGTGTAATTTCCAATATTCTAATATGACGACTTTCAGTTAGTGTGATGAAACATATACAGGGTGGATGATCTGATCTAAAACCTTTCACGTGTGGGAAAGAAAAATACATTGGGGAAAAGAAATGTTTAGCTGTGCAAAGACTTGAATCTCTTTTAAATACAGCTACATTCAAAAACAGTTAATCATTGCAATGCTTACATAAGGCACAATTAGAATTAAATTGGTCCCTCTTCTGGGATTCATAAATGAAAAACCAGAATTAGGGATGAGGGAAGACAGGTTAGCCTTAATTGAACCTTGTTTAACTTAGCCACTTAAGTTAAGGCTGTCATTTTCTAATATAACTATCTCAATAGGAGATCCCATCATAGCTCAAGTTGGCTGACTTGTGGATTGTTTTTTAAAATGTGAAAGAATTTGGGTGGTTATTGAACAGAGTAGCTGTCATTATTGTATAAAAACCTGGGTGTGACTTCATAGATAAAAGGTTATCCTCCATTTTGGAAGCCAGGGCCAGGACAGACTGCGGCTGGCTGCAGCTTACAGTAGCACTTGTGTTACGGAACATTTCAGTAAAACATTGCGTGTACAGGAAACATTCTTGTGACATTTGCAGCATTTCTGGCTCTGACCAGTGTGGAGGCAAGATAACATGGAAAAAATAATTATGTAAAAGTTATTTGAATATTTTCAGTTGCCAAAAGTGATGGCATTAGATCAAGTTTTAGTTTTATTTGCAGGATTAGGTTAGTTCTCATTTTTTCTTAACCATCCCTAGTTTGAATTCAAAACAGAATAGCAAATAGCAAAGCAGGGTGTGTAATAGCAAAGCAGGGTGTGTGCGCCTGTGTGGTGGAAATATATATTGTGGGACTGATTCTGGTTCAGTGGGGGATTTGCATGGATGTCAATGCATAAGGTCCCACCTCTACATACATTTGAATATAAAATGATTTTTTTACGATTAATCCAAATTGTGCAATTTAGCATTACATTAAAAGAATGTTGGAAACACAGTGACAGGCGAATTGGTAGCATTCATTGCAAAGTACACTTGAACAGATTCCTGTCAAGTGAAGTTGCTTTAGTGAGATATTACTCATCGGGGCAGTTATGCAATTACAATACATTGAGCTTTAGAGCATGGGCTCTCATGACAAATTTTTTGGTGGCCTTGGAGTGCGGCCAGACTCAATAATAAAAATGGACAGTTGTCTCTATTCTTTACTGGACCTAAACAGAATAGAAACACAAGATATTTTGCATGTTTTGCTTTTTTTGGGTTGAATTTTTTAAAGATGTTCTACCTAGTAAATCTGCTACTGTGAAAAGTGATATTTGTATGTTTGTTAATATCACTTTTCACAGCAGATTTACTCAGCCCTGGCAAGCAGGTGAACAAATTAAGCCCTAGATGGGGAGGAAGACAGGGAGGGCCAGGGTGATGGGGGGAGGTGAGCCAGGGGCTGGAGCCTGAAGCCCTATGGCTGGGGGCCAGAGCTCACCACCACATGGCCAGAGCCTGCTGCCCACTACCCCAGGGCCGAAGCCCAAGCCCCACCACCCATAGGAAGGTGGAGAACTCACACTAGTCAGCTGCTCCTGCAGTGTTTGTGGCTCCAGAAGGGGGCAAGGCCCAGCCCCTGCTGGTGGCTCTGGGGAGGGGTGACTACTCTGCCTCCCACCCCACCATCACCACCCATGAGGCTGTGGCCATAAGAAAAGCTGCTGGTGGCCGCATGCGGCCACGGTAGCTGCATTTGAGAAACGCTGATCTAGCCCAGTATCTTGTCTGAAATATTGTGTCCAGTTCTGGGTGCCACATTTCAGGAAAGATGTGGACAAATTGGAGAGAATCCAGAGAACAACAACAAAAATGATTAAAGGTCTAGAAAACATGACATATGAGGGAGGATTGAAAAAATTGGATTTGTTTAGTCTGGAAAAGAGAAGACTGAGAGGGGACATGATGACAGTTTTTAAGTACATAAAAGGTTGTTACAAGGAGGAGGGAGAAGAATTGTTCTTCTTTAACCTCTGAGGATAGGACAAGAGGCAATGGGCTTAAATTGCAGCAAGGTAGGTTGGACATTAGGAAAAACGTCCTAACTGTCAGGGTGGTTAAGCACTGGGATAAATTGCCTAAGGAGGTTGTGGAATCTCCATCATTGGAGATTTTTAAGAGCAGGTTAGACAAACACCTGTCAGGAATGGTCTTGATAATACTTAGTCCTGCCATGAGTACAGGGGACTGGACTAGATGACCTCTCGAGGTCCCTTCCAGTCCTATGATTCTGACAGTGGCCAGTGACAGGTGCTCCAGAGGGAATGAACAGCTAATCATCAAGTGATCCATACCCGGTCGGTCATTCCCAGCTTCTGGCAAACAGAGTTTAGGGACACCATCTCTGCCCATCCTAGCTAATAGCCATTGATGGACCTATCCTCCATGAATTTATCTAGTTCTTTTTTGAACCCATTTATAGTCTTGGCCTTCACAATACCCTCTGGCAAAGAGTTCTACAGGTTGACTATACGTTGTGTGAAGAAATACTTCATTTTGTTTGTTTGTTTTAAACCTGCTGCCTATTTATTTCATTTGGTAACCCCCTAGTTCTTGTGTTATGAGGAGTAAGTAACACTTCATTATTTACGTTTTCCACACCAGTCATGATTTTATAGACCTCTATCATATCCCCCTTTAGTCGTCTCTTTTCCAAGCTGAAAAGTCCCAGTCTTATTAATCTCTCCTCATATGGAAGCTATTCCATACCCCGAATAATTTTTGTTGTCCTTTTCTGAACCTTTTCCAATTCCAACATATCTTTTTTGAGAGGCGACGACCACATCTGCAAGCAGTATTCAAGATTTGGGAGTACCATGAATTTATATAAAGGCAATATGATATTTTCTGTCTTATTCTCTATCCCTTTCTTAATGATTTCCAACATTCTGTTCACTTTTTTGACTGCCGCTGCACATTGAGTGGATGTTTTCAGAGAACTATCCACAATGACTCCAAGATCTCTTTCTTGAGTGGTAACAGCTAATTTAGACCCCCATCGTTTTATATGTACAGTTGGGGTTATGCTTTCCAACATGCATTACTTTGCACATTGGAACTGCATATTTACACTGTTTTCATTATTTAGAAATCCATTCAAATAGGACTTAAGTGATACATAGGCCTGTGATGGTTCTCTGCATTGGGGTGAATTTCACTGAAAACGTCTACTGCCTTGGTAACAGTCCCAATCCCTCTTTTCCCATCTCCACCATCCAAGTATTCTGTAAGTGGCATGTGGTACCAGTGCTTCACAACTGTCACCAAGGAGCAGTTTCGTGAGGAACAGATGGTCCTTGCAGTGTTATGTAGGCTGCACAAGAATAAGTAGGCAGCAGAGACGGGCCACACGTGAGCTCCAAATGTTGGGCTAGCTGCGGGCCCTGTAAAGTTTCAAAATAAGGTGCCAACAGAACTGCATGTAAGGCAGGTTTATTACTAATCACGCCACTGCTGCTTTCCCTCAGGACTGATGCCACACCTCTCCCCATGGCGTAGCATTGGTCTTGGTAATTCTGCCCTCAGAAGGTACTGTGAATCTCAGACGCTGAAACAGGATTTCCAGATGTCTTTCCTGATTTACAAGAGGCAGTGCTTCCAAGAATAATGTTACATCAAAACACATTAGTGAGGCTATATATAAAAGTTCAGGGATGGGGACCTGTGGCTAGATCTTGCAACCAGGTATCATCTCCAATAGAAAATGTACATAAGGACTAAAGCAACTTTGAAAACATTACTAACTTACAGGTTTCATATCTAGTAACAAAGACTTCATTCTGTTATTCATGGACCCAATCCTGTTCCCATCATTTTGGTTAGTTAAACTTCTATTGATTTCAGGGGATCTATTTCTGTTCAGTTCTATTGTCCCCCTAAAGCCACACTATGTATTTCTTTTAGCAGTTATTTTATAAAGTCTTGATCCAGCTTTCATTTTGGCTAATAAGAATTTTGTCATTGACTACAATGAAGGCAGGAGACCAGGCCCTTATAGGCACATCTTTTCAGTAAACACAAAACAAACTGCTTTTTAAAAAAGTTTCATGACATTTGTATAATACTTTTCAGAATGAGACAGTTAAAATAAAACCCTACCTAACAGTTTCCTACCCTAGTAAAGAGCCAGATAGCATAAAAATGATTGCAGGCAGAATACAATGAGATAGCACAAAAAAAGAGTCCATAAATTAATGTGTGTTGATTACAATAATGCTCATAAAATTTTACAAACAAGAACCCAGAGTTTACAATGAGATGAGTCACCAGACCACCATGGACACTACATGAATGTAGGCAATGAAACCAGCTAACGGTAGAGAATAGTTTTTGATTAGACCAAGGAGAAGTGGTTTGGCTAAAATAAAATTCCCCAAAACTTTGCCAAATTGATCCAAAACATTTTGGAAGTTCTCTCTCTCTTTCTCATTCATTGCCACACTTTTCCCTTTTTTTATTTCACCCAGTGCTGAAGTGCCAAAACCTTGCAGGACAGCCTGTTCCTATAGTAGTCCTGGATTGTTGTGTCCCCCTCCTCACCCAACTAAGGATGAGATATGCTACCAAAAGTTATGCTAGAGATATATAAAGTATATGGGGCATTGTTTGCAGTTCCAGAAGATAACTTCTTCTTGAATGGTCTTCTGTAACTGTAAGTATCAGAAGGGTAGCCATGTTAGTCTGGATCTGTAAAAGCGGCAAAGAGTCCTGTGGCACCTTATAGACTACCTTATAGACTACTGGAGCATAAGCTTTCATGGGTGAATACCCACTTTGTCAGATGCATGTAGTGGAAATTTCCAGAAGCAGGTATAAATATGCAAGCAAGAATCAGGCTAGGGATAACTAGGTTAGTTCAATCAGGGAGGATGAGGCCCTCTTCTAGCAGTTGAGGTGTGAACTTAGCCACTCCCAGTCATTATGCAAGGTAGCCTATTTCCCCTTGTTTTTTCCTACCCCCTCCCCCCCCCGATGTTCTGGTTTAACTTGGATTTAAACTTGGAGAGTGGTCAGTTTGGATGAGCTATTACCAGCAGGAGAGTGAGTTTGTGTGTGTATGGGGGTGGGGGGGTGAGAAAACCTGGATTTGTGCTGGAAATGGCCCACCTTGATTATCATGCACATTGTAGGGAGAGTGGTCACTTTGGATGAGCTATTACCAGCAGGACAGTGAGTTTGTGTGTGTGGTTTTTGGGAGGGGGGTGAGGGGGTGAGAGAACCTGGATTTGTGCAGGAAATGGCCCAACTTGATTATCATGCACATTGTGTAGAGAGTTATCACTTTGGATGGGCTATCACCAGCAGGAGAGTGAATTTGTGTGGGGGGGTGGAGGGTGAGAAAACCTGGATTTGTGCTGGAAATGGCCCAACTTGATGATCACTTTAGATAAGCTATTACCAGCAGGACAGTGGGGTGGGAGGAGGTATTGTTTCATATTCTCTGTGTGTATATAAAGTCTGCTGCAGTTTCCACGGTATGCATCCGATGAAGTGATCTGTAGCTCACGAAAGCTCATGCTCAAATAAATTGGTTAGTCTCTAAGGTGCCACAAGTACTCCTTTTCTTTTTGCGAATACAGACTAACACTGCTGTTACTCTGAAAGCAGTCCTCAGCTAAAACCTCTCCAATGCATCATCAGTGACCTATAACCCATCCGGGACAACAATCCCTCACTTTCACAGGCCTTGGGAGGCAGGCCAGTCCTCGCCCACAGACAATCCACCAACCTAAAGCATATTCTCACCAGCAACTACACACCGCACCTTAGTAACTCTAACTCAGGAACCAATCCATGCAACAAACCTCGATGCCAACTCTGCCCACATATCTACACCAGCGACACCATCACAGGACCTAACCAGATCAGCCACACCATCTCCGGTTCATTCACCTGCACATCCACCAATGGAATATATGCCATCATGTGCCAGCAATGCCCCTCTGCTATGTACATCAGCCAAACTGGACAGTCCCTACGTGAAAGGATAAATGGACATAAATCAGATATTAGGAATGGCAATATACAAAAACCTGTGGGAGAGCACTTAAATTTCCCTGGACACACAATAGCAGATTTAAAGGTAGCCATCCTGCAGCAAAAAAACTTCAGGACCAGACTTCAAAGAGAAACTGCTGAGCTTCAGTTCATTTGCAAATTTGACACCATCAGCTCAGGATTAAACAAAGACTGAATGGCCGGCCAACTACAAAAGCAGTTCTCCTCCCTGGGTGTTCACACCTCAACAGCTAGAAGAGGGCCTCATCCTCCCTGATTGAACTAACCTAGTTATCCCTAGCCTGATTCTTGCTTGCATATTTATACCTCCTCTGGAAATTTCCACTACATGCATCCGACGAAGTGGCTAGTAACCCACGAAAACTTATGCTCCAATACATCTGTTAGTCTATAAGGTGCCACAGGACTCTTTGCTGCTGTAATTGTAAGGAGTCCATTAAATATGTGGAATATGAAGAACAGTGCAGATGTGGACGCTTTTCTATGCTGATCAAAATTCCCCACCATTCTGTAAACAGTAAAAATAGGGCTTGATTATGCCATTAAGACACAGCTTTTGAAGGCTGTGTTGGGGCTGTGTCCCAGGGGTGCTACACAGGTATAATCCCTAAACTCCAGAATACACAGTGCATGAGATCCTCAGTGGCTGTAACGACAAGGGTCCACAGAGGTTCTGGCCCAGGGACTGCAGTTGTATCTCCTCCCTGAACTGAGGACAATTGTGAAGAAGGCTCTTTGCTCTGTTGCTCTCCCTTTTTGCACCCAGTCCTGGTATGGTCCTCCCTTAAAAACTCTAGGGAACCTTGAATGCCAGTTTCCTGGGGAAGTGGGGATGATCTACCATGAAGAAGACAAGTAGCTGGTCTGTGCTGGCAGGCAATTTCCAGAAATAATAATAGATATCCCTTAGTATGAGTTTGTAAATCACTCTACCACATCAAGAGTTTTGAACAGATTTAGGTGCAGACCTCCAGAGACTAGCTCCTGGCAGCAGGGCTAATTCAGATAGACGCATATGGTGATTTCACAAGTCTGGCACACGATAGATTCACAGAGACTGAGGACTGTGCCCTGTGGAGAGCCAGCAAGCAAACACTTTTTGATTTAAGAATTCCACAGACCTGGAGAAAGCCTCATTAAAATCAGTGGAGAATTTAAAAGTTGGGGGAGGAGGGGGGGAATTATGATATTAAAAAACAAATGAATTTGAAAAAAACCCCAAACCTTTGTTTGGGATCAAATTTGGGAAAAGCCACAGGGGCTGATGCCAGTCATAATTCATGGTGAGAAAAGACTAAGGAACATCATGTGCAAATCCCAGCAAGACAAGCTATTGGAAGCAGGGGACATCTTGCCAGCTCTCTAACAAGGGAACATGAGTTATATTAAATGCTAAACCCAAGGTTGTGAAAGTCAAAAAAGTCTAAGAATTAAAGCCGCGCTGGTACCACTAACTCAACCACATTGCACATCTTGCCTGTTTTATGGCGCACATGAATAACAAAGGACAATGCATTCAGGTTTACATATCACAAAAGGAAGAGGAATCGAAAATATTGCATGTGTGCAACAAGGCCAGGTAAACATCGCTGGAGTTAATGTTGGAATTTATTGACCTCCATTGGTCTAATCTTGCAATCTAATTGTTACATTACATTAAAAACTTTTCTCCATTTGTCAGTTAGGGCCCCAAGACCCAAGCTATAAAAGAAAAGTATGTCAGAATTCCCCCTTTTTATCTCACTATTACCACAATAGGGTAGTCCTGTTTCAGGAAAGGGAAAAAAAAAAAAAAGATGCAGGCCCTTAGAAAAATTACTCTTAATCTGGACTGAAGACACAGCACAATGCCCACACTGATTTACTAAAAGAGAAACTTGTCCATCAAGCTCCTTTTAGCAAAGCATGCTGGAAAGAGAGAGGCTGTAATTATGCACTTCTACCTCTCAGTTTAGCAGGGCAGTACCAGAGTAGGAGATGTAGTCTGAAGGATCCTGGGAAAGTTAAATCTGTAGGGACATGCATGTAAGGGCCTAGAGAGGTTTGGGAACCAAAATCACTACGCACTTTAGAGAACAGAGCTACCTGTAAGTTATTGTGTCTGTTGATGTAATAAACACCTAGTTTAAAAAAACAAACCAAAACCTGGTACATCTCTGCCCTCCTCTGCTGTGTCTGGTCACTGAGCTATCATACTGAGGAAAAAGGCAGAGTTTAACGATAGCGTAATTGTGATGAGAGAGAGAAGTCAAAAATGGTGGTAGGTTAGTGATGTTGCTAACAAGGTGACACATTTCAGAGGAGAGAAAAGGGGGTTTTGTTGTTGTTGTTCGCCTGAGCTTGAACAGGTGGAGTGACACCCAAGAAGCAATTGCAGAGAGTCTGAGCAGAGGACGCTGCAGAGAACAGTAGCAATAATAGCATGCCAATGGGTTGAATAACAACACAGGGTCAAATTTTGACTTCAGCTGCACCACCATGAATCCAGTTTGAAGCCAGTGCAACCTATAGATTTTCCATCTTTACAACGGCACAAAAGAGGTCTCATAGTAGAGAAGAAAAAGGATGTAGTTAATGTGTAATTAATACACAAAGGAAACTTTATTAAGGTTGCTAGACACAGACAGGATGCTGGCTCTAGCCCTCCGAGTAATCTGGTGTCTGCTGCCTAGTAACACAGGGTCTCTAAATTCTGGGCCTTGCCTAAGCAGTCATGGAATGGACTACATTACATGCATGTGATGTGAATGTTTCTGCTCTCAACTCTATATCCTTTGTTTGGGGAGGTCTTTTGAGCATCATTCTTTGTTGGGTGGTTAGGGATAGCTATTGATGTCCATCAAACAGTATGGTATGGTTTATTTTTTTAAGGTATCTGCCACTGAATATTTTGTTTGACAGTATCTTCAATACTGCTGTTTCTGATCCAGTATTCCTTTCGTTTTTTTTCCCAGTGAGCAAACAGAGAATCTAGCAACTACGCTATGTTATATCAATGTTCAAAACTTTTTAATTATTCTTTCCAGCTCTGCTGTTTATTTTTGTATCTACTGTTAGCTCAATATTTCTTCTACTTGGCAATGTGTACACAACAGGAAAGCCTAGGTACAATAGTAGCCATTTAAAGTCAATGTTTATTTACCAACTGTAACTACAGTGAACCTAAACATCTTTTAGTCTCAAAATAGGAAAAAAAGTAATGTGGTAAACTCAGCTATCGCCAAGTGGTAATGACTGACAAATGGTGACTATTTTTTTTAAAATCATGACCACGGTAATTCTCTAGTTGTAACTGTTCTTTGTGGCCACTTGGGTGTTTGTTTTGCTGATGTCTCAATAAAAAAGTGGAACCAACCATGAAATATTTCTGCTTCTGGACTGAGTGTTAAATGACGTCACATTCCTGTGAAACCAAGAGGATGTAATTGAGACAGTTTTGAAAGCTTACTAGGAGAGAACTCAAAATAAGGGCTCTATTTTGCACTCTATATTTAAGAGTGCAAACCTTCCTGATCTTTTTCTTTGAAAACAATGGGCATTTTGCCTGAAAAATAGCCAAGGACTGATCCCCAAAGATAACATTTGCCCATATGCGGAGGGCCAGCTCAAGACCTATGGCATCACTTGAGTCTTACTTGGGGCATAAGTGGTGGGCATTTGCCTCAAGTAAATTTTGGCCTCAGAGAAAACTTATTCTGCTTGATCAGTTTCATCGCAGTCATGCTGACAAAGATATCACCATTATATAGTACATGTATAGTACTTTCCTCTCCTTAGTTTGATAATGATCATTCTGATGGTTAAACTTAATCAAATAAAGCCAAAAAAATTAAAAAGGTTGTAATCAGATTGACAATTTTTGTCATGCCTCGCTCGTCGCCAGAAGCTAATTGTGTGTAGTAGGTGGTATTTCAGGATGGAAAAGGGAGACGTTCTAGACCATGGAAAGAATTAAGACTTCGCTAGGAGTTGGGAAATGCAGACTAGTTAATGAAACTTATTCTCTCCTTGGTTACAGAGAGAAATTGTTTTTTCACAGCAATCATTGCTATGTCAGCTAGCGTGCTCCTGTGTCCACTAGCTGTTAAAAGGCTTTGCTGCTTGATGGGGCGCTAAACGGGGTTCTCTGCTCAGTGTGCTCTAAAAGTTCCTTATCGACAAATCTGAGCATCTTCTTTTGTTGAACTAATCACTATGTTTCTACATTTATCTCAGCTGAGGCCTGTATTCTTTTAGCTTTCTGCCTTTTCAAGTGAAGGGGTTAATGTTATTATTTAAAGACTTTGGTGGAAACACGTGTGTACCTCAGATAAGACTGCCACCACACCTAGGCTTTGTAGGTGAGGTCTACTTAAATAAAAAAACCACCCAAACCCTGAATAAATAATAAAATTAATCTCCACTGACATTTTAGCTGCAAGACAAGGGTAGATGATAGATGCATATAACAGGGGCAACAAATCAACCACTGTAGGTTACAGGGGACAGCAGATGGATGAATGAATATGTAGGTGAATGAATATGTAAGTGACAAGGTGTAGCAGATGAATGTTGTAGGTGACAGGCGACAGACTAATGTTATAGGCAACTGGAGGGTGTGCAGGCAGATTAATGCTATACTTATCAGAAGTAGCTGATGAATTCTGTAGGTGATATTAGGTCATAGGGTAGAAGATGAAAGCTATTTGACAGGGTGTAGGCGGACAAGGTGTAGAAGATGAACATTGTAGGTAATGGGGTAGGATATGGAATGCTGTACGTGATGAGAGTAGCGAATGCTAACTAAGCTAGAACTTCACAGCATTTAGTAAATGGTTGGTATTACAGATCCTGCTGCAGAGACACGAGAAGACAGACCACAAAATTAATAAAAACAATTATTGAGTAACCAAAGAAACATCTGGAATATATGGAATGCATAACAGGCAAATAGATTAACAAGCCAAGGTCCCAGCTCCACAAAGACTTGCACACTTTTGCTCAACTTTACATATCGTGAGTAGTCCTATTGAAGTTAAGCATGTGCATAAATCTTTGCTGGACAAGGGACCAAAATTATATGGCAGTTGATATGCAATAATACAGTTCTACCAAGTTAACATACATAAAATACATCTACTTCACATGTACAGTGTGCAAAAGAGGAGCTACACAGGTATAGAATCTTGAGCTTCTGTCTCATGTTTACTGTCTATGTGAAATAGACATAGGTTGACAGTCAATCCCAATACATAAAACACTTTACATAATTTCCCCTCCTGTTTCAAAGTTATTTAATTTCAGTCTTTCCCTCATCTGAAAGGGCATTCCTACACAATTTCTATGCCAGGGCATGCAATTACCTTCATAAACCATCGTAGAAGAGTACTTTTAAAAAAAATCATGTATACTTTTTAGCCCATTCTAAATGGCAAGAAATTAAAAGTAAACCTGTATCTTAAACTAAATGTTTCGATGCCAATTCCTTGGCTGCTTTTTACACCTTTCATAATGGAATCAGAATCTTTTTGTTATTTCAAGTGTTGGCCTATTTTCAGCAATGATTAGGATCGTACCACAATGTGCAACTTGCCATCTCCTCCTCTCCTCTCATTCCAAGTCTCCCAGGGCCCAGCCATTTCACACAGGCTTGCTTTAGGCATTTATTAAATATGCACCTTCCAGTAGGGTTTAAAAACACCAACTAATCTCATCAGAGGCCAGAGACCTCCAGATATGTAAATCCACATCTGTTCCTCTTCAAAGGAAAGATTCTCCTGGATTACTCCAGGAGAAATGCATCCCACCCGGATGTAGCCACTGAACCAGAGAAAAAGAACTCCCATGGCAAATGTGCCACCTCAAACTCTCCAAGATCCAACGACGATGAAATTACACTTAATGTAATTCTCTGTTAGCTTTAAGAAGCAATTAAGTAAAAGGCAGTACAGCACTTGCCGTAGGCTGTTGGTTCCAACAGGGGCGGATGGAAAAAGGCACAATTTAAAAACTGGTAACGTTAGTTTTAACATATGGATGAACTGTAGGTGGCTGCTCCACTACATTGTTGTAAAATAGCAGGCTCCCTTAACAAGCAGGAAATCGCCAGGTTTTTTGTTTTTGTTTTTTTTTAAGCGTGCTGTAGATATTTGCAAATGAAAGGGCAGGGGTAAGAAAACTGACTATTGGCTTGTTCAGCTAGGTTTTTCCCCCTTCAGTCCCCCCAACTCCAGATTCCCTTCCCTACCTTCCGTCCCCCCCCCCCCCACACACACACACTTAGAGGAAAGACAAAACAATTTAACAAGGATGATTCAAAGCTATTTCAGGCAACTGAGATTTCAGTTTGGGACTAACATACACCACATATCAGAATAGGAACAGGCTTGTTAAATCATCCAGCATCTTGCCTTGCCCAAGGAAAACCTAGCCCTTCAAAACAGTTTGTCTCTGATTCTGGTCAGCCTCGTGTGAAGAATTCTTCTCTTCACTAATTTTCTTCTTCTCTTCTGTACCATGTCATGTGACTTTCAGTGGTCCAGCAGCACTAGAGTTCCGCACTGACTTCAAAAAGAGAAGTTAAATAAAAGCAAGTCTGCTTTTCAGAAATGAAGATGAAATCTAATTAAAAGTCCCTCCCTCACGCAGTACTGTCCTGCAGGTTTACTAGATACATGTACCACATCCAGTATTTGATTAGGTCACATGCAATATTCCCTTTTTCTATGATCCCACTTCAAAGTTTTCACTGGGAATATCTTTGAATACCTTGTGTAAACTAGTTAGTCATTTGGGGGCTGAAATAATAATAATGCTCTTTTGTAAGTATCTTATGGGATAGTCTATATATCCATAGTTAAAAAGTAGCCTTGGAATAAAGAAAATAATTTAGTTGTTTAATCATTTACTCAAGTTTTTAGCCTTTATTTTAAAAAAAAATATTCTCAGGTTCTGAAAAATTACCTGGCTGATGATAAGGGTTGTACATTATGGATTTTATCTAACTAGAAGAGGCTGATATGATAAGTTTAATATGCTTGAGCCATATAAAAAACCCTATCTTTTATGATTAAAGGGTTGTACTGAATTTTTTACACGCTTTAGAGGTAAAATATAGTAACTACAGAAGTCCAGGGGGAGAGACCCCTGAGAAGGAAAGGACAGAGATGAAAAACTTTGTTTTAAAGAGAGTGAAAGAGCTATTTTAAATGATTTACACTAAAACTTTCAGATCTAATTAAGTGATAGCATAAAAAACTGAAACTCGTCTGTACAATTAAGGTGTATATTTTTCTCACAGACAGGATCTGAGTGAGCTCTTTAAAAGTCAACATGATCTGTCATAACAGCAGTTCTACGTCTCACATTGCAAACAAATAGCACAAAAAAGGGGGGAAGATGAAACCAGGGATATGTGCAGAGTGAATGGAGTCTAAATCTTTTAATTAACACCCTCTGAAAAGCACACTCTTCTTCCACCAAACTAATAAAAAGTGTGAGTGTGGGGTCTTTGTTGCTGTTCAAGTCCTGCCTGTGCTCTAAGGAACTGAGAAAAGGCTAATCAGGGTTATTTAAAGCCACTTTCTACTTGCCAGGCTCCAAATATCTCATTAATTCACTCTTAGTTGGCATCATTGTCTGGTGGTGTTTGAAAATCACCGAAGAAACAAGGATTTCCCTTAATCCTGTCCATCAAAGGTAATTCTCTTGAAGATGATACCGTGTCCCTGCTTTAGTGTGCAGGATGCTGAAACAGAAGGGCTGGGGGCTGGGAACTGTTACATTTTCATTGAGCCACAGATAATGGCACAGTTTCCCCAGTACACCTGATAAAGGTAACAAGGGCATTCCTATTTAGGCCTGGAGTTGACGAAGTTGATTAGAGCTAAGCAGTAATCCACAAGAAACCAATCACTGCTTGTAGCTATTGAAGGGTTGTTTATTTAACCATCTTGAGGAGAGTCTGACACAAAATGTAATTTGACTAAGAAATGTAACTAAAAGGAGATTCTGAGTACTCTCTCACCAGTTTGACTGGAATGGAGCTACTCCCAGATTACACTGTCCAAGCAAGAGGAGATTGTTAAATATTTTTGTTGTCACTGGTGCCTTACCCGAGTCACATCCTGGAATCTTTCAACAGAACAGAACTAATTGCTACAACTGAAGAAAAACTCAGACCAGCTATCAGCTATTGTGTTCCTTCAGCTCAACAATAATTTTTGCCTTCTGGTCCAGAGTAAATTTTAAGTGATTTTATTTTCCCTTGCTAAAGGATTCCCCGAAACTGTTCCATGGCCTCTATCATTTCCCCCCTTTTTTCCTATGCCAAACCTTCCTTTTGAAATAACAAAATGGGATTCAGTGTCACTTCTCCAACGGTTGCCACTGCTGGCCTTTGGCTGACTAGTGTGGCATCCTCCCGCACTGGCTGACCTTCAACAGTTCCAACTGTTTATGGAGCCATTCATAAATAGCCCCCGGTCCCTTTTATTTCTAATCAAACAAACAAACAAAAAATGATTTGGTTACAAGGGAAGTGCTGTGACACAGCCAATAAAAGCCATGGCTGTGAGCCCAGCATCACAAACACTTTCAAAATGCAGAGTTTTTAGTCAATTTGTCCCCTGATAATTTTATTGTATTTGTTTTACACTGTATAATTTTGCCATCTGACCCCTTAACGTCGTAATTACATGTGAAATGAATAAGGTTCAAAAAAGATCATGTGAAAATACCATTGCGGAGTTGCCCCTTAGAATACCAGAGAGCTGGAACTGTAGGACATATGATATTGTGGGTGGTTTGTTAAGGATGGTTGAACTAAAAAAGGTTCAGAGGTTTCATTATCCAAAGTGCCTCCAAACTTCTCTGCATCTCTTTACTCTCGCAATGAGGTTGACAATCTTCCTGAGTCAAAAAGAACAGGAGGACTTGTGGCACCTTAGAGACTAACAAATTTATCTGCGCATCAGCTTTCGTGAGCTACAGCTCAGATTTCCATTATCTTCTGTTTCTGAATGAGGCAGAAACTCAACAAGAACAGTCTTTTCTTAGAAGAGCTTGGTATTGGCCGTTCCTGAAACTATGGGAGACCCGTGGTACTCACAAACCTAGACAGTCTGATGGCCTTAATACTACTGGTATTATTGCTGGTATCACAGCCAGTCTGTCCACTACTAGTGCTCACCTTTAACCGTATGTGCTTGCCCATAATCTTGTGATGTTCTATAGAAACATCTTGTGAAATGGGGCAGGATTCCTGAGCAGAACTATGATGTTGGGATTCTAGCCTTCCACCTCAGAAAACAAGCAAGCCCCACTGGCTTCAAGTGTTCAGTTCCTGATGGGGCTGGGATTTTTTAAATTTATTATTTTTGCTTTATTTGATATTTGCTTTTGACAGAAGGGGAGTTCCAGGGTTAAATGTGGGCAGAAGCAGTTTTTCCTTGTCACATTCTGATGAGAGGTCTTATTACTGCTCCAAGGAGTGAGCACCAGGTCTCAAATCACTAGCAGGGAGAAGAAGTGGGAAAGGAAATAAATCCAAAGGGGTAGCCTCAAATAAAGAGGTGCGGCTATTAACCTGCTGGGTCAGGTCCTGAAAAATCCCACTGCCTTTATCAGAGCTGTTCTCTGAATCAGAGGCTTCAAATGTAAAACATTAGAAATATGTTTATCAGGCATTTCAGAATTTATGGCTTGATTAACAGATCACTTAATAGTTTCATCACAAGTGAAGAACGCAGACTACCGAATGAGGTCTCCCAGCTAGCTTGAAAGGTGGTTGGTTATCTATTTCTAAATTTGTCACACACCCCTTAATTCTGAAGGTATTTGAAAAGTAGCAAGAAAAGAGCATGTTTGTTTGTGGGATAATAAAAATATGTTCACTGCAAGGGACAGAACTGATGGGATAAAATGAGAATCTTGTCTGCAAATCACTGTACATAATGAGAGGTTCTCTGTATGTAGTGGACACTTCATATTATTTTATATTACAGAGCTACTTATTACCAGTGCTGTGGTTGGGAAATGCCAGTGATTCTCTGGCTAATTAAAAGATGGGCAGCAGATTGCCATTAATGAGATTTGGCTTCCACAAAATGAGGCTCTCCTGGTGTGTGGCTGGGTAGGTCAGTTAAGAGAATCAGACCTCCCCTTAGATGAAGGGAATCTGTACAGATCAAATCGAAGTAAATCTAAAAGTAATCCGCTGTATAAAGGAATGAGCTTTTTACAATTGTATTACTGAGTGTACACAGGGGGTCCTTGAGGGTTTTGTAACCACAAAGATGTCATTCACTTGAACTGGGACTTCACAAGTAACAAATAGCTAGTAGAGAAACAGGGATTTAGTTTTAAGGTCTGCTTTCAAGGATGTTACTTAAAAAATGAATAAGAAGGCCATTCTTTTCCATGCTTGAGTCATACAGTAATGACTGCAAATATTCACTATTGTTTAACATTACCACCTTAACATTTATGATGAGAATATTCCTTTTTTAAGGCCGATTTTAAGGCCAGAAGAGACCATTAGATCATCTAATCTGACCTTCTGTAATTGATTATCACCCAGTTACCCCTGTACTGAATCCAATTCCTTTAACCTTATCCAGCCATTTTCATCCTTCAAACCTTTGAAGGCTAAAAACATGTAGGTCCAGATTCATCTCTGATAACTTCAATTATGTTACACCAGGCATTTGGCCCACAGTGCCTCATTATCAAACAAAGAATCACTGGTACCTTTGCTTGAGGTAACTTGACCTTCTGGAGAAATACTAGAGCTGAAGCCTTCAGGAGAAGAGATCCTAGAGTTCACAATTCAAAGAGTAGCTAATAGGACCCAATTCACCCACTACTGTATATTTTGCAAATATAGGGACCATCTTTGCAACCACTCTACTCAGATTCACAGATTTCAGGGCCAGAAGGGACCCTTGTAAAATCATCTAGTCTGACCTCTAGTATAACACAGGCCACAGAACATCCCCAAAAGAATTCACAGAGCAGATCTTTGAGAAAAAAGTATCCATTCCTGATTTTAAAATTGTCAATGAAAGAGAATCCATCATGACACTTGGTAAATTGTTCCAATGGTTAATTACTCCCACTGTTAAAAATTTATACCTTATTTCCATTCTGAAATTGTCTAGCTTGAACTTCCAGCCATTAGATCATGTTAGACCTTTATCAGCTAGAACGAAGAGCCCATTATTAAATATTTGTTCCCTACGTAGGGAATTATAGACTGTAATCAAGTCACCCCTTTGTGATGATCGTTTAGGGTCTAATCCAGACCAGTGAGGGGTTGTATCACCACTTGCCCTGCAACACTGGATGCCTCACAATGCTTTGCTGCTGTGGCTCCCAAGCTGGGATGCTCACAACCACCCCAGAAGCATGCAGATATCTTAAGTCTGTGTGTGCTATTCCTCCCTGGTTTAGTGTCTCTGATCCCGGCAGCCTCCCTACTGCCCCACAGCCCCACTTTGTCTTCCATCAACCTTTGGTTACAACCAGCAAGGTGATCTCAACACACTCCCAGTCCCACATTTTCCCAAACCATGTGCTCTACAATGTCCAGCCCTCTCCTGGACAGTTCAGAGAAACAATAGGGTCCATTTGTTCCTCTAGAGATACAAAATCTTATTAATTTAACTGTGTTTAACCCTTCCATTTAAACACAGCACTGAGTTGGTTTATAGTAAAAATAAAGCAAATTTATCAACAATGGGACATGGGTCATGTGATGCCAAGTCAAGGAATAAAGGTAGAAAGGGTTACCAGCAAACAAAAGTGAAAACATGCATCTAAAAATCTAAAATTTAATCTAGCAATGTACAGGCTTTATTTAAGATGTTTCTCACACCTATATTCAGTTCCCAGAAGCTTCAACCCCTTCTTGGTTGAAGGAACCATCTACAACAGAGCCACTTGTGTCTGTCTAGTGATGGATGCCAAATATGGCTTCTATCCTTGCTTATACCTTACAAAGTTCAATGAACTTGTTTCAAGAGGCAAGATGACCTCCTGTTATTCCCTTCCTGTGGGATTCCCATCCTCCCTGTATGATTTCTATGTAAACAGGGCTTGCATTGTTTCTGATTCTACCAAGCTTAGTTTACGCAGAAGACCGGTAAATAGCTGTGACATTCCCTCCTGTCTGAGCAGACTGTACAGCCTAGTATCAATGAGTATCCATAATTCCGTACATAGTGTTAATTAATATCATTGTGAAATGTCTGTGTCACCAGTGTATCATTAGCTCACTCTATACACTCTTATATTGTACACAATCAGTTGATTCCAGGGTTGGTTCAGACCTCCTGTCTTTATTGACCAATAAACCTTAGCAATGCATTCTTTGACAAGAAAAAACCCAAATCAAGCTTCTCTCTCGTGCTGGATGTAGATGCCATGCTGGCTTCTCCACAACTTGGTAATGTGAGGTTTGCCTCCACTTGTTAGCTTCATGGGTCTGTTTACGTGATATTCAAATACATTCTCATTGTCTTTCAAGGTACCTTGGAAAGAACTCCCAGGTGGGGAAAACACATTCCTTTGTCTAGTGCTGACCTGTTTATCAACTCCTCCCTTTACTCAGAATTCCAGCATATTTCATAACTCTTAATACTCACTACATACAAGCATCACAAAAGAATATTAATGATCAGTGAGTTATTAGTTCTCAAATGATACTGCACAGGGCATATTTTGTAAAAAGATTATTACAATAGCATGTAAGGCGTGACTATGCTTACCTTCTCTTTGTTCAACTAAATAGATTGAGCTCCTTGAATCATTATAAGGCATGTTTTCTAATCCTCTTCTCTGAATGCCCTCTAGGTTATCAGCATCCTTCTTGAACTGCGGACACCAGAACTGGACAAAGTATTCCAGCAGTGGTCACACCAGTGCCAAATACAGAGGTAAATTACTTCTTTACTCATATTCGAGATTCTCCAGCTTATGCATTAAAAGATTGCATTAGCTCTTTTGGCCTCAGCATCACATCGGGAGCTCACATTCAGCTGACTATCCACCATGACCCTCAAATCTTTTTCAGTCACTGCTTACAGGAAGGAGTCCCATCATGTAAGCATAGTCTACATTCTTTGTTCCTAGATGTATACATTTACATTTAGCCTTATTAAAACACATTGTTTGGCTGAGTCCAGCTTATCAAGCAATCCAGATTGCTTTGCATCAGTGACCTGCCCTCTTCATCATTTACCACTCCCCCAATTATTGTGTCATCTGCAAACTTTCAGTTTTGTTTTTGTTTTTGATTTTGTTTTCTTCCAGATATTGATAAAAATGTTAAATAGCATAGGGCCAAGAACTGGTCCCTGTGGGGCCCTATTAGAAACACACCTGTTCAATGATGATTCCCCATTTACAATTCCATGTTGAGACCTATCAGTCAGTCAGCTTTTAATCAATTTAATGTGTGGCATGTTATTTTATAGTTCTACTCTTGAAACTTCCTGTGATTCTGCCCACAGAATGGGACCCATAAGATGTTAATGTTTCTACCTTAATTATGGTTGTGTCAAAGCTGACAAAGGCTGAGTTTTGGGAAGATTGTTAAGAGTAAATGGGAGGTTGTTGGGGAAGAAACACAAACATCCAGACATTAAGCCCATTAGGCAGCCTGACTAAACTTTAAGAACAACCCCAAATTTAGATGAACTCCTTCAATAAGAGCCCATCCTACAGTTCATAAAACCTTCTCAGTTTTACACATTGAATTCAATGAGACTTCATTGGCATGGCAAGCTAAACAAGTGTTGCTAAAGTGAAAGTAAAAATCTCTCTCTGATATCCTTCAGCGAAGATTATATACAACCCAGACAGGATATGATTACACACTGTTGTATGGTACATCACCTTCCTTAGCATACCTGCACACACAATCTCACCTGTTGAACATCTGGGGCCACATTAGTATCTGCTGGAACCCCATTCATTTTAGTGGAGTGACAGCAGGGAAGAATCTGGTCCAAGGTCTTTGGAATCCTTTTCTGCTATTAAAGCCAACACTGGGCAAGATAAAGATGATAAGAGCTATCAACTCACATGCTTTAGGGCTTAGGCCAACAGCTAACTGCTTGGGGTTAGGAAAATGTCCTGCATATGCCTGTGATTACATCATTGTCCATGATGTGGAGTGTACAACTTTCCTCTGACTCATCTGACAACGATTGCTGTTTGAAACAGGATATCAGACTACATGGGCCATCCATCTGACCCAAGGTGGCAGATCCTATTTTCCTAAGCACATACAACACATTCAGAAGAGGACCTTGGAAATGAGAGAGACAGATTTGGCATCCAAAACCCCTTTATCACCTTTTCAGGTGGCTTCATGGTTGCTTTTTGATGACAGACTTGGTTGTAATTTGGGAGATTCTAAAGTTTAAAGTCATGCCTTTCATTCTATCCCGTTGGTACTACTTCCAGCTCTATAGATAAGACAATTACAGCTCTCTTCCTTAGTGTCCTTATCCAGCAAAATGGAGATGACGACTAATGCTTGTTGTGCGATAGTTAATTGGGTTGTGCAATGGTTAATTAATCCTTTAAAATGCTTTGAGATCCTTGGATCCTATTTTGACTTTATTTTCAGTGGGTTAAAAATACAGAACCAAAGAAATGAATTTAGGATATTGATTTTAATTAAAGGGACTTCAGTATCCATTTTCAGGTTACTGAAATGCTGAAGAGATAGATATTTTGATATATAACATACGTTATGGCAGATAGAGGGGTCGATAGATGTATGCCTGCTCGACCACTGGAAGTTCCTGTTTTCCCTCCACTCCTCTGTTTAGAGGACGTTTCCCTTTTTTATGGTTCATTCCTCAGTGGCACGAAAATTACAATAAAAGGCAATGCTTTCACTTGCCTATGTTTATGACTGGTGCATCACTGGTTAATATTTTTGAGTTTTAATTAAAAAGTACAAATGGGAATATTAGCTGCTAAGGACCTGGTTTTAATCTAAGAAATATTCCCATTAATAAGAATCCTAATGAAAGCATCCGTTAAAAGACATAACATTAACCTAATAGAGAGAATCTAGAAGGGTTCAATTAGAATTTCTTCGCCATGTAAAATTAACATTACTGACTTTTAACAAACATCTTAACTAACCATTGTTATTCATAGAAGGGTTGGAAAAAAATAAAGCCAGATGCTAATTGTGACAGGTTTAGACCCAGTGGAGAGCTCAGCCTTGTTAGAAATGCATCAAAACTTATCCCAAATAAATTCTTCATTTAGTTGCATGATTCTTTGATTAGAAAATTAAATTCCTAGTTTCCCCATTAAAGTATAACCTTTGGCCACTCTTTAATGGTGCTGTATTTTCTACACTGTATTCCTGGAGAACAAAGTACAGCAGCAACTGGCAAAGTTTCTGAAAATACTAGGAGGAGGGTTCCAACGAGCCAAAATCATTATTTTTGCATGGAGTGTTTCATACCAAACACAAACACTGGGGGGTCTTGACTGAACTCCTATGCCCTCCTGCAGTTCGTGCCTATGATATTTTACACAGCGTTGGCTGAAACAATATGTTGGATAGGGAAGTTCTCACTTATTGAGGGGTTTGGACTGCACTTGTGAACAAAAATTAGCACATTTAGTAAGCCCAATGAATTTAAAAGGCTTCATCCCACTTTGCTTCTTCAATCTACCTTTTATATGGTTTGCTTTCTATAGTCAGGGCACACTTTGCACTGTGCAGTTTGAAATCTAAAGGAAACCCAAGTCCCAGATTAATATAAAACTAACCACAAATAAGAGTTCTATGGCTGAATAGGTCTGCGGGAGTTGCAATTAATGAGACTTGGCAGTGGCTTTTGCCAGCATGCTGCCGTTGAAATGTGTATGCATGCACACATACACACACAGGAGGAGAACTGTAAAAGGCATGTTCCATTAATCAAACTAGTTTTCTTTTACCCAATTCAAGTTTCAAGGCCATTCTCATATTGGAACAATTCCCACGGTCAGGTTTGGGCTTCTTTATATAACAAATCTGGATCTTGCAAGAAAAGCTTTTTCGAGTGGGATCCCTTCATTGGACATCTCATATCCTCCTAATACTTCTGTATCCCTTCTCCCAGCTCCCCCTCCCCCATACTAGTGTAACAAATCTTTCCTTACCTCCCTTTCTTAGATTCTTTTGCCCAAAAAAGGCCAGATTTTTCAAAATTTGGTGCTTAAAGTTAAGTACCTAAATCTATATATTCATGCTTCTAAATCAGAAGGATGATTTTGCAGGAACTGAGCATCTAATCTCCCATTTACTTCAACACACCTCAGGTCATGCATTTTTGTGACTAGCTTTACGCATCCAAGTAAGAAAATTATGTTCAGTTTGTAGGTGACTTCAGTAATTGCTATAGACCAGTCCTGATTCCACCGAGGTCAATGCTACCTCCACAGATTCCACTGGGAGCAGTACTGAGCTCCTAACATTATGGACTGCTGTCTTTATCTGATGCCAGCCATCCCTGCAGAGATCAAGATTCACAAGACAGGAGTTCCCCTAGGTGTGCAGTGTATCTTGTGGGCCCCTTTTAGCAGAATTTCTGCCATACTGAACTTGGGGTTTCTTGGATCACAGCTGCTTGTAGGGCTACAAAGCACCTTGAATCATTACTGACTATTAATGATACCCTCATTTAATATACTCCCTAAGGCCAGCCCTGCTACATAGTACGATCACTGCATTATGCATCATCTGAAATTTCCAAGTGGGCTTCAAGGGTCACCCAACACAGTATAACAATGAAATATGGAAGTCGGACAGCAGGGATAACTATGGCAAGGTCTCTGGCCAAGAGAAATGTTCTTAATTGTCATGCTGAATACAGATAGAAAAAAGCACTTTGGGCCAGCAATGCCACTTGAGACACAGAGTAATGGAAAAAACCGTTAAACTGGAAACTTTGCCCCAGTTTTTCATCTTCCCCCTACTTGGGTAAGAGATGGAGACAAGACACTAGATGGGGAGGGCTCTGAGTTACTACAGAGAATTCTTTCCCAGGTGTCTGGCTGGTGGGTCTTGCCCACATACTCAGGGTCTAAGTGATTGCCATATTTGGGGTCAGGAAGGAATTTCCTCACTGGTCAGGGGTTTTTGCCTTCCTCTGCCGCATGGGGCACAGGTCACTTGCAGGTTTAAACTAGTGTAAATAGTGAATTCTCTGCCATTTGAAGTCTTTAAACCATGATTTGAGGACTTCAGTAACTCAGCCAGAGGTTAGGGGTCTATTACAGGAATGGTGGGTGAGATTCTGTGGCCTGCAATGTGCAGGAGGTCAGACTAGATGATCACAATGATCCCTTCTGACCTTAAAGTCTATGACTCTAAGAGATAGAGAGCATCTGACATGCATGATCACCCATCACCACTCTACTGATTTCTATAAATATATCCTGTTGCTGAACCCCAGGAAGTGAAATACAGACCACTGATAGCCCATGGACCACAGTTTGAGAATTGCTAACTTACCCAAAACCTCTGCCTTTCCTGTATGCTCTCCCCAGCAGAATTGCTGAAACAGTAACCTCCAGGTATACTTGAGGCTGCGATCATCTTCATTCAGCCACTTGAGCTGGAGGTCACTTCTAAATGTACATTGTGTACTTAAATATGGATTCTATTCCAATACCTACTATTCCTTTAGTGAGTATTCCTACTATTCCTTTAGTGTGCAAAGATCTAACTTTATATAATGCCAGTCCTCCATTCTGTCTGCCCCCATTTCTCCCCCCCCCGTTCTCTCTTTTGCCTATCCCTATTCATGAATATCTTCTCTTATTTTAATACTGTTACCTCCACCCCAACATGTTATGTCTATATAGTATTGTATGGTTTTGTATTGTCTGCTTTGGCCAGTTGTAAAATTGCATAATACCCTAATTCTATTGGAAATCCCATGAAGCGTGTGGTATTTGGAAAAAAATACAATTTTTTACGTCTTCTACCTTTTGTATTTTTTATTGTCTGTTTCCTTATGAAAAATAAATAAAAAATTAATCATCCCTCCCCCTCAAAAGTAACAGAACTAAAACAGTTGGATAATAAAGCCCTTTAAATATATTTCGATGTCATGACTTTCCTATTGGAATATGAGCAACAAAAGCGTACCGAGTTTTCTTACGTGCCGATACCAGAATCATTTTTAGGATTACAAACAACAGGCTAGATCCTCAGCTAATGCAAATCTGTGCAGCTGCAGCTCCATTGATCTAAAGCATTCGTGGGATCTACACATGTAGCAGTTCATATTTTTCCACAAGCGTTCAGTAAACAGAAATGTCAAAAAATCCAAATCAAGCCTTCCGAAGCTAAGGGTGGATTAAAAATGAAACTGGGGCACGGAGGAGGGTTATTAGTGGCCTTTAAAAGGTACATATTTCCCTGTTATGTTCAGGGCTATAACTACTGTTGACTGCTAGCCTCCTCCTCCAAGGTGGCTAGTGGCACTTGAATTGCTTAAGAGAGGGGGAGGGAGCGTTAAGGTCACAGTAGCTGTTGTAGCCTTTGTCTCATACTGAGCTGAGTAATTAGAGAGCACGGCCATGGGGCCTGATGCTTTCTGCCAACCCATCGTTTAGTGTCATGCTGACAAAAGGTGTACTTTTTAAAAACAGGAATTAAACATGGAGATTAGCCTAGCGTGATGTAGTATAGAATAATTGCTGTTACAGGAGAACTGCCAGCACAGACTATCAATAAGTACCTTGTTTTTCAGAGCTTCCTTGTAATAAAAGGGTCCTCTTAACAGTTCTATTACCCTCTAAAAATACACATCTCTCATTGCTACCGCATCCAAGTACTAGCCTAAAACCCATAGATGTGGCAGTTAGCTTGTAAGTAAAACATTTTAATACTTAAGAATCTGGATAGATGTGTATCAGGCACCCATTACTGTAATATCTGAATTCCTCCCAAGAAAGAACTAAGCCAAAATGGGGTCTGACAAGAGGACAATATTTTTTTCCTTTCTCCCTAGGAAATTGATTGTTTTTTCAGACAGAGACAGAGACAGAGACAGACAGCGCACCTTTCTATTTTTTCTTGCTTAAGGAAAGGTTAGCCTAATGAAGAGACATATAAGCTTTTAAGAAAGTAAAGATGATAACTTTTATATCCTAAATACTAATGGTTTATAATTGTATAAGTCATCAATGGACAATGTTATGAACAACAACACACTCATGTTATTTATCACCCAGGGAGATTGTAATTTTAAAAATCATACAAGACATGACATTAGAAATAGATCTAATTTCTATTACTGGGAGACCAGCTTAACTTTCTGATATTTCATGTTGATAGGAGACGAGATTGTGGCTGTCTTTTCTTTTCGGTGGCATTTTTGGTCACCTGAAGGAAGTCTCTCTTCTTGCTATAGTGATTAAAAGTGCATTGTTTTCTGTTTCTATCAGAAATGCAACAGACATTAAAGTCCAACATTTTAAAAGATGCCCCAACAACTAACCCCTCTCCCACTGCAAACCAGCACAAGTTTCCATAAAGCGATGCATATGACTGATATTAGAATAGGTGGGAATTCATGAGATACCTACCCAGCTTGCAGTCAAAACAGTAGCGTCTGAGTGTCAATAAAGAGCTACATAGTGTAATTTATCTGCATTACAGTAGGGCTTAGCAGACCTAGTCAGGATGGCTACTGGGTGCTGAACAGCCAGAGTACAACAGGAAGAGGTGCAAAGGGATGATTATTTAGGGCCCAATCCAGCATATACAAAGTAGAGCTGTCAGATATAGAAAAAGCAACAAACTGAATTGTTAAAGCATATTACTGTACCTAGCTGCCGTGTTCTGTGAAGCTCCATCTGATTTATGCAAAATTATTCAAACAGCTAATCTGCATACATATAATTTTCACATAATCATAAACTTCCACTTTAAAAAAGTGTGGATTTATTGCTGGTGAAAGGTGTTGATTGGACAGCCCTGGTATATGAAGCCCTTTGTTTATCTACCGGGCAGCAGGAGGATAAGCTTCTCACAAACAATGACATGCCAGCCTACCTCAACCCACATCATGAGTGGACTTCCTTTAGGAGTGACAAAAATAACACTGTCTTTGGCCCAGAATCCCTTTCTGTATTCCATGGAGTTTTCCCTTTCCTTCTGTGTCCTCTCATGTGAGATTTTATCTAGGCTGCTTGCAGGCATGACTGGGCAGCCAAATGCATGAATGTTGCATGAGATACATGAAAGTTGGCAAGCCTGACATTGTCTGAACACACTGGGCCAAACTGTGCCCTTAGTTACCCCCTACACAACTCCACAAAGTCAGAGAGAATGCACGTATGGAAGAACAGAATCTGGCAACAGTCTTTGCCTTTGTGCTGAGATATAGGGGAACTGGAGGATAGGATATGGATGATGGTATTTCTTACTCATTTAGGGTCCACTCTTCCTCCTGCTGAAGTTAATGAGAATTTTGCCATTGACTTCAGTAGGAGCCAGTGCAGGTCCCCAGTCAATGAAGCTGAATTATGGCAGTTTGAATGTTTCTGAACCATTGAAAATCTAGAGTCTGATCCTTTTAGTAGAAAGGAGTCTATTCTAATCAATACCTGATAAGGAAATTACTGTGCTGAAAATAAATTTCCTCTGGCCTGCATTATACAAATTCTTAATGTATAATGAAATCCTCTTAGTGTTGTCAGTGAATAGATGTATCCTGTGTATAGCACCAAATGGTCCAATTTTAACACATCCTAAAAGGTATAGATTTTTAATCAGCTTGTATTTAAGGGCCAAATTCTTTAGTCTTTACATGCAAATGGGAGCTCCACCTAGAAGTATTTCAGTTTTGCAATTTGATGGCACTATGTTTTGCCATCAAATTGACTTCATTACTACCATCAGTCCAACTGTACAGACCTCAGCAGGAAAGAAAAAGAATGACTAATATATGCTAGGAACCTCTATGTTCCTTGTGCACAGAGAACTCCCACTGAAATTAATGGGAGTTCTGGGACCCTGAAAACTGAAGACTAGGGTCTTTACAAACCAGCAAGTAATACAGGCTTTCATGGGCCAAAAAGTCATCCCTAGGGTACCTTTAGCGACTACAATGGAGTTAAACCTGGGATGGATTTGGCCCCATGCGTCTAGTGATGTGGAGCTTGCTATGAGGTCATAATCTTATCTCTTACATACAATATGGAAGTTCACTGAACACAAACAAATAATGATGGCTATGTTGAGGGAAGTAGAGGTTTCAGCAGCAACTGGGGGAAAACAAGGAAATCAGATTTTGACCTAAAGAACACGCTGTTTTTTAACAATACATATATCGGGAACCATGTAACTAATTACCTTAAACTCTTGGTGGTGTGCTTTTAGAGTATTCATGCTGTCAGCTGATCTTCTCTACTTACCATAATAATTAATGTACAAAGCAGTGCTCTGAGGGACTGGCTCCAAAGCTGCAGAGGGGAAGAAGAAAGAATGCATTTGAAGAGGATTCCTCTCTCCCCTACACCCATCCCCAAATAAAGAAAGATGTATATTGAAGCAGTATCAAATGTCTAAAACTGAATTTAATAACCACATTTTGACAGAGCTTTTGTTTTCTGTTGAATTATGCAGTATTATCTGGAAAAGTAGCATCTATAGTTTACTAATGCAAGAGTTGGCGTGGGGGGAGGCGGGGTTGAAAATATGCTTTTCATCCATAGAATTTACTGGATTTGCACCGAGTTGTTAGTTCAAAGAGACTCATAGCCCCCATTCCCAAAAACTACAGCATGGAACAAAAAAGATATATGCACCATTCACTCATTTCTCTCTATTAGTCTGAAGTACTGTTCATATAAGGAGGTTTTCAGTCATTTCCGCTTGAGCAGTCCTACTGGACCAACCGAGGCACAAATAATTCAGTGTGTCCCCACTAGTCATGCTAAATTGGCTTAAGTTTTGGCCCTTGTCCACATTGGCATTGCTCTGTTCCAGTGACTTCTAGGTACATACCTCACAGTTATCTAGGGACCTATCCCATTACTCTGACAACTTCTTGGATTTACTCACCAGGACCTCTCACACATCATCTTCCCCTGCCTCGTGCTATGTCTGAGTTCTTCACCCAGTGAACCACAGCTTGTTTGCCAGCTTCAGCTCCTGATCTGACTAACCATTTAGGGTTCATTGGACAAAAAAACCTACAACTGGTGACCTAACTATTTTGGCTGTGAGTGTTAGAGTGGGGAAAAGTAATGACGTTAGTGGAAGCTTGACACAGGAGATTCAAGGAATTTCCTTGAATCCAATGAAGTGAGCTGTAGCTCACGAAAGCTTATGCTCAAATAAATGTGTTAGTCTCTAAGGTGCCACAAGTCCTCCTTTTCTTTTTACGGATACAGACTAACACGGCTGCTACTCTGAAACCGTACACACACAGTTACACTATTTCTGGCACCCCCTGACTGCAGGGAAGGTGCCCACCTTCTCCTCCTATGGGTCAGATGAACTGGATTGACAGAGGGAACAAATATCATCAGCCCTACAAAATTCTCTAATGTAGATAAGGTCTTGGATTTGATAGACCGCTAATCAGAGTTAACAACAGCTCAAGTTGTTAGTGCCTTTCTTCACACCCTTGCTGTTACCCAGGGCTTGACTTCTCTCTCTCAGCCATTTCTGACCCTGCAATGAGGATCTCAGCTGAGCCATCAGGCTCTTGCAAGTTTGGCAGTCTCTGCTCTCAAACCTCCCTGCTTGCATAGAACTCCATTAACTTCAGTGGGGCTCTGCATGAGCATAAAGGCTACAGTACATTTATTCTGAAATTTTTCTGGTGAAGAGCAGGACAGGTTGCCATAAAGAACAGCCAGTTTCTGGTAAAGTGAGCTAAAGGCTTTCATAAAATAATGGGACAAAAGGTAATTACACTGTTGCATGTATTACTGCTAACATGTTGCCTCTTATCCTGATAACACTGTAGATAAGTAGCTGATGTCAGTACACTGGAATTTTATTCCTTACACATCTTTATGCCTCTCTATAAAAGGTAGAAAGAAGTTCCATGATGAATAAATACTCTAGAAAGTTTATAAAAGATGCAACAGCTCAAGAGGCAAAGGGACACAGGAGCTTCATCTGGCCAAGAGATCAAGTACCACCAACAAATGCTCTGTGATCGAAAACCTGATTAAATTTTTTCAAAGAAATCATTATTGGTGAGAAACTAATTGAAAGGCCTCCCTCCTGCCTGAGCTTTGCCAGAAAGAGAAGACTTCAAAGGCTTAAGGGGTGAGCTAATGTTTTCACACTTAAAACTGAAAAGAGGCAATCCTCATGTTTGTGTTTGTTCAGTACACACTTCTCAAATGTTGCCCCCTCATGCTCTAAATCTGCTAGGTTGAAGATCTAAACCTTGAATATATAATGTACTTTATTTGGGGTGCACGGTGCTATTCATCCATGCTGTGTGTGTCTCTATTTATGCACTTTCATTCTTTATACTTCACACTGATATATAGAAAACGATATGGTTAGCCACTTAAAATTCTCTGGGTTATTAAAATGTGAGTAGAGTTTTTTCTCTCTCCTGGATTTCATCTGGAACCACTATCTAATTAATAACCAGAACCCAGCAGGAATCTGAATAATAATAAAAACACACACACACACACACACACACACACACAAAAACCTTTTGTTGTTCCTTGAATAAATCTGCGTAATTTAAACCATAATCATGGGGATTTCATCAAAAGTAACTGGCTTCTTCCAAATCCCACTTCACTGACACAAACAACTCTGTAGTGCAATTTATAAGGCAAGATCTCTCTACACTTTCATATTAAAAAAAATCTAATGATGATGGCAAGAAAGTATTTTAAACTATCTGGATGATTAAAACATAATCCAGTCTCCTATATCTTATACTAGTGCATATACTGTACTGTACAGGATCAGTTCATACAAATCCTTCCTTCTCTCAAAGACACATTGTCTTATCAGAAGGGAGCTCAGCAAAGGTGCAGTTGGAGTATAATGCAAGTCCATTTCTCACAAGCTTAGAGCTTAAGCACTTTGTTATTGGTTATTAGGGCTGGACTCCTAGAGATAAACCTACAACTACTGTATACCAGTGAAGGGCAAATAAGCAAAATCCCTGACAGAAGTCTGTTGTAAAATGATGAATAAGCCTCCTAAATTGCCATAAGGCGCTAGTCACAATGGAATTGTATTTGTCAGACATGCATTGTAACCCTAAGGTTATCATAGTGGGCCAGCAGATACAGGAAAAGTGCTTAACACTATCACCCCCTAATCATATCTCCTACAGGCTAAAAACTCTGCAGGGAGCATTACCACTTAAAGAGGTGGTGGTGTTTCTATGGACTGAATGTAGACAGCATTTGGTGAAGAGAAAAAAAAAAGCCTATAGAAAAGACTGATTTTACACACACACACACACACACACACACACACACAAGTGTGTTCTGAATTGAGATATATAAAAAAAACCTTGGCAATCATATCCCCAAGGCTGGGGTTCTAAATTATAAAATAGTGTAGATTACTACTTTATTAGTTTTTTAAAAAGCTTATGAAAAATTATCTTTTGCCTGTGGGAAGACATTTTATCTGAAATTATAGCAACTCCAACAGTTCTAAGAGATCAAATTTAGAAACTAAGCAGCAGTAGGAAATAGAGCATGTTATAGTCTACCCTTGCAAATTAAATTCTCACATTTTCCTGCCTATAAAATAAGACATTTCATTGTATCTTCATAGATACTAAGGTCAGAAGGGACCATTATGATCATCTAGTCTGACCTCCTGCATGACGCAGGCCACAGAATCTCACCCACCCACTCCTGCGAAAAACCTCACCTATGTCTGAGCTATTGAAGTCCTCAAATCGTGGTTTAAAGACTTCAAGGAGCAGAGAATCCTCCAGCAAGTGACCCGTGCCCCATGCTACAGAGGAAGGCGAAAACCCCCCAGGGCCTCTTCTAATCTGCCCTGGAGGAAAATTCCTTCCCGACCCCAGATATGGTGATCAGCTGAACCCTGAGCATGTGGGCAAGATTCACCAGCCAGATACTACAGAAAATTCTTTCCTGGGTAACTCAGATCCCACCCCATCTAACATCCCATCACAGGCCATTAGGCCTATTTACCATGAATATTTAAAGATCAATTAATTACCAAAATCATGTTATCCCATCATACCATCTCCTCCATAAACTTATCAAGTTTAATCTTAAAGTCAGATAGATCTTTTGCCCCCCACTGCTTCCCTTGGAAGGCTATTCCAAAACTTCACTCCTCTGATGGTTAGAAACCTTCATCTAATTTCAAGTCTAAACTTCCCAATGACCAGTTTATATCCATTTGTTCTTGTGTCCACATTGGTACTGAGCTTAAATAATTCCTCTCCCTCTCCGGTATTTATCCCTCTGATATATTCATAGAGAGCAATCATATCTCCCTTCAGCCTTCTTTTAGTTAGGCTAAACAAGCCAAGCTCCTTAGTCTTCCTTTGTGGGAAGCAGATACAAAAGGGTCACGTTCTTCCTCAAGCCTTCCTCTTGACTAACACTGATGTACAGCGTGAGACCTGGCAAAGTTGTGTTATAAATGGTATATATTAGAACTGGTCAAAACATATTCTATGACACTTTTTTCTGTTGAAAAATGCCATTTCGTGGAAATATCCCCGGGTCCAAATTCCTGCCATGCCTGATTCATAGCACAGCCTTGTGCAGTGGAGGCTGGTGACTGTGTTGACATATTGCAAAGTCTCACAACTTCCAATATACATCCAACTCCTTGCAGTCCTGGCTGGGGTCTCTGCTCTGTCCTGCCAGGACTGCAGCCTCCTCAGTGCACCTTGCACCTGCAGGGATCTATGTCACTGGCCTTGCTCCCATGCAGGGAGCCCTTTGCAGCTCTGCTGTCATGGCCCTGGTCCCTCACTCACCACCCAGGAGTTTGGGAACTGTCCCCAGGCAGGAACTGTTCACCAGTGAGAAGGCCTCCCATGAAGCTGGGAGCTTGTCCTCCTCCTTGCAGTCCTGGCTGGCAGTCTCTGCTCCACTGGGTCAGGATGACTATAGACGCCCTTGCATCTTGTGCCCTGGTGTTTTGGGACCCTCGGCACTGCAGGAAGCCCCCTCCAGTCCTGCTGTGTCAGTCCTGGGAGGACGCCTTCTGCAGCCTTGCTACCAGAACTGGCTTTAACTGAGTCAATCTTGTCATGGCCTTATGGTTTGCCTGAGGCCATGGCAGGATTGCATGGTTACCACAGCAACACCCTCATAAAGTGACTCCGGAGCATGGTAAGTTGCCAAAGTAACAAGGAAGTTTCCTGAGGCATTATTACCTATCCCATGATTGGCGCCTCACCTGCAGCACTATGGTTTCTAGCATTGAGTTTCACTGTGGAGACGGACAGAGAGAGATTAACGTGACACATTTAAATCAAATCACTCTTGTGGGTTTCTCTTACATATTTAATATGTACATGCTAATCTGTCCTTAAAAATCTGTGTCTATGCCAAAAATGTAGCTTTGGGGAATTAGTTTCTGAATTCTTTGGTTAGGCTGCACCTCACTTGCCCAGGCTGATAAACTGCCACTGGACTTGAGCCTGGGTCTCCCAAACGTAAGTGCCCTAACCACCAGGCTAGAGAATCACTCACTCTCTTTCTGGCCCAATTAATATTTATTTATACCAAGCAGAACAGCTCCAAAAAGAGAGATTGAGATATACTGCATGTTCTCACTCTTCCCCTCTTTGCACAAACATTTGAAAGACTTTATTTTTGTTCTGCATTGGTATGAGCGTCCAAACCATGGAACATCCAGTGAACTGCTGCCCTCTAAGATCTTTCTCTGGGAGGACAGTCTTGATTCATTTCATATCACTAGGAGCTATACAGTGGATGTCAAATTGGACAGCAACCTTTAATGTTGCTTTTCAAGTTGCCATAAGAAAGAAAGAAAGAAAGAAAGAACTGAAATGAAAACAGTTTGAAAATGCAACATTTTTGTGAAATGCAATTGTCATTTTCCAGCCAGCCCTACATATTATATGCCTATTAGATAATAGAAAGGTCTGTTATTCATAATAACCTTGTAATAAAAGATTTCATTATTTCTTAGTTTTATTTAAAACTGGGTTTTATAGGCATAATTATAGATACACATACAAAGTGTTCAAAGATTTTTGACAATGGAGCAGCTAACTGTAGACCTACAAATCCTTCTTTAGGAATCTGAATAAGGGGCCTCATTTTCAAAGGCTGAGCACCCAGCATCTCTCATTGATTTCAAGGACTTAAAAGCCTAAGATCTGGCACCCATTTTTTAAAATCTTGGCCATAGGTTTCATGCAGGAAAGAACAAAAGCACCTAGTGAATTATACTTAAGAATATTCACAGATAAATGGGACAATATTGTTACACTGATAGGTTCACAAGTAATTGGTGTAGGGGCATGAGTATTTAGAGCACAGTTATTATATTAAAATAATATTTTTTAAATAATAATAATGTTAAAATCTTTATATCATATTCACCATGTGTTCTTTATAACAGTGTATAAAGTGTTTTGGGATCCTTTGTTATGAGGCAAGAGATAATTTGAACTTTCTGTTAAAGCATCAGCAAATTTCCAGATATGCAGCAAGACACAGTAAGTCACGTGTGCGGGCATATTTAGGACCCCAGTATTTGGAGAGCCCTCCTTAAATTCTCCCCACATTTCAGTCATTTCGAAAGGTAGTGCTTTGTGTTAGCAACCAATATCAGCTCCAAGCTAGCAGGAGGCATTCCATCTCTTCTATTCCAGTTTTATAAAAAACAGAAACTTTGACTAACCAAATACATTTGCCTGGGACTTTCTTCTATTAAGGGGAGACATGGGAGAAAACAAAGCTTTATATTTACCTCTTCTCCTTTTCAGGATAAGGTAGGAACCCCATTTTTAATAATCATGAGACTAAATGAAAGCACCATTAAAATATTGGCGTGCTCCTATCGACACAGAGATCAAAAACCTATTTAGGTGCTAACATAAGCAGAAGGAAGTGTGATTTCCCACACTTGGGTAGTCAGAACCTCCCCCCATCAAGCCATAAAGAATGGGAGAGTGGTCATAGCGCCCTTAAGAGTCATGATGACCTGTGTCCTATTTTCAAAGCTGTGCCTATAATATCTGAATCCTCCTGAGTACTGTACTTCTCACTGCCTCCACATACCCTATATCTAACTGAAGCATCCACAGCTGCAAGCAGCACACCACTATCTCCCTGAACTAACTGACTGGCAATTTCTGTCACATCCTCAATCCTTTTGCTCTGACTCAGTGCTCATAGCTCTATTGGTTTGGTAGAAGTGGCTGTCGTTATCAGTGCGTCTCTATTCTTATTTTGCTGCAGAGATTCTCCCCTGGATCCCCTGACTAGTATAATTCCATCATCTGAAACACTTTCAGTGGCATCTAGTGTATAAAATCTGTGGGACACTTGCTATTTCTCTGTCTCCTAATGGGCAACTCAATTTCTTTTGCCACCTGTCTTTTAAGACAGCAGGAATCTGCTTTTGTTGGAGCCCTCCTGTAATGCCTTTTAGGAAAGTGAAACATTTTGTTCTTTAGGCTTTTCAAGCCAACAACTCACTTTCTTTGCTTGTCTGATTTATGGTGAGAAAGCACTTATTGCAGTTTACACCATTCCTGTTCTCACTCTTAGTTTCGCTGGGAAAGTCATTGTATAAGGTGACAGCATCAGCCTGTCCTGTTATAAAGATAGATGGATATATTGCTATAGCGATCAATGTATGCACACACATATAGATATAAAATTGTACAAAAGGACATAAGTGGCAGTAATGAGATGGAATTAAGAAAGTTAGACCATATATAAGGAAAAAAAATCTTCTTGAGTAAAATGGCAGAAGCTCCATTGCTTAAAGGTCCATACAAACTAACAGACAATCTTAATAGAGAATAACTTTTCATTGGCAGAAAGAAGGACAAGCTAACCTATTAGGTCTTTCCCCTAGCTAACTGCTAGGATTATGAGAGTTAAAACATGGCCTAATTTTAGTTACACACACACACAGAGCTCATCAAAATATAAAACAATATGATTGCATTACAATCTGAACTACATTTTCCCCCAGGCAAGAGCCAGTAAGCCTCCCTCACGAGCTGATGTTCCCTTCATATTTATAAATGGCCATTTACCCAGGACCAATTCAAGAAATGAGGCCCTCGTTCAATTGTAGACCAATCTAGCAAAAGCCCCCACGTTGGTCAATCTTACAAAGGAGCTCCTGTAAAACATCAGACGGTGTTGGGGCTAGGGTTCATTTCATAGGGACTAGGGGTTGGTGTGGAATAGGTAGTGAGAGTATGTGTTTGTGTTTAAGGAGTTAGGAAATCAAACTTTTCTGTAAAAAGAAAAGGAGGACTTGTGGCACCTTAGAGACTAACAAATTATTTGAGCATCACCTTATTTGAGTGTCACCTTAAGTGATCACTCTCGTTACAGTGTGTATGGTAACACCCACTGTTTCATGTTCTCTATGTATATAAATCTCCCCACTGTATTTTCCACTGAATGCATCCGATGAAGTGAGCTCTAGCTCACGAAAGCTTATGCTCAAATAAATTTGCTAGTCTCTAAGGTGCCACAAGTCCTCCTTTTCTTTTTGCGAATACAGACTAACACGGCTGCTACTCTGAAAACGTTCCTGTGTAACAGGAGGACGGGGAGAGTCCATGATGTGTCCCTGTAAGGGCTAAGACAGAGGGAGTTACACATCCTGACTCCCTGAGATGCTCTAGTTATCGCCACAGAGATCTTTGGGTGCTCTCAGTTGTGATACTGAAGCATGAGCAGTAATTATCACACTAGCCCTGGAGAGCAGTGTGTTCTGGGGATCACAGAGCTAAAAGTTTGTAAATGTCTGTTCAGCCCTGATTTTAACAAATCCTTCTCCCAAATACTATGATCAACAACAGTTCTTGTACTGGTATTTGAATCACATGCACCATACTGTAAGAAGCCACATATATTTCCTATAGTTGTCTTTGAAATATGAAGCACTATTTAATGTGAGCCACTAGTGTTCCAGTATGTACAGAGTATTGCTCCACTGTTGCTACTTAAATGCACTCCCTCAACCTATCATAGGCATCTCTCTCCAGCTATGGTGCAGTCTAAATGGTCATTTAATGATCCCATGGCATGTTTCACAAAATCTCAGTGTCAACCATATTTCGGATCAAATCCCAACAATCCTTCTTACTGGTGCCAGGCCAAAAATAATTTCTGTAAGGTTACTGACAGAATAATTGCTCAGTCCCACCCCAGAGGTGGCTGCATTTCAGTGGTGGATGAACCTTTCTCAAAATGTCCAGCAATGCCAGTTAATCTATAGCATGATGATGGCTGGCCACCTTGGTGGAAGAATCATTATTCCATATTAAGAGTAAGTGGAGGAAGATCAAGAGGTATAACAAAAACAAGAGGAAACTAGCTGGCTGAGAATGTAGGGTGAGCATTGTTCATGTACATGACGAGATCACTGCAAAGAAAAGTAGTGGTATCTCCCTTTATTTACTGTTGTGGTAAGAAAGCCGAGTATGGAAGAGTGACACACACATTCTCAACAGATCTGCCTCCCTGAACTAATCCTCATGTGCAATCCTTATTGAAGTCAATGGATGTTCTCTGCATATTGAGCCTGCAGGAGTAGACCTGCTGTGGGTATTCAGAGTTCACATGCAATTAAATTTTTTGGAGGTTGGGGGAGGAAGCACTTATACTACGTAAGCATCAGCATCCATCCCACCCACCTACCCCAGCACCTCATCTAGTCACCAGACCAACATGGTTCAAATCTCTCCCTAGCACACCCTGAACACACATTCCCAGTAGAACAATTTCACCCTCAAACATCCATCAACATTCACTCAAGCAGATGGGCTGTGCAGTGTGCCTGGAAAACAAACAGATTTAGGTGCGTTGGCACGACTGTGTCTGGTGCGGTTGGGGACAGAGAGAGGAGATAGAATTCCAAAGGAAAGGGGTCCTACATGCATAGTGCTTTGCCAGCAGTCTTATATTGAGGGGGGTCTTTGCCAAGTGCTCCCACTGATCTCACCTGTAGAAGCTTGTCATATGCTCAAAATTGCTCTACTGGGTAGGCAGGTCTGAGGACTTTAAGGTGTTGGTTATGTGACCTATAAACACTGGTTGGTACAGATCCTGTCAGTGCAGATCCTGGATCACAGATCAAATGTGCTCATGGCACATGGCTTTTCAAGAGGGCTTTATACACTCCTGTTAGCTCTGCAGAGTCGCCAGACCAAGGGAGAATGAGCTAATCAGCTCTGCAGAGGGAAAAGTCTTGAGCCACAGTTAGGAGGTTCAGTCATGTGGCCTTGGCAATCGATCAGCATGTGTGCTCTGTTATTCTGATAGGGGTCACGGGGTGAATGCCTAGCCTAGGCCCCAGAAGTCCTTAGGTAGGCACCTAAATAAGTGGCCTGATTTTCAAGTGCCAGGATTTTAATCTTATTATACAGATACCTGAGGTACGTCTAAGGCACCTGTTACCATTGAAACTGAGCACCTCAGAGTCATTTTAGAAAGACATTTATTCTCAGAACATTCCTGTGAGGTAGGGAAATTGTATTATCCCCATTTTTATAGCTGGGACACCAGGGCACGGAGAGGCTAAGTAACTTGCCTGAAGTCACATGTGAGAGTGTGAAGCCATGTCGGGAGGAGGAAATTGAACCCAGGTTTCTCATGAGTCACAGGCTAGCACCCTAACCATTGGGCCAACCTTCCTCTCTTACTCACGCCTCCTGATTGCCGGGAAGGCTATCAGTTACACAGGGTTTTTGCTGAATGTGGGAATATTCCATTCAGCCACATTACTCACAATGGCTATTTCCATAGTTTTCTTTCCCTCTGCACAGCACAGTGGGGGTAGAGAAGCAGAGCAACTAAAAATTTCACCTCCGCCTTGCCCTTTAAGAAGAGGTATGCCAAAGGGTGGGGGTTATTTGTTTTTAGAAAGCTTTGCCTCATCAAATATTCAAAAGGAAAAACAAGATTGATGTTGGTCAGTTGCTCACAGTTCATGTTATTCCACTGCTTGCCAAAAAAAATTGCTAGGACAATTTTCCAAGTGCTTTTTCTAAAAATAAAGAGCAAAAAGGCAAAAAAGTCTAAAACTCTAAGTTGGAAATTATTACTATATATTTACCATGCTGAAAAATAACTTTTCAAAATTCTAAAAACCACAATCAAACTCTTGGTGCACTTTTAGAAAGGGGAAAAAATAACACGCTTAAGTTCCAAATATAGGATAGAAGTAAAGATCTGAACTGTCACTGACAAGCCTACTCAGTAACAAAAAGGTTTCAAGTGTGTTTCTGTCACCAAGTAATTGTTTTGAGAGTGAAATCTGCTAATATAATGACGGTAAAGTGAATATTTGAACCTTTCAATGTGTCTGACTGCATTGGGGGGAATCCTCGCACTAATAGAAAAGACAGCAGGAAAAACAATACTGAGGAAAACCTTGTTAGGAGAAGAGATCAGGGAAAAAAAAGAGAAATAACTGGTGTGAAGACTCGACTTCAAAATATACTGAAATGACCTCACTCGCCTTATAAATTTGGGTGATTATTAAAATAGGCATGTTCTGGAGAATCCCAGCCTGCTTTCTGCTTATTGGCTCTGGTTTGCAAAGTAAAGTGAAGCAATCGTTGTGCTCTCAATTAAATCTATTTACACACCAGCAATGAGCAGTTTTCTGTACTGATGTCCTTTCAGCTACTGAAAATAAATCTGCCTTTCCGGGTGAGGTATGTTAGCAACCGTTATAGTGATAACTCCAAAAATAAAAAAAATGTATATTAAAAGCAAAATTCTCTTCCCAATTACATACACGTGCCAGTGACTTACTGAAATCACTCTGGAATTGCATGAGCATAAATGACATCAGAATCTGGCTCCAGATCTTCTAAATTAATGTTCTCACTGCTGACAAAATACGGAATGTTAACAGTCCAAAATTTAGAATGAAGTATCTTGAATTGTGTGTGAAGGACTTCATTTCAGCAGCTTGCAAAAGTACTGCAGGGCATACATATTAAGACACAGCTCCCCACCCAGGGCAAAGACAATGAAATTATTCTACCAAGGCTCAAGACAAAAGTAGACCTTTTTTTTCTTGTATTTGTCTACAAGGTTTCTCTCTTTCCCCAAAAGAACACTAGAATGGCTATGGTGGCAACTTTGAAGTTGTTGGATCTACCGAAAAGTGGGGGGAAAAAACAACTTAATGGAGTCCTTCAGTAGAATTACAGATAGAGAAATGTGAATGTCTGAATCTACAGAGAACAATTCATATTGGCATCTCATAGCTTGGTCTGTCTTTTAAGGTAAATTATGTGCTCCTGTTTTACAGATACGTATGGCCTAATTTAGGGTCCACTTAAATTGACAGGATTCTTTGGATTGACTTCAGTGGATTTTGTATCAGGCCCGTAAATGAATTCTATTACTCACTATCTTTCTGGCCAAAGAGAATGTGCTAATGACGTTTAAATGAAACAGAATTTTTAATTTACCATCAGTTGAAAAAGTACTTCGGTGGGTTGTGTTCATATGATTCAGTCCTCATGAGTGACCTTTGCATATTATAAGGTAATAAAGATGAAGCATCATCTGTTCATAAACATCTGAAAAATATGAACAGATGCAGATCTTGAGAAGAACTTCCCAGAAATCTTATTGATAGGGATAAACAAACCATGGGGTGTATTTTGCGAAGGAGTTTATAAGATTTTCAGATCAGCTGCATGAACACAATCTCATACTCTGTAGCTCATATAGATACTAGTAAAACCGAATAGAATGGACCTCGGGTCTCAGATGTTTGCTCATTGTCCAGGAAAGGGACACTTATAGCATGTGTGTCCAGTAGTAAATCTGTTGTCTCACAATTTTTTATCCAAACATGATAGTTCATATAGTCATATTTCTCAGTCTGTAGTTCTACAGAAGGGCTCCATAGGGCAACCTATGGGCAATCAGTGGGTCTTCCTATGTTGGCAAGTAAGGTAATCAGGAATAACTGGAAACACCTCTCAGGTATAATTTTCAGCTTGGTTGACTATAGAGGGAGAAAGGCAGTGGTTATAAGGAAGAGTGTATGGTGGTGAACAGTTGCCCCTCTGCAGAAGGGAGTTTCTGTACACTCTGGTTAGAATTAGTGCCTGTGTATGTTCCCACTGTCTGCAGTGGTGAGAGCTCCTCCTGCTGGTTCAATCTGCTTTCACCACTGATGAAGACATACCATTTTCTTTACATTGTTCGTGCAATTTTGCAGTGTAGCTTTGATGAACCTCCTACCAGCTTCGGGCCTGATCATACTCCATCATCTGCACACACAAATCCTCCTTGCACAGAAATTACCCTTCCCTTGCAGAAAAGTGTATGTGTGTGTGTGTGTGGGGGGGGAGGAATGTTGAGGGGTTCACATCCATGGAACTGTCCCCCGTCCCAGGAAGTGATCTGTATGGGCTGAGAATAGGCCTGTATTGAGTGCAGGTAGAACTAAGGGGGAAAACTCTTTCCCTCAACAGCCCTGCACAGATTTATTGGGAAAAGTAATGGACTATATTATCTGTTTTGTGAAGCCCCTGCCTCCTTTTAGATGAGGTTCCTAAAGTCCTGTTACCAGGACTAGCGTAGGAACAATGGGGGTAGGGAGGGATTACCACAAGGGGATTCTTTCTTGGTTTTCATCACCCTCCTATATAGATTCTTAGACCATGCTTATCACTCTATCTGAGCACCCTTAGACGCCCTCCTGGTTTTACTGTGTATAAGGATGAGATCCAGCCCACTGACTGGTATAAGGGAGATCAAGACTTGGTCATAGGCTTCCACAGCTGATGCATCCCTTGACTAATATATTGATTAAAAAAGATGCAAGAAGAACCGCTCTTAGTCCACAGTTTCCACTCTGTTGGCAAGCTATCCATTGCCCTATGTCCACCATTGTCTGGATTACTTTCCAAGCCTTTCATGCAGTTCTAATTTACTATGTGCATGTCTTTAAAAAGAAAAATTATGATGATGATGGCTAAAGAAAGCTGAAATCCCTGGGGGAGCATCACGTGCTCACATCAGGAAACTGACCACCTTAGTTAAAAGTTAAATGTTTGACATGAACTCGAGTCATAGAAAAATATGATTCAGTCTTTCAGCGATTAGTGTTTATGAAAGCTTGAAAGAGCTGAAAGCCCAGTATGATTTATATCCTGGGAATTGGTATGCAACTTTAAACATGTTCTTTTTTCAAGTTCGTCTTGTCATCTGTAGATAAATATAGATTAGGACAAACCAAAATAAATGGGTGGGTAATAAAATCCACAAAACTAACCATAATGGAAGAGTTTGTCCCTCTAGTCAACAGCAAAAACAGCATCCTACTGGGTTTAAATAGCTAGTTGGGGTAAAATAAGTATTATTGGACAGGAATGTTTAGCCAGTATGATACAAACAAGTCAAAAAATAGCCAGAGTACAACCACATAAAATAAAACGTTGACCAGATTTAAATATAATTGGTCACCCACCCATGTTTTTGGATTCCTGTATTATTATAGCTTAGGAGGCTTTGTAATATACCTTTGGAGAAAGTCAAGCTATTTCCCTGGGTTTCTAACCTTTGCACTTAAGTAAGATGATCCTCTGAGAACGTTGCTGTATGTGACTAAAAAAAAAGAGCCGCTTTATTCATAGAGGTGCACCAGCAACCACCACTTCCCAGAAGAACCTTACATGACAGTTCATCATCACCCGTGTCTCCAGCTTTGTTTGCTCATGTATTTTGAAGGAAATACGAGGGCGAGGCAAACCTTTATATGTTGAACCATAATGAGCAATTCTATTTTCAGTATCTAAAACAGAACTCATTTATTTATTTATGTATTGTCACTGGGGAAGATTGGCAATACAACATCCCATTATATTTCCAATTTAATATGACTAAATCTAAGTATTACAGTTTTTATACCTTGAGCTGCTGAATACATTTCCTCCTCAGTACAATGTGTGTATTTAACAATGTTACATTTTTATATGGGAAATGTCCCTCCAAAATCCCCCCCGCACCGATTTTCTACTCTTTAGTCCCTTTCATCCACAGTAAACTCTCCACACACATTGTGACCCTCTCTCTGACCAAGGCAAGCTAGACTTGGATTCCTCCTGATCCCAACCACATTGCCCTTAGCAAAGTGCAAACCAAAACCAAAAGCTCTCATCTCCAGGAGCGGGCAGATTCACTCCACGGTATTCCAGAGAGCTTGGAACAAGATAAGGACTTGAACTTGGTTCCACAAGGTGGCACTGAAGTACTCTGCCATTCAGTGTCTACCAGGCTGGCTCCACTGGGTATGTTCCAAGAACTAGGAATTACCATACATAACCCATTCTCACAGATTGTGGAATTTTCTACTGCAAGCCTTGCAAAGCAACTGCGTAGTTGAAGAGACATCCTATGAAACTTTACAAAGAACTGGAATCCTTAATCATTGGGACAGTACATAAATTATAAGCTAGAGACAGAGAATGTGTGCGTGTCTCTTTCTCTCACATATGCACACACCTGTTTAGTTCAAAACTGCTCTTTAAAAAAATTATAATTGCACATTTGAAGAAAGGAAGAAAATAATGTAATTTTGTTAATTTTCTCCTGTCCCTAACCTCTGCCTATTAGTTTGTCTCTCCCTAGATTGGTAGATCTTCAGGTAGTGGTAATCTTTTCTTTAATGTTTAGAAGGAGCCTAGCAAATCACAAGCATTGCCATAACATGTATGAAATAACAGCATCCCATTTTAACACTGTGGATTTGAAAGCTCCACTCAAACCCTGACTTTTTATTTGCTTTTCATTCATCCATCTCCTAAACTCCACCAATTCAGTGCTTACATTTAGAAAATGCTTGAAAAGTCTCCTCTTCAAGTTACTTCCAAAGAGACCAGACACATAGCTATTTGTCTTTGGAGGTAGCAGAGAAACGGATGAATGGTTGCTGCAACTAATTTGACCAGCTGTCGATGTTACAGCTCTTTGGTTGGGATATTTGCTCACAAAATATTTTTACTGATAAGAAGGGATTTCAGAAAGGAAGGAACGTTGATTATGGGATATTCTAATTACTCAACTGTTCAATGCAATAGCAGTTCAGTTAAAACCTGGGGGCGGGTGGGAGAATACACTCCAGAATAAAGAACTGCTATCTCGTTAATTTTGTTGAACAACCAGTCACAGACAATCCTTAATGCAGTCCTAGGAAATGAGCCAAATGTGATAAATGAGGTTGATCTTGGGGAGCATCTTAGAAGCATTGATTAGTGATACGCAAACTGCATAAGATTAGATGATTTGTTTTGGTTTGGAAAACTCTTTTTCCAGCTTCCCCAGGAAGTTTGGGTACTCATACAAACCATTTGACTTTTTTCCTTTGGTGCCCATTCTCTACATACCGTTCTTTCCAAACCAAGCTTGTCCTGCTCTTTCTCTATGCCCATTCTTTACTTTTCCTGATCTGCATAACTCCTCCTCTCTGAATCCAAATGGCTCCCTTCCATCCCCAAACCACCTCTTCCCAGTTCTAAAGAAGCCCTTTAGTTTTGTGATGCTAACTTGAAGAAGGGTGTCAAGATTTGTATTCTTTCTGCTGTACTCTTACAGGCTGCTCTATTGTCAGTCATCATATAGCATGTGCCATATCTGGATCCCAATTGCTAAAGAATGTATCACCCTCCTCTTGCACTTATTAGAAGGATGCTCCAGTCTCCAGCTGTCTGAAGACAAGAGACAGGTTAGCTTGGTCAGGGGAGTATTGTAGGGCCAGGAATGGAGAATATCTATTTTGAACTAAAAATGGTTTCAGGTACAGTTCAACTGGAGATATGGGTGACAGTCTGTTCTTTAACCTACTTTAGCCATTTGTAGTAGTTGAACCCCTTGATGGCTAGATTTGAAATTCTCAAGACAGTTTATAATTGAAGAAGCAACACAATCTTTGACGTTAAGAAAGCACACTTGAAAGGAACATGAGTTTCCTTAGAAAAGTTGCTTGAAATTCTGTAAAGTGCAGGGTCTCACCATTAAACATAAAAGTCAAGGTGATGCTAAGTCAATTTACAATGAGTCTTCAGTTTGTAGTTTTTTTAAATAATGAGCTTGTAAATCATTAATAATCAGATGAAAACATTTGAAGCATTTACATGAAATATTTACATTTATAACAATGAGCTTGACATGCATTATCACCAGAGGAGAGAAAATGGTACTCAAGTAGAGTGTAAACTTATTGCTGCTGAATTTATGAACCCCTTTTTGAACTCATTAGAACTGCATTTGTTTTATAAGTTTTGGTGTTCACTGAACTGTATGGAGAATCAACGGAAGAAATGCGAGAGAGATTTCAGAGCTGGAGAGACTACAAATGAAATGAATCCATGTTGCATCCAGAGCTCTAAAAGGGGAATGCAGGACAGTGTACATACTATGCAGAGTACTAAAGAAATATATATATATATATAGTTTTTATACAGTATAAACAACTTAGTAAGGAAACAATGTAGCATAATCCTACAATTATGGGTATAAAATAAAGCAAGGATAATTAGTGCAGTAAAGTTTTGTGGTAATTGCAGAGAATATTTAAGTCAGAAAATAAATGGCTAGATTTTTGTGAATTGGATTGATACCAGTAACTCATTCACCTAGGCCATGTAGGAGGTAGAATCAAACTGATGACATAGAAAAGGCAATTCCACATACAAAACGATTATAATCCCTGAAATTCCAAACTATTCTTCATCCTTCTCTCGGGCCATTGTTCTTTTATCTTTTTGACCACAGGTAACAGATATTTGAATATTGTGGACCAGATTCTGACATCTCTCTCATGCTGAGTACAATCATACTCCAGTCTTATTGGCAATCTCAGCAGAGTCCAAGGTATGAATGAGACAAGGAGATTGAACTAATCTCTTGCTTCTAGATGAGGTCCTTCCTCTCTAATAAGTAGAACTAAAATAAGTGAAAATTATGAAGACATTGACAGTCTGTTTACAAAGAAGCAAACAAAGTGATAGATATTTGGTTACTACCTATTTTAGCAAGTGCATATTCAGCAGTTGTACGTGCATGAGAGTTGCTATTAAGGAAGAAATCCTTCTTACTGAAGCTAGTTGAATAATTAAACATATCATGTTTAACGTTAGCATTTTTCAACAATAGTTAATGAACACTTCTTTGGTGTTTCAGCAGCTTGGAATCTGTTAGAACAAAGTATTTGAGAAATAACAGTACATGAGTCAAACAATTTATTCAGTGAACAACTTTGGGGAGGTATTCAAACTCTTCTGTTCCGTTCTTTAGAAACTCCAACTAGTCCCACTGATGTTAATGCGGCTACTTATGTGAATAAGGATCCAGGTTTGGCTCCGAAGTCACAATTCTGCAGTCACTTAAGAATATGTGGAACTTGGTTTAATGGAAAGTTATGCATGTGATCAAATATTTGCAGAATTGTGGAGCTTTATTTATTGGAATAAGGAGGAAGAATTTCATTTGACTTCAGTGTTGAAAAGACTTATTTATTTGCAAGTCCCACTGTGGTGGCATATATACATACATACTGACAGAACTATCTCTTGCTAAGCCAGACACCATTATCACAAACATTTCTTTCTTAGGCAAATGGCATGTGAACTGTCTGGCTGGGAAAACTGAATGACATCACATCCAATGACTAAAAATCAGCTGGGAGTATTGAAAGAGCATGGAGGAGTATACGGGAGAGCAGAGAGGGTATATTTTGAGGCTGTAAGAGAGATTTATATGAGTCAGTCTAAGATTACTTCAAGTCCCTGCACATTCTTGCCTCTGGTGTGTAAAGAATGCAGGACTGAGCTCCTAAACTGGGTGGATTACTCTTCCTTGGGTGAATCAGGCTAAGGTGAACTCAATCTACATACTTGGTCACTTTAGTAGGACATTTAAATCTTGCATTGGGATGCCCAAGTTAGACATGCAAATAGCTCTTTTATTCACCAAAAATGCCGGATTTAGTATCCAAACATGGAATCAGGATGTTTTATTAAGATTCCCTGTGACAGGGTTGGGACTCACCACGGCAGTGCCTCCTGCTGTTCCGTTCGGGAATTAGCTCAGTTCATGCAGAGCACCCTCTGCCGGTGTCGTCCCGTCTGTCTCTCACCCTCGATTGGCGTCTTGACCCGCGTTGCTCCCAGCTCGCGGCATCCTCTTCAGGACACTGCCCTCTGGCAGTGCCCCCAAGTCCACACTCGCCCCCTTCGAGGTTGGCCACAACCCCTCGAGTCTAGCCCCTCTGTTCAAGGGCAGGTTGCAATCTGTCACGGCCACCCTTCCACGGCCAGGTGCTGTGCAAGGAGGAAGGGGGGGACCCAGACCTGCCTAGTACTCTGGGTCCCAACCCAAGGACCTCTAGTGGCAGCCTCCCTGCCTTCCTTCTCTCCCCTTGTCTAACTGTCCCTGAGCCACTTCCCTTTCGCCCTTTGCACCCTCTAGGCTCTTTCTATCAGAGCCTGCAGTCTCGCAGGTATTGGGCCGGAGCCCTTCTATGCTCATACATTCATAGATATTAAGGTCAGAAGGGACCATTATGATCATCTAGTCTGACCTCCTGCACAATGCAGGCCACAGAATCTCACCCACCCACTCCTGCAATAAACCTCTCACCTATGTCTGAGCTATTGAAGTCCTCAAATCATGGTTTAAAGACTTCAAGGTGCAGAGAATCCTCCAGCAAGTGACCCGTGCCCCATGCTACAGAGGAAGGCGAAAAACCCCCAGGGACTCTTCCAATCTGCCCTGGAGGAAAATTCCTTCCCGACCCCAAATATGGCGATCAGCTGAACCCTGAGCATGTGGGCAAGATTCACCAGCCAGATACCCAGGAAAGAATTCTCTGTAGTAACTCAGATCCCACCCATCTAACATCCCATCACAGGCCATTGGGCCTATTTACCATGAATAGTTAAAGATCAATTAATTGCCAAAATCACGTTATCCCATCATACAATCTTCTCCATGAACTTATCGAGTTTAGGCTTGAAGCCAGATAGGTCTTTTGCCCCCACTGCTTCCCTTGGAAGGCTATTCCAGAACTTCACTCCTCTGATGGTTAGAAACCTTCATCTAATTTCAAGTCTAAACTTCCTGATGGCCAGTTTATATCCATTTGTTCTTGTGTCCACACTGGTACTGAGCTTAAATAATTCCTCTCCCTCTGCGGTATTTATCCCTCTGATATATTTATAGGGAGCAATCATATCTCCCCTCAACCTTCTTTTGGTTAGGCTAAACAAGCCAAGCTCCTTGAGTCTCCTTTCATAAGACAGGTTTTCCATTCCTCGGATCATCCCAGTAGCCCTTCTCCGTACCTGTTCCAGTTGAATTCATCCTTCTTAAACATGGGAGACCAGAACTGCACACAGTATTCCAGATGAGGTCTCACCAGTGCCTTGTATAACAGTACTAACACCTCCCCTGAGCCTGCCCAGCACTGCTCTGTCCAAGATGCCTGTCTCCTGCTCAGGAGACAGACCTTCCCCTATGAAGGTCTGGGACAGACGGCCTGCTCCCTTCCTGGGCAGCCTTTATATAGGAACAAGCTGAACCCTGATTGGCTGGCTGTAATACTGGCCCTGACTGGCTCCCAGTAGGCCTGTTCCTGATTGGCCTCCCTTCTGCGCAGCTGCTCTGGTCTACTCTAGCCCTATCTCTCCTGGGGTGGGGCAACCACCCCACCACATTCCCATATAGAATAATCTGGCTTGCAACATGCACACTGACACATTGATATTGTCCAGAGGAGCTCTTTTGTAAATATTAATATGCAAATGATGAAATCATATTCCCATGGATTAAACACAAAGAACAAATACAAGTATTTGCATACATGTGTAATTTTAAAAAGGAATTTATTTAGAGCATATTCAAAAATACCAATACTTTTTCAAGGGATATCTTGAAAAAAACTTTTAGCGTTTCCCTGGAAAATTTCAGTTTTTTATCAAAACAAACTAAAACCATTTCTTTTTGGCTTTCAAAAACCCAACCCTACTTTTTATTGCTGTATTTGTGTGGGGGTTTGTTCTTCAATAAAAAACAAAAAATTTGTCAAAAATGACCAAATTTTCTTTTGGTTGAAAAGTCATCTTTACCAACATATTTTAACAAGCCACAGACTTGATTTACTTATAGGCCTTATCTTATTCTCACTGAATTCAATGAGGAACTTTGCCATGGATGACAAAGGCAAATATTCTCCCTGTTACCTTATACTTATTAGGGCAGGTCCAAATGTCTTTACTCATTGACTTCAATGGGATCTAGCAAGAATGAAAATTGAGTAAGGATTTATAATTCTGTTAATTTGTTTGTTCCTTAATTAGAACCAAGTTATCATATCTACAGATGAATTTTTCTTTGTAAATCAGTCAGTTAATAGAATCCAATTTTTATGATTTCCTTTAAAATTTTCAAAAGAAAAACTTCTTTAAAATACTTTTAGAATCATCTATTAGTGCAATTTAACAGTTGGTTTTTCTAAGTAAACTAATTAAGACACCTCAATGCATGTGGGGTAACGTGCTTGATAGGATATTTTATTCTGCTGCCCATACTACCACCATCGTGTGTATGACTAGACCATCATGACAAGTGATATTTCTGGGACTGCCACTGGAATACGGAAAATGCCTAGTGGCTGGCATTGTTATGATGTGATTCTCAGAGTGAGGTCATAGAGTAGCTACAGGCAATCTGATGTTCTAAGCTTATTGTCAGGAAATGGATATTCACAACTGCTGGCTACATTATTTTTAAATTTAACATGCTGGTGAGATTGGGCAATAGGACAGATTCTGCTCTCTTTACCACCAGTGTCAATCTGAAGTGACACTGTTTACCACTGCACCATGCTAGAAATGTGAATCTATTTCTATACTAAACATATGGCAGACTGTCACCTAATGCGGTGATCCTGTCAGATCCTATGAGTAAACAGGGTCAGTACATGCCATTACTTGGATGGGAGACTCCCAAAAGAACCACCAAGTGCTGCAGAAAGAGGTGCTGGTGACTCGATAGGTGGCAGTCTGCTCTCAGTCAGTTCTGAACCGATGCCACAACCGAAGTTAGGTGGCCATGTGCTGCTGTGACTCAGATGTGCTATGCCTATTGGAGTTTTTGCAACAGTTAGGGTATGAACCCTGGTGTCTTGTCTGAATGCCAACTCTGCATTCTACCAACCAAAATTAACCCTTACAATTGGGTAAGGTATTTTTTGCTTCTTGTCCTAACCTGTTGTGCTGCTGTTTCAAACAGCTGAGTTATTTCATTACAGGATGGACTGATTCCAGGGTTATACTCTGTATATCAATAAGCTTATAAAGCACTTTGCAATCCTTTTGGATTTGTTGAAATATATTTCAGATATTACTAGTAAAATTAAATACTTAAATAGAACTAATTAGATATGAACAAAAACAAGCTCAAATTTGCTCAAATTGCAAATTTTGCTATTTTACGAACGTTAGATTAGCACTTGTTTAGCAAAGATACAGCCTACAACTCATTGGGACCTTACCTCTTAGCCTTTTAGGCCTGTGCAAAATTCTGACAGATGCTAATATGAAAATATGTCATCAGTCAGCGCTGAAATCTGTCATTTTTATAGAAGGAATGGGATCGGTGGTCTACCTCTTCACACTATGATACGTTAAAAAAAGTCCCTGACCTATTGTGAAACCGCTCATTTAATTGTGCTGAACCTGTGCCTACAACATCGTTGAATATTCAAGCATTGTCATAAGGAATATCTCTGATCCTGTGAACATTTACGCTTGGGTGTAACTTTACATGTTTTTAATATCAGGTCCCATTAGCCCAATTCTGCATTCCTCACATTTCCAAAAACTTGTTGAAATGAAAACTGAACTAAAATGCAGGATCAGCTCCCACAGACATATAATTATTATAAAGCCTAGCAATCCACTTGGTTCTCTGCAGTACTTGACTATTTTAACACTAAAAAATAATATAAACCAACATAATTAAGTTGTCAATTACTTTCTCATTAAAAAAAAACTAAGAAAATATAACAGCTGTTTTTACGAAGTATTGCTAATGCATATAGCTCAAAAGTTGACATACAATGTACAGATCTAGAATCTGAATATATAAGTTACAAACAATGAATATAAACAACACAAGTATGTAGGGACAAAATTAGAAAAACCAAGGCGCAAAATGAGATTAAACTAGCTAGAGACATAAAGGGTAATAAGAAAACATTGTACAAATACATTAGAAGCAAGAGGAAGACCAAAGACAGGGTAGGCCCATTACTCAATGGGGGGAGAAAAACAATAACAGAAAATGTGGAAATGGCAGAAGTGTTAAATAACCTTTTTGTTTCAGTTTTCACCAAAAAGTTTAGTAGCAATTGAACATCTAACTTAATGAATGCCAGTGAAAATGAGGTAGGATCACAGGCTACAATGGGGAAAGAACAAATTAAAAATTACTTAGAAAGTTAGGTGTCTTCAAGTCATAGGGCCTGATGAAATACATCCTAGAATACTCAAGGAGCTGACTGAGGAGATATTTGAGCCATTAATGATTATCTTTGAGAAGTCATGGAAGACAGGTGAGATTCCAGAGGACTGGAAAAGGGCAAACATAGTGCCAATCTATAAAAAGGGAAATAAAGACAACCTGAGGAATTATGGACCAGTCAACTTAACTTCAGTACCCTGAAAGATAATGGAGCAAACAATTAAGCAATTAATTTGCAGACACCTAGAAGATAACAAGGTGATAAGTAACAACCAGCATGGATTTGTCAAGACCAAATCCTGTCAAACCAACCTAGTAGCTTTCTTTGACAGCATAATAAGCTTTGTGGATAGGGTGGAAGCAGTAGATGCGATATATCTTGACTTTAGTAAGGTTTTTCATACTGTCTCATATGACCATCTCAAACAAATTAGGAAATTCTAACCTAGATGGAGTTACTATAAGGTGGGTGCATAACTGGTTGGAAAACTTCACTTAGGAAGGAACAATCAGTAGCACACATACAAAATGGGAAACGACTGCCTAGGAAGGCATACTATGAAAAAGGATCTGGAGGTCATAGTGGATCACAAGCTAAATATGAGTCAACAGTGTAACACTGTTGCAAAAAAGCAAACATCCTTCTGGGATGTATTAGCAGGGGTGTGATGAGCCAGACACAAGAAGTAATTCTTCGACTCTACTCTGTGCTGATTAGACTCAGCTGAAGTATTGTATGAAGTTCTGGGCGCCACATTTCAGGAAAGATGTGGAGAAATTGGAGAAAGCCCAGAGCAACAAAAATGATTAAAGGTCTAGAAAACATGTCCTACGAGGGAAGATTGAAAAAATTGGGTTTGTATAGTCTGGAGAAGAAAAGACTGAGAGAGAGGACATCATAACAGTTTTTAAGTACATAAAAGGAGGAGGTGGGAGAAAAATTGTTCCTCTTAACCTCTGAGGATAGGACAAGAAGCAATGGGTTTAAATTGCAGCAAGGGCGGTTTAGGTTGGACATTAGGAAAATCTTCCGAACTGTCAGGGTGGTTAAGCACTGGAATAAATTGCCTAGGGAAGTTTTGGATTCTCTGTCACTGGAGATTTTTAAGAGCAAGTTACACAAACACCTGTCAGGGATGATCTAGATAATACTTAGTCCTGACTTGAGTGCAAGGGACTGGACTAGAAGACCTCTCGAGGTCCCTTCCAGTCCTATGATTCTATGTTTGCTTGTAGAACTATTTTTTAACACTGAAGTTTATCTACCAAAATTCCTTGACAGTACTGAGCCAGAACATCAGCTGGTATAAATCAGAGTAGCTCTATTGACTTCATTATACCTGCAGAGGATCTGGCCCATTGTGCTATATTATGCAATTATAAGCACTATAATTACAGTTTAAATAGGCTAAGGAATAATTGGTAAGAAAATTATTGGGTAAACTTATTGTCTTTCTGCTCAGAGAATATCCAGGAACAGTCACAATTTTCTTGCATTATTTAGCTAATCAAATTTATTCAGCACATTTTAAAACTCTAATCTACAGGTTGATTGTCAGCTAAATGTCTTAACATTCAATTCTAAAATTGATGGAAAATTGGTATTTTTTCCCATTTACAATGATTTTTCCCATTTACAATCATTTACAATGATAAATGAAAAAAAATCATCTAGTCTATTTTGCATGGAAAGTTCCCACTTTACAGGGGAAAAAACCCATGAATTTAAAAAAAAATTTTTTTTCAGCAGCTGGAAAATCCTTTACCCTACTCCCCCAACTGATCATTTTAGAAAAGGACATATTTTGACATATTCAAAGTTTTAACAGAAGACTATTGAACAGCCTTATTCTAAAGTCTAGCTATGTTTCTTAGCTGTGGCTGGTGGGAAAAGCCATGTGGTATTGTTTTTTGAATATACAAGCATTTCTGGCAACAGTAACCATGTACTGGAATTTATTATTTTGTTTCTTGGTAATAGTAATGTATACAACTGAAATTGTTTCTGTAATGACTTGTATCATTAAAACATGACCAAACAAATGTTCCAGGAAAGTAAACCCACAAGGGGCAAAAACAGTGCCAAAGCGGATTCTTTTTTTTTAAATCAAGCAAATATTTGTGAATTTATTTGCAGTATTCATTTAGTTCTAGCTTTAAATTCAAGATCTAGAATAAGTTTATTACACAAATGATCTAATTACAGCTCCAGGACTTTAGGAAAATCTACAAGATGTATGGCTCAAGCAAGGGGCAAGGTGATGTAGAGGGAAGAACAGACCATTGGAGCTGAAGCTCAGTTTATATAAGCTTTCCTTCCCAGCTCCCCTATCATGCAGGGTTTTCTAAGGACACTTCAGGGCTTGGACTGCAGACTGACCTGCTGTGGAGCTGGTATTCAGACTATCAGTGTGCAGCAGGGGGGCTGGAATAATTTTTATTGTTGGGGGTGCTGAAAGTGGAAACGATGTATTTGGTTGTTATTACTACTTCAGGACTGGGGGTGCAGCACCTAGTTCCAGCACCCCATGTCTAGAGGTCTGAAAGCTCTGAATACTCTAAGAGGGGCAGGGTTTAAATGCTACCAGGTATGGAAATCAAATACTTTAATATGTGATACGGAATCTTTTTGTCCACTCTTAAGTCCTTCTTCTAGATGCTGTGTTTGCTTTTAGGCCAACTAATTTGGCAGTCTCTGCTGAGTTCCTCTAAACAGCAGCTCATCACAAAACCAGAAGAGAGTCGTGTATTTTACCACACCCAACCTCTTTGGTGAGGAGGGGACAAGCACTGACAATGCCTGCATTGTACCTTTTACCACATAAAATCTGTGGGGGTATTGTGGTCGGGAAGCTGCAGTATGGAGAGAATTACGTTAGCTACCTTCATTGTAACAGGCTGTCATCTTTCAGCACAGACCAGCCATTAATCATCCAACAATCATTCATTCCTCCTTTCAATGAAGCATTAAACTGTGGCCCTTTTGCCCGTCTCTGGTGATGATCCAGGTGGCATTAGAAATCCCTGTGTGCTTTTCAAAAAGAACAGGATCACCCAGGTGACCCTCAATAATATAAGGGAAAAAAACCTATTTCCGTTATCCATAGCCGCACGTAAGTGTTTGCTGAGTACATAATAGGCACCACCTTTACCTACACAGCTGCTGCTCCAGCAGCATTTAACTGGTTCATCTGTACAGTGGTTTGGGATACCTTGAGTATGAAAAATGCTATATGAAGTCAGATTCCATTATCATGTACAGAACCTGGACAGATATTCTCCAACAAAATTGCACAGTGCACCTGCGATTCATTTACAAGGATTCTCATCTTAATGCAGCAATCCGAGCTACATGCCTTCATCTCCATGCACCGAGAGGAGTGGATAGGCTAACAATCATTAAGCACACATGAGCAGCAATAATGGGTGGAAGTCACAAAACATGCACAAGTCTTCCCTGTTTGTCAACTCTTGTGTGAATTAATGTACTCTGGGCTAGTTGACTTCTTATTCTTCCTTTTGGGCCTGCTAGATGTAAACACATTTTTAAGGGGCCCCTCCAATTATTTTCTTAACCGAATTCAATTTTGTTTTGACATATATTGCTTTAGAGTAATGACAATAATAAATAATACATATAATGATAATACAATACAGCCATGTAAAGTTCTACTTACCTTGGGCAAGTAATATTTTTAATGAGCTATTTATTATCTAAGATTCTAATCCTACATATACTTGGGCCCATATTCCAAAAAGCACTTAAGCACTTGCATAAATCCACTCCTGTTCATGAAGGCTGGGGTTTTCACAGACTGTTTAAGGGGGTAATGCTGTGGAAAGTCAATGGGATGTGGGTGCCTAACTCCCTGAAGCTATTTTTGAACAACCCAGAAGAAGGCACTTCATGCTCATGCTAAGCCTGTGCTTTCCTGAGTTAGTGCCTCAATGGACATACTCATGTGAGTGAATTTCTGCATTTAAGTGTTTGCAAGACCAGGGCAGAGGATTTTATACCAAGCTCACCACCATAGTGTCTAAGTGGTAAATGGAGGAGAGAGGTATGAATAGGTTTTTGTAAATTTGCATGACAATTTCACAACTCTATGTAGTATCATCACAACACTGTAAGGGAAGAGGGGTTAAAAAGGGATTAGAAGTAAAGGTGACAGATGAAGAAAAAGTTAGAGAGAAATACAAGTACGTATTGCTCACATTTCTATGAAGCCTCACGGTTGCTTCTGTGTGCGAGGGAGAGAGATTACAATGCTTTTTTATTCACTACTGCAGTTGTTTTTGAATGTATGGATTACACTCAGGGAACTAGTGTCTAACTGTCCCCTGATATAGACTAGAGGGCAAGATTCTGATGTCAATCAGTACGTCTACGCTGCAGCCCAGCGTGCCTTCCAACCCAGTTAGAAGAGAGAGAGCTAGCTTTGCTCGAGAGCACGTGAGCGCTAAAAATGGAAATGTGGACATTGCGGCATGGGTGGCGGCCCACGGGGTCAGGCAAGGTTGGACTGGGGTGGTGAGCCTGTGCCGCCACTCATGTTCAACTGTCCATGGCTATTTTTAGTGCTCTATCTCTAGTGAAGCTAACACGAGTGTCTACCCAAGCTGGGAGGCTCACTCCTAGCTGCTGCTTAGAGATACACGGAAGTAAAATTGATCCTACGAATTCTTACACCCACTGTGTGAAGTCACAATGACGTTAATAACAGTGTATCTTTGTGATCTCTCTATACAGGTGTGAAGCCAATGGGACTATTCACACTGGGCAAAGTGAAACAGATGCATAGGTCTATGTAGGGGTGGGGCAGTAAATGTAGTGACCTGGCATAAAGAACTGGATAATTAGATCCTAGGAATTTGAATGTGGTGTGCAGATTTTTATTTTGTTTGATATTGTTGTCATAGGCACAAATCTTTCCAACATCATTACAATACACAAATATAGGTGACAGATGCAGGACAACTGCAGACTCCCTTTACTGAACAGTTGGCTATAAAACTAGGAGTAGTACTCCTCAAATGGAAATCTGCATCAGGTGACATTTAAAATGCAATGGAATCTGGAAATGAAAAAACAAAACAAACAAAAACTCAAGAAAATGTTTGAAGTCATGGTGAAGGCCAAAGTGAAATCAGTGAGGAAACTAAACACATATTAGATTGTATTGGTTCCTAGTGTCAAAACAATGTGGGTTCTGCCCACAAAGAGCAAAAGAAAAAGGCCTGCAACTCACCACTTGATACATAGCTGGTTGTTTGACCAGTGATTTATATCTAAGGTGCCTAAGGTATCCGCTCTCAATTTTTCTGCAATTAAGGAGGGCAGGGCAGGCTGGTGACAAACGGTTTTCCTACAGCGCTTTTGGCTTTAGCTATTATCCCTTAGATATCTTTAAACTAATTCATTCCCTTTTAGAACCACAGGTTTGGGTTGATAAATCAAGTGAGACCTGTGTGTGCTGTGAGCTGATTACAGGGTCATTCCGTAACAGAAATATTTGACCATAGTTTCCCAACTTCATATTTTATCTAGCAGCTGGTGATGTATCATCACTAATCCAAATGCAAAGTATCAGGAAATAAAAGAAGGCAGCACTGTTTATAATAAATCACTGACAGGGAAACCTTGACCTTTTCATTTCCTACAAGGTATTTCATTGTTAAACCACAGACAAACAGAATTTTTCATCTGGTGCTTAATATGCATCAGAAGGCAACAAAGGTTTATAAAAGAAGAACTGTAGGGTAACACTTCCACTAGAGGACACATATCTTAATAGAGAGCTAAAAGATTGTGTGGTTAATATAACTTTTTTCACTTAAGGATCCTATATTCTTCTGATTAGGTCATATTTTAATAAAACGTATTCCCTTACTTGCATCCTTGCAGAATATTAAGAGATTTTTCTCAACTTTAAAAATAGCTGTTTAAAGGTGCGTGTTATTTTTAAGAAAAACGCTCATCTTAGAAGCAAATGTGAATGACAATGAAAATCTATGACTTTAGTAATGCTCAACCCTTAAATATTTCAGCAGTATATTATTGTTGGTATTACAGAGGACCACCATTGGGCTAGGCACTGTATAAACACATGGCAAGAAACAAACCCTGCCCTGAAGAGCTTCCAGTTTCCAAAACGGAAAAGTAATGGTAGGGGAAACAGAGATACAAAAAGATTAAGTGACTTGCCCAAGTTCACAGAGGAGGAACAGAGCCTGGAAAGAACCTGGGTGTCTTGAGTCCCCTTAGCTCCTAAACCATGCTGCCTTTCTGTCCTTAACACATTGGCTTCTGTATTTCAGCACTGAAAAAGAGGACACTCATTGCTGCTGGGGCAGCTGTGTATAGTACAACTTCACTAGACCCAGACACCGATAATGTGGCTGCTTTTCCACTTTCCCTACATCCTCTCCTGGTAGAAGGGATATGGACGTCTCTTATATTAAGTTCCAGGTGCACTGTTAATGTCATTTTGATTTTTACGACTGAGCTAGATCATCCCCTCTTGTCTACTAGGTTCTGTTTTGCTTCCATCTTATGGAAGCCCTTCTGCAAGTGTGCCAGTGGGTCACGTTTCCATGACTGGGAACCTCTCAACCCTGCAGGATCTTGAACTGGCTGCCTCCTCCACTCACCGACATCCCTGAGAGCTGTGAAGGCAGCAGTTTACAGGGACACCATGGGAACAAAGCTGCTGAAGAAGTTTTGCTGCCAAGGGAGAAGGATGTGGTTGTGAAGAGGTTCTAGGGCCCTGCTGAGTGTTTCCCACATAAAGGACACCAGCGTCAAAAATCACACTGGTGAGAGGCTAAAGCTTTAGATAGTTTTGGATCTCTTGAAAGGTTTGCAAACCTTCATAAGGCTTTCACCAAGTCTGAGTTTGGGAGAGAACTTAAAAGCCATCCATCCAGACTTCATATGCTTTCAGGTATGTCCCATCTGTTTAACTTAGGTAATTCTAAGGTGCCCAACACACCAAGGTGTCTAAACATTTATACCATATATTCAAATTTTCTTTTTTAGAGTAAGGAAAATTTTTGATCTGTATCTGTAACAGTCCCTTTTCTTTGTTGTACATCTCTAGTATTTAATGGGCTAATATTATGCTTTTACCTGTGCTAACACACCAGGCAGTTTGATGAGGGAGTGGTTGTTCTGTGGAACAGTCACAGGCTTTACATTAATCTGAATGCAAGGACTGTAGGGAACAAATGCCTCCAGCAGTACCATCCTCCCTAAAAGAGCAGGTCAAGGGGAGAGCTGTGCCTCTGACCACTTTGCCACAGCCAGCACAGCTGGGCATGCAAATGGAGCACCTCCTGAACCCGGTAAACGGGAAGCACAGCTGCTAGGCTTGCCCTGTGATGAAGGAGATTTTGTCCCTATCTGGGAGTTCCAGATAGGGTGGTGTGTCTCCAAACTCACCCCCACCCCGTAAAGGGCTTAGGGCTAAACAAAGGTTTTGAGCCAAAGTGTTTTGTTTTGTTTTATTTTATTTGCCAGAACGTTAATGTATTTTACCATCATTAGCCGTTTGTTCTCCTCTTATACAAAACAGGTTTAGAAAATCTATTTTACTGAGAGCTACTATATCTAATTTGTATGAATTTACTAAAGCTTGTCAGTCACACTGAAGCATTTAGTCATCTGTGACATTAAAATAAAATACTTTAAAACCCTTGGCACAAAGCACTCGTTAAGAAAGTACAAAAATAGCATTCACGCAGCTGGTAACAGAGCAGAATGGCAGAAAATAAATAGGACAAATAGTTTTGCACGGGTCAAAGTGCAAAACATGGGAAATTTGAGGGGGAGGGCTATTACAAGGTTAATACAAAGATATATTTAACCTAATTAAAACTCTTTGTTGCCCTACAAGAAAAGAGAGAGAAGAAAAATTCAGTTGCAGGGCACCCAGCGAAAAGGTGGTCTAGTTCTTCTCTCGGAGAGTACTGTTTTTTTTTTCCCCAGGCGTAAATTTTCTCTGGAGTTAGGAGAAAACATCTTTCTATGCTGGTGAATTCCATTTTGTGTCCAGTGAGAGGGACGAAGAGTCCTGCTACGTATTGCCAACTGTAAACCTCACAAAAATTAGAGTCAAGTGCCCTCAACATCATGCTAATGGCGTTAGTTATAAGACTTCAGAATATGTTTGTTTTGTTTTACACCTTCTGGCTTTGGAACCTTTCGGATGCACTCCCATCACATTATCAGGCTTTTCTCCACAACCATGAGGGCTAGAAACTTTCATTTAAAAAAAAAAGTAAGCTGATATTCACACATATTCACATCACTGCGGGACCTGGGGTGTTAGGCAATATCACCAAATATTGCAAGACTCGCACAAAAATTGTGAAAACTGGCAACACCACACATCGCACAGCACCATCTGGTGTTGGGAAGGCAGCACTGCAGCTTATCATGGAGGAGATGGAAACAGACAACCCTTCAGAGCCCAGAACCCTGCCCCCCACAGTACCACATGGAGCTCAGTGGGGTTCCGCATGCATGGATTCCTGCACTCATTGCAGGACTGGGGCCTTTGTGTGCTCCAATTTGGTTTTGCTCTTGCTCTTCCCCCCCTTGCCAGAAGCAGCTGGTGGAAATTGTTTTAATAGTTAAAACGAGGCATAACTACAAACTAAAGAACGAGCATAGAAATGTGGAGCGGCTAATTAGCTGCAGCCAAAAGGAAGAGGGGTCGAGGGACTATAAAAATTGTCTTTAGACATACAAAGCTCAGTCCAGGTTAGGACTCAGTGTTGGCAAGACCTCAGGTTAAGTTCTAGAAGATGCTCTCACACACTTATATTGGATCTCAATAAGATGTGGTGATTATATTAGCTATTCACTTTTAGAATCCCGTTAATTTACATTTAGAACCTTTAAAGTTCCTGTTTTTAATACCAACAATGGGCTCGTGGTTACATTTTGTCTTTCCTCTATTTGCTGATTGTGCCTACAACCCTCATCTCCCATGTTACACCTGCAGTGTTACTGTCCTATTTCATGCTGTCGCAATATCATAATCCTGTTTTTAATGTCAGTCTATTGTCATGGAATTGCTCAGAAAATAATGTTTCTGTCATGTCAGATCTCAAGCATTACTACACTACAGGATCAAATAGGAAGCTCAATTGAACCAGAAGGGAATAAGCCCTTTCTGTGAGCTCTTCCCAGCAGGGACTGTCTCTTTGTTATATGATTGTACAGTGCCTAGCACAATGGGGTCCTGATCTCTAGGCATGACTCTCATACAAACAATATATGATTATTTAAACAGCAGGCATTATTGAATCTTACATAATTGGAGAAGTAATAAGCAACGGTACTGAAAATACATGAAACTAAGTAGTAAGATACATACTAGGGCATGCCTAGTGTATGCACTACAGGTTTTCATTGGGTTAGAGAGCCAGAAGAGAAGCTGCTCCACTGTTATGCAGTAGAGAAATAGGGAAGTTGAGACGACAAAGTAGTATTACAGGAAGATCAATCATCTCAAATATTATACTACCCTTAGATTTAATCACACATACAGCTCCTGTGCAACCTTTGTATCAAATTACTGCAATAGCTAATGCACAGAATGATCTAAAGTCAAGCACCACTGTGGGGTTTTGTATAGACATATATTATATACACTACGTGTATACATGTATATAAAACACTCACATATACATAATAAAATTGTTATAATAAGGTAGAGATCTAATCTTCTATCTACATGCTCACAACTTCCATTACTGTTGATGGGAGTTCTGTGCATGTACTCACCAGAGAACAAATCCCTTAATTTTCAAATTACAATCCTATCTGCTGTAAATTTGAATCTCTTTTCCTCCTAATTCAATTTGCCTTCCTGAGAATGTCCCTCACAGGACACGAGTCACTTTGTAAAAGGCACCTCTGTAGGACAGCCAGAGGAAAGCGTCTCTTCTTTTTAAGGATCAAAATAAAGTTTGTGGTAAAACAAAAAAAAAGCATCCAAGACACATGGTATGAAAAAGCAGTACAGACGTTGCTCAAATTATCAGATCTTCAAGTTTCACTTACAGCCAAAAGAGAATTTCTCTTTGGTCAAAACTGATCTTGATTCCTCGTGAAACTGACAAAAATACATCAGAAGCAACAAAAGTGAGTTTCATGAAAACACGAATAAAGGGTGAAAATCAAAATCTGACTGTCTTGTATATGGTAACCAAATCCTAACATAGCTCTGCTAACAATGCTCATTTATTCCGTATTTTTTTTTATGCCACATTTACTTTGCTCACGTAGTATCATTCCACATAGCACAGTCCTTCAGAAACGCAAGATTCTGCTCAGAAGTGTGAGTGCTGGGAGCAACTTTCTTAGCAACACCAAAAACAAGGCAGAACGCATTGGGTTTCATGGTTCATTAAAGATCAGGCCAAAGTCATCTGATAAACTTTTCAGGAAAATGGTGGAGAATTTTAAGAAAACCAGCATAGATTTATGTTCCTGGCTATAAATATACATGACACGAAGTGGAATGTGTTTAGATTATAAATGTGATAGCTGTCATCTTGACTGACATGCGAGGGGGTTGAACCAGGGATGTCCAGAGCAAAAAGTAGGGGTTGCCACAGCTTGAGCTAAAGCTCCCTACCTGTGGCTGTAACAACTCGTATAATCTATAAACTAGAGTCACCTGTAACACATCCGTATCAGTGAATTACATGAATACACAAATATAGTCTCAAATCATGATGCTGCCTGAGTTGGCAGGGATGGAGTTGGGACAAGTGGACTCCTTAGGTGGGCTCATAACTTGCTTTCCCTTTCTCATCACTTCTCACTTTCATCCTTTACCACCAACAGGCTTGGCAATACTGCAAGTGTGAGAGAGGCATGTAGGGGAGCCAACTCTCATGATTTGAGTAACTCTCATGATTGTTGGTGTTTTTCTTAACCCCCCCCCCGCCCCACCCCGCCACGAAGCAAGGGACTACAGTAGAATCTCAGCTTCCACTTTAAAGAAACGTTTCTAGCCCTCTTGTTGCTCAGAACAGCTTGAAAATGTGACCCCTAAAGGCTCAAAAACCAGAATGCAAATCAAACCCCCCCACATTTATTATTTTAAAAAATATTCATGATTTTTAGGCCAATCACAAGGTTGTGTTCGCATACATGGAACTGACAATGCTGCACCTGTCTCCTCTCTCCTCCCACACATCTTTACCGGGTACAGGGAATCACTGCCTGAAGTCACCAAAAGAGAACGTTGCTCTCTTTCTGAGGGAGATCTTTTGTTTCCATCTCTCAGGGCCATCATTCCTCTCTAAAGGTATGTGAGGACGGCAATTGCTGCATGTGTTTGCAGCTCAAGCTGAAATACCTGAGCTAGCTTTAGCTGTGCTAGCTCTGGTCCCAAAACAGTGAAGATGCATCAGTGCAGGCTTTGCAAACACACCCAGAACTCTGGGTCATTACGCACAGGGCTAACCTGCATGGAAGCTCACATTGCCACAGTTTCACTGTTCCAGGATCTGAGATAGCAAGATCAAAGCTATCTCAGGTGTGTTGGCTTGAGCTGTAATCACACCCGGTCATAAATATAAAGGGAAGGGTAAACCCCTTTAAAATCCCTCCTGGCCAGAGGAAAAATCCTCTCACCTGTAAACGGTTAAGAAGCTAAAGGTAACCTCGCTGTCACCTGACCAAAATGACCAATGAGGAGACAAGATACTTTCAAAAGCTGGGAATAGGGAGAAAAACAAAGGGTCTGGGTCTGTCTGTGTGATGCTTTTGCCGGAGACAGAACAGGAATGGAGTCTTAGAACTTAGTAAGTAATCGAGCTAGGTATGTGTTAGATTATGATTTCTTTAAATGGCTGAGAAAATAGCTGTGCTGAATAGAATGAATATTCCTGTCTGTGTGTCTTTTTTGTAACTTAAGGTTTTACCCAGAGGGATTCTCTATGTTTTGAATCTAATTACCCTGTAAGGTATTCACCATCCTGATTTTACAGAGGTGATTCTTTTCTTTTTACTTCTATTAAAAGTCTTCTTGTAAGGAAACTGAATGCTTTTTCATTGTTCTAAGATCCAAGGGTTTGGGTCTGTGGTCACCTATGCAAATTGGTGAGGATTTTTACCAAACCTTCCCCAGGAAGTGGGGTGCAAGGATTGGGAGGATTTTGCGGGGAAAGACGTGTCCAAACTCTGTTTTTTCAGGAACCCAGATAAAGTTTGGTGGTGGCAGTGGAAATCCAAGGATAAAATTAATTTGTACCTTGGGGAAGTTTTAACCTAAGCTGGTAAAAGTAAGCTTAGGAGGTTTTCATGCAGGTCCCCACATCTGTATCCTAGAGTTCAGAGTGGGGAAGGAACCTTGACACACACCATGACTATAGAATATATATACATACCTTAACTTGCCCAGGGCAAGAACAAGTGTGCTACAGGGCAGCCAGATGCAAAAGCATCCATCTCTGGTGCTCAGACAGTCCCTATTTTCCCCGTGTTCCACCCCTGCAGCTTCTCTCGTTCTACCTCCTCACTGTCTGCAACAGCTGCTAAGCTTCTGCTCCCCAAGACCTACCTGAACCCTGAACTTTTTTCTCCAAAAAGGAGGAGATCTGGAATACAGAGGGGTCACTGGGGAGTGTGTGTGCAAAGGGTAGTCCTGTCCTCCAGCTAACAACCTACTTCCCTGTAATGGGCCTTGAGCTAAACAGCTTTGACCTCTGCTTGATCACCTGTCCAACAGCTATCCTCATGCAACCCAGAGCTCTACCAAAACACTGCCCAGACCTCTGCCCAGAGACATTGCCAGGCTGCGGCCCCTCTAAACAGTATCACTCCCTCCGACTTCCTCTTTGGAGGGAGACTTGTGCAGGGCAGCTTTGGAGGCAGAACAGGGGGCTACACAGGGGGAAAGGATTCCCTACCTTTAATTTCCCTTGGTGAGCCCTATATTTATTTTCGCTATGTACAGGTACAAGGATTTGGCTATATGGAAATATATAGAGGTGCAGAAGATGGCATTTCTCTACCCTCTTTTCTTTTTGGGTTATGCAGGACAAGTGACATGCCAATCTATCTCACTTCCTCTACCACTGTTCCAGGTCTGGAATTCACAACATCCTGGCCTAGCCTGGTCTCGCTAATACCTCTGCTTCAATACATACCACAATGTGTATTAATCTGCAGGGTGCTTTTCTTTACAAACCCCAGCCACTCTCAGCTCCCCTACCTAGCGAAAACAATACTCAGGGAGACAGAGAAAAATATGCTAATTATGTCGCCTTGGGGAGACAGACAATAATATGCTAATTATGTTCCCCCTCTCTGCTTTAAAGGGCCAAGTAGGTTTCAAGGGCTCGTCTACTCTACAAATTCAAGGTAAAACGCAAAGGTGTTAATATTGTACAGTTCTTTGCGAGTGTACTAATTATGAAGTGCCAACTACCAAATGAAAATACAGAGTGATGATACACACGACGTTCTTAAAAACCACTTACAGTCACTGAAAAGTTAACAATTTCTATCTGGAGGATTCTGCTGTAGCGGATGGGATTACACAGCAAAAATAAAATCTCTTCAATATAATTCTTCAATTATTCATTCATCAACCCTTTCAGGATTAGGGAGGTTTTAAGTCACGGTAATTTGAAAAACCTGTGGATACTCCTGATCCTGAGCAAACCCCAGCATTTTCCAGAGGTAAACAGTGAAACTTAATTAACAGGTCAAGCAAGTCATCTGAGGGATTATTGTTGCATCTGTTTCTGTGCACTCAGAGGGAATATTAATAGCTATTTTCTATATGACTACAGGATAGATTAGGGAGCCTATGGTTTTCTGTTTTGCTGTAAACGTGACTCTCCATTCAGAATTTTGCAGCTTTTACTCCATTTACTTGCAAAGTGTGACAATGTGCCTCAATACAGAGATGCAAAAGGATAGAGAATTTTTAAAAGTATTTTTCTTTCAACAACCCAAAAACAGAAAATATAGATTAGGCTATGTAGCTGATCAGAAATACCTTCATTTTATATATAAGAGCATGGGATCAAGGCAGGGGAAAAGGTGAACCAGACCAATGAACATATAGGAGGTCATGACAAATGGGAGCTAGAGGAAGGAGGAGAGACCCAGCAGTGCAGCTGTCTGGCCACTGTACTGTCAGGAAATCCAGCTCCAAGTTCTAGACTAAACCAGAACTTTACTCCATCTCATTAGTGTCTGTGAGGTTAACTCGTAATAACACAACATAGTTTCTAATTTGCCTCTGCATTCTTGATTTCTGTGGAATGCCGACACTTTTAAAAAAAAATCTTTCAATTAGTCGAAAACTGAATTTTCTGTAAAAAAAACCAAAAAACAGACAGTTCTGATGGAATTTTTTTCAGCCAGTAGATCCTTATGGCTGCACAGAACCCCACTGAAATCAACGGGGCTCCACAGGTTTCTACTTGTATGGATCCGATTGCAGAATCAGGACCATAGTCTGTTATTACATAACTACATTCACATTAAGTTAATTCTTTTGTGTTCATCATGCTGTTAATAATGGAGGATGGAGTCAGGTTAACAGTACAACTTTTAAAAAACCACATTAGAGTGTATGATTGTTTCTGAGAAGCACATTTTGTGTGTTATCTGAATCTAGATGAGTGAACGCATAAAACATTCATTTTGTTTTCTGGTACCTGCTCATTTAGTACAATACACTCAGCCATAATGATGTAGCTTACAATTTTATGGTCATGTACAATTCATGCTGCAAAGGACACCATGTCATGCAGAAACCTTTTTATTATCAATCACTAGGAAATAAAACCTTGAAGACTGGCATTAATTAAAAAAACCTAAGGATTTACAAATGCTCTCCCTTCATTCACTAAATGTAAATATTCATGGTAATATTTGTGGATCGCTTTTTGACGTATTGATCTTGGAAAAATGAGAAATTGTAAAAGAAAGAAACTTAATTATGAAAGGTTTCAGAGTAGCAGCCATGTTAGTCTGTATTCACAAAAAGAAAAGGAGTACTTGTGGCACCTTAGAGACTAACCAATTTATTTGAGCATGAGCTTTTGTGCTCACGAAAGCTCATGCTCAAATAAATTGGTTAGTCTCTAAGGTGCCACAAGTACTCCTTTTAATTATGAAAGATTCTTTTCTGTTCCTTGAACTGGAATATTTTATATATAGTTACTGACAGTTTTTAAGAAAATATTGAAATGATTTTGAAAACAAGAGGATGTTCTCCAAATTTAGACTAATTCCTAGTCTTAAAAATGGTTTCCTTGCCTTCCTTTTTGTCTCCTTCACTACAATCTATCCATGGGTTCCAGATAATCATGGTCTTTCTGTGTCCCAATTCAGCAAGGTATTTAAGTATGTGCCTAACTTTAAGTATGTGGTAAGTCCCATTAGTCATAGCACTGAATCAGGGCCTAAATAATATTAGTTAGACATGATCAAAATGTTTGTCATCGAAACATTTGACCAAAAAAAATTGCTTTTGAGTCAAAATGTTCACAGAAAATGCTACAATTCAAATGAAATTTTCCAGTTTTCCATCAAAAACTTATCAGTAAAAACTTCTTGTTTTTGAAAATATTTTAAAATCAAATGTAACTGCTGCAATGGGAATAGCAGGATGAAAGTGGGAGAGAAAAATGGAGGTTCGTGGGTGAATAATTCTGCATAGCATGCACAGAAAAGGTGGTAGTGGTCAGGAGTGTGTGTGTGTGTGTGTGTGTGTGTATGTGAGAGAGAGAGAGGGAACAAACCCTTCAGGGCAGGGACTTGTGTTCCTATGTGTTTGTCAAGCAGCTAGAAAAATTTGAACACTATAAATAATGAATCTTTCTCAGACATTTAACATATGTCATGCACACATCCCCTGAGATTTGATCATTCATTCCAGGTTCCATAAATCAGGAGTGTGTGCTTTTATTAATTATTTATTATTAATTATTATTATTATTAAGTTTTGTAGCACTTGATGCATTAATTTGTTCCCTAGACAACATATACAACAAATTTTAGATAGGGTACATAAAGTACAGGCTCAACCTACCCAAGATCTCTCTGGCCTGCCCACATTTGTGTAAGTCAGTTATATATAATGTAGAAGGGATGCATGAGAGGGTGACTAGCTCTGAGATGAAGGTGGACTCGGCTTTCCTCCATGACAGACAATTGTTTCTGCAATCTGAGCATAGTGGATCTATGGCGGGGTTACACAGCCCGAGCTACTGAAGAGACAGATGTGGAGTTGGGGCTCTAGTTTCCTTACCTAAAGATAATCATCTACTTATCAGTGCACCTCCAGATTTTGGATAAGCTATATGGTACCAGACCCCATCCTGCAGTCCCAAATACCACCACCCTCAAATTCACATGAATGATGTGTTAACCATATATTATGAGTTCCATTACATCAAGTTGCAGTGGGGGAGGTTTAGATTGGATATTAGGAAAAACTTTTTCACAAAGAGGGTGGTGAAACACTGGAATGCGTTACCTAGGGAGGTGGTAGAATCTCCTTCCTTAGAGGTTTTTAAGGTCAGGCTTGACAAAGCCCTGGCTGGGATGATTTAACTGGGAATTGGTCCTGCTTCGAGCAGGGGGTTGGACTAGATGACCTTCAGGGGTCCCTTCCAACCCTGATATTCTATGATTCTATGATCAGTACTCCTAACCTCCTGCCTCTTCTCTGATTAGTAAACTATCCCCACCAAACCTTAATTATTTCACTTGTACACTTCCCTATTTCTATTTTCAAACAAACTATGCATGCAACCACAATTCAAATAACTGCTTGCCAAGTATATCTGCATGCATAATTACCCAGCTCATGGTAACTGCACGCAAATTAGGTATGAACATATTTTGTGCACACAACTTTTTTGTGCTTTACTTGTTTAAAACCCATCATTTAGTCTATTTCTAATTGAAAAGTACCTAAGGTACTTTGGCAGATAGGTATTGTAAAAACAAAATGACTACTATAATGTTTGATTATTGCCATATATAGAAGTTTTTCATGAAAGGATAGATAACTTGGTTGCTAAAAAAAACCCTGAAGCTCTGCACAAAGAGATCAGTATTAAGTACCAACAATGGCAGTGGTGGATTTAAAGTTACTCCTTTCCTGTAGCGAGTCTTTACCTTATGCTACAACACATAACTTTTCCTAACTATGGGTTGGAAGAGAAAATGTAAAGCTTGCCATTCTTTATAGTTTAACAGACACAAAAACTGCATTCAGACTGCAAAGAAAGCATCGTTTTCTTAACCATCAAGGAGCAGATGTTTTTAATTTAATATTTCCCAGAATAAATAAAACTGCTGTGTGTGATAAACATGCAGGCAAAATAGTTTAAAACAATGTTTCCTTAACTGTGTTAGAGATAAGTGAATTATCCAGCTTGCCCATCCTTGATTTCTACATGTTTAAAACACAGTCTTCTCTGGCAACTGGCATGGAACATCAATTAACATCAAACCAAGCTGACTTCTCTCAGTTCATTTGATTTATTTCTTTTTTAGCGTTGTTGACAAGCTTAATAACAAGTTACAGAAAATAGCTTGTTCTCTGTGTCTCTTACCCTCTGTTTCTTTCTCTCTCATTTATTTATTTATTTTTGGCTTTTACTGTTTTGATCCCACAATCCCACGATTATTTGGCATTAGTCAACATATAACATCATGCAGAATTTTCTGTTCTTTAGCCAGTGCTTATTAACCTGAAACCTACAGTGACTGAATGCCAATAAATATACAATATATCACTAAATAAAACAATGTCAAAGGCTTTCATGGATGAACTCAGCTTGAGAGAAACACTACCATGCAGCTGGACAGCACATGTGAATTTTCTTCCTATCACAAACATTATTTATTATTATTATTAGCTGATTTTTTAAATTCTTAATTATGGGTAATTGGATGATGAGTTGCACCACACTCAGTTCACTTAGAAGTCTCTATATTTAATTAACTCAAGATGGTTTGGAACTTTTAAATGTCAAAACAACATTTAGAAAGCAGATCATCAACATGTCATTCAATGAACTGTACATTACAGAATGTGACTTACAGAACAACTGGTTTGTGTGTGATGACAGCTCATGAGCTCAGCTTGCAAGAAGTCCAAATTTGCCATACATTTTGACAGCATTAATCCCAAAGCTTTTGGGATTAACAGACCACTTCTTGCAGATCTCATATTTGGTTTGACGGTACCATGAGTACAGGATAGGGTTAGGCCGGGAGTAAAAATAATAGATTTGAAACTAGTGCCACAATTAGGACCCATGAAATATTTTCCCATTCCCCATTAATTATAACAGGTCCAGTCTTTGGATGATTTCTCTCAACACCTAGTGGGAAGGAATTATAGTATTCAAGAAATCAGAGATAACGGAAAACACCTACTAGGAACAAATTGTTAAAAAGTGGAGGCCCACATAGCCATTTAGAGTCTCAACTTTACTTAGCATGCACAGTTGTGGTGAGTGACCACAGAAATGTAAGTGCATATTTTTTTGTCTGCACACTTATGCCATGTCCATCAATCTCCATTTTTAAAAATCATCGGGCACATAAGGTCAGCAGTCCACTCCACTCTCAGTGAAGGATTATCCCTATATCTTTATGAACCTACCATCCCAAATAACTCTTTTCCCTCCTGACCTGTCATCAGGTCCCCTACAGTCTCCTCTTACGGGTGTGTGTCTGTCTAGGATACTTTAAATCTTTTTCTATAAATCAGGCCCCCCAAGACTCCTGATGTTAAAATATTAACCTGGCAAAACAATAAATACTTTTTGGACAAAAACCAAGACATTTTTATTTACCAAGAAGACAGTAGAAAAGATGAGCTGTATTTACTTTGCTTATTGTTTTTTGCACAAGTCTAAAGGTAGGATGGACAGGGTTATTTAGGATTGGGCTAGCAAAATATCATATAGGAAGCAAGAATATTGGTTATTTCAAAACTTGCAAATCAATCATCTGTGTTAATTATTGGTCTTCTCTAGTATCTGGGGTTTATGGAAAGACATACAATAATTCTGGATTTTGGAAGCTTGAAATATTAGTTTCATCTGGCAAATGGGGAAGAAGATCCCATACCTTTCCTAGCAGAACAGGGCTTGTCAACGCTTTCCCAACCATTATCACAGGCTAATCACAGTGAAGGACAGGAAGGCTTTGTAGTTTAAGGAGCAAAACCTGCTGATCCACACCAGTCTGAGTATTCAGTGTAGCTAGAACACAGACATCATGCCATTTTTTTTTTTAAATTAGATCTGTTGCACAAAGCACTGAGGCAATGTTCTATAAGCTGGGACAAAGATAAGAAATCTGATTGTATTTGGTAATGCCAAATATTGAGAACCAAAGAATTTACAGCATATTTGATCTGTACCTCAAGAACATTCACCCAGAAGAGAAAGTTCCATTGCGTGAACAGGAAATATTTCAATTCCATGGAATCCAAATACAGTTTATTCCCATTTTGGGAATAAAATGGTAAACCAGATTCTTGAGAGAAGAATCTGAAAATGGCTACAGATGAAGATTAATAAAATAATTGAAAGCATGCAATATTTACAATAATGTTCAGTGTTTTGTCTGAATTTCTCTTTTTTTTCCGGAAAAGAATATTTTAAAAAAAATACCAGAAATACAAGTTTTCCATGTTAAATCTTGCAATTTATCTAAGAAATCAACTGTCATCTTAGCAAATGGTCACCCTGAAGTAGCCTGCCATTTCCAGAGAGGATTACACATTAGCAGACCCACTTCTAGAATAAGAGGGGCCCCAAGCAAGAGAAGGGCCCCAAGCTGCTGGAGGTAGAGGAGTGCTTTCTGGTGGAGAGTTATTTTTTCTTCCTTCAGATGCATGTTGCTTAAAAGGGAATCTGGGGTGGCCTATAGGCTTCAGAGCCTACGCAGGATTGTGGGTCCCTAATACAGTACCCTAAGGCAGATACTTGCTTTGCTTATCCTTAAGATTTACCCTGTGTGTGAATAAAGAGCAGTTTCGAAGTTGTCCTGCTTAATGAGAGGCCTCTTTGTAAAAAACAGTCTCCATATTCAAGGTATGAAGGCTTTATGGGATCAGTCCTGGTCCCATAAAAGTCAATTACAAAATATCCATTGATTCCAATGGATGCAGAACCAGATCCTGTGGTGGTGATAAAACAATGGAAAGCTAGAATTTTCTATCAATCTCTCCATGTTATCCAAGTCAATATTCACACTCAAATATTTCTTTGATTATTCAGGGCTTGGAAGCTTGGTTTTCCTGCCCAACTCTCACCCTGCTCATCAGTGTGTTTACTGTACTGTAGTCGTCTTTCAGATGGTAATTTATATTGTTCCAGCATCCCACAAAATCCATAGTCATCTGAACCTAATCCCATGGTGTCATATGGACCAGCAAACCAAAATCATACATTTCCTCCAAAGTCAAGCTATTGAATACACACATTTTTTTCCAATTCACTTTGCACTCTTTCTTCCACCTCTGTGAACCTTACCCTCCTTTTCAGTCTGACCAGCCATCGGTGTTTCCAGTAGCATATTTTTGTGTTTGTTTTCAGTGTTGGTAGGCTTTTCGTTCCTTCAATATCAGAAGAACTGTTCCCTACAGCACATATTCTAAACATCTGAGAGAAAGACTGATGCCTGGTTTCCTAACTTCCGAAGTCAGAACTCAAGAGTCAACACAAATGCACTGAAAAAATTACTGACAACTATAGCGCATCTCATGCAGGTCAGAAGAACAATTTTAAGGCCTATAAAATGACCACAATTTCCTTCTGTTGTACCCTAGGTATTATTTCTAACCAGTATACTTTTGATGTGGCCGAGCAGTGTTTTAGTACTGAACTTCAACAACATGACCAAAATGTTTCAGCCTTCCTAGTCTCGCACTACAAATGTGAATGGAACTGTAAATCTAGATGATAGTTACTTCCACATATACTGGGAGTAAGTCAGTCAGGTGCAGTTTGAACAGCATGGAGCCCAGCTCAAGTGGCACAAGCCAACACCTATTAGCTATTTCCTTTATTTCTCCTGTTACTCGTAAAACACTGGGCATCGTGCTACAGTGAATAAACACTGTTAAAGAACAATAATTTATTATCCCAATAAAGGTCAATGCAATATTTTTAAACCCTTTTTTCCTTTAAACAAACTGGTCTGCCAAAATCTCAGTGGTATCCCAGCATCTAAAAGAAAATTCAGAATCCCTGGATAGTTGCAAAAACCTTATAGAAATCTCACACACCCTGTAGTGGTTACAAGTCTATGCTAAAACAGACTGAAATGTGAGGGCTTTTTCAAGGAATCTTGGTCAGTGGGACATCAACACCACATGGTCTAATCTGAGTTATGAGATCATCAGGGTAATTTCCCCCCTCCCCTCCCCCCCACTTCCTATTAGCCTTTTTAATGCAACCCATGGAACAAAATCTCCAACTGTGACAGAATGAAAACCTCATTCAGTGCTTTTACTGCACACTATGACTTGGCATCCTTTTTACACGCTTTCTTGACATGAGTAACTCAGCCACATTTCGACTTTCTTCTCAGTCACCAGTAGTCAGTTACATTTGCAGAATAACTCTGGGATACATAGTAGAAGATCAATTTACTGTGTGTACACTCATGCCAATGTGAGTTTTTCTCAACATGGAGCATGTACCCACATGCACACATGCCAAATTACTATTTTTTTGAAATTGTTTGCCATGAGTCAACTTTAAAGGCTTTTCAGGGCCAGTACTAAGGGCCTTGAGATGAACCTGAGCATGTGCACAAACTCACAGGAAGTCTTGTGGAACATAGTCATGTTGTAGGCAGCCTGGTCACCAAGGCTTTGTGCACTTCAGAGCTCCATGCTACAGCTAGGCATGACACAATAGCCGAACCTTCAGGGAGAGTGAAATGAATTAAAAATAAACATAAACAAGTTATGAGACTGGTATGAGTCTCAGGAAGCCTCAAATGGCCAATGAATTTCACCTTGTACAGTCCGTATTTGCAGTCATAATTGCATGGTTATGGACTTTTATTAGTGGATTGCTCCTTCCAACCTGCCAATTTTTAAAGTAATCAGGGGCCTGTTTCTGTTCGCACTGACGCCAGTGGCAGCCCCCCAGCTGCCTGTTATGGGAGCTGACTGAATACGCACAGAGCGGAAGGCTACAAAAGTGAGTCAGTCTTGCTTGTTCCTATTGGAGTCCTTGCCAATATATTTTCAGATTCTAACAGGCATTTTTACTGATTTGTTTGCGTGGTTGTTTGAAAATTCATTGTGTATACTAGAGACACAAGGTGGGTGAAGTAATATCTTTTACTGCACCAACTTCTCTGCATGCAAGAGACAAGCATATTCTGTTTAGAGGCTAAGAGTGGGATCTTCTCAAGAATTCCATGTCAGATGAACTCTGCTCTTGTGGGAATCAGAGGGAGTTTTACGAGAGATAGGACAATGCTGAGCTCTTTTGAAGATCCCACCCTTAATTCTGGGCTTCATATTTGTACAACGCAGACCACATATTCCCCTTTGCCTATTGTTAGATTGGAAATTCCTTGGGGGCAGGGACCAAGTCTTCTTGTGTGCTAGAGCTGTATACAAGCACAATGGGGCACTGATCCTGATTGGTGTATACAGCCACTATAATACAAATATGCAAATGCATAATAATTAACTATACGTGTTTCAACATGATCTGAGTGACCAGGAATGTATCTGTGGTATCATTCTATTGGGTATTACAAGTCTGAAACTGTTATGCAAGTGATTACCGCTTCGGACACACTTCTTCATTATAGTCCAAAGTTCATGGTTGGCAAAAGACACTTCTTCACTTGTGCTTGGCATTCCTGCTGGCATTTGAATGCTAAGAAATCATCACTACTGCTGTTTAAAGAAGCCACTGTGAAGAATTTTGAGCAGCAGAAATAAATATTGCCTATAGAAACAGTCCTCAAATCTTGCTGAATATTGTAAATAGACAAACACCACTGACTGATTCACTTCTAAATTGCTAGGTAAGCCAACGTATGACATAAACCTCCCCAAAAGCTAAAAAAGTCTAATTAAAATATTGGCAATGCCAGTTTGAATCTAACACTAGGGTATCCTAAATTTTTTTAAATGATGCCTTGTTCTTATCAGAACATCAGACTACAGGAATGACAAAGCCTAGTCAATGAGAAACTAAATTAAAATTACAAGTTAATAGGACCTCATTTCCAAAAATGGATTCCAATTTTGTGCCTGCAGTTCTGCATCCACAGTAAGTTACAGGTGCCATTATTCAGGCATGATCCATGGTGGTACAAGTAGATGTGCAACCATCTGATTTGCTAAGACAGGATTTGTATTTATATATCAGTCATGGAGACATCCAGGGCTTCATTTTGAAGAGTTCAGCTGTGTACAGTATTTGTGAGCCTTGATCATGTGAGAAGCCATCATGATTGTGCATGCTCTCGCTAACCAGAATCCAGCTGGAAGCCCCCTTTGAAAATTTGGCCCTAAATGTTAACCAGTGCCTACAGGGCGGGGCGGATTAAAATTGACCTTCATGATCCATAGATCACTCAACATTCAAGAAAACAAGTTTAAGAAACAGAAGTGAAGGCTGCAGTTCTCTGCCTGTTTATTGGCATGAAAACCCTTAAGATGCCAACAAGGGATTGAAGAGTAGGGGGGACATTAATATCTAAGGAAGGAAATCAAAAGCAGTCAATGTGTCTGGCATTGGATTGCAGCATGTGTATCTTTATACTTTAAAACCATAGTCAAGAAAAGAAGGGGAGAAATTCTTGGTTGTATCAAATATTGCCACATGTTATTGATTTTAAGTTTGCAGTCTTATGATCCAACTTAACTGAGCCTGCATTGACCATTTTTGATCTGAACATTTAATGTGGCAGAGTGACATACTTGCCAGGAAAATTATCTGGATGTTAAACATGAACTCAGTTTAATAATCAGAAAATGGCAAGTATAATAGCAAAGGTGATTTGTTTATAGTGTCCCCCAACTCCATCATTAATAGCCCATTTCTTTAGTCTTTAAAACACACAACAATATGGTAACATCTAATGTGTGTAAAGAAGTGGATTTAATTTTTCTTATACTGAATATAGCTACAGCCAACTTGGCTCAGTGTTGTAGTGGTGGTGATGGGATTTTTGGGGGGTCGGGGAGGTGGAACTGGGGAAAATATTGAACAGTAGCAAAAGAAAAACATACGATTTATGTAACAGTAATTTTCAACATTTTTTTCATGTGTGGACCCCTAAAAATATTCAAATAGAGATGCAGACCCCTTTGGAAATCTTCTATATAGTCTGAGGACACTGGTTGAAAAGCACTGATGTAACACACTGGCTCCCTCTAATCCATATAGAGCATTAAAGCGAACCACTTATGTAACTCCTTCAGTTCAAGTGTCAGTGGCCTATGCTTTTGTGCTGAAGATCCCAGGTTCTATCCCAGCTCTCAACATAACAACATAATGACCTGTAAGGGCATTTTAAATGCTCGTGGAAAGCAAACACTCAGGACAAGCTTGCCCTGACACAGGGCGTGTGGAAGATGTTGGCTAAGTGTGTTGAGTCTTACATTCAAAGTGCAACACTTGTTTTAAACCCTTTGGGTTAGATTCCAACCTCAATTACCTCATGAAAATCCAAAGTAACTCCATCAACATTCCTGTACAGTGTAATGGTCACAATGGTTGCACAGGACCTACAGGCCAGATTCCGATCACAGTTACATGGGTGTAAATCTGGAGTAAAGGTACATGTCTACACGCATGCATGGTTTCAAAAGATGTAAAGGATTCTTGACACACCACTGAACCTCCATTTGTAGAACTACTTAGGGTCACAAGGGTGCTCTGATACCAACGGGATGAAAATGTCATTAAAGGTCTACACAGACAGATTAGAAGCGTGTGATGGTGAGGGAAGAAAACACAAATTAAAATAAACTGAACTGTCCTTTTCTGGGGTGGCAGTGGAGTCACATTTCAGTTCTGTAATATTTTTCATCACCTTTAAATAATTAGTTATTACAGAATTCTTAATTCCAGCGGTACACGACTCAGTTTGCTAGGGTTTGCTTTCTTTTTCTTTAGTGAAGAGTCAGTTTGCCCCCCAGTTGTTGCATTTCTAACATTTTCACACACTTGGATATTGGATATTACAATAGAAAAGTCCATCAGCCCATCCACTGTCAATAAACTCTGAAGCTATGATAACTTATGTTCATCTTTTCAAATCAAGTCCATAGAACAGTCCAATACGTTATTGATCCTTTCCAGCAAAGAATCCTTCTGTGTGCTGGGAGGAAAGGGGGAAGACTAAATGGAAACAAGTGGACCAAATTTTACCCCAAGAGTCCCACTCAAATGAAAGCCAATATCAGAGTGTTAATTCACTAAGTGTTACCGGTAAAGGGACACCAACCTCTGGGTGCAGTCTACACATGCATACATTAGGTAGCTCAAGAGGAATTTTGTGTGTTGTTCCCCTTCTCCCACCTTGTGTGTCTGTCTTGTCTGTTTAGACCACAAGCTCTTCAAGGCACTTCTACTCTGTGTTTGCACAGTGCTTAGCACAATGAAGGCCCCAATCTTGGTTGCTCTTTAGACCATTATAAGCATGATTAATTAAGAACTGCACCTTCCCAAGACACAATCCTTCCCCAAATTCTTTGCCCCAGCACCTTGGGAAAAGTTGTGCCTTAAAGACATAATCCAGCCATTATACACAAGGGTGGAATTTTCAAAAGCATTTCATCCTTGGATTAACTCAATGGGAGTTTTACCGTCTACTTCAATGGAAGCATAGCCAGCCCACTGCCTAGTCTCAATCTCAAGGACCAGCCTACTCCTCTAGAAGTCAATGGAAAAACTCCATTAACTTTAATGGCAGCAGGATCAAGCCCTCTCCCTTCAAAAGTACCCAACTATAACTCGTTAAAGCATTAAGGTTGTAATTTAAGTGTGCGCATTAACAGTTACCTCAGCTATACTTCTCTTCTGCCATGTATATTTCATGCATGTAGTTAGTAACCTTAAGAGTTACTTCCTTTACTTTCAAAGATTTACATTTTTAAAGTGTACAGATATAGCCACCTTAACTCTAATAATTGCAAAGATTTCTATTAGTCACACACACACACACACACACACACACACACACACACAGTGTGTTAATTGACAGAGTACCTTAGTTACCTCCATAATGGTCCTTCTACACAGGTAAGCTTCAAGAGTGCATTTCTTAATCTAATGAAATATTTATCATATCTGAGATCTAAAGTGTACATATTCAATTTTTTATGCATACCTTTACATGATTTATGAGATTCACCCATGATGTGAGTTCCTTTCATTACAGTTTGTTTTTATGTATCATTGTTACCCTTTTTACAACCAGACTTACATTGCACTGACCAATATCATTCCGGTACCTTTGAGCAAAGCAGCGCTTACCTTCTGATGCAGGTTACGGAGAGTTGGCACCTGTGGTAGCGCTCTCTGTAAACAAACAAAAAAAAGAAATAAAATAAAAATCCAGGATCATCCTAATTTATGATGAAGAACAATGTGTTACATTAGATCAGGTTAGATAAAGCGTTCCCCCCCCCCCAACATGGTACCATGTTTTTTGAGATGGCCTGACACAGGTGAAGCATCAGATTTTCCAAAGCAACTGACTGTCTGAGGAAAGGTACTTTATTTCTCTTGATCTGAAAATGGGTATCATCCTCGAGTTGCAATTACATTTCCCCCTCCGATTTGTGTTTTTATATACTCTGAAGCTCAGGGGGATTTTTGGTAATCATGTTATTCCAGCCAACTAAGTTTGCTTTAGTAGTTTGAGGGAGTTTAGCCTAGCAGTCAGAACAATGGACTGGGCATTCATCGCAAGTATTTTAAACATATGCACTAGAAGTTTGATCCTATAAAGCACTGAACACTCAGGGGTGCTCTTGATTCACTTCAATAGGAGGCAAGAGCTCAGTGCCTTATATAATCTAGCCCTAAGAAATACAAGGAGTAAGGAAGAACTTGCAGGGGCACATTACAAACTCATTCTGAAAGCAGTATAATGTCTGGTATTATAACAAGGTGTCTCAATGTTGTACTAAAAACATTTTGGCTTTCTAAACTATTTGAGGTACCAAAACACATCATTTAATGTGAATTGCACAGAATTGTTTTGGCAAGAAAAATCATTATTTTTAAGCAGTATCCTTTAATATTTGCTCTTTACATGAACAAATCCCTCCATTAAAATTGGAACCACTCTCCTGTTCTTGATTAAATTCAAAGTTTGTTCAAATGCAAGCTATAAGCAAAAGACAGAGTGAGTGCTTTTTCTCTGTTAAATTGGGAATGAGAAGGCAGCACAGCTGGAATATTTAACCAAACGCTAAACAATGTTTCTGTGGAATTAAATATTAAAGGTAATTAACAATTGATATGTACCCAAATATAAATATAAATTACACCTAAGGTATAGAACATTCTCTATACAAAATAATATAAATTAACACTTTACCCATACATACGCCTTTGACCTATTTGTTTTACAACACTGAAATATAAAATACATAAAATATAAATTATCTGCCAAATGGCAAGTTCAGGATTTCATCTTTCCTCTGAAACAACTAATGTCACAAACATTTGAAAATGCTTCTGTTATAAGTACATTGAACTGAGTGCATGATACAATGTTAACTGCATGCTCATTAGCAGTACTGTTTGGTCCACAGAAAGACCTATCAGGGCAGCACCAATTTATCCTTCTGTACTTTCGTTTCCCCATCTGGAAAATGGGGGTGATTCTACTTACCTTCCTTTTTAAAACACTTTGAGACAAGCATGCTTACATAATAGTTTTTAATGATTTTGCAAATCTTTGTTTAGTCTAGTTTTTAATGATTCATGCAACAGAGTTTCCACAGCAGAAAGTTTTGAGATTCACTCCTCAGAGAGTGGTGGGGGTGGGAGACAATTTATTATTATTAAATCATACACAGACCATGCATCTATAAGGCCCTTTACAGAGTAAAGAATAAGACACATTCCCTGCCACAATGTCAGAGTCCAAGATTCTGTTTCTGCACCCAGTGAAATCAACAAAAGTTTTGCCATTGACTTCAATGGAAGAAGGTCCAAACTAAATACAGATGAGATAAATTAAAACCTTAGGGCAGAGAGGCTCTAAAGAAAGACGTTACCTAGGAGGAAGAGGACAGGAGTATTATTGCCTGTATTCTTGTGACTCCTGCTCACGGTTACTGGGTGTCCTACTTTCTAGTCCGATAGGTCAAGCAAAAAATCCACATCCTGGTATCACAGCAAAGAGATATTTTTGTCTATGTGAAATATCAGTACATGAATATGGAATTCATTGACTAAATTTGCCTTCAGAACAGGGCTATGCCTGAGATCTGCTAATTTTTTCTTGTTTGGCTTCTTCACTGTTTTTCAAAAAGAAAAGGAGTACTTGTGGCACCTTAGAGACTAACCAATTTATTTGAGCATGAGCTTTCGTGAGCTACAGCTCACTTCATCAGATGTATACCGTGGAAACTGCAGCAGACTTTATATACACACAGAGAATATGAAACAATACCTCCTCCCACCCCACTGTCCTGCTGGTAATAGCTTATCTAAAGTGATCATCAGGTGGGCCATTTCCAGCACAAATCCAGGTTTTCTCACCCTCCACCCCCCACACAAATTCACTCTCCTGCTGGTGCTAGCCCATCCAAAGTGACAACTCTTTACATAATCAAGTCGGGCTATTTCCTGCATTTTTGGCAATTTAAATCTGTTAGCTGCTGTATTAAGTGCTTCATTGTGAAGTTTCTCTTCTTTATTTGTCAGCTAAAACTAAATATGAAATACAAGTGGCCTAGGATTTTCTTCCTAGTTCTCTCTTTTGCACTTTGGATCTCTTGGGTTGGGCATATTCATCTGATTTCTCCTGGGAGATGACGGCACGTACTCTTACTAGCATGCAGGTTCGCAGCCCGTCACATCAAGGAGTTGTTTATGTATTCAGGATTTGTTGCAATGGGATGGTGAAAAATGAAAGGAGCTTCTTTTTAATGGGTGGAACCACTGCAAAGCTTTAGTAGTAAACACTTAGAAACAAAGAAGTAAGTGTAAAAATGAATTTCCTCTAGGTTTCCTTGAAGAGCCTTTGATAATATGCCATGCTAAACATTTTCTACACTTTGAAAGGCTGCTCTAAAACACTAGATATTTTCCAGACCTGGAACATCACTAAATCTTTGGAACCATATTCCAATGGCACTTTTACTTATTTTGTTAAATTAGCCACAGTTTCCAAAATGTGTGTGTGCGTGATTTTGTTTGTTTGTTTTTTTAAGAAAAGAAAGTTTTTCTATGAGGCTTCACGTCTCCATTGGTCCAGGTGTCTCTGAACTGGAACAAAATAATCTCTTCCCACTCTTAAGTAATACCTACAAAGTTGCTAGCTTTTAATTAAGAGAAAGAAGTGACATATTTCTCTTCCCTCTTTTACAGTATAGAAAAAAAGTGGCACTAATTTCATTCCCTGTTTGTGGCTGAAGAACTTCAGTCTCCAGGTCTGTTAATCCTATGCCTGCCCTCGGCTTTAATTTCATTTAGAAAAACAAAAACCAACCCAACAAGATGCTGCCACTCTGCTTCTAGTTCAAAGCAAAAAAAGCACTTAAACAATTCGTAAATTATAACAAGGCAGATCACAAAGAATAAAAGCAAATACATGTTACATAAATCATGTAATCTCTTTCCCATTGCCATTCATTAAAATCTTCAAAATAAATCAAAATAACATTGCCAAAAAACAGGCTGAGATAATTGGAATTTTACAATCCTACAGTGGCTCATCATACCAACATGCCACGATATCTTAAAAAGCACACCAACAAATTCAGCTATGAGAAGTATTAGAAGGAATTCCTTCACTTTGCAAAACTGGTGAGTAAATAAGCTGCTCAATTTATAGGGTGTCTGGCCTTCCTGAGTCTGTATTTCTATCTTTCTAGATTCCCCATGTCATAGAGTAAGCCTGTCATACAAGCAAAGCTGGTCAAAGATACTACCACCAATTAACAGTCATTTTGCCAGTAAACATTTTGTAAGGTGTCTTTTGTGGAGTCATGTTATCAATTGTTCATTAGAATTCAGATGACTGCCAGGTATCTGTGAAAATGTTCACTGATCCAGGCTGAAAATAATTCATTATTCATGTTTATTTAATGCTCAATATAACTATTTTAGTCTCCTGTTTAAAATGTTTTCCTTTAAACAGGGAGCAGAAACAACATCATGTGATTTAGGTGACCAACCACCTGCTCTGAACAGCAAATAGTTAAAGTGAACCTTCCATGGAATGATATTTGCTGACGTTCACTAATAACCCACAGGCTGACATCTGTATTCTAATTATTCAGCAAATACTTACACAATCATGAATATAATTGTAGGAATGAGGAGTGGTTCATGAATGATTCATGAACAAGGAAAAAAAGCTCAATTCACCATATAAATTGTGTGCAAAACATAATTTGACCAGCATTAAATATAACAGACTTTACACTCAAATTAGCAATCAGAACACTACTTTGTACTTATACAGAATCTTTCTTTCGAGAATCTCAAAGCACTTTACAAACATCTACCTTAAAAGGTAGATATTTTACAAACTGAGCCACACAGAGGTGATAAGACTTGCTCGAGATCATACAAGAATTAACTCAGATCTCTTAACTTCCAATCTTGTGTGGCAATCACTGAGCAATTCTCATGCTTTCTTGCCCTGCCACAGGGGGATGCAAGAAAAAGAACTTGATTTTCTTTATTTTATGGATTTTAACAGGAGGGGTTTTTGTAAGTAAAGTGAGCAGAATTGAACCTTTGGGCAATGAGGACCAAATTTTTAAAAGCAGCCTCTGAAATTATGCCTGCAAACAAGCACTGTTGCTCACATGTAAAAAATATGCAGCTTTCAGATCTGTACAGCAAACTGAAGTGGGTGGGGTCCCCCATTCAATTTTACAATTCCCACGTCAAAGACCACTTTTTTAATATCTGGCTTTGAGCTTCCACCATGAAATATGCAGACTTGAATTCATATGCTTTCAAGAACATCACTACAATGGGAGGATTTCACTTCACATTGACTTTTAGGCATGGGTGAATGAGTTATTATTATACACATTCTCCAAACCCTAAAGCCACAAACTGAATCTTAACAGTTTTTGAGATTTAGGGAAATTAATTTACAGACTCCCGGTAATGATCTTTCCAGTGAGAATGGCTAATGATGGGAGAACGTAGGCAGAGAAGGATCAAGGGATTACCATGAGCCATTGCGAAGGGAATGGAGGGAGAGACTTCACAATACCAGGAATGCCTTTCAAATCTTAAAATCTCCACTTGGTAGGGCCCAGCTGGTGAATTAATAGCTCCCAATACACTAGAAAAGAAGAACTATCACGCCAAAATGATGATTCCCATGCAGATAGTGGGAGCAGACTGGAAGAGGAGACCCCACATGCTGGAACAGATATAAACCAGTTCCCTGGTTCCTGCTGGAAGACCACTCCATTGATAGAAGCAATAGGAGCCTTTTGGAAGATGGTATTCGTGTATGGCAGTTCCCCCTCCAGGCTGCATTAAGTCAGATCTTAATCCTACTGGCAAACTTTACAGACTTACCTAAGCAGCTAATCCTTTTGGTGCTGATCAAAACTGACCCACCCCCCACAACTCTAAAACTTGAGGTGTCTACATTTTTATAAAACCACGAAGAGGCTAAAGTAAACACTGGATCTCTCAAATCCACATGAGGTCTATGTTCAGAAACACAGAATTTCTGAGCTAGGATGGGAAATTCCTTCTGCAATAGCCCCAGATTCTGACATTTGTCCTAGATAGTTTTGCCAAGGAATAATAAAGAAAAAACAGTGGTTTGTAGGTGGCTAAAGTGGTTATATCCAAGGCATAAAGTACTAAACAAAACTACTTTTTTTTTCTTTTCTTTTTTTTTAGGAAAGAAACATTCCTTCCAAAATAAATTGATACTTTTTTCTGGTTTATGCATAATTTGGATTGATCACTACAATCGCCAGAAAAACGCTGAACTGTAAATCCCTTTTCTTAAAGACGAAGATTGTCTTACATGCTTGAGGTCAAACTGCTGGTGGTTCTTGCACTGGTGCAAAATGGGAGAGAGGAGAGTAGATTTGAAGAAGGCCCAGAGGGTCTTTTCCACTGTCTGCTCTCACCAACTTGGGGCGCAGAGAGAATGTTGTTCTTTGTGCCTCTTCAGTGCAGGAAGGGGGCTGACTAATGATGCCAGCAGTGTTCTGTATCCAAAGGAGATCTGCTCAGCTAAGCTGGGGATGCAGCCAGGGCTAGATTCTGGCAGCAGGTCTGCAAGGAACATGTGCAACCCCTTTGTATGGGAAGTGTAGTAAGTGCAGGAGATTACACAGCCCATAGCCACCCAGAGGCATTCTGCCTCCATCTGCACTCATAATCAGAATGCCTCAAGCCACCTCCACTCGGCTGCTACATTGCTCAACATCCCCAAGCGTGGCTAATGTACTTTAAGGCACAATTTAGCCTATGTGCTTGCTTTCTAAGGAAAACTGATTCTCTGCATGTTTCCTTGAAAAGACCACTACAGATGGAGTGTGGATAATTTGGAGGGGTCTATGCTTCTCCCTATACGTATATGCAATGCCTACTGATATTAATGACGGCTATACCTTCCCGCCCCTTACACACCCAACCCCGAGTGAAGTTCGTTATCTTCAAAGCTTAATTAGGGATATTTTTAAAACACTGATTGTCTTAAACACTGCACACTAGAAAATGAACACTTGGTTGAGATGAAATAAGACTAAAAAAAAATTTGATCAACTTCTGTTCTCAGCACTGGTGTAACAAACTCCATGCTGTCACTCGGGCTTTACATTTCTGTATCTGAAAGCAAGTGGACTCTGTATCTCTTTCATTTTCTTATTCACGAAAGGCTTCTATCAGTTCTTCATACAAGCACTTGCTGAAAGGACAATGGGAAATGCACCCTTTGAGGTTTCCCTTGTTATTCCAAATTTCTCCTCCTCAATAGCAATCATAAGATGAAGAGCCAAGACTCATTTTTAAGTTGTTGCTACAAGGATTCCTGACAAAACCAGGGGCGGGCGGGCGGGTGGGCAGCTTTCAGGTTGAGAAGACCTGAAAACTCCCAGCACCTCATGAAACTGAGCTTTGTGAAATGCTGGATTTTCAGTTTTCAAACATTGTTTGAATTGGGCTGGACTGCATGGTATAGAGCTGAGCACAAGTACTGGGGAAATTTTCTGAACTCCTTAGGAAATATATCAGCTCTCATGTATCTCCCAGGTATGATGACTGTAATACAACAAGATACTAGTCCTCATGGAGGTAGGTGAACAAGTTTCAGCTCAAGGCACCAGCACCAGGAGCCCACCCCAAATGGAGGCAGAAAGGACCTTGACTTGTGGCTAGAGCCAGTTTCCTGCCGTGGCTTCAATGGGCATTGCACCAACACTTTGAAAAGCAGAGAAAGGAAGTGAGGAAGCTGGATTTTGATAATTTCCCAAAACTGGAACCTCCAAGTGAAATGATAGGCTTCCAGCTCCTGCAAAAGGAACTTGCACCATTCAGCTCAAGAATCCATTGAGAATTAAACAATGAAAGGCTTGCACAGCCCTAGCAAATAATTACTCACAGGCTCCCTAGCTGTTACTTTGCTGAGTTTTGTCTATATATATCTGCCTCTATTATTTTAAAAAGATAATGACATCATTGGAACTTCATTTAAGTAGCAAGAATCAAGGAAGGGAGGGGCCATCAAAAGGTGCTGCAAAAATATTAAAAACAAACACCAAAGAAAATTCCCAACAAGTTTCATTCTGCTTACCCAGAGTTACCCCCACTGCCCTTTATGATTGAAAAAAATAGTTAAAAGACCATAGTCTGCTTTGGAATTTGTTGTCTTACATTTCACCTACAATTGCTTTCATGTTTACTGTCTTCAGAACTCACCAATGTCTCTTTATCCTAATACCTCACATTTTACTTGTGAAATATCTCCTCTTTCTGCACTGACATAGCAAGAAGGCCGCTGCAAGAAAGTCAACCAACTCCTGTAGACTCTCAAACTTCTCAGCAAACCAATAATTAAATGTGATGCACAGCATCTGGCATTTCTACTTTTACATCATATTATAATGCTTTACACATTTAGCAATGCATTAAGGTCAGCTCTGGTGAGGAATTTGTTCTAATTTGCTTGTTACATGTAATATGAATTAATTATAAATAAGTTGTTTCTTTTTTAAATTAAAGGTGCACTTCAAAACATTTTTCCATCAATAGGTCTAAGGTTATGAGGTTTGAGCTCACAAGCATTCAATGGCAGAAACTAAGGTCTGCCACAATTAATTTAGATTCTGCAGCTAACCTTTTCTCGACAGGTCACAGTAGACAAGGAAGAGATGAACTGTAATGTAACTTTCATTGCATGGTGGGACACAAATGCGACTCAGTGAAGGACAGAAAATTGTATTTGGTGAAACTGCCCTCATGGAGTAGTCTGATGGACAAATGATAACAGAACTCGGAAACTGTGGCATATATAGCTATGTAACTAGAAAGCTATTTTCTATGTATTGCTGCTTTAAGTATAAAATGGGCCCCCACATCTTAACTTGCTTGTGAGTTGGTTCAAGATGGCTACTGCTGCTGAAGGAGTCACACATACTGTGCTCTCTCCTGGAGCTTAATTTTGTTTTTATTATTCTTAATTCTTGTAATCTAAAAATGAAAGCCATCCAGACTGAAAGCATATTTGCTCTTATCTATGGAAAAACCACCAACATATATATTTAAATCTCATAACAAGAGAAAACAACAGAGGAGAGTCCTCAGGACAGGCATCACTTATCCTTCTTAGAATCAAAATATGTTCTTTACCAGCCACCAAAAATTGGTTGTAAATGTAAATGTCCCTTTACATACCCAATATCACTTTCCCTCTTTTAGAGCCTCCAGCGAAGAATAACGCTAAACATTTTGTTAGAACAAATCTCTGACCAGTAACAGTGCACTTCCTATATAATAAATAAATAAAGGGGCCAAACTGATCCATGGGGTAACTCCACTGAAAATGAACTTGTTACATAAACGTTATTTAGACTTGACATGAATGCGTAAAAAAGAGTAAAGAGTTTGAAGAGCAGATTTTTCTTCTACACATACATTAGTAAATCTTCAGAGGCTACCTGGCTAATTGAAATCTTTCATAATTCCCCTACACTGAGTTTCTGGAATGACCTGCCGTTCAGATAGAATGGAAATTCTGACTGCAATACTGCAAATTAAATACAAAGACTTAGAACAGTGACTTCCAGTGGAGCTCTCAATATGAATCAGTTTTAGATAGAACAATGTTGCCAACTCTTATTTAAGTTTTAAATATTTAACACTCTGATCTTCTTCAGTGGGTAACTCAAAGAGCACATTATATCTCAGGTGGGTGGGGGACAGGAAGGGGATGGAGGGGCCTGAAATTAGGACATAGGCATCTAAAATGGAACTATGATGAATTTGGAGCTCCTCTGCAGTAATTTAGAAATATTGTATGTTGTCCTGGTTATTGGGATGTTTACTGCATGAAGATATTGGTTTAGTTTAATAGCGGGCTATTTAGAAAAAACAAGCAGGAAGGAACAAAATGGTTCAAGATAAGCCACTTTGCTACAGACACCTGTGGGTTATGAAGGAGCAATGCCAGGACAGGAAAAGGCACATGTACCCAAGAGACTAAAAGAATTACATCTGGTTTCAAATGGAACACTTTTTTAAGTGAGGTGAGGTGTGTATGGAGATGAGTGAGAGTGAGAGGCAGGTATTCACTGGGGTGACTGAAGTAGCGAGGGCTGCCTAGGTTACTATCAGGGGATGGTGAGCCTTGAGGCAAGACTGACCTGCATGTAGACTATCGTTTTAAAATTCATTTTTTCTTTAATGATTTGTTCCTACAAAAAAACCCAATATTTTTGTCATCAGAAGGTGTCTGGTCGTTTATACCACTGGTCACATATTCCTGAAGAGGAGAAACAGAGGTTCCCATACTCAGCAGGACTGACTTGGAAAGCACAGTATATATACTGCAGCACAGGGCCTGGGCTTTACGCAGGGGTGAATTGCAGAATTCCACCTTAGGAAAAGTAAACGCATGAGCCCTGACATCTGACGGAGTGCACTCAGAGAGACCAGAAAGGGAACAGAGGTGGAGCAAGCCCTGTATCTGCAACAGGGGTGATGCCAGTCTTCTTAGGGCTGATATTAGGGAAATGTGAACTTCTGTTAATAAGTGTCCATGGAGACACCTGATCCAGCATTCAAAGTATTTAGGTGTCATGTCAATGCTCAAATCCTGTCTCATTCAGTAAAAAGTCACATCATGCCTCATTCAAAGTCTAAAGACTATCATTGACTTCAACCGGCTTTGGCTCAGGTTGTGAGTGCGGCCTTAAAATACAGTACACAGTAAAATTCGCTGTCTGCCGTAAAGCTTTGTTTAACAATGTTGACCAGCACTGAACTACCTAATACCTCTGAGCTATTTCAAGCATCCCACTCTACAGCATAGAAGATTGCTATTGTTTTGTTGTGAAAATTGCAAAGGATTCCAGTGATTTTTGCATTACCTTCCATCTTAAAGGATGCCAGAATACTTCTCAACCATTGTATTTTACATATATGTAAAGGAATAATGCCAGCCCCCAAGAAGCTACAGCTACCTCTGGAATATAAAATTCCAGCTGTATAATAGAGGACAGTCAGACCACTGAAGTCAATGGGAGTTCAATAGATTTTAGATTAGGCCTCAGTTTAGGACAGGAAGATATAAGGAACAATTTGCCCGGGTAGAACTGCAGACAGAGCTTAGGCAGGGCAAAGGTTATTACTCAGAAAAGAATTAGGCCAGTGAATGCTAGGGCTAATGACTATATTCTTCCAAGAGGCACTGTAGGATTTTTGAAGTCACACTGGCCCAGACTCCCATTATTTTTTAATTTTTTCTTCATTTTCTTTTTAAATTAAGTTATGGAGTACATAAGTTATATGGAAGGGCACAGTTAATACATCTAAAAAATTATCATATGATGAATGGCATGCAGAAGCCAGCATCCTCAGTGACAAAGTGTTCCTTAGCATCAGATCGGGCATTACTCAATCCAGTCTCAAACAGGTTACACTAGCATCTCTTCCAACACCATTCCCCAATCTCTCATCCAGGTAACAACCAGCCTTTACTAATGTTAGCATGCAAGATCATAGCCCAGATTAACACGACTTGAAGCCCAAAGAATTGCCCTCAAAAGTAAAAAGTTTTGGTAGGAAGCACAAAAGTACAATAAATGTGCAAAATAACTACAGAAATGGATACAATGAGGAAAGTGGTGGACCCGTGTTTTGAAATGGGGGTGGGAGGGAAATGGGATCATTGGGGGTAGGCTGGAGAGTGGTGCCTACTGTTCTGCAGGGCTGGGTTCGGCTCTCCACTCCAGGCATTGCAAGGTGGTGCATGGGATTGCAGCACCATTCAGGTTTGTAGATGCAGCCGGGGCAAATCTGAGTGAATGGTGTTGCAACGAGGAGTCCGGTGGCACTTTAAAGACTGCATGCATCTGAAGAAGTGGGTTTTTTACTCATGAAAACTAATGCCCAAATAAATCTGTTAGTCTTTAAGGTGCCTCCGGACTCCTAGTCTGTATCCTCAAAAACAACGAACACGGCTACCCCTCTGATACTTGGTGTTGCAATGTGATGCATGGGCACCACTCAAGCCAGTTCACCATGTCATAATGCCTGGAATGGGGAGCCAGGTCCAGTCCTGTGGGACAGGAGCTGCACCTGCTGGGCGACCGCAGGGCGGGTTTATTCTGAAGCCCCATGTGAAAATTTGTGGAGTGCCATATGAACCCCTAAAGGCTTCCTTGGCTCCCTAGTGACCCCACAATTGAATGAGGGGTGTATATAAGAAAGATTTATTGGCATAGTAATATCAGTAAGGGGGGTGATTTTTACAGCCATAGTTATGCTGATAAAAGCCGTAGTGTAATTACAGGTTAAGTGACATAAGGCCTTTTATACCACTATACCATATTTTGCTTTGCCAAAACAGAATAAGGTATTACTGCATCTACATGAAAGGAAGGTTGTCATTTTAACAATGTCAGCATAGTTAAAGACACAAAACTTAAGTGTAAACAAGGCCTATGTCACCCCTAAGTATCAAAGAAATAGAAGTGATGTCCTAATGATGGTACAAATTCTATTTATTTTTGTCAAACTAATTTCAGTTGATAAGAGATGATCAACTGTTATGTATAATTAATTCCACACAGCCTGGGAATTTCCTGATCAACTGTTTGCTCATCTTCCAGATACAAATCTACTCTAGTTTCTGAAGGTAAAAGGTCAGATTCTCTGTCCCTCTCCATTCTCTTTGCTCTGCTCAGGGTATGTAATTCCCTACCTGGAGATTAGAGCTACAGGAAAAAATGCCAAATATTTTTTCCATGGACATTTTAAAAAGTACATTTTTCTTCAAAATTTCCTCCCAAATTCTTCAATTTTTGACAAGAACACATGCCCGTCCAGATATTTGCAGGTTTCAAAAAACATTTTGGGGAAAAAATAATTCTAATTTTTTTTTATGAAAATTGGAAAATATCAACACAAAAATATTTTTTCCCCAGGAAACAGAAAAAAAGTTATATTGGAGACACCTCAAATGGGAACAGATGTGAAGTAGGTGGTGCTCTTGATCTCCAATCTCACAGCTGCCCCCAGTACATGAGATTTAGAAGCATCAAAGCATGTTGTATTCTCTCTCTCTCTCACTCTCTCTCTCATGGGGACCATAGCCAGCGGGAGTAAATTAAATCAGCCCAAAGCTGAGACAAAGAATTAGGGAGCCAGAAATGTCTCCTTGTTAGTCCCCATGACCACTCTGCTCTGCAAATAGAAACCCAACATGACAGAAAATCTAGCCCAAAATCTAATTGGCCGTTTGGCCAGGCCTTGCAATACTTTACTAGTCTATAGCTTGTGGGTGGGGGTGGGTTCATTTTCATCATATGAACCCTGCAAGCATCTGGGCCTGGTCTGTTACTAGATTGTTCCTTGTGGGAGCAGCCACAGTTTCCTTTTTCAACTTTTCCCTATGCTTGCAGGGCACTTGTCTCCAACAGCTGCAGGGGGATCCAACTGTGGACTCCACAGGACTACCGCTCATGACTCTCCATACTCAGCCCAGAAGAACAATGCATTCAGCAACTTCAGCTGGTGATATGGAAGGGGGGGGTTCAGCTGTTGTGACCTGCACTGGATGTGCCATGTTTGTCTTTCTTCCACAGGACAGAAGCGACTTTGTCTGTACAAAGTGCAAGCTGGTCTCCATATTGGAAGAGAAGATTGAAGGTCTGGAGCAACAGATAACAACCCTGCGTTGCATACGGGAAACTGAGGATTTTCTGGACAAAACTCAGGATAGGCTTCTAGGGGCACAAAGCTCTACAGATATAGAGCAGGTTGCACAGAGGAGCCAAGAGGCCAGTGAAGAAGCTTGGCAACATGTGACCTCCAGAAGAGGTAAGCGGAATGTCCGGGTTCCAGTAACACAGACACAGGTAACTAACCGCTTTCATGTTCTCTCCACAGGTATCGTTGCGGAGAGTGGACCAGATGTTATGTCTGGGGCGAGAAAGCAGAAGGAGACTCCGCTGGTTGGAAGGCATGAGATGCTATGTCCTGAGGTTGGGAGTTCCACAACCACCACTCCCAAGAGGAGAAGGCGGGTGGTGGTGGTCGGGGACTCTCTCCTCCGGGGGACTGAGTCATCTATCTGCCGCCCTGACCGGGAAAACCGAGAAGTCTGCTGCTTGCCGGGGGCTAAGATTCGCGATGTGACAGAGAGACTGCCGAGACTCATCAAGCCCTCGGATCGCTACCCCTTCCTGCTTCTCCACGTGGGCACCAATGATACTGCCAAGAATGACCTTGAGCGGATCACTGGGGACTATGTGGCTCTAGGAAGAAGGATAAAGGAGTTGGAGGCGCAAGTGGTGTTCTCGTCCATCCTCCCCGTGGAAGGAAAAGGCCTAGGTAGGGAGCGTCGAATCGTGGAAGTCAACGAATGGCTACGCAGGTGGTGTCGGAGAGAAGGCTTTGGATTCTTCGACCATGGGATGGTGTTCCAAGAAGGAGGAATGCTAGGCAGAGACGGGCTCCACTTAACGAAGAGAGGGAAGAGCATCTTCGCGAGCAGGCTGGCTAACCTAGTGAGGAGGGCTTTAAACTAGGTTCACCGGGGGAAGGAGACCAAAGCCCTGAGGTAAGTGGGAAAGCGGGATACCGGGAGGAAGCACAGGCAGGAATGTCTGTGAGGGGAGGGCTCCTGCCTCATACTGGGAATGAGGGGCGATCAACAGGTTATCTCAAGTGCTTATATACAAATGCACAAAGCCTTGGAAACAAGCAGGGAGAACTGGAGGTCCTGGTGATGTCAAGGAACTATGACGTGATCGGAATAACAGAGACTTGATGGGATAACTCACATGACTGGAGTACTGTCATGGATGGTTATAAACTGTTCAGGAAGGACAGGCAGGGCAGAAAAGGTGGGGGAGTAGCACTGTATGTAAGGGAGCAGTATGACTGCTCAGAGCTCCGGTACGAAACTGCAGAAAAACCTGAGTGTCTCTGGATTAAGTTTAGAAGTGTGTGCAACAAGAGTGATGTAGTGGTGGGAGTCTGCTATAGACCACCGGACCAGGGGGATGAGGTAGATGAGGCTTTCTTCCGGCAGCTCACGGAAGCTACTAGATCGCATGCCCTGATTCTCATGGGTGACTTTAATTTTCCTGATATCTGCTGGGAAAGCAATACAGCGGTGTATAGACAATCCAGGAAGTTTTTGGAAAGCGTAGGGGACAATTTCCTGGCGCAAGTGCTAGAGGAGCCAACTAGGGGGGGCGCTTTTCTTGACCTGCTGCTCACAAACCGGGTAGAATTAGTGGGGGAAGCAAAAGTGGATGGGAATCTGGGAGGCAGTGACCATGAGTTGGTTGAGTTCAGGATCCTGACACAGGGAAGAAAGGTAAGCAGCACGATACGGACCCTGGACTTCAGGAAAGCAGACTTCGACTCCCTCAGGGAACGGATGGCCAGGATCCCCTGGGGGACTAACTTGAAGGGGAAAGGAGTCCAGGAGAGCTGGCTGTATTTCAAGGAATCCCTGTTGAGGTTACAGGGACAAACCATCCCGATGAGTCGAAAGAATAGTAAATATGGCAGGCGACCAGCTTGGCTTAATGGTGAAATCTTAGCGGATCTTAAACATAAAAAAGAAGCTTACAAGAAGTGGAAGGTTGGACATATGACCAGGGAAGAGTATAAAAATATTGCTCGGGCATGTAGGAATGTTATCAGGAGGGCCAAATCGCACCTGGAGCTGCAGCTAGCCAGAGATGTCAAGAGTAACAAGAAGGGTTTCTTCAGGTATGTTGGCAACAAGAAGAAAGCCAAGGAATGTGTGGGCCCCTTACTGAATGAGGGAGGCAAACTAGTGACAGAGGATGTGGAAAAAGCTAATGTACTCAATGCTTTTTTTGCCTCTGTTTTCACGAACAAGGTCAGCTCCCAGACTGCTACGCTGGGCATCACAAAATGGGGAAGAGATGGCCAGCCCTCTGTGGAGATAGAGGTGGTTAGGGACTATTTAGAAAAGCTGGACGTGCACAAGTCCATGGGGCCGGACGAGTTGCATCCGAGAGTGCTGAAGGAATTGGCGGCTGTGATTGCAGAGCCATTGGCCATTATCTTTGAAAACTCGTGACGAACCGGGGAAGTCCCGGATGACTGGAAAAAGGCTAATGTAGTGCCAATCTTTAAAAAAGGGAAGAAGGACGATCCTGGGAACTACAGGCCAGTCAGCCTCACTTCAGTCCCTGGAAAAATCATGGAGCAGGTCCTCAAAGAATCAATCCTGAAGCACTTGCATGAGAGGAAAGTGATCAGGAACAGCCAGCATGGATTCACCAAGGGAAGGTCATGCCTGACTAATCTAATCGCCTTTTATGAGGAGATTACTGGTTCTGTGGATGAAGGGAAAGCAGTGGATGTATTGTTTCTTGACTTTAGCAAAGCTTTTGACACGGTCTCCCACAGTATTCTTGTCAGCAAGTTAAGGAAGTATGGGCTGGATGAATGCACTACAAGGTGGGTAGAAAGCTGGCTAGATTGTCGGGCTCAACGGGTAGTGATCAATGGCTCCATATCTAGTTGGCAGCCGGTATCAAGTGGAGTACCCCAAGGGTCGGTCCTGGGGCCGGTTTTGTTCAATATCTTCATAAATGATCTGGAGGATGGTGTGGATTGCACTCTCAGCAAATTTGCGGATGATACTAAACTGGGAGGAGTGGTAGATACGCTGGAGGGGAGGGATAGGATACAGAAAGACCTAGACAAATTGGAGGATTGGGCCAAAAGAAATCTGATGAGGTTCAATAAGGATAAGTGCAAGGTCCTGCACTTAGGACGGAAGAACCCAATGCACCACTACAGACTAGGGACCGAATGGCTAGGCAGCAGTTCTGCAGAAAAGGACCTAGGGGTGACAGTGGACGAGAAGCTGGATATGAGTCAGCAGTGTGCCCTTGTTGCCAAGAAGGCCAATGGCATTTTGGGATGTATAAGTAGGGGCATAGCGAGCAGATCGAGGGACGTGATCGTTCCCCTCTATTCGACATTGGTGAGGCCTCATCTGGAGTACTGTGTCCAGTTTTGGGCCCCACACTTCAAGAAGGATGTGGATAAATTGGAGAGAGTCCAGCGAAGGGCAACAAAAATGATTAGGGGACTGGAACACATGAGTTATGAGGAGAGGCTGAGGGAGCTGGGATTGTTTAGCCTGCAGAAGAGAAGAATGAGGGGGGATTTGATAGCTGCTTTCAACTACCTGAAAGGGGGTTCCAAAGAGGATGGCTCTAGACTGTTCTCAATGGTAGCAGATGACAGAACGAGGAGTAATGGTCTCAAGTTGCAGTGGGGGAGGTTTAGATTGGATATTAGGAAAAACTTTTTCACTAAGAGGGTGGTGAAACACTGGAATGCGTTACCTAGGGAGGTGGTAGAATCTCCTTCCTTAGAGGTTTTTAAGGTCAGGCTTGACAAAGCCCTGGCTGGGATGATTTAACTGGGAATTGGTCCTGCTTTGAGCAGGGGGTTGGACTAGATGACCTTCTGGGGTCCCTTCCAACCCTGATATTCTATGATTCTATGATTCCTCCAGTAGCCCACAAAGAGAATGCAGAAGGGAGTAATCCTGATCCTAGGCTTTCCGCATAAGAGATCAATTTGTAGACAGACACTTGGCCTCTGGCACAACAGTTGTAGGGATTTTCATTTCTTTCTATGTTCACAAATTGGTGGATGACGTCAGATTTCTAAGAAGGATTGTAACTATTTGTAAGCTAGTTTATTTTTTTCCATTTGTCGCACATTTCCCTCTCAGTGCCATTTATAGATTGAGAGCACTAAGGAGTAGAAAGAACGTTGCTAACCCTCTTCTCTTTGCACATACATGGCATTGAAACCACCTTGGGGTTCTACTCCACCTCTGCCTCCAACTCACTGTTTGACCATGTGCAAGCCAATTTCCCCGTGCTTCAGTTTCCCCATTTTGTAAAATCTGGCCTTGTGAAACCCATGTTTGCACAACACTTTGAGCTCTACAGAAGAAAAGTACTATATAGATAGTGATTATTAGTGCACAATACCACCACTACACATAATTTATCTTTGTAAGGAATGTTCTCCACCAGTCTGCAACATGGGAGCCCCAAGGTTACTGCTGGGCTCACGTCTCCTACAAAGTTGCACTAGCAGCCTTCTCATGCATTCTTAAATACATTTGGTGTCCAGTTCCAGTGTGGATTTTCAAACTACATTAGATTATTTCCTTCCTACTACTTTACACTAATCCCTTTACCATCAAATGCTAATCTACAGGAAAAATACAGTTCCTGTTCTCGAGCATGTTAATGTAAAATAAGAACTGATTTTATAAAACTAGTCTTTTAATTATGTACTTGAAAAAGTGCTTAGATAGATGAAAATTAAATAGATCTAATGAAGTGGAATGGAGTGCTAAGTTTTAATTAAACAAATTAGAAAATTGGCAGAAAAGATATTAAGTGATCCTTTGAAATGGAAATGGTACGCTTAGTTCTACACTTCATGTTAAGAAGAGTGGGTAAAATACCCCCAGCTGTGCCCTGGTAAATTATGCTGGTCAGACAAAGCCCTCACACACAAAAAAATCCATGAATATTTGCTCACAGAGGGAAAAAAAAACTGCACTTTACTTGTGTTTGCACCTGCTTTGTGTTTCCTTTCCACAAACATGCAGGAAAGGAGCTTGCTGGAAAGAGTGATTTTTAGAAACACTGAATTTTCAGTGAATACTAAAGAATAGCTCCTGTAAGCAAATTTTGAAGCTGTGAACCTTAGAATGAGTACAACCATTAGAAACCTAGTTCTAAGAGTTCTGCCCACCCAGTCACAGAACAGAAACATTCACATGAATATCATCTGTCCAAACTAGCCAATATAGCTTAAGTTTTGATGACTCTCAACAAACTGTCCTGAACCATCTGTGGGCCAAGAATATTTACAGAAATTATCTGGTACATAATTTTGAATAACAAATCCACAATACCCAGCAGCTGTTCAGAGAAGAGTCACGGACACAAAAAGAGACTATATTTGTCAAATAAATTATTCACTATTTATTATTTAGTCAGTTCTGCTTGGACACCTGCTACCTCGGCGGCTAGCATCCCTAAATGTTATCAAGTAAGATGACTTTGCCTTGTACTCTAAAATGGTAGATGTGGTCTGCAGTGTTATCAACCTGTCCTGCAGTTTTATCACAAGTCTCATGATTAGAGAGGTCCTTAAAGCACCAACTCCCCCAAGATGTATGTGAGAATCTCAGCTTTCATTTCTTTTTAACAAGTAACTTTCCAGCCCTCATGGTGGCAGAAACAAAGGCTTTAAAACACAAACCTTAAAGGCTCAACACCAAAAGGCAAATAAAAAAAATATCAGAATATCTCAATTTTTAAACTGATCTCATGATTTTTGAACTCTTGGAGTTGGCAATATTACATCTACAATAGGACAAGATACTTTGCCAGTGGCTCCAAAGGATCATCTCACCCAAAAGAATACATAGGGCCAGGGTAAAAACTGCCTGACTGTTTTGTGCTTGGTTTCCTAGCTGATTCTTATTTGTATCTGTAAGTTGGAGAAGTCTATCAAGTAGGTTGGCAATACTATTATCCCCCATTCTTTAAGTCAGACAGTTGTCCTTCTCAAGGCTTTATTACTGAGGCTTTTAAATTGAGTCCTTCACAACAGCAGAAACTGAACCAAAGCAGCTTCACAGGAACAAACCCATAGCTGGTCGTACACCACAAGTAAATGGTGCTCAGTTTCTTTTTAAAGGCGTCCCCAGAGCTCTATTTATAGCACTTCCTGCATACCCTCTGAGAGCATGATTGTGCCTTTAGCCCCCAGCCCTGCCTCGTGACTCCACTCTGTACACCTGTGGGAGACAGCGTAGGGCATCAACTCCCCTGCTTGCCAGAAAGCAAGCAGCATTTCTCGATACAGCCACAAGCTCCTGATAGGTAGGTTGGTCCAATAGATCTCTCCCCCAATATTTTTTCTTTTGCCCACAGTATTTATATTCAAGCCAGGTGCAAAGTATTCAAGCCAGGTGCAAAGCTCTAGCCCTGGGTATTTTTAATGAAAAAAGTCCTTTCTTCCAAATGTGTTTTTGTACCCTGGGTTCATAGTAAGGGAAGATAGCAGTACCTTCAGCACAGATATGTTATCAGAATTCCTGCTGAGCTAACTCCCTCCCCCCACCGAAAACATCCCACATTGCCTCTGTGCTATTGCTCTGGTGAGGCTCCTCTCAGGTGAAATTCACCCCTGTTTTTATTCCACTGAAACCTTCAGATCAGGACTTAAGTGAGGCTTTGTGGTGGGTATCTGCGCAGTAGTGAATTTCACCATTGATGCCCGGTATCCCAGTGACACAATATGCTCCTGCCACTCAGACTGGATTGATGAAATACCAGCACCAACAACACTGAGAGCTGGTAACCCCAGCAGTGACTGCAGTCAGCTTCCTTGGTTGAGATAGATCTTTCTCACTGTAGTTAACATTTTAGCACTTTGATGTATTGCCCTCTAGCAAGGGCCAGCAGAGGGATGGAAGGAAGACTTCACTGAGCCAAACAGACTGACAAAGTTATGAAAAACTGAAAATGCAGAATATGCAGTTTAAAGCATGTAATGGTGATGCAGTGAAATGAAATCCCTGCCCTTTCGGCCTAGAGACTATAGGTACAGTTACAGGCTGCTAAGCCGGCCTGCTAACATATGCTTAAAGTTAGGCATGTGCTGAAGTGCTTTGTTGAACAAGGATGGACTACCAAAACAGGGCCTGAATGAGACATTGCCTGTGACTTTGCTCTGTTACCCTCAATGCTGTTAGAAGTTAGTGAAATTACATTAGGTAACAATGTGCTTAAACACTGCAGCTCCTTACAGCAATGACAAACAATGATATCTCTTCTCCTCTTACTTTGCTTTTGACCTTGCAATCAATGGAGTGTGATCCAACTAAATTCATGCTGATTGTGCCCAAACCCAATTTTCATTACAAAAAAACCAGCAAAAAACATAAGTTTCTGCCACCGTATTCATTTTAACATTTGTGACTTGCTGTCTCTACCAGCTGATAATGTTGCAGATTTATTAATAAATATATCACATTGTACCAAACATGCCTAAGCACAACTCTCAAAACGCTCCACAGATATACAATGGGAGTATTTTAAAAGGTCACGCCAGTCCTAGAGATATTACTTGTTAATTGTATTCCCTATTTTGTGCATCTGGAATATCACAAAACCCTACAACCTCTCGAAAACGAGCATGGGCTACTCTTTAAAGACCTGATTCAGCAAAACATTTGAGCATGGACTTTGCGCTTTAGCCAGTAAGCTGGGAGGCTTAAAGCGAAATCTGCGTTTGTGCGCTTTGCACAATCATGACCTTAGTGCTTTAGAATCAGCACTCAGCACTAATTTTTAAGTGTTACCGAAGCAAAGTAACAATGGCACAAATAAAGAATGTGTGTTACAGTGCTTGTACAGCAATTACTTTGCCGGAATATGTAACCACAATCTTAAAGTCACAGATATACAACTTCTTCCCCCAAACTGAAAAATATATCTTAAAAAAGTGCTAAATGTGGTGGGTTTTTTTCATTTCTTTCTCTCATTCTTCCCCTCCTCCAAGGAATCAGCGCATTGGTCTTGGAGAGAGAGGGGGAGAGAGAGCTTGCCATAAAACCCAATGCCCTGAAACCCCTTCAAAAAGATTTAAAATAAACGTTTAACTCTCTTCATAATGATTTGAGCTAGGAAGTCACAGAAAGGTCATATCGCAGAGGGAGTGGCTCCTGAGGCAAAGGGAGCCTTTATTACTTTAACTGACCTCCTCCAGGGCTATTTCACATACATAATCTAAACTATCCAAACCATGTGCCGGGCAAGTAAGTTAAATGACCACCCTCTCTGGGCCCAGATTTTGACTAGCCATTTGATTTTGCTTTAGTTTAAGATCTAGCAGAGCTATTCCTTTAATCCCATATTCATAAGATGTTCAGGTATGTCAGTAAGGTTTTGTCAGCACAACTGAATGGCTGAGTAATTAGTAATGATTCTAAGGATCAGAGATTGCAAAGTGAAGTAGTCATTTTTTTTCAAAGGTTCCTGGCTTAACTATTGGATAAGCAGAAGTAAGTAAGTTCTACATATTCTTCTTGTATTTGAAACAGTATTGTTTGCCTGCGTTTTTAAAGTCAGCCCATGAGAGATGAAATTTGACTTGAGTGCTGCCACCTTTTGGCTATATTGGGAAGAAACAAGAAAGTATTTCAAGCTAAGCCTGAAAAATGAACTCCCTTTTTAGAATGGCTGATCATTTTGCACCACAGTCTTTCTGTTCTTAAAAAGAACAGGAGTACTTGTGGCACCTTAGAGACTAACAAATTTATTTGAGCATAAGCTTTCGTGAGCTACAGCTCACTTCATCGGATGCGTTCAGTGGAAAATACAGTGGGGAGATGAATGAATGCATCCGATGAAGTGAGCTGTAGCTCACGAAAGCTTATGCTCAAATAAATTTGTTAGTCTCTAAGGTGCCACAAGTCCTCCTTTTCTTTTCACGAATACAAACTAACACGGCTGCTACTCTGAAACCTTTCTGTTCTTAGTCCATCTTGCCTGGCGATGGCATTTTATTATGTCACCTCAACCTTGCTATTGTTTTCCACAGAAATCAGAGCAGATAGAATGCTAGGCTGCCACTGTGTTTAGTACCATCTTCCTTATATGCATCCTTTTACACTCAGGGGCACAGGACTAAGGATGCTTGCTTTGTGGTGAAGCCTTTCCCTAATAATGACATGGGATGTCCAGGATCGTCACTTGAATGAACAATTGCCCTGTCACAGGTGAACTAACTCAGACTCTCATCCTCACCGCTAAGTGTGATGATATAATAATATCGCATATTAAAAGCATACTTCCCCTTTACGTAGCACATTTCAGTTGAGGCCCACAAGCCTTTTCTGAAGAGAGTTCAGAATTGTTGCTTCCATTTTGCTAACACGAAAGCGGAGACATGGAGAAATTAGGACCCATCTTACAAATGCATGTAAGCGCTTTTTCTCTCTTTCAAAAGCTTAGGCAAATGTAAATAGCCACTTGGACTCCCATCTATGGGCTCAAATGAGAGATGGCTCCTTGGGATTTTTAAACCTGGTTTATGGCCATAGCCCAGCTGTCTGCGAGCTCCTGGGCTTCCGCACTCGGAAGGGGTGGACGCTCTAGGAGAGAAGCACACACAGGGGCACCCAAAGTCTGCCCCACATGCTCAACAGCAATGGACTCAGAGCTGTGACTCATCCAAGAGATGCAGGGTAAAATGCTCAAGCAGCAGCCTCTCATGGGATGTTCTGCACTCTGTGTATCCTTAAAGCAGTCATTCAGTACACTGTGAAAGGACCCTCCCATATACTCGAGAGATGGGGAGGGGAGAGAAAGAGAGGGAAGGAGGAAGGTGGGAGACAGGCAGGATTTATCAAGGATTCATAGGATTAGTAAAGGGGAGGAGAGTCAGGATTAGGCTACATGGCAGGAGAGAAAGGGAAAAGGTTTGGAGATACACAGAGAAAGTTTTCAGAAGAGGGTCACCAGGAAGTAGGGAGCCAGGAGGACGACACCTAACCAGACTGGATTTGCATAGCAGGCGATAATTCAAGGAAAGGAGGTGGAGGGCTAAGACTCAGCAGAGGCATTACCCTTATATATACATGAACCTTGGAGGACTTCACTCAATCTCGTTAAGATGCAGGTTATGCAGAGATGCACTCTGAGCTCAGCCCAGAAGCTATCTAGCCACTCTGTGATGAGCTAAATAGGTAGGCCATATGTATATTAAAAAAACAATTTAGGTTCTTTTTAATTGGTTTAGGTTTTGAGTCTTTGGGGTTCATGTTTCCAAGCGATCCTCTGCAGACATGTCAGCTAGACACTTACCTTTTAAAAAAAACTAAAACGTATTCTAACAGAATCGCATGACTCTAGGAACTGGCGCTTTAAGAAAAACACCAAATATCACAAGACATGGCATTGCTGCTGTATAAAACTTTTATAGCTTTAAAAGCCTCTGTGGATTGTTCCCCCTTAGGAAAATCAAATACAAAATGGCACCCAAGAGCTCGGGCAGTAGCATTTGGTAGACTCTAACGAATAGATCCCCATTGGAGCCTCATGCCCATCACACTTTTGAAGTCACCAACCATGACTTGAGCTTTTATAATACAATCAACACAGCCTTATAATATGTTTTTATATAATGAGAAAAAATAGCCTACTACAGTACCAGGCTTCAAATGAAACGTATCCTGTCTGTTCAGGATAGACTGCTGTGGTAGACATTAAAAAGGAAGGTGCATTTTAAGAATCCAGCTTAAAAAAATCCACTAGCTAAATCTATTTCATCCCCAGTTATATCTTATTTTTAAGAAGGGAAGACAGGTTGAATTAAATTGAAAGCCATCTATTAAACAGTTCGAATTTTCACTGAAGTTTATTGAGCAAAAGTCCATAAGAAACTGCTCACTTTTTTTTATCCACAGAAACCTATTTATAGGAGTTGAATTCTAATAAACACAGATTGCAGTGCAAAGAAAAAAAGGTCAGCAGTGTATGCTCAAAGCTTTATTGATGTCTTGTCAATCAATCTTTTATTTTGTTGTTTAAAAAAAATGTAAGGAAAAGAAATGCATGTAAGCACTTTTTCTCCTAATAGCAGATTTATTGAGCATTTCAACAAATCAGCTCATGGATACAATAAGCAATGACAGCCAATTATCAACTTTGTGTTTTCAGGTCAGGTTATAAATTGACCCTGTGTTCGCTTCTCCTCTTTCTGGGGAATAGCGAACGCCTTTTCAAATATCATAATTTCCAATAAACTTTTTTTCTCCACCTCTGCAACATGCTTGAGGGGCTAGCTTGCTAGGGAAACAAAGTAACACATTTTGACAAATATATACAGCCCAATATATTGTTTTCCTGTAATTTAGTTAAAACAATAAAGCTGACCACCTTAAATCTGAGGGCGTGGGCTAAGAATGTTGGGAAGTTTAGACGTTGGTCTTTAAGCCATAGCAATTCTTCCCTAGATAATTTTACAGCATATGTGAGTGTTATACAGCCTAGTAACAGACGTAGGCCCTGATCCTGCAATTTATAACATGCAGGCAGACTACTGGGCCTAAACAGAGCCCTACTGACTCTAACTAACATTGACATTGAAGTCATTAGGGGTTCCTGCAGACACACCAATCTGCCTGCACGTAATAAATTGCAGAATCAGGACTTTAATCAACCAGCAATTCTTAAAAGACCATGACAGCTACCATATTCATTCATTACCATAATCAGAAACACAAAATACAGTTTTATTGCAGACTTTATATTTAACATAGAAATTCCCAGAGTGGATTAGTCCCAAGATCCATCTAGTCAGTAACCTGTCTCTGGTAGTGACCAGCACTCGATGCTTCAGAGGAAAGTTAAAGAACATTGCAAGAGGTAAATGTGGGGGCTAATCTGTCCCCCCACATTAGGTCTCACTCTGAAGTCTGAGGTTTACCATTGCTTTCACAAAAGTTTTATCATCAATTATGATAACAATGATAGCCCTATAAATGAAGTGACAAGTACTGGACACAGTACTCCAGATGAAGCCGTGCCATTGACTTATATGACATGATTATATGTTCTTTGTATTATTCAGCATCTCATTACTTATGCAACCAAAGAGTTCAGCGGAGGGCAACAAAAATGATTAGGGGACTGGAACACATGACTTATGAGGAGAGGCTGAGGGAACTGGGATTGTTTAGTCTGCGGAAGAGAAGAATGAGGGGGGATTTGATAGCTGCTTTCAACTACCTGAAAGGGGGTTCCAAAGAGGAGGGATCTAGACTGTTCTCAGTGGTAGCAGATGACAGAACGAGGAGTAATGGTCTCAAGTTGCAGTGGGGGAGGTTTAGGTTGGATATTAGGAAAAACTTTTTCACTAGGAGGGTGGTGAAACACTGGAATGCGTTACCTAAAGAGGTGGTGGAATCTCCTTAGACAAAGCCCTTACTGGGATGCTTTAGTTGGGTATTGTTCCTGCTTTGAGAAGGGTGTTGGACTAGATGACCTCCTGAGGTCCCTTCTAACCATGATATTCTATGATTCTATGTGATATATGGCATTTTGTTACCATATACAATTTGATTTTGTATGTACTAGCATTTGCCTCTTTTTAACTGTCTTATTCCTCCAAGCTATACCAGTTCTAAATGACATTGATAGTGGTTGCTATTAAAAAGTCAACATTTGTCAAGGGTTAGCACGCACAGAGGTAACTGAGAATACCACACTTTTCACCTATGCTTAGTGCAAGAGTTCATGTAGGGAAGTAGTTGGGTAATACTGACTTTAATAGAATGGGAAGGATAATATTCTTTGGTGCCAAAAATTTGACTTTTCTTGTTTTGCAAATCATGCACAAAGAGTGCCTAATTTCTCTAAATGCATTTGCTTTTCATGTGTTAACTGAATAATTAGCATGAAAAACTATTCATCAGATGAGTTGTTTGTGAGTGCTTCAGTTCCACCTTTCACCATTAATGGTGTATAATCAGTTACTGGGTAAAATTTCAGCTCTCTGATTAGATGGCTGAACTCTTCCCTTTTTTTAAAAACCAGAAGTAGGACACAACAATGACTAATGTGAATAATGCACTTCTGGTCCAAATTTTATTAAACATTCACAAATGTTTCTGATGAACACCAGTAGTGATGCAAAAATTCACAAACAACCAGCAATGTGACCTTGCAATCCATCAAATTTGAGTCTTTGTTCCCATAAAACGGATTTGTTAATCTATTTTCCTTATTTGGCCTGCTCTTCCACCTCTCTTCTTGCAACAAAAGGCTAAGACTAGGAAAGTGTCCCACAGGGGTGGTTCTTGAAGGTTGTTGTTTTGCTGATCAAAAGATGGTGAAACTTTTTCCTGGGGGGGGGGGGAGGGGGGGGAGAAGTTTGATTTTCTAAATTAAAATGTCATTGAAATATCCAAAATTTGAAATATTGGCAGTCAGTGCACTCCAGAATATCTGAGCAGGGTTCATCCATGATGATTCAGGTGAGCATTTCCCACACAACAAATTGCTTGAGGTAATAGTGTTGCCTAAGAACAGGCAGACCCCAGCCCTCCTTGTTTCCTTTGTTTGTGTTTTGAATATTTTTGGTAAAAACTGTAGAATTATAATGCT